>NC_090938.1:289429903-290054903 GCF_040938575.1 Ambystoma mexicanum
AACATTAGATGTGATATCCAACTCCTTCCCATTCAACCTTAGACCCTTCCTATAGCATGAGATGGGATATCCAACTCCTTCCAAATCCAATCCTGATACCCTTCCGATAGCATGAGATGTGATATCCCAATGCTTCTACCAAACCTGAGATCCATACTATGGCATGAGATGTGATATCAAACTCCTTCCCATTCCAATCCTGAGACCCTTCCTATAGCTTGAGATGTGATATCCAACTCCTTCCCATTCCAATCCTGAGACCCTTCCTATAGCATGAGATGTGATATCTCAGTGCCTCTAATACCGAACCTGAGATCCTTCCTCTAACATGAAATGTGATATCCAACTCCTTCCCTTTCCAAACCTGAGAGCCTACCTATAGCATGAGATGTGATATCCAAGTCCTTCCCATTCCAATCCTTAGACCCTTCCTACAGCATGCAATGTGATATCTCAATGATTCTAATACCAAACCTGAGACCCGTCCTATAACATGAGATGGGATATCCAACTCCTTCCCATTCCAATCCTGAGACACTTCCGATAGCAGAGATGTGATATATCAATGCTTATACCAAACCTGAGACGCTTCCTATAACATGAGATGTGATATCCAACTCCTTCCCATTCCAATCCTGAGACCCATCCGATAGCATGAGATATGATATCTCAATGCTTCTAATACCAAACCTGAGAACCTTCCTATAACATGAGATAAGATATCCAACTCCTTCCCATTCTAATCCCGAGACCCTTCCGATAGCAGAGATGTGATATATCAATGCTTATACCAAACCTGAGACCCTTCCTATGACATGAGATGTCATATACTACTCCTTCCCATTCCAATCCTGAGACCCTTCCTATAGCATGAGATGTGATATCTCAATGCTTCTACCAAACCTGAGACCCTTCCTATAGCAAGAGATGTGATATACAAATCCTTCCCATTCCAAACCTGAGACCCTTCCTATAGCATGAGATGTGATATCCGACTCCTTCCCAATCCAAACCTGAGACCCTTCCTATAGCATGAGATGTGATATCCAACTCCTTCCTATTCCAATCCTGAGACCCTTCCTATAGCATGAGACGTCACATCTCAATGCTTCTAATACCAAACCTGAGACCCTTCCTATAGCATGAGATGGGATATCCAACTCCTTCCCATTCCAATCCCGAGACCCTTCCGATAGCAGAGATGTGATATCTCAATGCTTATAATAAACCTGAGACCCTTCCTATGGCATGAGATGTCATATACTTCTCCTTCCCATTCCAATCCTGAGACCCTTCCTATAGCATGAGATGTGATATTTCAATGCTTCTACCAACCTGAGACCCTTCCTATAGCATGAGATGTGATATCCAACTCCTTCCCATTCCAATCCTGAGACCCTTCGTATAGCATGAGATGTGATATCTCAATGCTTCTAATACCAAACCTGATATCCTTCCTATAACATGAGATGTGATATCCAACTCCTTCCTATTCCAATCCTGAGATCCTTCCTATACCATGAGATGTGATATCCGACTCCTTCCCAATCCAATCCTGAGACCATTCCTATAGCATGAGATGTAATATCACAATGCTTGTAATACCAAATCTGAGACCCTTCCTATAGCATGAGATGTGATATCTCAATGCTTATAATACCAAAACTGAGACCCTTCTTAAAGCATGAGATGTGATATCCAACTCCTTCCCTTTCCAAACCTGAGGCCCTTCCTATAGCATATGTGATATCCAACTCCTTCCCATTCCAAACCTGAGACCCATCCTATAGCAAGAATGTAATATCCAACTCCTTCTCATTCCAATCCTGAGACCATTCCTATAGCATGAGATGTGATATCTCAATGCTTCTAATAGCAAACCTGAGATCCTTCCTATGACATGAGATGTGATATCCAATTCCTTCCCATTCCAAACCTGAGACCCTTCCTACAGCATGCGATGTGATTTCTCAATGCTTCTAATACCACACCTGAGAACTGTCCAATAACATGAGATGGGATATCCAACTCCTTCCCATTCCAATCCTGAGATCCTTACTATAGCTTGAGATGTGATACCCAACTCCTTCCCATTCCAATTCTGAGACCCTTCCTATACCATGAGACTTGATATCTCAATGCTTCTAATACCAAACCTGAGACCCTTCCTATATCTTGAGATGTGATATCCAACTCCTTCCCATTCCAACCTGAGACCCTTCCTATAGCATGAGATGGGATATCCAACTCCTTCCAAATCCAATCCTGATACCCTTCCGATAGCATGAGATGTGATATCCCAATGCTTCTACCAAACCTGAGACCCATACTATGGCATGAGATGTGATATCAAACTCCTTCCCATTCCAATCCTGAGACCCTTCCTATAGCTTGAGATGTGATATCCAACTCCTTCCCATTCCAATCCTGAGACCCTTCCTATAGCATGAGATGTGATATCTCAATGCTTATACCAAACCTGAGACCCTTCCTATAGCATGAGATGTGATATCCAACTCCTTCCCATTCCAATCCTGAGACCCTTCCTATAGCATGAGATGTGATATCTCAATGTTTCTAATAAAAAACCTGAGACCCTTCCTATAGCAAGAGATGTGATATCCAAATCCTTCCCATTCCAATCCTGAGATCCTTCCTATAACATGAAATGTGATATCCAATTCCTTCCCATTCCAATCCTGAGACCCTTCCTATACCATGAGATGTGATATCTCAATGCTTCTAATACCAAACCTGGGACCCGTCCTATAACATGAGATATGATATCCAAATCCTTCCCCTTCCAAACCTGAGACCCTTCCTTTAGCATGGGATGTGATATCCAAATCCTTCCCATTCCAATCCTGAAACCCTTCCTATAGCATGAGATGTGATCTCTCAATGTTTCTAATAAAAAACCTGAGACCCTTCCTATAGCAAGAGATGTGATATCCAAATCCTTCCCATTTGAATCCTGAGACCCTTCCTATAACATGAGATGTGATATCCAACTCCTTCCCATTCCAACCTGAGACCCTTCCTATAGCATGAGGAGGGATATCCAACTCCTTCCCATTCCAATCCTGAGACCCTTCCTATACCATGAGATGTGATATCTCAATGCTTCTAATACCAAACCTGGGACCCGTCCTATAACATGAGATATGATATCCAAATCCTTCCCCTTCAAAAACTGAGACCCTTCCTTTAGCATGAGATGTGATATCCAAATCCTTCCCATTCCAATCCTGAAACCCTTCCTATAGCATGAGATGTGATATCTCAATGTTTCTAATAAAACAACCTGAGACCCTTCCTATAGCAAGAGATGTGATATCCAAATCCTTCCCATTCCAATCCTGAGACCCTTTCTATAACATGAGATGTGATATCCAACTCCTTCCCATTCCAATTCTGAAACCCTTCCTATAGCATGAGATGTGATATCTCAATGTTTCTAATAAAAAACCTGAGACCCTTCCTATAGCAAGAGATGTGATATCCAAATCCTTCCCATTCCAATCCTGACATCCTTCCTATAACATGAGATGTGATATCCAATTCCTTCCCATTCCAAACCTGAGACCCTTCCTATTGGATGAGATGTGATATCCAACTCCTTCCCATTCCAATCCTGAGACCCTTCCTATACCATGAGATGTGATATCTCAATGCTTCTAATACCAAACCTGGGACCCGTCCTATAACATGAGATATGATATCCAAATCCTTCCCCTTCCAAACCTGAGACCCTTCCTTTAGCATGAGATGTGATATCCAAATCCTTCCCATTCCAATCCGGAAACCCTTCCTATAGCATGAGATGTGATATCTCAATGTTTCTAATAAAAGACCTGAGACCCATCCTATAGCAAGAGATGTGATATCCAAATCCTTCCCATTCCAATCCTGAGACCCTTTCTATAACATGAGATGTGATATCCAACTCCTTCCCATTCCAATCCTGAAACCCTTCCTATAGCATGAGATGTGATATCTCAATGTTTCTAATAAAAAACCTGAGACCCTTCCTATAGCAAGAGATGTGATATCCAAATCCTTCCCATTCCAATCCTGAGATCCTTCCTATAACATGAGATGTGATATCCAATTCCTTCCCATTCCAAACCTGAGACCCTTCCTATTGGATGAGATGTGATATCCAACTCCTTCCCATTCCAATCCTGAGACCCTTCCTATATCATGAGATGTGATATCTCAATGCTTCTAATACCAAACCTCGGACCCGTCCTATAACATGAGCTATGATATCCAAATCCTTCCCCTTCCAAACCTGAGACCCTTCCTTTAGCATGAGATGTGATATCCAAATCCTTCCCATTCCAATCCTGAAACCCTTCCTATAGTGTGAGATGTGATATCTCAATGTTTCTAATAAAAAACCTGAGACCCATCCTATAGCAAGAGATGTGATATCCAAACCCTTCCCATTCCAATCCTGAAACCCTTCCTATAGCATGAGATGTGATATCTCAATGTTTCTAATAAAAAACCTGAGACCCATCCTATAGCAAGAGATGTGATATCCAAATCCTTCCCATTCCAATCCTGAGACCCTTCCTTTAGCATGAGATGTGATATCCAAATCCTTCCCATTCCAATCCTGAAACCCTTCCTATAGCATGAGATGTCATATCTCAATGTTTCTTATAAAGAACCTGAGACCCTTCCTATAGCAAGAGATGTGATATCCAAATCCTTCCCATTCCAATCCTGAGACCCTTCCTATAACATGAGATGTGATATCCAAATCCTTCCCCTTCCAAACCTGAGACCCTCCCTTTAGCATGAGATGTGATATCCAACTCCTTCCCATTCCAAGCCTGAGACCCTTCTGATAGCATGAGATGTGATATCTCAATGCCTTTAATACCAAACCTGAGATCCTACCTCTAACATGAAATGTGACATCCAACTCCTTCCCTTTCCAAACCTGAGAGCCTTCCTATAGCATGAGATGTGATATCCAAGTCCTTCCCATTCCAATCCTGAGACCCTTCCTATAACATTAGATGTGATATCCAACTCCTTCCCATTCCAACCTTAGACCCTTCCTATAGCATGAGATGGGATATCCAACTCCTTCCAAATCCAATCCTGATACCCTTCCGATAGCATGAGATGTGATATCCCAATGCTTCTACCAAACCTGAGATCCATACTATGGCATGAGATGTGATATCAAACTCCTTCCCATTCCAATCCTGAGACCCTTCCTATAGCTTGAGATTTGATATCCAACTCCTTCCCATTCCAATCCTGAGACCCTTCCTATAGCATGAGATGTGATATCTCAGTGCCTCTAATACCGAACCTGAGATCCTTCCTCTAACATGAAATGTGATATCCAACTCCTTCCCTTTCCAAACCTGAGAGCCTACCTATAGCATGAGATGTGATATCCAAGTCCTTCCCATTCCAATCCTTAGACCCTTCCTACAGCATGCAATGTGATATCTCAATGATTCTAATACCAAACCTGAGACCCGTCCTATAACATGAGATGGGATATCCAACTCCTTCCCATTCCAATCCTGAGACACTTCCGATAGCAGAGATGTGATATATCACTGCTTATACCAAACCTGAGACGCTTCCTATAACATGAGATGTGATATCCAACTCCTTCCCATTCCAATCCTGAGACCCATCCGATAGCATGAGATATGATATCTCAATGCTTCTAATACCAAACCTGAGACCCTTCCTATAACATGAGATAGGATATCCAACTCCTTCCCATTCTAATCCCGAGACCCTTCCGATAGCAGAGATGTGATATATCAATGCTTATACCAAACCTGAGACCCTTCCTATGACATGAGATGTCATATACTACTCCTTCCCATTCCAATCCTGAGACCCTTCCTATAGCATGAGATGTGATATCTCAATGCTTCTACCAAACCTGAGACCCTTCCTATAGCAAGAGATGTGATATACAAATCCTTCCCATTCCAAACCTGAGACCCTTCCTATAGCATGAGATGTGATATCCGACTCCTTCCCAATCCAAACCTGAGACCCTTCCTATAGCATGAGATGTGATATCCAACTCCTTCCTATTCCAATCCTGAGACCCTTCCTATAGCATGAGACGTCACATCTCAATGCTTCTAATACCAAACCTGAGACCCTTCCTATAGCATGAGATGGGATATCCAACTCCTTCCCATTCCAATCCCGAGACCCTTCCGATAGCAGAGATGTGATATCTCAATGCTTATAATAAACCTGAGACCCTTCCTATGGCATGAGATGTCATATACTTCTCCTTCCCATTCCAATCCTGAGACCCTTCCTATAGCATGAGATGTGATATTTCAATGCTTCTACCAACCTGAGACCCTTCCTATAGCATGAGATGTGATATCCAACTCCTTCCCATTCCAATCCTGAGACCCTTCCTATAGCATGAGATGTGATATCTCAATGCTTCTAATACCAAACCTGATATCCTTCCTATAACATGAGATGTGATATCCAACTCCTTCCTATTCCAATCCTGAGATCCTTCCTATACCATGAGATGTGATATCTCAATGTTTCTCATACCAAAACTGAGGCCCTTCCTATAGCAAGAGATGTGATATACAAATCCTTCCCATTCCAAATCTGAGACCCTTCCTATAGCATGAGCTGTGATATCCGACTCCTTCCCAATCCAATCCTGAGACCATTCCTATAGCATGAGATGTAATATCACAATGCTTGTAATACCAAATCTGAGACCCTTCCTATAGCATGAGATGTGATATCTCAATGCTTATAATACCAAAACTGAGACCCTTCTTAAAGCATGAGATGTGATATCCAACTCCTTCCCTTTCCAAACCTGAGGCCCTTCCTATAGCATATGTGATATCCAACTCCTTCCCATTCCAAACCTGAGACCCATCCTATAGCAAGAATGTAATATCCAACTCCTTCTCATTCCAATCCTGAGACCATTCCTATAGCATGAGATGTGATATCTCAATGCTTCTAATAGCAAACCTGAGATCCTTCCTATGACATGAGATGTGATATCCAATTCCTTCCCATTCCAAACCTGAGACCCTTCCTACAGCATGCGATGTGATTTCTCAATGCTTCTAATACCACACCTGAGAACTGTCCAATAACATGAGATGGGATATCCAACTCCTTCCCATTCCAATCCTGAGATCCTTACGATAGCAGAGATGTGATATCTCAATGCTTATACAAAACCTGAGACCTTTCCTATGGCATGGGATGACATATACAACTCCTTCCCATTCCAATCCTGAGACCCTTCCTATAGCTTGAGATGTGATACCCAACTCCTTCCCATTCCAATTCTGAGACCCTTCCTATACCATGAGACTTGATATCTCAATGCTTCTAATACCAAACCTGAGACCCTTCCTATATCTTGAGATGTGATATCCAACTCCTTCCCATTCCAACCTGAGACCCTTCCTATAGCATGAGATGGGATATCCAACTCCTTCCAAATCCAATCCTGATACCCTTCCGATAGCATGAGATGTGATATCCCAATGCTTCTACCAAACCTGAGACCCATACTATGGCATGAGATGTGATATCAAACTCCTTCCCATTCCAATCCTGAGACCCTTCCTATAGCTTGAGATGTGATATCCAACTCCTTCCCATTCCAATCCTGAGACCCTTCCTATAGCATGAGATGTGATATCTCAATGCTTATACCAAACCTGAGACCCTTCCTATAGCATGAGATGTGATATCCAACTCCTTCCCATTTCAATCCTGAGACCCTTCCTATAGCATGAGATGTGATATTTCAATGTTTCTAATAAAAAACCTGAGACCCTTCCTATAGCAAGAGATGTGATATCCAAATCCTTCCCATTCCAATCCTGAGATCCTTCCTATAACATGAAATGTGATATCCAATTCCTTCCCATTCCAATCCTGAGACCCTTCCTATACCATGAGATGTGATATCTCAATGCTTCTAATACCAAACCTGGGACCCGTCCTATGACATGAGATATGATATCCAAATCCTTCCCCTTCCAAACCTGAGACCCTTCCTTTAGCATGGGATGTGATATCCAAATCCTTCCCATTCCAACCCTGAAACCCTTCCTATAGCATGAGATGTGATCTCTCAATGTTTCTAATAAAAAACCTGAGACCCTTCCTATAGCAAGAGATGTGATATCCAAATCCTTCCCATTTGAATCCTGAGACCCTTCCTATAACATGAGATGTGATATCCAACTCCTTCCCATTCCAACCTGAGACCCTTCCTATAGCATGAGGAGGGATATCCAACTCCTTCCCATTCCAATCCTGAGACCCTTCCTATACCATGAGATGTGATATCTCAATGCTTCTAATACCAAACCTGGGACCCGTCCTATAACATGAGATATGATATCCAAATCCTTCCCCTTCAAAAACTGAGACCCTTCCTTTAGCATGAGATGTGATATCCAAATCCTTCCCATTCCAATCCTGAAACCCTTCCTATAGCATGAGATGTGATATCTCAATGTTTCTATTAAAACAACCTGAGACCCTTCCTATAGCAAGAGATGTGATATCCAAATCCTTCCCATTCCAATCCTGAGACCCTTTCTATAACATGAGATGTGATATCCAACTCCTTCCCATTCCAATTCTGAAACCCTTCCTATAGCATGAGATGTGATATCTCAATGTTTCTAATAAAAAACCTGAGACCCTTCCTATAGCAAGACATGTGATATCCAAATCCTTCCCATTCCAATCCTGACATCCTTCCTATAACATGAGATGTGATATCCAATTCCTTCCCATTCCAAACCTGAGACCCTTCCTATTGGATGAGATGTGATATCCAACTCCTTCCCATTCCAATCCTGAGACCCTTCCTATACCATGAGATGTGATATCTCAATGCTTCTAATACCAAACCTGGGACCCGTCCTATAACATGAGATATGATATCCAAATCCTTCCCCTTCCAAACCTGAGACCCTTCCTTTAGCATGAGATGTGATATCCAAATCCTTCCCATTCCAATCCTGAAACCCTTCCTATAGCATGAGATGTGATATCTCAATGTTTCTAATAAAAGACCTGAGACCCATCCTATAGCAAGAGATGTGATATCCAAATCCTTCCCATTCCAATCCTGAGACCCTTTCTATAACATGAGATGTGATATCCAACTCCTTCCCATTCCAATCCTGAAACCCTTCCTATAGCATGAGATGTGATATCTCAATGTTTCTAATAAAAAACCTGAGACCCTTCCTATAGCAAGAGATGTGATATCCAAATCCTTCCCATTCCAATCCTGAGATCCTTCCTATAACATGAGATGTGATATCCAATTCCTTCCCATTCCAAACCTGAGACCCTTCCTATTGGATGAGATGTGATATCCAACTCCTTCCCATTCCAATCCTGAGACCCTTCCTATATCATGAGATGTGATATCTCAATGCTTCTAATACCAAACCTCGGACCCGTCCTATAACATGAGCTATGATGTCCAAATCCTTCCCCTTCCAAACCTGAGACCCTTCCTTTAGCATGAGATGTGATATCCAAATCCTTCCTATTCCAATCCTGAAACCCTTCCTATAGTGTGAGATGTGATATCTCAATGTTTCTAATAAAAAACCTGAGACCCATCCTATAGCAAGAGATGTGATATCCAAACCCTTCCCATTCCAATCCTGAAACCCTTCCTATAGCATGAGATGTGATATCTCAATGTTTCTAATAAAAAACCTGAGACCCTTCCTATAGCAAGAGATTTGATATCCAAATCCTTCCCATTCCAATCCTGAGACCCTTCCTATAACATGAGATGTGATATCCAAATTCTTCCCCTTCCAAACCTGAGACCCTCCCTTTAGCATGAGATGGGATATCCAACTCCTTCCCATTCCAATCCTGAGACCCTTCCTATACCATGAGATGTGATATCTCAATGCTTCTAATACCAAACCTGGGACCCGTCCTATAACATGAGATATGATATCCAAATCCTTCCCCTTCCAAACCTGAGACCCTTCCTTTAGCATGAGATGTGATATCCAACTCCTTCCCATTCCAACCTGAGACCCTTCCTATAGCATGAGATGGGATATGCAACTCCTTCCAAATCCAATCCTGATACCCTTCCGATAGGATGAGATGTGATATCCCAATGCTTCTACCAAACCTGAGACCCATACTATGGCATGAGATGTGATATCAAACTCCTTCCCATTCCAATCCTGAGACCCTTCCTATAGCTTGAGATGTGATATCCAACTCCTTCCCATTCCAATCCTGAGACCCTTCCTATAGCATGAGATGTGATATCTCAATGCTTATACCAAACCTGAGACCCTTCCTATAGCATGAGATGTGATATCCAACTCCTTCCCATTCCAATCCTGAGACCCTTCCTATAGCATGAGATGTGATATCTCAATGTTTCTAATAAAAAACCTGAGACCCTTCCTATAGCAAGAGATGTGATATCCAAATCCTTCCCATTCCAATCCTGAGATCCTTCCTATAACATGAAATGTGATATCCAATTCCTTCCCATTCCAATCCTGAGACCCTTCCTATACCATGAGATGTGATATCTCAATGCTTCTAATACCAAACCTGGGACCCGTCCTATAACATGAGATATGATATCCAAATCCTTCCCCTTCCAAACCTGAGACCCTTCCTTTAGCATGGGATGTGATATCCAAATCCTTCCCATTCCAATCCTGAAACCCTTCCTATAGCATGAGATGTGATATCTCAATGTTTCTAATAAAAAACCTGAGACCCTTCCTATAGCAAGAGATGTGATATCCAAATCCTTCCCATTTGAATCCTGAGACCCTTCCTATAACATGAGATGTGATATCCAACTCCTTCCCATTCCAACCTGAGACCCTTCCTATAGCATGAGAAGGGATATCCAACTCCTTCCCATTCCAATCCTGAGACCCTTCCTATACCATGAGATGTGATATCTCAATGCTTCTAATACCAAACCTGGGACCCATCCTATAACATGAGATATGATATCCAAATCCTTCCCCTTCCAAAACTGAGACCCTTCCTTTAGCATGAGATGTGATATCCAAATCCTTCCCATTCCAATCCTGAAACCCTTCCTATAGCATGAGATGTGATATCTCAATGTTTGTAATAAAACAACCTGAGACCCTTCCTATAGCAAGAGATGTGATATCCAAATCCTTCCCATTCCAATCCTGAGACCCTTTCTATAACATGAGATGTGATATCCAACTCCTTCCCATTCCAATTCTGAAACCCTTCCTATAGCATGAGATGTGATATCTCAATGTTTCTAATAAAAAACCTGAGACCCTTCCTATAGCAAGAGATGTGATATCCAAATCCTTCCCATTCCAATCCTGAGATCCTTCCTATAACATGAGATGTGATATCCAATTCCTTCCCATTCCAAACCTGAGACCCTTCCTATTGGATGAGATGTGATATCCAACTCCTTCCCATTCCAATCCTGAGACCCTTCCTATACCATGAGATGTGATATCCCAATGCTTCTAATACCAAACCTGGGACCCGTCCTATAACATGAGATATGATACCAAATCCTTCCCCTTCCAAACATGAGACCCTTCCTTTAGCATGAGATGTGATATCCAAATCCTTCCCATTCCAATCCTGAAACCCTTCCTATAGCATGAGATGTGATATCTCAATGTTTCTAATAAAAGACCTGAGACCCATCCTATAGCAAGAGATGTGATATCCAAATCCTTCCCATTCCAATCCTGAGACCCTTTCTATAACATGAGATGTGATATCCAACTCCTTCCCATGCCAATCCTGAAACCCTTCCTATAGCATGAGATGTGATATCTCAATGTTTATAATAAAAAACCTGAGACCCTTCCTATAGCAAGAGATGTGATATCCAAATCCTTCCCATTCCAATCCTGAGATCCTTCCTATAACATGAGATGTGATATCCAATTCCTTCCCATTCCAAACCTGAGACCCTTCCTATTGGATGAGATGTGATATCCAACTCCTTCCCATTCCAATCCTGAGACCCTTCCTATATCATGAGATGTGATATCTCAATGCTTCTAATACCAAACCTCGGACCCGTCCTATAACATGAGATATGATATCCAAATACTTCCCCTTCCAAACCTGAGACCCTTCCTTTAGCATGAGATGTGATATCCAAATCCTTCCCATTCCAATCCTGAAACCCTTCCTATAGCATGAGATGTGATATCTCAATGTTTCTAATAAAAAACCTGAGACCCTTCCTATAACATGAGATGTGATATCCAACTCCTTCCCATTCCAACCTGAGACCCTTCCTATAGCATGAGATGGGATATCCAACTCCTTCCAAATCCAATCCTGATACCCTTCCGATAGCATGAGATGTGATATCCCAATGCTTCTACCAAACCTGAGACCCATACTATGGCATGATATGTGATATCAAACTCCTTCCCATTCCAATCCTGAGACCCTTCCTATAGCTTGAGATGTGATATCCAACTCCTTCCCATTCCAATCCTGAGACCCTTCCTATAGCATGAGATGTGATATCTCAGTGCCTCTAATACCAAACCTGAGATCCTTCCTCTAACATGAAATGTGATATCCAACTCCTTCCCTTTCCAAACCTGAGAGCCTACCTATAGCATGACATGTGATATCCAAGTCCTTCCCATTCCAATCCTTAGACCCTTCCTACAGCATGCAATGTGATATCTCAATGATTCTAATACCAAACCTGAGACCCGTCCTATAACATGAGATGGGATATCCAACTCCTTCCCATTCCAATCCTGAGACACTTCCGATAGCAGAGATGTGATATATCAATGCTTATACCAAACCTGAGACGCTTCCTATAACATGAGATGTGATATCCAACTCCTTCCCATTCCAATCCTGAGACCCATCCGATAGCATGAGATGTGATATCTCAATGCTTCTAATACCAAACCTGAGATCCTTCCTATAACATGAGATGTGATATCCAAATCCCCTTCCAAACCTGAGACCCTCCCTATAGCATGAGATGTGATATCCAACTCCTTCCCATTCCAACCTGAGACCCTTCCTATAGCATGAGAAGGGATATCCAACTCCTTCCCATTCCAATCCGGAGACCCTTCCTATACCATGAGATGTGATATCTCAATGCTTCTAATACCAAACCTGGGACCCGTCCTATAACATGAGATATGATATCCAAATCCTTCCCCTTCCAAAACTGAGACCCTTCCTTTAGCATGAGATGTGATATCCAAATCCTTCCCATTCCAATCCTGAAACCCTTCCTATAGCATGAGATGTGATATCTCAATGTTTCTAATAAAACAACCTGAGACCCTTCCTATAGCAAGAGATGTGATATCCAAATCCTTCCCATTCCAATCCTGAGACCCTTTCTATAACATGAGATGTGATATCCAACTCCTTCTCATTCCAATTCTGAAACCCTTCCTATAGCTTGAGATGTGATATCTCAATGTTTCTAATAAAAAACCTGAGACCCTTCCTTTAGCAAGAGATGTGATATCCAAATCCTTCCCATTCCAATCCTGAGATCCTTCCTATAACATGAGATGTGATATCCAATTCCTTCCCATTCCAAACCTGAGACCCTTCCTATTGGATGAGATGTGATATCCAACTCCTTCCCATTCCAATCCCGAGACCCTTCCTATACCATGAGATGTGATATTTCAATGCTTCTAATACCAAACCTGGGACCCGTCCTATAACATGAGATATGATATCCAAATCCTTCCCCTTCCAAACCTGAGACCCTTCCTTTAGCATGAGATGTGATATCCAAATCCTTCCCATTCCAATCCTGAAACCCTTCCTATAGCATGAGATGTGATATCTCAATGTTTCTAATAAAAGACCTGAGACCCATCCTATAGCAAGAGATGTGATATCCAAATCCTTCCCATTCCAATCCTGAGACCCTTTCTATAACATGAGATGTGATATCCAACTCCTTCCCATTCCAATCCTGAAACCCTTCCTATAGCATGAGATGTGATATCTCAATGTTTCTAATAAAAGACCTGAGACCCATCCTATAGCAAGAGATGTGATATCCAAATCCTTCCCATTCCAATCCTGAGATCCTTCCTATAACATGAGATGTGATATCCAATTCCTTCCCATTCCAAACCTGAGACCCTTCCTATTGGATGAGATGTGATATCCAACTCCTTCCCATTCCAATCCTGAGACCCTTCCTATATCATGAGATGTGATATCTCAATGATTCTAATACCAAACCTCGGACTTGTCCTATAACATGAGATATGATATCCAAATCCTTCCCCTTCCAAACCTGAGAACCTTCCTTTGGCATGAGATGTGATATCCAAATCCTTCCCATTCCAATCCTGAAACCCTTCCTATAGCATGAGATGTGATATCTCAATGTTTCTAATAAAAAACCTGAGACCCATCCTATAGCAAGAGATGTGATATCCAAACCCTTCCCATTCCAATCCTGAAACCCTTCCTATAGCATGAGATGTGATATCGCAATGTTTCTAATAAAAAACCTGAGACCCTTCCTATAGCAAGAGATGTGATATCCAAATCCTTCCCATTCCAATCCTGAGACCCTTCCTATAACATGAGATGTGATATCCAAATCCTTCCCCATCCAAACCTGAGACCCTCCCTTTAGCATGAGATGTGATATCCAACTCCTTCCCATTCCAATCCTGAGACCCTTCCTATACCATGAGATGTGATATCTCAATGCTTCTAATACCAAACCTGGGACCCGTCCTATAACATGAGATATGATATCCAAATCCTTCCCCTTCCAAACCTGAGACCCTTCCTTTAGCATGAGATGTGATATCCAAATCCTTCCCATTCCAATCCTGAAACCCTTCTTATAGCATGAGATGTGATATCTCATAAAAAAAACCTGAGACCCTTCCTATAGCAAGAGATGTGATATCCAAATCCTTCCCATTCCAATCCTGAGACCCTTCCTATAGCATGAGATGTGATGTTATAGGACGTATCTCATGTTATAGGACGGGTCCCAGGTTTGGTATTAGAAGCATTGAGATATCACATCTCATGGTATAGGAAGGGTCTCAGGATTGGAATGGGAAGGAGTTGGATCTCCCTTCTCATGCTACAGGAAGGGTCTCAGGTTGGAATGGGAAGGAGTTGGATATCACATCTCGTTATAGGAAGGGTCTCAGGATTGGAATGGGAAGGAATTGGATATCACATCTCTTGCTATAGGAAGGGTCTCAGGTTTGGAAGGGGAAGGATTTGGATATCATATCTCATGTTATAGGACCGGTCCCAGGTCTGGTATTAGAAGCATTGAGATATCACATCTCATGCTATAGGAGGAGTCTCAGGATTGGAATGGGAAGGAGTTGGATATCACGTCTCATGTTATAGGAAGGGTCTCAGGATTGGAATGGGAAGGAGTTGAATATCACATCTCATGCTAAAGGAAGGGTATCAGCTTTGATAGAAGCATTGAGATATCACATCTCATGCTATAGGAAGGAACTCAGGATTGGAATGGGAAGGAGTTGGATATCACATCTAATGCCATAGGAAGGGTCATCAGGTTTGGTATAAGCATTGAGATATCACATCTCTGCTATCGGAAGGGTCTCAGGAAAGGAATGGGAAGGACTTAGAATTCACGTCTCATACTATAGGGAGGGTCTCAGTTTTGATATTAGAAGCATTGAGCTATCACATCTCATGCTATCGGAAGGGTCTCAGGATTGGAATGGGATGGAGTTGGATATCACATCTCAAGCTATCTCAGGATTGGAATGGGAAGGAGTTTGATATTTCATCTCAAGCTATAGGAAAGGTCTCAGGTTTGGAAAGGGAAGGATTTGGATTTCACATCTCATGTTATATGATGGTTCTCATGTTTGGTTTTAGAAGCATTGAGATATCACATCTCATGCTATCGGAAGGGTCTCAGGTTTGGAAAGGGAAGGATTTGGATTTCACATGTTATAGGATGGTTCTCAGGTTTGGTTTTAGAAGCATTACATTATAACATCTCATGCTATAGGAAGGGTCTCAGGTTTGGAATGGGAAGGAGTTGGATATCACATCTCTGCTATCTGAAGGGTCTCAGGATTGGAATGGGAAGGAGTTGGATATCCCATCTCGTTATAGGAAGGGTCTCAGGTTTGGTATTAGAAGCAATGAGATATCACATATCATGCTATAGGAAGGGTCTAAGGTTTGGAAGGGGACGGATTTGGGTATCACATCTCATGTTATAGGACCGGTCTCAGGTTTGGTATTTGAAGCATTGAGATATCAAGTCTCATGGTATAGGACGGGTCTCAGAATTGGAATGAGAAGGAGTTGGATATCACATCTCAAGCTATAGGAAGGGTCTCATGATTGGAATGGGAAGGAGTTGGATATCACATCTCATGTTATAGGAAGGGTCTCAGGATTGGAATGGGAAGGACTTGGATATCACATCTCATTCTATAGGAAGGCTCTCAGGGTTGGAAGGGGACGGAGTTGGATATCACATTTCATGTTAGAGGTAGGATCTCAGGTTTGGTTTTAGAGGCATTGAGATATCACATCTCATGCTATAGGAAGGGTCTCAGGAATGGAATGGGAAGGACTTGGATATCACATCTCATGATAAAGGAAGGGTCTAAGGTTTGGAAGGGGAAGGATTTGGATATCACATCTCATGTTATTGGATCGGTCTCAGGTTTGGTATTAGAAGCATTGAGATATCAAGTCTCATGGTATAGGACGGGAGTTTGATATCACATCTCATGCCATGGTATGGGTCTCAGGTTTTGTAGAAGCATTGGGATATCACATCTCATGCTATCGGAAGGGTATCAGGATTGGATTTGGAAGGAGTTGGATATCCCATCTCATGCTATAGGAAGGGTCTCAGGTTGGAATAGAAGGAGTTGGATATCACATCTCATGTTATAGGAACGGTCTCAGGATTGGAATGGGAAGGACTTGGATATCACATCTCATGCTGTAGGAAGGGTCTCAGGTTTGGAAAAGGAAGGAGTTGGATATCACATTTCATGTTAGAGGTAGGATCTCAGGTTTGGTATTAGAGGCATTGAGATATCACATCTCATGCTATCAGAAGGGTATCAGGATTGGAATGGGAAGGAGTTGGATATCACATCTCATGCTAAAGGGAGGGTCTCAGGTTTGGAATGGGAAGGATTTGGATATCACATCTCATGTTATAGGAAGGACCTTAGGTTTGGTATTAGAAGCATTGAGATATCACATCTCATGCTATAGGAAGGGTCTCAGGATTTAAATGGGAAGGAGTTGGATATCACATCTCATGTTATAGGAAGGATCTCAGGTTTGGTATTAGAAGCATTGAGATATCACATCTCATGCTATAGGAAGGGTCTCAGGATTGGAATGGGAAGGAGTTGGATATCACATCTCATGTTATAGGAAGGATCTCAGGTTTGGTATTAGAAGCATTGAGATATCACATCTCATGCTATAGGAAGGGTCTCAGGATTGGAATGGGAAGGAGTTGGATATCACATCTCATGCTATGGGAAGGGTCTCAGGTTTGGTATAAGCATTGAAATATCACATCTCTGCTATCGGAAGGGTCTCAGGATTGGAATGGGAGGAGCTGGATATCACATCTCATGCTAAAGGAAGGGTCTCAAGTTTGGAAGGGGAAGGATTTGGATATCACATCTCATGTTATAGGACGGGTCTCAGGTTTGGTATTAGAAGCATTGTGATATCACATCTCATGCTATAGGATGTGTCTCAGGATTGGAATGGGAAGGAATTGGATATCACATCTCATGCTATAGGAAGGGTTTCAGGTTTGGTAGAAGCATTGAGATATCACATCTCATGCTATAGGAAGAGTCTCAGGTTTGGGAAGGGAAGGATTTGGATTTCACATCTCATGTTATAGGATGGTTCTCATGTTTGGTTTTTGAAGCATTGAGATATCACATCTCATGCTATCGGAAGGGTCTCAGGTTTGGAATGGGAAGGAGTTGGATATCACATCTCATGTTATAGGAAGGGTCTCAGGTTTGGAATGGGAAGGAGTTGGATATGACATCTCTTGTTATAGGGAGGGTCTCAGGATTTGAATGGTAAGGAGTTGGATATCACATCTCATGTTATAGGAAGGATCTCAGGTTTGGTATTAGAAGCATTGAGATATCACATCTTATGCTATAGGAAGGGTCTCAGGATTGGAATGTGAAGGATTTGGATATCACATCTCATGCTAAAGGAAGGGTCTCAGGTTTGGTAGAAGCATTGAGATATCACATCTCATGCTATAGGAAGGGTCTCAGGATTTGAATGGCAAGGAGTTGGATATCACATCTCATGCCATAGGAAGGGTCTCAGGTTTGGTATAAGCATTGAGATATCACATCTCTGCTATCGGAAGGTTCTCAGGATTGGATTGGGAAGGAGTTGGATATCCCTTCTCATGCTATAGGAAGTGTCTCAGGTTGGAATGGGAAGGAGTTGAATATCACATCTCATGTTATAGGAAGGGTCTCAGGATTGGAATGGGAAGGAATTGGATATCACATCTCTTGCTATAGGAAGGGTCTCAGGATTGGAATGGGAAGGATTTGGATATCACATCTCATGTCATAGGAAGGATCTTAGGTTTGGTATTAGAAGCATTGATATATCACATCTCATGCTATAGGAATGGTCTCAGGATTGGAATGGGTAGGAGTTGGATATTACATTCTTGCTATAGGAAGGGTCTCATGTTTGGAATGGGAAGGAGTTGGATATCACATATGCTATAGGAAGTGTCTCAGGTTTGGAACGGGAAGGAGTTGGATATCACATCTCATGTTATAGGAAGGGTCTCAGGTTTGGTATAAGCATTGAGATATCACATCTCTGCTATCAGGAGTGGCTCAGGATTGGAATGGGAAGGAGTTGGATATCCCATCTCATGTTAAAGGACGGGTCTCTGGTTTGGTATTAGAATCATTGAGATATCACATCGCATGCTGTAGGAAGGGTCTAAGGATTGGAATGGGATGGACTTGGATATCACATCTCATGCTATAGGTAGGCTCTCAGGTTTGGTATAAGCATTGAGATATCACATCTCATGCTATAGGAAGGGTCTCAGGATTGGAATGGGAAGGATTTGGATATCACATCTCATGCTATAGGAAGGGTCTCAGGTTTGGTATAAGCATGGAGATATCACTTCTCATGCTATAGGAAGGGTCTCAGGATTGGAATGGGAAGGTGTTGGATATCACATCTCATGCTATAGGAAGGGTCTCAGATTTGGTATAAGCATTGAGATATCACATCTCTGCTATCAGAAGGGTCTCAGGATTGGAATGGGAAGGAGTTGGATATCCCATCTCATGTTATAGGAAGGGTCTCAGGTTTGGTATTAGAAGCATTGAGATATCACATCTCATGCTATAGGAAGGGTCTCAGGATTGGAATGGGAAGGACTTGGATGTCACATCTCATGCTATAGGGAGGGTCGTAAGTTTGATATTAGAAGCATTGAGATAACAAATCTCATGATATCGGAAGGGTCTCAGGATTGGAATGGGAAGGAGTTGGATATCACATCTCATGATAAAGGAAGGGTCTAAGGTTTGGAAGGGGAAGGATCTGGATATCACATCTCATGTTATAGGACGGGTCTCAGGTTTGGTATTAGAAGCATTGAGATATCAAGTCTCATGGTATAAGAAGGGTCTCAGAATTGGAATGGGAAGGAGTTGGATATCACATCTCAAGCTATAGGAAGCATCTCAGGATTGGAATGGGAAGGAGTTTGATATCACATCTCATGCCATAGTATGGGTCTCAGGTTTGGTAGAAGCATTGGGATATCACATCTCATGCTATCAGAAGGGTATCAGTATTGGATTTGGAAGGAGTTGGATATCCCATCTCATGCTATAGGAAGGGTCTCAGGTTAGAATGGGAAGGAGTTGGATATCACATTTCATGTTATAGGAAGGGTCTCAGGATTGGATTGGGAAGGACTTGGATATCATATCTCATGCTATAGGAAGGCTCTCAGGTTTGGAAGGGGAAGGAGTTGGATATCACATTTCATGTTAGAGGAAGGATCTCAGGTTTGGTATTAGAGGCCTTGAGATATCACATCTCATGCTATAGGAAGGGTCTCAGGATTGGAATGGGAAGGAGTTGGATATCACATCTCAAGCTATAGGAAGGGTCTCAGGTTTGGTATAAGCATTGAGATATCACATCTCAGAAGGGTCTCAGGATTGGAATGGGAAGAAGTTGGATATCACATCTCATGCTGTAGGAAGGGTCTCAGGTTTGGTATAAGCATTGAGATATCACATCTCATGCTATAGGAAGGGTCTCAGGGTTGGAATGGGAAGGAGTTGTATATGACATCTCATGCCATAGGAAGGGTCTCAGGTTTGGTATAAGCATTGAGATATCACATCACTGCTATCGGAAGGGTCTCAGGATTGAAATGGGAAGGAGTTGGATATCCCATCTCATGTTATAGGAAGGGTCTCAGGTTTGGTATTAGAAGCATTGAGATATCACATCTTATGCTATAGGAAGGGTCTCAGGGTTGGAATGGGAAGGAGTTGTATATGACATCTCATGCCATAGGAAGGGTCTCAGGTTTGGTATAAGCATTGAGATATCACATCTCTGCTATCGGAAGGGTCTCAGGATTGGAATGGGAAGGAGTTGGATATCCCATCTCATGTTATAGGAAGGGTCTCAGGTTTGGTATTAGAAGCATTGAGATATCACATCTCATGCTATAGGAAGGGTCTCAGGATTGGAATGGGAAATAGTTGGATATCACATCTCATGCTATAGGAAGGGTCTCAGGTTTGGTATAAGCATTGAGATATCACATCTCATGCTATAGGAAGGGTCTCAGGATTGGAATAGGAAGGATTTGGATATCACATCTTATGCTATAGGAAGGGTCTCAGGATTGGAATGGGAAGGTGTTGGATATCACATCTCATGCTATAGGAAGGGTCTCAGATTTGGTATAAGCATTGAGATATCACATCTCATGCTATAGGAAGGGTCTCGGGATTGGAATGGGAAGGAGTTGTATATGACATCTCAGGCCTTAGGAAGGGTCTCAGGTTTGGTATAAGCATTGAGATATCACATCTCTGCTATCGGAAGGGTCTCAGGATTGGAATGGGAAGGAGTTGGATATCCCATCTCATGTTATAGGAAGGGTCTCAGGTTTGGTATTAGAAGCATTGAGATATCACATCTCATGCTATAGGAAGGGTCTCAGGATTGGAATGGGAAGAACTTGGATGTCACATCTCATGCTATAGGGAGGGTCTCAAGTTTGGAACTGGAAGGAGTTGGATATCACATCTCATGCTATAGGGAGGGTCTCAGGTTTGGAAGGGGGATTTGGATATCACATCTCATGTTATAGGAAGGATCTCAGGTTTGGTATTAGAAGCATTGAGATATCACATCTCATGCTATCAGATGGGTCTCAGGATTGGAATGGGAAGGAGTTGGATATCACATCTCATGTTATAGGAAGCGTCTCAGGTTTGGTATAAGCATTGATATATCACATCTCTGCTATCGGAAGTGTCTCAGGATTGGAATGGGAAGGAGTTGGATATCCCATCTCATGTTATAGGACGGGTCTCTGGTTTGGTATTAGAATCATTGAGATATCACATTGCATGTTCTAGGAAGGGTCTAAGGATTGGAATGGGAAGGACTTGGATATCACATCTCATGCTATAGGTAGGCTCTCAGGTTTGGAAAGGGAAGGAGTTGGATATCACATTTCATGTTAGAGGAAGGATCTCAGGTTCGGTATTAGAGGCACTGAGATATCACATCTCATGCTATAAGAAGGGTCTCAGGATTGGAATGGGAAGGAGTTGGATATCACATCTCAAGCTATAGGAAGGGTCTCAGGATTGGAATGGGAAGGAGTTTGATATCACATCTCATGCCATAGTATGGATCTCAGGTTTGGTAGAAGCATTGGGATATCACATCTCATGCTATCGGAAGGGTATCAGGATTGGATTTGGAAGGAGTTGCATATCCCATCTCATGCTATAGGAAGGGTCTCAGGTTGGAATGGGAAGGAGTTGGATATCACATCTCATGTTATAGGAAGGGTCTCAGGATTGGAATGGGAAGGACTTGGATATCATATCTCATGCTATAGGAAGGCTCTCAGGTTTGGAAAGGGAAGGAGTTGGATATCACATTTCATGTTAGAGGTAGGATCTCAGGTTTGGTATTAAAGGCATTGAGATATCACATCTCATGCTATCAGAAGGGTCTCAGGCTTGGAATGGGAAGGAGTTGGATATCACATCTCATGCTAAAGGGAGGGTCTCAGGTTTGGAAGGGGAAGGATTTGGATATCACATCTCATGTTATAGGAAGGGTCTCAGGATTGGAATGGGAAGGATTTGGATATCACATCTCTTGCTATAGGAAGGGTCTCAGGTTTTTTATTAGAAACATTGAGATATCACATCTCATGCTATAGGAAGGGTTTCAGGATTGGAATGGGAAGGATTTGGATATCACATCTCATGCTAAAGGAAGGGTCTCAGGATTGGAATGGGAAGGATTTGGATATCACATCTCTTGCTATAGGATGGGTCTCAGGTTTTTTATTAGAAACATTGAGATATCACATCTCATGCTATAGGAAGGGTTTCAGGATTGGAATGGGAAGGATTTGGATATCACATCTCATGCTAAAGGAAGGGTCTCAGGTTTGGAAGGGGAAGGATTTGGATATCACATCTCATGTTATAGAAAGGGTCTCAGGATTGGAATGGGAAGGAGTTGGATATCACATCTCATCCAATAGGAAGGGTCAAAGGTTTGGAATGGGAAGGAATTGGATATCACATCTCATGTTATAGGAAGGATCTCAGGATTTGAATGGGAAGGATTTGGATATCACATCTCTTGCTTTAGGAAGGGTCTCAGGTTTTTTATTAGAAACATTGAGATATCACATCTCATGCTATAGGAAGGGTTTCAGAATTGGAATGGGAAGGAGTTGGATATCACATCTCATGTTATAGAAAGGGTCTCAGGATTGGAATGGGAAGGATTTGGATATCACATCTCTTGCTATAGGAAGGGTCTCAGGTTTTTTTTTATGAGATATCACATCTCATGCTATAGGAAGGGTTTCAGGATTGGAATGGGAAGGATTTGGATATCACATCTCATGCTAAAGGAAGGGTCTCAGGTTTGGAAGGGGAAGGATTTGGATATCATATCTCATGTTATAGGACGGGTCCCAGGTTTGGTATTAGAAGCATTGAGATATCACATCTCATGATATAGGAAGGGTCTCAGGATTGGAATGGGAAGGAGTTGGATATCACATCTCATGCTAAAGGGAGGGTCTCAGGTTTGGAAGGGGAAGGATTTGGATATCACATCTCATGTTATAGGAAGGGTCTCAGGATTGGAATGGGAAGGATTTGGATATCACATCTCTTGCTATAGGAAGGGTCTCAGGTTTTTTATTAGAAACATTGCGATATCACATCTCATGCTATAGGAAGGGTTTCAGGATTGGAATGGGAAGGGTTTGGATATCACATCTCTTGCTATAGGATGGGTCTCAGGTTTTTTATTAGAAACATTGAGATATCACATCTCATGCTATAGGAAGGGTTTCAGGATTGGAATGGGAAGGATTTGGATATCACATCTCATGCTAAAGGAAGGTTCTCAGGTTTGGAAGGGGAAGGATTTGGATATCATATCTCATGTTATAGGACGGGTCCGAGGTTTGGTATTAGAAGCATTGAGATATCACATCTCATGATATAGGAAGGGTCTCAGGATTGGAATGGGAAGGAGTTGGATATCACATCTCATGTTATAGGAAGGATCTCAGGATTGGAATGGGAAGGATTTGGATATCATATCTCTTGCTATAGGATGGGTCTCAGGTCTTTTATTAGAAACATTGAGATATCACATCTCATGCTATAGGAAGGGTTTCAGGATTGGAATGGGAAGGAGTTGGATATCACATCTCATGTTATAGAAAGGGTCTCAGGATTGGAATGGGAAGGATTTGGATATCACATCATTTGCTATAGGATGGGTCTTAGGTCTTTTATTAGAAACATTGAGATATCACATCTCATGCTATAGGAAGGGTTTCAGGATTGGAATGGGAAGGATTTGGATATCACATCTCATGCTAAAGGAAGGGTCTCAGGTTTGGAAGGGGAAGGATTTGGATATCATATCTCTTGTTATAGGACGGGTCCCAGGTTTGGTATTAGAAGCATTGAAATATCACATCTCATGGTATAGGAAGGGTCTCAGGATTGGAATGGAAAGGAGTTGGATATCACATCTCATCCAATAGGAAGGGTCTCAGGTTTGGAATGGGAAGGAATTGGATATCACATCTCATGTTATACGAAGGATCTCAGGATTGGAATGGGAAGGATTTGGATATCACATCTCTTGCTATAGGAAGGGTCTCAGGTTTTTTATTAGAAACATTGAGATATCACATCTCATGCTATAGGAAGGGTTTCAGAATTGGAATGGGAAGGATTTGGATATCACATCTCTTGCTATAGGAAGGGTCTCAGGTTGTTTTATTAGAAACATTGAGATATCACATCTCATGCTATAGGAAGGTTTTCAGGATTGGAATGGGAAGGATTTGGATATCACATCTCATGCTAAAGGAAGGGTCTCAGTTTTGGAAGGGGAGGGATTTGGATATCATATCTCATGTTATAGGATTGGTCCCAGGTTTGGTATTAGAAGCATTGAGATATCACATCTCATGGTATAGGAAGGGTCTCAGGATTGGAATGGGAAGGAGTTGGATATCCCTTCTCATGCTATAGGAAGGGTCTCAGGTTGGAATGGGAAGGAGTTGGATATCACATCTCATGCTATAGGGAGGGTCTCAGGTTTGGAAGGGGATTTGGATATCACATCTCATGTTATAGGAAGGATCTCAGGTTTGGTATTAGAAGCATTGAGATATCACATCTCATGCTATCGGATGGGTCTCAGGATTGGAATGGGAAGGAGTTGGATATCACATCTCATGTTATAGGAAGTGTCTCAGGTTTGGTATAAGCATTAATATATCACATCTCTGCTATCGGAAGTGTCTCAGGATTGGAATGGGAAGGAGTTGGATATCCCATCTCATGTTATAGGACGGGTCTCAGGTTTGGTATTAGAATCATTGAGATATCACATTGCATGCTGTAGGAAGGGTCTAAGGATTGGAATGGGAAGGACTTGGATATCACATCTCATGCTATAGGTAGGCTCTCAGGTTTGGAAAGGGAAGGAGTTGGATATCACATTTCATGTTAGAGGAAGGATCTCAGGTTTGGTATTAGAGGCACTGAGATATCACATCTCATGCTATAGGAAGGGTCTCAGGATTGGAATGGGAAGGAGTTGGATATCACATCTCAAGCTATAGGAAGGGTCTCAGGATTGGAATGGGAAGGAGTTTGATATCACATATCATGCCATAGTATGGGTCTCAGGTTTGGTAGAAGCATTGGGATATCACATCTCATGCTATCGGAAGGGTATCAGGATTGGATTTGGAAGGAGTTGGATATCCCATCTCATGCTATAGGAAGGGTCTCAGGTTGGAATGGGAAGGAGTTGGATATCAAATCTCATGTTATAGGAAGGGTCTCAGGATTGGAATGGGAAGGACTTGGATATCACATCTCATGCTATTGGAAGGCTCTCAGGTTTGGAAAGGGAAGGAGTTGGATATCACATTTCATGTTAGAGGTAGGATCTCAGGGTTGGTATTAAAGGCGTTGAGATATCACATCTCATGCTATCAGAAGGGTCTCAGGCTTGGAATGGGAAGGAGTTGGATATCACATCTCATGCTAAAGGGAGGGTCTCATGTTTGGAAGGGGAAGGATTTGGATATCACATCTCATGTTATAGGAAGTGTCTCAGGATTGGAATGGGAAGGATTTGGATATCACATCTCTTGCTATAGGAAGAGTCTCAGGTTTTTTATTAGAAACATTGAGATATCACATCTCATGCTATAGCAAGGGTTTCAGGATTGGAATGTGAAGGATTTGGATATCACATCTCATGCTAAAGGAAGGGTCTCATGATTGGAATGGGAAGGATTTGGATATCACATCTCTTGCTATAGGATGGGTCTCAGGTTTTTTATTAGAAACATTGAGATATCACATCTCATGCTATAGGAAGGGTTTCAGGATTGGAATGGGAAGGATTTGGATATCACATCTCATGCTAAAGGAAGGGTCTCAGGTTTGGAAGGGGAAGGATTTTGATATCATATCTCATGTTATAGGACGGGTCCGAGGTTTGGTATTAGAAGCATTGAGATATCACATCTCATGGTATAGGAAGGGTCTCAGGATTGGAATGGGAAGGAGTTGGATATCACATCTCATCCAATAGGAAGGGTCAAAGGTTTGGAATGGGAAGGAATTGGATATCACATCTCATGTTATAGGAAGGATCTCAGGATTGGCAGGATTGGAATGGGAAGGATTTGGATATCACATCTCTTGCTATAGGAAGGGTCTCAGGTTTTTTATTAGAAACATTGAGATATCACATCTCATGCTATAGGAAGGGTTTCAGAATTGGAATGGGAAGGAGTTGGATATCACATCTCATGTTATAGAAAGGGTCTCAGGATTGGAATGGGAAGGATTTGGATATCACATCTCTTGCTATAGGAAGGGTCTCAGATTTTTTTTATGAGATATCACATCTCATGCTATAGGAAGGGTTTCAGGATTGGAATGGGAAGGATTTGGATATCACATCTCATGCTAAAGGAAGGGTCTCAGGTTTGGAAGGGGAAGGATTTGGATATCATATCTCATGTTATAGGACGGGTCCCAGGTTCGGTATTAGAAGCATTGAGATATCACATCTCATGCTATAGGAAGGGTCTCAGGATTGGAATGGGAAGGACTTGGATGTCACATCTCATGCTGTAGGGAGGGTCTCAAGTTTGATATTAGAAGCATTGAGATAACAAATCTCATGATATCGGAAGGGTCTCAGGATTGGAATGGGAAGGAGTTGGATATCACATCTCATGATAAAGGAAGGGTCTAAGGTTTGGAAGGGGAAGGATTTGGATATCACATCTCATGTTATAGGACGGGTCTCAGGTTTGGTATTAGAAGCATTGAGATATCAAGTCTCATGGTATAAGAAGGGTCTCAGAATTGGAATGGGAAGGAGTTGGATATCACATCTCATGTTATAGAAAGGGTCTCAGGATTGGAATGGGAAGGATTTGGATATCACATCTCTTGCTATAGGAAGGGTCTCAGGTTTTTTTTATGAGATATCACATCTCATGCTATAGGAATGGTTTCAGGATTGGAATGGGAAGGATTTGGATATCACATCTCATGCTAAATGAAGGGTCTCAGGTTTGGAAGGGGAAGGATTTGGATATCATATCTCATGTTATAGGACGGGTCCCAGGTTTGGTATTAGAAGCATTGAGATATCACATCTCATGGTATAGGAAGGGTCTCAGGATTGGAATGGGAAGGAGTTGGATATCACATCTCATGCTAAAGGGAGGGTCTCAGGTTTGGAAAGGGAAGGATTTGGATATCACATCTCATGTTATAGGAAGGGTCTCAGGATTGGAATGGAAGGATTTGGATATCACATCTCTTGCTATAGGAAGGGTCTCAGGTTTTTTATTAGAAACATTGAGATATCACATCTCATGCTATAGGAAGGGTTTCAGGATTGGAATGGGAAGGGTTTGGATATCACATCTCTTGCTATAGGATGGGTCTCAGGTTTTTTATTAGAAACATTGAGATATCACATCTCATGCTATAGGAAGGGTTTCAGGATTGGAATGGGAAGGATTTGGATATCACATCTCATGCTAAAGGAAGGGTCTCAGGTTTGGAAGGGGAAGTATTTGGATATCATATCTCATGTTATAGGACGGGTCTTAGGTTTGGTATTAGAAGCATTGAGATATCACATCTCATGATATAGGAAGGGTCTCAGGATTGGAATGGGAAGGAGTTGGATATCACATCTCATCCAATAGGAAGGGTCTCAGGTTTGGAATGGGAAGGAATTGGATATCACATCTCATGTTATAGGAAGGATCTCAGGATTGGAATGGGAAGGATTTGGATATCACATCTCTTGCTATAGGAAGGGTCTCAGGTTTTTTATTATAAACATTGAGATATCACATCTCATGCTATAGGAAGGGTTTCAGGATTGGAATCGGAAGGATTTGGATATCACATCTCATGCTAAAGGAAGGGTCTCAGGTTTGGAAGGGGAAGGATTTGGATATCATATCTCATGTTATAGGACGGGTCCCAGGTTTGGTATTAGAATCATTGAGATATCACATCTCATGGTATAGGAAGGGTCTCAGGATTGGAATGGGAAGGAGTTGGATATCACATCTCATCCAATAGGAAGGGTCTCAGGTTTGGAATGGGAAGGAATTGGATATCACATCTCATGTTATAGGAAGGATCTCAGGATTGGAATGGGAAGGATTTGGATATCACATCTCTTGCTATAGGAAGGGTCTCAGGTTTTTTGTTAGAAACATTGAGATATCACATCTCATGCTATAGGAAGGGTTTCAGAATTGGAATGGGAAGGAGTTGGATATCACATCTCATGTTATAGAAAGGGTCTCAGGATTGGAATGGGAAGGAGTTGGATATCACATCTCATCCAATAGGAAGGGTCTCAGGTTTGGAATGGGAAGGAATTGGATATCACATCTCATGTTATAGGAAGGATCTCAGGATTGGAATGGGAAGGATTTGGATATCACATCTCTTGCTATAGGAAGGGTCTCAGGTTTTTTTATTAGAAACATTGAGATATCACATCTCATGCTATAGGAAGGGTTTCAGAATTGGAATGGGAAGGAGTTGGATATCACATCTCATGTTATAGAAAGGGTCTCAGGATTGGAATGGGAAGGATTTGGATATCACATCTCTTGCTATAGGAAGGGTCTCAGGTTGTTTTATTAGAAACATTGAGATGATCACATCTCATGCTATAGGAAGGGTTTCAGGATTGGAATGGGAAGGATTTGGATATCACATCTCATGCTAAAGGAAGGGTCTCAGTTTTGGAAGGGGAAGGATTTGGATATCATATCTCATGTTATAGGACGGGTCCCAGGTTTGGTATTAGAAGCATTGAGATATCACATCTCATGGTATAGGAAGGGTCTCAGGATTGGAATGGGAAGGAGTTGGATATCCCTTCTCATGCTATAGGAAGGGTCTCAGGTTGGAATGGGAAGGAGTTGGATATCACATCTCATGTTATAGGAAGGGTCTCAGGATTCAAATGGGAAGGATTTGGATATCACATCTCTTGCTATAGGAAGGGTCTCAGGTTTTTTATTAAAAACATTGAGATATCACATCTCATGCTATAGGAAGGGTTTCAGGATTGGAATGGGAAGGATTTGGATATCACATCCCATGCTAAAGGAAGGGTCTCAGGTTTGGAAGGGGAAGGATTTGGATATCATATCTCATGTTATAGGACGGGTCCCAGGTTTGGTATTAGAAGCATTGAGATATCACATCTCATGGTATAGGAAGGGTCTCAGGATTGGAATGGGAAGGAATTGGATTTCACATTTCATGTTATAGGAAGGATCTCAGGATTGGAATGGGAAGGATTTGGATATCACATCTCTTGCTATAGGAAGGGTCTCAGGTTTTTTATTAGAAACATTGAGATATCACATCTCATGCTATAGGAAGGGTCTCAGGATTGGAATGGGAAGGAGTTGGATATCACATCTCATGCTATAGGAAGGGTCTCAGGTTTGGTATAAGCATTGAGATATCACATCTCATGCTATAGGAAGGGTCTCAGGATTGGAATGGGAAGGAGTTGGATATCACATCTCAAGCTATAGGAAGGGTCTCAGGATTGGAACGAGAAGGAGTTTGATATCACATCTCATGCCATAGTATGGGTCTCAGGTTTGGTAGAAGCATTGGGATATCACATCTCATGCTATCGGAAGGGTATCAGGATTGGATTTGGAAGGAGTTGGATATCCCATCTCATGCTATAGGAAGGGTCTCAGGTTGGAATGGGAAGGAGTTGGATATCACATCTCATGCTAAAGGAAGGGTCTCAGGTTTGAAAGGGAAAGGATTTGGATATCATATCTCATGTTATAGGACGGGTCCCAGGTTTGGTATTAGAAGCATTGAGATATCACATCTCATGGTATAGGAAGGGTCTCAGGATTGGAATGGGAAGGAGTTGGATATCACATCTCATGCTAAAGGGAGGGTCTCAGGTTTGGAAGGGGAAGGATTTGGATATCACATCTCTTGCTATAGGAAGGGTCTCGGGTTTTTTATTAGAAACATTGAGATATCACATCTCATGCTATAGGAAGGGTTTCAGGATTGGAATGGGAAGGGTTTGGATATCACATCTCTTGCTATAGGATGGGTCTCAGGTTTTTTATTAGAAACATTGAGATATCACATCTCATGCTATAGGAAGGGTTTCAGGATTGGAATGGGAAGGATTTGGATATCACATCTCATGCTAAAGGAAGGGTCTCAGGTTTGGAAGGGGAAGGATTTGGATATCATATCTCATGTTATAGGACGGGTCCGAGGTTTGGTATTAGAAGCATTGAGATATCACATCTCATGATATAGGAAGGGTCTCAGGATTGGAATGGGAAGGAGTTGGATATCACATCTCATCCAATAGGAAGGGTCTCAGGTTTGGAATGGGAAGGAATTGGATATCACATCTCATGTTATAGGAAGGATCTCAGGATTGGAATGGGAAGGATTTGGATATCACATCTCTTGCTATAGGAAGGGTCTCAGGTTTTTTATTAGAAACATTGAGATATCACATCTCATGCTATAGGAAGGGTTTCAGGATTGGAATGGGAAGGAGTTGGATATCACATCTCATGTTATAGAAAGGGTCTCAGGATTGGAATGGGAAGGATTTGGATATCACATCTCTTGCTATAGGATGGGTCTCAGGTCTTTTATTAGAAACATTGAGATATCACATCTCATGCTATAGGAAGGGTTTCAGGATTGGAATGGGAAGGATTTGGATATCACATCTCATGCTAAAGGAAGGGTCTCAGGTTTGGAAGGGGAAGGATTTGGATATCATATCTCATGTTATAGGACGGGTCCCAGGTTTGGTATTAGAAGCATTGAGATATCACATCTCATGGTATAGGAAGGGTCTCAGGATTGGAATGGGAAGGAGTTGGATATCACATCTCATCCAATAGGAAGGGTCTCAGGTTTGGAATGGGAAGGAATTGGATATCACATCTCATGTTATAGGAAGGATGTCAAGATTGGAATGGGAAGGATTTGGATATCACATCTCTTGCTATAGGAAGGGTCTCAGGTTGTTTTATTAGAAACATTGATATATCACATCTCATGCTATAGGAAGGGTTTCAGGATTGGAATGGGAAGGATTTGGATATCACATCTCATGCTAAAGGAAGGGTCTCAGTTTTGGAAGGGGAAGGATTTGGATATCACATCTCTTGCTATAGGAAGGGTCTCAGGTTGTTTTATTAGAAACATTGAGATATCACATCTCATGCTATAGGAAGGGTTTCAGGATTGGAATGGGAAGGATTTGGATATCACATCTCATGCTAAAGGAAGGGTCTCAGTTTTGGAAGGGGAAGGATTTGGATATCATATCTCATGTTATAGGACGGGTCCCAGGTTTGGTATTAGAAGCATTGAGATATCGCATCTCATGGTATAGGAAGGGTCTCAGGATTGGAATGGGAAGGAGTTGGATATCCCTCCTCATGCTATAGGAAGGGTCTCAGGTTGGAATGGGAAGGAGTTGGATATCACATCTCATGTTATAGGAAGGGTCTCAGGATTCAAATGGGAAGGATTTGGATATCACATCTCTTGCTATAGGAAGGGTCTCAGGTTTTTTATTAGAAACATTGAGATATCACATCTCATGCTATAGGAAGGGTTTCAGGATTGGAATGGGAAGGATTTGGATATCACATCCTATGCTAAAGGAAGGGTCTCAGGTTTGGAAGGGGAAGGATTTGGATATCATATCTCATGTTATAGGACGGATTCCAGGTTTGGTATTAGAAGCATTGAGATATCACATCTCATGGTATAGGAAGGGTCTCAGGATTGGAATGGGAAGGAATTGGATATCACATTTCATGTTATAGGAAGGATCTCAGGATTGGAATGGGAAGGATTTGGATATCACATCTCTTGCTATAGGAAGGGTCTCAGGTTTTTTATTAGAAACATTGAGATATCACATCTCATGCTATAGGAAGGGTCTCAGGATTGGAATGGGAAGGATTTGGATATCACATCTCATGCTAAAGGAAGGGTCTCAGTTTTGGAAGGGGAAGGATTTGGATATCATATCTCATGTTATAGGATGGGTCCCAGGTTTGGTATTAGAAGCATTGAGATATCACATCTCATGGTATAGGAAGGGTCTCAGGATTGGAATGGGAAGGAGTTGGATATCCCTTCTCATGCTATAGGAAGGGTCTCAGGTTGGAATGGGAAGGAGTTGGATATCACATCTCATGCTATAGGGAGGGTCTCAGGTTTGGAAGGGGATTTGGATATCACATCTCATGTTATAGGAAGGATCTCAGGTTTGGTATTAGAAGCATTGAGATATCACATCTCATGCTATCGGATGGGTCTCAGGATTGGAATGGGAAGGAGTTGGATATCACATCTCATGTTATAGGAAGTGTCTCAGGTTTGGTATAAGCATTAATATATCACATCTCTGCTATCGGAATTGTCTCAGGATTGGAATGGGAAGGAGTTGGATATCCCATCTCATGTTATAGGACGAATCTCAGGTTTGGTATTAGAATCATTGAGATATCACATTGCATGCTGTAGGAAGGGTCTAAGGATTGGAATGGGAAGGACTTGGATATCACATCTCATGCTATAGGAAGGGTCTCAGGATTGGAATGGGAAGGAGTTGGATATCACATCTCAAGCTATAGGAAGGGTCTCAGGATTGGAATGGGAAGGAGTTTGATATCACATATCATGCCATAGTATGGGTCTCAGGTTTGGTAGAAGCATTGGGATATCACATCTCATGCTATTGGAAGGGTATCAGGATTGGATTCGGAAGGAGTTGGATATCCCATCTCATGCTATAGGAAGGGTCTCAGGTTGGAATGGGAAGGAGTTGGATATCACATCTCATGTTATAGGAAGGGTCTCAGGATTGGAATGGGAAGGACTTGGATATCACATCTCATGCTATTGGAAGGCTCTCAGGTTTGGAAAGGGAAGGAGTTGGATATCACATTTCATGTTAGAGGTAGGATCTCAGGGTTGGTATTAAAGGCGTTGAGATATCACATCTCATGCTATCAGAAGGGTCTCAGGCTTGGAATGGGAAGGAGTTGGATATCACATCTCATGCTAAAGGGAGGGTCTCATGTTTGGAAGGGGAAGGATTTGGATATCACATCTCATGTTATAGGAAGTGTCTCAGGATTGGAATGTGAAGGATTTGGATATCACATCTCTTGCTATAGGAAGGGTCTCAGGTTTTTTATTAGAAACATTGAGATATCACATCTCATGCTATAGCAAGGGTTTCAGGATTGGAATGGGAAGGATTTGGATATCACATCTCATGCTAAAGGAAGGGTCTCATGATTGGAATGGGAAGGATTTGGATATCACATCTCTTGCTATAGGATGGGTCTCAGGTTTTTTATTACAAACATTGAGATATCACATCTCATGCTATAGGAAGGGTTTCAGGATTGGAATGGGAAGGATTTGGATATCACATCTCATGCTAAAGGAAGGGTCTCAGGTTTGGAAGGGGAAGGATTTTGATATCATATCTCATGTTATAGGACGGGTCCGAGGTTTGGTATTAGAAGCATTGAGATATCACATCTCATGGTATAGGAAGGGTCTCAGGATTGGAATGGGAAGGAGTTGGATATCACATCTCATCCAATAGGAAGGGTCAAAGGTTTGGAATGGGAAGGAATTGGATATCACATCTCATGTTATAGGAAGGATCTCAGGATTGGCAGGATTGGAATGGGAAGGATTTGGATATCACATCTCTTGCTATAGGAAGGGTCTCAGGTTTTTTATTAGAAACATTGAGATATCACATCTCATGCTATAGGAAGGGTTTCAGAATTGGAATGGGAAGGAGTTGGATATCACATCTCATGTTATAGAAAGGGTCTCAGGATTGGAATGGGAAGGATTTGGATATCACATCTCTTGCTATAGGAAGGGTCTCAGGTTTTTTTTATGAGATATCACATCTCATGCTATAGGAAGGGTTTCAGGATTGGAATGGGAAGGATTTGGATATCACATCTCATGCTAAAGGAAGGGTCTCAGGTTTGGAAGGGGAAGGATTTGGATATCATATCTCATGTTATAGGACGGGTCCCAGGTTTGGTATTAGAAGCATTGAGATATCACATCTCATGGTATAGGAAGGGTCTCAGGATTGGAATGGGAAGGAGTTGGATATCACATCTCATGCTAAAGGGAGGGTCTCAGGTTTGGAAAGGGAAGGATTTGGATATCACATCTCATGTTATAGGAAGGGTCTCAGGATTGGAATGGAAGGATTTGGATATCACATCTCTTGCTATAGGAAGGGTCTCAGGTTTTTTATTAGAAACATTGAGATATCACATCTCATGCTATAGGAAGGGTTTCAGGATTGGAATGGGAAGGGTTTGGATATCACATCTCTTGCTATAGGATGGGTCTCAGGTTTTTTATTAGAAACATTGAGATATCACATCTCATGCTATAGGAAGGGTTTCAGGATTGGAATGGGAAGGATTTGGATATCACATCTCATGCTAAAGGAAGGGTCTCAGGATTGGAATGGGAAGGAGTTGGATATCACATCTCATCCAATAGGAAGGGTCTCAGGTTTGGAATGGGAAGGAATTGGATATCACATCTCATGTTATAGGAAGGATCTCAGGATTGGAATGGGAAGGATTTGGATATCACATCTCTTGCTATAGGAAGGGTCTCAGGTTTTTTATTATAAACATTGAGATATCACATCTCATGCTATAGGAAGGGTTTCAGGATTGGAATGGGAAGGATTTGGATATCACATCTCATGCTAAAGGAAGGGTCTCAGGTTTGGAAGGGGAAGGATTTGGATATCATATCTCATGTTATAGGACGGGTCCCAGGTTTGGTATTAGAATCATTGAGATATCACATCTCATGGTATAGGAAGGGTCTCAGGATTGGAATGGGAAGGAGTTGGATATCACATCTCATCCAATAGGAAAGGTCTCAGGTTTGGAATGGGAAGGAATTGGATATCACATCTCATGTTATAGGAAGGATCTCAGGATTGGAATGGGAAGGATTTGGATATCACATCTCTTGCTATAGGAAGGGTCTCAGGTTTTTTATTAGAAACATTGAGATATCACATCTCATGCTATAGGAAGGGTTTCAGAATTGGAATGGGAAGGAGTTGGATATCACATCTCATGTTATAGAAAGGGTCTCAGGATTGGAATGGGAAGGAGTTGGATATCACATCTCATCCAATAGGAAGGGTCTCAGGTTTGGAATGGGAAGGAATTGGATATCACATCTCATGTTATAGGAAGGATCTCAGGATTGGAATGGGAAGGATTTGGATATCACATCTCTTGCTATAGGAAGGGTCTCAGGTTTTTTTATTAGAAACATTGAGATATCACATCTCATGCTATAGGAAGGGTTTCAGAATTGGAATGGGAAGGAGTTGGATATCACATCTCATGTTATAGAAAGGGTCTCAGGATTGGAATGGGAAGGATTTGGATATCACATCTCTTGCTATAGGAAGGGTCTCAGGTTGTTTTATTAGAAACATTGAGATGATCACATCTCATGCTATAGGAAGGGTTTCAGGATTGGAATGGGAAGGATTTGGATATCACATCTCATGCTAAAGGAAGGGTCTCAGTTTTGGAAGGGGAAGGATTTGGATATCATATCTCATGTTATAGGACGGGTCCCAGGTTTGGTATTAGAAGCATTGAGATATCACATCTCATGGTATAGGAAGGGTCTCAGGATTGGAATGGGAAGGAGTTGGATATCCCTTCTCATGCTATAGGAAGGGTCTCAGGTTGGAATGGGAAGGAGTTGGATATCACATCTCATGTTATAGGAAGGGTCTCAGGATTCAAATGGGAAGGATTTGGATATCACATCTCATGGTATAGGAAGGGTCTCAGGATTGGAATGGGAAGGAATTGGATTTCACATTTCATGTTATAGGAAGGATCTCAGGATTGGAATGGGAAGGATTTGGATATCACATCTCTTGCTATAGGAAGGGTGTTAAGACGGATTTCTGAACTCTGTCCTGGTGGCGCAGAAGTTCAGAAGGCCAACCTAATTACTTGGAACAGGGTAACCTCTGGACAAGCCAGACCAATCAAGGTAGCGATCGCGGCGGTCAAGACTAGGTCTCAAGAGGGGTGAGGGTGACTGAAAGCCCGCAATGAGCACACAAAGCAAGAGCGCGTACAAACTACTCCAAACAGTTGTTTATATCAAAAATAGATACACATTTATTATAAGGCCTTGAAACTAATAACCACAGTAAAAGCAGCAATATACAACGATATTAAACCAACACATACACTATCCACCCAATATATATACAGAATACACAGTTTCACAGCATTAGCAGCACGAAATATGTTATCCACCTGCAGGGGAAGGAAAACAGGCAGTGCGAACCAATGCGTGTGATATGTCCGCCTTCTGAGGCCCCTAACTAGATGGTAGTCCAATCCCTACGAAGAGTGGAGCCTAGCGCTCAAAAGTACCTGCACACGCCGGTGCCAATGGGCAGAAGGTGAAGCTCTTCGGAGGACGTTGGGCAGCTCTGTAGGGTGACCTAATGAAGGAGAACACGGTCCGCGACTCTAGCGCAGCCTCCACTGTGAGGCAGAAGTAGGGCGCGAGTACGGACAAGGGGAGCTGTCTTTACAGCGGGGAAAAGCAAGGGGCACTGCAGGAGGGCGACCAGATCCTAGCTAATCTACTCACCGGTCCCCGAAGCAAGCAGGCCCGAGCTTCTCCTCGATAGATGCAGCTTCTGGCAGGTTCTGAAGAGCAGGGAACGTCTCGTCGTCGTGCAGAGTAAAAAGACGTCCCGATCGAAGAATCCTGCACAGTTTTGTCGCCACGGCAGGGCAACGGAACGGCCGGGTGTATTCAAGCCAAACGAGCACCGTTCACCTCTAGCTTAGGGTTGCTAAGCAAACGAAGCGTGTGAGCGTGCCCCGGACTCAGAATACCACCCAACCTGTCGGCGATTACAGAGCAGGACTCCTTAGTAAGCTGGTCAGTCAACTGGATGGCCCAGAGACACTTCCGAAGGCTTACGGCAGGAGTTGATGAAGGTGCCGGGAATAGCTGGTCCTGCTATTCCAATAGGTCGAAGCGCCAGTACAGGCCTTCTTGTTCGATCTTAGGTGGAAAGGGCTTCACCGGACGACAGCGATGAGGAGCAGAAGTTCTTCAGGGGGTCACCAGCGATTCCTCGGTCCAGCCTCGTGTTCGCAGGATACTTGGCTCCTGTATCCCTGGGTTCGTAAGAACTCAGGAGATCGACATGGCAGTGGTGTTTCCAGCTCCCTCTTATCCACGGTTCCCTTCGCGCCAAAACGGAGGGGAGCCAATGGGAGATCCGCTCATCAACACACATACCATACGTGGACCAATCACGGACCACAGTGGTCCCAGGCATTCACACCACCCTAGACTCTCTGGCACCCAGGATGTGTATTGGGACCAGACAGCCCAGCCCACATCCTGGGGGCACTCAAACGACATGTAGAAGCCCGCGAAAGCAACCGTGTTTCGCGGGAAACTACATGCCCAAATAAGGAAGGCCCCGGGTCGCCTGACCCGGGGGAAGGTAAAGGGAGCAAGACGGACAGTGGACGAGACAAAGGAGCCTCGTGGTCCGGCCATCTTGGGTAGCCGGGCCACCCTTTTGTGTTCGCGGCAAAAAGGTGCTCAGAACGGCAAAAGGAGCTCAAAATAAACCAAATGATCGCTGCCACCAGCCCAGTCCCTGAATGACTTGCACCGATCCAAAAACCATCCTACAAGAGTGTCTAGGGTCTGTAGAAGGCTAGAGACCCAAGAGAGCTGTAACTTAGCTTACAGTGCCCTCTTGTGTCGTGTTGCACTAAAATGGCGACACGATAAAAGAAACTACGGGAAACAGCGTTCCCCGGTACTGACTGTCTTAAGGGCATGTCAGTTTCCCCGTAAGAAAGGAGCGAAAGCCCAGAGGAGTACGGCAGAAGGCTGCACTTCTCTGGCAAAGTCAAGAAAACAGGTTGAAAACAATAGCAAAAAGTTTAGGGGTTGCCACATGGAAGGAAAGTTCCCTACAATAACGAAATCTTTCCTAACAAAGGGTCTCAGGTTTTTTATTAGAAACATTGAGATATCACATCTCATGCTATAGGAAGGGTCTCAGGATTGGAATGGGAAGGAGTTGGATATCACATCTCATGCTATAGGAAGGGTCTCAGGTTTGGTATAAGCATTGAGATATCACATCTCATGCTATAGGAAGGGTCTCAGGATTGGAATGGGAAGGAGTTGGATATCACATCTCAAGCTATAGGAAGGGTCTCAGGATTGGAATGAGAAGGAGTTTGATATCACATCTCATGCCATAGTATGGGTCTCAGGTTTGGTAGAAGCATTGGGATATCACATCTCATGCTATCGGAAGGGTATCAGGATTGGATTTGGAAGGAGTTGGATATCCCATCTCATGCTATAGGAAGGGTCTCAGGTTGGAATGGGAAGGAGTTGGATATCACATCTCATGCTAAAGGAAGGGTCTCAGGTTTGAAAGGGAAAGGATTTGGATATCATATCTCATGTTATAGGATGGGTCCCAGGTTTGGTATTAGAAGCATTGAGATATCACATCTCATGATATAGGAAGGGTCTCAGGATTGGAATGGGAAGGAGTTGGATATCACATCTCATCCAATAGGAAGGGTCTCAGGTTTGGAATGGGAAGGAATTGGATATCACATCTCATGTTATAGGAAGGATCTCAGGATTGGAATGGGAAGGATTTGGATATCACATCTCTTGCTATAGGAAGGGTCTCAGGTTTTTTATTAGAAACATTGAGATATCACATCTCATGCTATAGGAAGGGTTTCAGGATTGGAATGGGAAGGAGTTGGATATCACATCTCATGTTATAGAAAGGGTCTCAGGATTGGAATGGGAAGGATTTGGATATCACATCTCTTGCTATAGGATGGGTCTCAGGTCTTTTATTAGAAACATTGAGATATCACATCTCATGCTATAGGAAGGGTTTCAGGATTGGAATGGGAAGGATTTGGATATCACATCTCATGCTAAAGGAAGGGTCTCAGGTTTGGAAGGGGAAGGATTTGGATATCATATCTCATGTTATAGGACGGGTCCCAGGTTTGGTATTAGAAGCATTGAGATATCACATCTCATGGTATAGGAAGGGTCTCAGGATTGGAATGGGAAGGAGTTGGATATCACATCTCATCCAATAGGAAGGGTCTCAGGTTTGGAAGGGGAAGGATTTGGATATCACATCTCATGTTATAGGAAGGGTCTCAGGATTGGAATGGGAAGGATTTGGATATCACATCTCTTGCTATAGGAAGGGTCTCAGGTTTTTTATTAGAAACATTGAGATATCACATCTCATGCTATAGGAAGGGTTTCAGGATTGGAATGGGAAGGGTTTGGATATCACATCTCTTGCTATAGGATGGGTCTCAGGTTTTTTATTAGAAACATTGAGATATCACATCTCATGCTATAGGAAGGGTTTCAGGATTGGAATGGGAAGGATTTGGATATCACATCTCATGCTAAAGGAAGGGTCTCAGGTTTGGAAGGGGAAGGATTTGGATATCATATCTCATGTTATAGGACGGGTCCCAGGTTTGGTATTAGAAGCATTGAGATATCACATCTCATGGTATAGGAAGGGTCTCAGGATTGGAATGGGAAGGAGTTGGATATCACATCTCATGCTAAAGGGAGGGTCTCAGGTTTGGAAAGGGAAGGATTTGGATATCACATCTCATGTTATAGGAAGGGTCTCAGGATTGGAATGGAAGGATTTGGATATCACATCTCTTGCTATAGGAAGGGTCTCAGGTTTTTTATTAGAAACATTGAGATATCACATCTCATGCTATAGGAAGGGTTTCAGGATTGGAATGGGAAGGGTTTGGATATCACATCTCTTGCTATAGGATGGGTCTCAGGTTTTTTATTAGAAACATTGAGATATCACATCTCATGCTATAGGAAGGGTTTCAGGATTGGAATGGGAAGGATTTGGATATCACATCTCATGCTAAAGGAAGGGTCTCAGGTTTGGAAGGGGAAGTATTTGGATATCATATCTCATGTTATAGGACGGGTCCGAGTTTGGTATTAGAAGCATTGAGATATCACATCTCATGATATAGGAAGGTTCTCAGGATTGGAATGGGAAGGAGTTGGATATCACATCTCATCCAATAGGAAGGGTCTCAGGTTTGGAATGGGAAGGAATTGGATATCACATCTCATGTTATAGGAAGGATCTCAGGATTGGAATGGGAAGGATTTGGATATCACATCTCTTGCTATAGGAAGGGTCTCAGGTTTTTTATTATAAACATTGAGATATCACATCTCATGCTATAGGAAGGGTTTCAGGATTGGAATGGGAAGGATTTGGATATCACATCTCATGCTAAAGGAAGGGTCTCAGGTTTGGAAGGGGAAGGATTTGGATATCATATCTCATGTTATAGGACGGGTCCCAGGTTTGGTATTAGAATCATTGAGATATCACATCTCATGGTATAGGAAGGGTCTCAGGATTGGAATGGGAAGGAGTTGGATATCACATCTCATCCAATAGGAAGGGTCTCAGGTTTGGAATGGGAAGGAATTGGATATCACATCTCATGTTATAGGAAGGATCTCAGGATTGGAATGGGAAGGATTTGGATATCACATCTCTTGCTATAGGAAGGGTCTCAGGTTTTTTATTAGAAACATTGAGATATCACATCTCATGCTATAGGAAGGGTTTCAGAATTGGAATGGGAAGGAGTTGGATATCACATCTCATGTTATAGAAAGGGTCTCAGGATTGGAATGGGAAGGAGTTGGATATCACATCTCATCCAATAGGAAGGGTCTCAGGTTTGGAATGGGAAGGAATTGGATATCACATCTCATGTTATAGGAAGGATCTCAGGATTGGAATGGGAAGGATTTGGATATCACATCTCTTGCTATAGGAAGGGTCTCAGGTTTTTTTATTAGAAACATTGAGATATCACATCTCATGCTATAGGAAGGGTTTCAGAATTGGAATGGGAAGGAGTTGGATATCACATCTCATGTTATAGAAAGGGTCTCAGGATTGGAATGGGAAGGATTTGGATATCACATCTCTTGCTATAGGAAGGGTCTCAGGTTGTTTTATTAGAAACATTGAGATGATCACATCTCATGCTATAGGAAGGGTTTCAGGATTGGAATGGGAAGGATTTGGATATCACATCTCATGCTAAAGGAAGGGTCTCAGTTTTGGAAGTGGAAGGATTTGGATATCATATCTCATGTTATAGGACGGGTCCCAGGTTTGGTATTAAAAGCATTGAGATATCACATCTCATGGTATAGGAAGGGTCTCAGGATTGGAATGGGAAGGAGTTGGATATCCCTTCTCATGCTATAGGAAGGGTCTCAGGTTGGAATGGGAAGGAGTTGGATATCACATCTCATGTTATAGGAAGGGTCTCAGGATTCAAATGGGAAGGATTTGGATATCACATCTCTTGCTATAGGAAGGGTCTCAGGTTTTTTATTAAAAACATTGAGATATCACATCTCATGCTATAGGAAGGGTTTCAGGATTGGAATGGGAAGGATTTGGATATCACATCCCATGCTAAAGGAAGGGTCTCAGGTTTGGAAGGGGAAGGATTTGGATATCATATCTCATGTTATAGAACGGGTCCCAGGTTTGGTATTAGAAGCATTGAGATATCACATCTCATGGTATAGGAAGGGTCTCAGGATTGGAATGGGAAGGAATTGGATTTCACATTTCATGTTATAGGAAGGATCTCAGGATTGGAATGGGAAGGATTTGGATATCACATCTCTTGCTATAGGAAGGGTGTTAAGACGGATTTCTGAACTCTGTCCTGGTGGCGCAGAAGTTCAGAAGGCCAACCTAATTACTTGGAACAGGGTAACCTCTGGACAAGCCAGACCAATCAAGGTAGCGATCGCGGCGGTCAAGACTAGGTCTCAAGAGGGGTGAGGGTGACTGAAAGCCCGCAATGAGCACACAAAGCAAGAGCGCGTACAAACTACTCCAAACAGTTGTTTATATCAAAAATAGATACACATTTATTATAAGGCCTTGAAACTAATAACCACAGTAAAAGCAGCAATATACAACGATATTAAACCAACACATACACTATCCACCCAATATATATACAGAATACACAGTTTCACAGCATTAGCAGCACGAAATATGTTATCCACCTGCAGGGGAAGGAAAACAGGCAGTGCGAACCAATGCGTGTGATATGTCCGCCTTCTGAGGCCCCTAACTAGATGGTAGTCCAATCCCTACGAAGAGTGGAGCCTAGCGCTCAAAAGTACCTGCACACGCCGGTGCCAATGGGCAGAAGGTGAAGCTCTTCGGAGGACGTTGGGCAGCTCTGTAGGGTGACCTAATGAAGGAGAACACGGTCCGCGACTCTAGCGCAGCCTCCACTGTGAGGCAGAAGTAGGGCGCGAGTACGGACAAGGGGAGCTGTCTTTACAGCGGGGAAAAGCAAGGGGCACTGCAGGAGGGCGACCAGATCCTAGCTAATCTACTCACCGGTCCCCGAAGCAAGCAGGCCCGAGCTTCTCCTCGATAGATGCAGCTTCTGGCAGGTTCTGAAGAGCAGGGAACGTCTCGTCGTCGTGCAGAGTAAAAAGACGTCCCGATCGAAGAATCCTGCACAGTTTTGTCGCCACGGCAGGGCAACGGAACGGCCGGGTGTATTCAAGCCAAACGAGCACCGTTCACCTCTAGCTTAGGGTTGCTAAGCAAACGAAGCGTGTGAGCGTGCCCCGGACTCAGAATACCACCCAACCTGTCGGCGATTACAGAGCAGGACTCCTTAGTAAGCTGGTCAGTCAACTGGATGGCCCAGAGACACTTCCGAAGGCTTACGGCAGGAGTTGATGAAGGTGCCGGGAATAGCTGGTCCTGCTATTCCAATAGGTCGAAGCGCCAGTACAGGCCTTCTTGTTCGATCTTAGGTGGAAAGGGCTTCACCGGACGACAGCGATGAGGAGCAGAAGTTCTTCAGGGGGTCACCAGCGATTCCTCGGTCCAGCCTCGTGTTCGCAGGATACTTGGCTCCTGTATCCCTGGGTTCGTAAGAACTCAGGAGATCGACATGGCAGTGGTGTTTCCAGCTCCCTCTTATCCACGGTTCCCTTCGCGCCAAAACGGAGGGGAGCCAATGGGAGATCCGCTCATCAACACACATACCATACGTGGACCAATCACGGACCACAGTGGTCCCAGGCATTCACACCACCCTAGACTCTCTGGCACCCAGGATGTGTATTGGGACCAGACAGCCCAGCCCACATCCTGGGGGCACTCAAACGACATGTAGAAGCCCGCGAAAGCAACCGTGTTTCGCGGGAAACTACATGCCCAAATAAGGAAGGCCCCGGGTCGCCTGACCCGGGGGAAGGTAAAGGGAGCAAGACGGACAGTGGACGAGACAAAGGAGCCTCGTGGTCCGGCCATTTTGGGTAGCCGGGCCACCCTTTTGTGTTCGCGGCAAAAAGGTGCTCAGAACGGCAAAAGGAGCTCAAAATAAACCAAATGATCGCTGCCACCAGCCCAGTCCCTGAATGACTTGCACCGATCCAAAAACCATCCTACAAGAGTGTCTAGGGTCTGTAGAAGGCTAGAGACCCAAGAGAGCTGTAACTTAGCTTACAGTGCCCTCTTGTGTCGTGTTGCACTAAAATGGCGACACGATAAAAGAAACTACGGGAAACAGCGTTCCCCGGTACTGACTGTCTTAAGGGCATGTCAGTTTCCCCGTAAGAAAGGAGCGAAAGCCCAGAGGAGTACGGCAGAAGGCTGCACTTCTCTGGCAAAGTCAAGAAAACAGGTTGAAAACAATAGCAAAAAGTTTAGGGGTTGCCACATGGAAGGAAAGTTCCCTACAATAACGAAATCTTTCCTAACACTCGCCCCTCCCAGACTATGGACAGGGGGAACTAATCCACCCCTGGATGAGTCTCTTGTTCAGGTCGGTAAAACATTCTGGACAACCCATCAGCATTGCTATGTTGGACACCTGGCCTATGCTCAATAGTGAAGTCGAAGCCTTGTAGACTTATGGACCACCTAAGCAACTTTGGATTCTCCCCCTTCATGTTCATTAGCCACTTTAACGGCTTATGGTCAGTCTGCACAGTGAAGTGGGTCCCATAGAGGTAGGGCCTCAGCTTCCTTAGGGCCCACACAACAGAGAAACATTCTTTCTCTACCGTGGACCATCTGAGCTCTCTGTCCTTAAGCTGGCGACTAATAAAACCGATAGGGTGTTCCTTACCCTTCTCATCTACTTGTGATAGTACAGCTCCTATCCCAGTGTCAGAGGCATCCGTCTGCACGATAAAAGGTCTTTGATAATCAGGGGCCCTGAGCACAGGGGCCTGGCACAAGGAGTCTTTCAAGCCATTGAAGGCCTTCTCACACTCGTCAGTCCAAGTTACCTTCTTGGGTTTCTTCGGAGTTGTGAGGGCAGTCAGAGGAGCAGCTATGGTGCCATAGTCTGCCATAAAATTGCGGTAATAACCCGTGAGTCCTAAGAAGGCTCTCACTTGGGTTTGTGTAGTGGGGGTAGGCCAGTCTTGTACTGCTTGTACTTTACTGGGGAGAGGCTGTATCCTTCCTCCACCTACTTCATGCCCAAGGTAAACCACTGAGCCTTGTCCAATCTGGCATTTACTAGCCTTTATGGTCAAGTGGGCTTTCTGAAGAGCCTGGAGCACAATCCTGAGGTGTTTCACATGGTCTTCCCAGGTGGCACTGAAAACTGCTATATCGTCCAGATATGCAAGACAGAATTCGTCCAACCCATTCAACACATGATTCACAAGCCTCTGGAAAGTGGCAGGTGCATTTTTCAATCCGAACGGCATTACCCGGAATTGGTAAAGCCCGTCGGGAGTTGAAAATGCTGTCTTCTCCTTGGCATGTTCTGCTAAAGCTATTTGCCAATAGCCCGCAGTCAGGTCAAACGTGCTGAGGTACTTGGAGGCACCCAAGGTATCCACCAGCTCGTCAGTTCGAGGCAAGGGGTGAGCGTCTGTCTTGGTGACAGCATTCAGAGCCCTGTAATCCACGCAGAACCTCAATTCAGAAGTGCCTGCCTTTGGAACCAATACCACAGGACTGGACCAAGGACTACTAGAGGGTTCAATCACCCCAAGGTCTAACATTTTGTTGACCTCGGTCTTAATATAAGACCGTACTTTATCCGACATCCTGTATCCCCTACTTTTGGTAGGTACACTGTCTCCTGTGTCAATGTTATGTTTGCACCAAGGTGTCAAACCAGGCGACTGTGAAAACAGGGGGGAAAACTGCCTAAGCAAACTTTTCACCTCAGCCTGCTGATCAGAAGTCAGGTGAGGGGCCACTCGGACACCCTCAACGGAGCTATCTGAAGGACCGCTTTGGAACAGGTCGGGAAGAGGTTCTGACTCCTCTTCCTCAACGTCTGACGCCAGTAGCAGTGCTGCGATTTCGACTCTTGGGACGAAAGCCTTCAGCCTGTTTACGTGGAACACTTTTGGAGCCTGTCCAGGCCTTCCAAGGTCCACTAAATAGTTCACCTCACCCAGGGGCTCCACCACTGTGTAAGGGCCTGACCATTTGTCCTGTAAAGCGCGAGGCCTTATAGGGTTCATGATCAGGACTTGCTGACCAGGGGTAAAGTGAATTAAGGAAGCTTTCTGGTCGTACCAATGTTTCACCAGCGCTTGTCCTGCCTTCAACTTTTCACTAGCCAAGCCCATCAGGAGTACCATCCGTTTTCTGAGCCCTAGCACATAGTCAACTACATTGGTAGTAACAGGGGGAGTGGGCATCTCCCATCCCTCTTTGACGATGGCTAAGGGTCCCCGTACGGGATGACCGAACAGAAGTTCGAAGGGGCTGAAGCCAACACCCTCCTGTGGTACCTCTCGGTAGGCAAACAGTAGGCATGGTAAAAGAAGATCCCATTTTCTTCTCTGGGGCTCCTCCAGAGCCCCAATCATGCTCTTTAACGTTCTGTTGAAACGTTCCACCAGACCATTGGTCTGGGGGTGATATGCAGAAGAGAACTTGTAGGTGACCCCACATTCTTTCCACATAGCCTGCATATACTTCGACATAAAGTTGCTGCCACGATCTGACACAACTTCTTTAGGGAAGCCAACCCTAGTAAATATGCCGAGTAAAGCTTTTGCAACTGACTTGGCAGTTACAGTCTTTAATGGGATGGCCTCAGGATACCTGGTTGCATGGTCGACCAGCACCAGGATAAACCTATTGCCTGAGGATGTTTGCGGGTCAAGGGGACCAACGATGTCGATCCCTACCCTTTCAAATGGTACCCCCACAACTGGGAGCGGTACCAACGGAGCTTGGATTGTCGCGCCAACCTTACCAGACAACTGGCAGGAGGCACAACTCCTGCAGTGACTTTCTACTTGCACCCCCATCTTGGGCCAGTAGAAGTGCATAGATAACCTTTGCTTGGTCCTCTTCATTCCAAAGTGACCAGCAAGGGGAACTTCATGCGCCAACTGCAGGAGGAAGGGTCTAACAGAAAGGGGAACCACCAACCTCCTATGGTCTCCTTCTGTAGACTCTGTGGGCTCACTGTACAGGAGTCCACCTTCCCAATAAATCCGATGCTTCCCAGGAGGTTCCCCCTCAAGCTGGGAGCAGGCCTGTCTCCTTAGGCCTTCCAGAGATGGGCACTCACGTTGGCCCTTACTGAAGTCGTCCCTATCAGGACCTCCTTCAACTAACAAGTCTTTTAGTTCAGGATGGTTGTTGGGGTCGAACACTTCAGGCATCGCCACCTCCTCGTCAGGCTCGGGCGATTGACCAACTCCCTCCACCGCAGTGGTAGGCGAGCTCGGGGGAATATTCTCTTTCCCCCGTCGGGACTTGTTGACTCCTTTCGCCTTGGGTTTCCCCTTCGGCTGGGGCGGCGTATTGGACTTGGCCAATGCTGCCCGTGCTTGAGACCGTGTGTAGGGTCTTTTGGCAGTGTCTCCTACGAGCCCTAGAGCTCTGAGATCATTGCCCAACAAGACCTTTCCCGGGACGTTTCTCTGAATGCTCACTGGAATCCTAACTGCTGTACCATTTAAAGTTAGATTAACAGGGATCACGGGAAACATACGGAGGGGGCCGTCAGACAACTTAGTGGGCATCAGAGGAGCTCTGGCAACTTCCTCTGAGTCTACCAAGGTAGAATCCACTACAGTTCGACTGCACCCACTATCCCTAAGAGCTGGAGTATCCACTCCATTGATCAGCACACTGTCTTTAAAGTAGTGCTTGGTATTATCCGGAATCCTAGCATACGCCTCTGCGACTTTAGGCTCCCAGGAACCCAGGGACACTAAAACTACCTCAGCCTCTATTCCGCTGGGAAATGAGTCTGAGGAGAAGGATGCTCCTGTAATCTCTTCTTCCTCGTAGGAGGAGAAGGCCAGATTAGCGGAGTGGACCCCCAAAGGTCTAACCTTACAACGGGGATCCCCCTTCACATGGTCAGTTGCTCCACAAGAAAAACAAGCCCCATTGGGTCTGTTTACGTAGGGAGGCTTATTATAACCAGAGTTCTGTTTCGGAGGCGAACCTCCGCTACCCTGTGAGTTCTCGTATGGCTTACCCTTATTTTTCTTTTTGTGGCCCTTTTGGGAAGAAGATTTAGCAGATTCCCCACCCACCACATCCTTGTACTTGTTCCCTTCCTCCTGCTTATCAGGATGAGTTTTGTCCTTATGGGACACTCGATGTGACACCCATAAGTCTGCTGCAATGGCCAGCTTCTTAGGATCTATCTCCTTCGAATCGGCCAAATGCTGCTTAAGCTCCGGGGAAGAAGAAGCAAAAATGTGTTCCAGCATGACCAGATTGATCATGCCTTCGAAGGTAGAAACCTTATAACCTTCAACCCAGCCAGTCAAGTTTTTCAGGGACTCAGCTACATACGACACCCAAGTACCACCTTCCTTTTTCTTATATTCTCTAAACCTTTTCAAATATTGGGTCGGAGTCTTCCCAAACTTTAAAATTAGAGTCTGCTTCAACATTGCAAAATCAGCGCGCTCAGCCTTCGACATTTCCATAATGGCACTGCAACCAGAATGGGGCAGTCTGCTGAGTAACCATGCAATCTTATCCGCATTATCAACCTCTTGAACCTCGCATGCATACTCAAACGCATTTAACCAGTCCATAATGTCATTTCGTTCCTCATACACACTGAGCAGATCTTTTGGAAACCGTGGATGAGAGGAAGCCCCAGAACCATGTCCAGGACCCTTGGACCCATTTGCGAACTGAAGCTTGGCCAGTTCCAACTGGTGATCCCTGTCTTTTTGTTTTTCTGCCTGGTCGATTTTCAGTTTGGCTATGCTGAATTCAAGCTCCTGCTGCCTAAACCGCAGCTCTTGCTTCTTGAATTCAAGCATAGCCTCCCCATCAACACTGGCAGAGGAAACGTTAGACATTACATCCTCCCTGTCCTCGTGGTCGTGATGGATCAGTGCAGCGGCAGAACCGTCGGTTCTGCCAGTGAGAGCAGCCCCACCACCTTCTGCACTGTCCTCGGAAGTTATAGCGTCAAGCTGCGCTTCTTGCCACGCCACGATTCTCTGGATCATTTCCAATTTAGTGCCTTGAGAGGAAACCCCTCTCTCCGCACACATCTTCTTCAATGTTTCAGATTTCGAAGCATTTAAGGTTAATAAAGTATTCGTTTCCATACTGTTGATAGGACTATGGCCTTTTTAACGTTATATTCAATACTTTACTGCGTGTCCTGGTTGGAATAACCTGAAAACGCCTTAGCTCGTGCGCAACACTGGATACCTTCAGTCGTATCCCACCGCTGTACACCAATTTGTTAAGACGGATTTCTGAACTCTGTCCTGGTGGCGCAGAAGTTCAGAAGGCCAACCTAATTACTTGGAACAGGGTAACCTCTGGACAAGCCAGACCAATCAAGGTAGCGATCGCGGCGGTCAAGACTAGGTCTCAAGAGGGGTGAGGGTGACTGAAAGCCCGCAATGAGCACACAAAGCAAGAGCGCGTACAAACTACTCCAAACAGTTGTTTATATCAAAAATAGATACACATTTATTATAAGGCCTTGAAACTAATAACCACAGTAAAAGCAGCAATATACAACGATATTAAACCAACACATACACTATCCACCCAATATATATACAGAATACACAGTTTCACAGCATTAGCAGCACGAAATATGTTATCCACCTGCAGGGGAAGGAAAACAGGCAGTGCGAACCAATGCGTGTGATATGTCCGCCTTCTGAGGCCCCTAACTAGATGGTAGTCCAATCCCTACGAAGAGTGGAGCCTAGCGCTCAAAAGTACCTGCACACGCCGGTGCCAATGGGCAGAAGGTGAAGCTCTTCGGAGGACGTTGGGCAGCTCTGTAGGGTGACCTAATGAAGGAGAACACGGTCCGCGACTCTAGCGCAGCCTCCACTGTGAGGCAGAAGTAGGGCGCGAGTACGGACAAGGGGAGCTGTCTTTACAGCGGGGAAAAGCAAGGGGCACTGCAGGAGGGCGACCAGATCCTAGCTAATCTACTCACCGGTCCCCGAAGCAAGCAGGCCCGAGCTTCTCCTCGATAGATGCAGCTTCTGGCAGGTTCTGAAGAGCAGGGAACGTCTCGTCGTCGTGCAGAGTAAAAAGACGTCCCGATCGAAGAATCCTGCACAGTTTTGTCGCCACGGCAGGGCAACGGAACGGCCGGGTGTATTCAAGCCAAACGAGCACCGTTCACCTCTAGCTTAGGGTTGCTAAGCAAACGAAGCGTGTGAGCGTGCCCCGGACTCAGAATACCACCCAACCTGTCGGCGATTACAGAGCAGGACTCCTTAGTAAGCTGGTCAGTCAACTGGATGGCCCAGAGACACTTCCGAAGGCTTACGGCAGGAGTTGATGAAGGTGCCGGGAATAGCTGGTCCTGCTATTCCAATAGGTCGAAGCGCCAGTACAGGCCTTCTTGTTCGATCTTAGGTGGAAAGGGCTTCACCGGACGACAGCGATGAGGAGCAGAAGTTCTTCAGGGGGTCACCAGCGATTCCTCGGTCCAGCCTCGTGTTCGCAGGATACTTGGCTCCTGTATCCCTGGGTTCGTAAGAACTCAGGAGATCGACATGGCAGTGGTGTTTCCAGCTCCCTCTTATCCACGGTTCCCTTCGCGCCAAAACGGAGGGGAGCCAATGGGAGATCCGCTCATCAACACACATACCATACGTGGACCAATCACGGACCACAGTGGTCCCAGGCATTCACACCACCCTAGACTCTCTGGCACCCAGGATGTGTATTGGGACCAGACAGCCCAGCCCACATCCTGGGGGCACTCAAACGACATGTAGAAGCCCGCGAAAGCAACCGTGTTTCGCGGGAAACTACATGCCCAAATAAGGAAGGCCCCGGGTCGCCTGACCCGGGGGAAGGTAAAGGGAGCAAGACGGACAGTGGACGAGACAAAGGAGCCTCGTGGTCCGGCCATTTTGGGTAGCCGGGCCACCCTTTTGTGTTCGCGGCAAAAAGGTGCTCAGAACGGCAAAAGGAGCTCAAAATAAACCAAATGATCGCTGCCACCAGCCCAGTCCCTGAATGACTTGCACCGATCCAAAAACCATCCTACAAGAGTGTCTAGGGTCTGTAGAAGGCTAGAGACCCAAGAGAGCTGTAACTTAGCTTACAGTGCCCTCTTGTGTCGTGTTGCACTAAAATGGCGACACGATAAAAGAAACTACGGGAAACAGCGTTCCCCGGTACTGACTGTCTTAAGGGCATGTCAGTTTCCCCGTAAGAAAGGAGCGAAAGCCCAGAGGAGTACGGCAGAAGGCTGCACTTCTCTGGCAAAGTCAAGAAAACAGGTTGAAAACAATAGCAAAAAGTTTAGGGGTTGCCACATGGAAGGAAAGTTCCCTACAATAACGAAATCTTTCCTAACAAAGGGTCTCAGGTTTTTTATTAGAAACATTGAGATATCACATCTCATGCTATAGGAAGGGTCTCAGGATTGGAATGGGAAGGAGTTGGATATCACATCTCATGCTATAGGAAGGGTCTCAGGTTTGGTATAAGCATTGAGATATCACATCTCATGCTATAGGAAGGGTCTCAGGATTGGAATGGGAAGGAGTTGGATATCACATCTCAAGCTATAGGAAGGGTCTCAGGATTGGAATGAGAAGGAGTTTGATATCACATCTCATGCCATAGTATGGGTCTCAGGTTTGGTAGAAGCATTGGGATATCACATCTCATGCTATCGGAAGGGTATCAGGATTGGATTTGGAAGGAGTTGGATATCCCATCTCATGCTATAGGAAGGGTCTCAGGTTGGAATGGGAAGGAGTTGGATATCACATCTCATGCTAAAGGAAGGGTCTCAGGTTTGAAAGGGAAAGGATTTGGATATCATATCTCATGTTATAGGATGGGTCCCAGGTTTGGTATTAGAAGCATTGAGATATCACATCTCATGATATAGGAAGGGTCTCAGGATTGGAATGGGAAGGAGTTGGATATCACATCTCATCCAATAGGAAGGGTCTCAGGTTTGGAATGGGAAGGAATTGGATATCACATCTCATGTTATAGGAAGGATCTCAGGATTGGAATGGGAAGGATTTGGATATCACATCTCTTGCTATAGGAAGGGTCTCAGGTTTTTTATTAGAAACATTGAGATATCACATCTCATGCTATAGGAAGGGTTTCAGGATTGGAATGGGAAGGAGTTGGATATCACATCTCATGTTATAGAAAGGGTCTCAGGATTGGAATGGGAAGGATTTGGATATCACATCTCTTGCTATAGGATGGGTCTCAGGTCTTTTATTAGAAACATTGAGATATCACATCTCATGCTATAGGAAGGGTTTCAGGATTGGAATGGGAAGGATTTGGATATCACATCTCATGCTAAAGGAAGGGTCTCAGGTTTGGAAGGGGAAGGATTTGGATATCATATCTCATGTTATAGGACGGGTCCCAGGTTTGGTATTAGAAGCATTGAGATATCACATCTCATGGTATAGGAAGGGTCTCAGGATTGGAATGGGAAGGAGTTGGATATCACATCTCATCCAATAGGAAGGGTCTCAGGTTTGGAAGGGGAAGGATTTGGATATCACATCTCATGTTATAGGAAGGGTCTCAGGATTGGAATGGGAAGGATTTGGATATCACATCTCTTGCTATAGGAAGGGTCTCAGGTTTTTTATTAGAAACATTGAGATATCACATCTCATGCTATAGGAAGGGTTTCAGGATTGGAATGGGAAGGGTTTGGATATCACATCTCTTGCTATAGGATGGGTCTCAGGTTTTTTATTAGAAACATTGAGATATCACATCTCATGCTATAGGAAGGGTTTCAGGATTGGAATGGGAAGGATTTGGATATCACATCTCATGCTAAAGGAAGGGTCTCAGGTTTGGAAGGGGAAGGATTTGGATATCATATCTCATGTTATAGGACGGGTCCGAGGTTTGGTATTAGAAGCATTGAGATATCACATCTCATGATATAGGAAGGGTCTCAGGATTGGAATGGGAAGGAGTTGGATATCACATCTCATCCAATAGGAAGGGTCTCAGGTTTGGAATGGGAAGGAATTGGATATCACATCTCATGTTATAGGAAGGATCTCAGGATTGGAATGGGAAGGATTTGGATATCACATCTCTTGCTATAGGAAGGGTCTCAGGTTTTTTATTAGAAACATTGAGATATCACATCTCATGTTATAGAAAGGGTCTCAGGATTGGAATGGGAAGGATTTGGATATCACATCTCTTGCTATAGGAAGGGTCTCAGGTTGTTTTATTAGAAACATTGAGATGATCACATCTCATGCTATAGGAAGGGTTTCAGGATTGGAATGGGAAGGATTTGGATATCACATCTCATGCTAAAGGAAGGGTCTCAGTTTTGGAAGGGGAAGGATTTGGATATCATATCTCATGTTATAGGACGGGTCCCAGGTTTGGTATTAGAAGCATTGAGATATCACATCTCATGGTATAGGAAGGGTCTCAGGATTGGAATGGGAAGGAGTTGGATATCCCTTCTCATGCTATAGGAAGGGTCTCAGGTTGGAATGGGAAGGAGTTGGATATCACATCTCATGTTATAGGAAGGGTCTCAGGATTCAAATGGGAAGGATTTGGATATCACATCTCATGGTATAGGAAGGGTCTCAGGATTGGAATGGGAAGGAATTGGATTTCACATTTCATGTTATAGGAAGGATCTCAGGATTGGAATGGGAAGGATTTGGATATCACATCTCTTGCTATAGGAAGGGTGTTAAGACGGATTTCTGAACTCTGTCCTGGTGGCGCAGAAGTTCAGAAGGCCAACCTAATTACTTGGAACAGGGTAACCTCTGGACAAGCCAGACCAATCAAGGTAGCGATCGCGGCGGTCAAGACTAGGTCTCAAGAGGGGTGAGGGTGACTGAAAGCCCGCAATGAGCACACAAAGCAAGAGCGCGTACAAACTACTCCAAACAGTTGTTTATATCAAAAATAGATACACATTTATTATAAGGCCTTGAAACTAATAACCACAGTAAAAGCAGCAATATACAACGATATTAAACCAACACATACACTATCCACCCAATATATATACAGAATACACAGTTTCACAGCATTAGCAGCACGAAATATGTTATCCACCTGCAGGGGAAGGAAAACAGGCAGTGCGAACCAATGCGTGTGATATGTCCGCCTTCTGAGGCCCCTAACTAGATGGTAGTCCAATCCCTACGAAGAGTGGAGCCTAGCGCTCAAAAGTACCTGCACACGCCGGTGCCAATGGGCAGAAGGTGAAGCTCTTCGGAGGACGTTGGGCAGCTCTGTAGGGTGACCTAATGAAGGAGAACACGGTCCGCGACTCTAGCGCAGCCTCCACTGTGAGGCAGAAGTAGGGCGCGAGTACGGACAAGGGGAGCTGTCTTTACAGCGGGGAAAAGCAAGGGGCACTGCAGGAGGGCGACCAGATCCTAGCTAATCTACTCACCGGTCCCCGAAGCAAGCAGGCCCGAGCTTCTCCTCGATAGATGCAGCTTCTGGCAGGTTCTGAAGAGCAGGGAACGTCTCGTCGTCGTGCAGAGTAAAAAGACGTCCCGATCGAAGAATCCTGCACAGTTTTGTCGCCACGGCAGGGCAACGGAACGGCCGGGTGTATTCAAGCCAAACGAGCACCGTTCACCTCTAGCTTAGGGTTGCTAAGCAAACGAAGCGTGTGAGCGTGCCCCGGACTCAGAATACCACCCAACCTGTCGGCGATTACAGAGCAGGACTCCTTAGTAAGCTGGTCAGTCAACTGGATGGCCCAGAGACACTTCCGAAGGCTTACGGCAGGAGTTGATGAAGGTGCCGGGAATAGCTGGTCCTGCTATTCCAATAGGTCGAAGCGCCAGTACAGGCCTTCTTGTTCGATCTTAGGTGGAAAGGGCTTCACCGGACGACAGCGATGAGGAGCAGAAGTTCTTCAGGGGGTCACCAGCGATTCCTCGGTCCAGCCTCGTGTTCGCAGGATACTTGGCTCCTGTATCCCTGGGTTCGTAAGAACTCAGGAGATCGACATGGCAGTGGTGTTTCCAGCTCCCTCTTATCCACGGTTCCCTTCGCGCCAAAACGGAGGGGAGCCAATGGGAGATCCGCTCATCAACACACATACCATACGTGGACCAATCACGGACCACAGTGGTCCCAGGCATTCACACCACCCTAGACTCTCTGGCACCCAGGATGTGTATTGGGACCAGACAGCCCAGCCCACATCCTGGGGGCACTCAAACGACATGTAGAAGCCCGCGAAAGCAACCGTGTTTCGCGGGAAACTACATGCCCAAATAAGGAAGGCCCCGGGTCGCCTGACCCGGGGGAAGGTAAAGGGAGCAAGACGGACAGTGGACGAGACAAAGGAGCCTCGTGGTCCGGCCATCTTGGGTAGCCGGGCCACCCTTTTGTGTTCGCGGCAAAAAGGTGCTCAGAACGGCAAAAGGAGCTCAAAATAAACCAAATGATCGCTGCCACCAGCCCAGTCCCTGAATGACTTGCACCGATCCAAAAACCATCCTACAAGAGTGTCTAGGGTCTGTAGAAGGCTAGAGACCCAAGAGAGCTGTAACTTAGCTTACAGTGCCCTCTTGTGTCGTGTTGCACTAAAATGGCGACACGATAAAAGAAACTACGGGAAACAGCGTTCCCCGGTACTGACTGTCTTAAGGGCATGTCAGTTTCCCCGTAAGAAAGGAGCGAAAGCCCAGAGGAGTACGGCAGAAGGCTGCACTTCTCTGGCAAAGTCAAGAAAACAGGTTGAAAACAATAGCAAAAAGTTTAGGGGTTGCCACATGGAAGGAAAGTTCCCTACAATAACGAAATCTTTCCTAACAAAGGGTCTCAGGTTTTTTATTAGAAACATTGAGATATCACATCTCATGCTATAGGAAGGGTCTCAGGATTGGAATGGGAAGGAGTTGGATATCACATCTCATGCTATAGGAAGGGTCTCAGGTTTGGTATAAGCATTGAGATATCACATCTCATGCTATAGGAAGGGTCTCAGGATTGGAATGGGAAGGAGTTGGATATCACATCTCAAGCTATAGGAAGGGTCTCAGGATTGGAATGAGAAGGAGTTTGATATCACATCTCATGCCATAGTATGGGTCTCAGGTTTGGTAGAAGCATTGGGATATCACATCTCATGCTATCGGAAGGGTATCAGGATTGGATTTGGAAGGAGTTGGATATCCCATCTCATGCTATAGGAAGGGTCTCAGGTTGGAATGGGAAGGAGTTGGATATCACATCTCATGCTAAAGGAAGGGTCTCAGGTTTGAAAGGGAAAGGATTTGGATATCATATCTCATGTTATAGGATGGGTCCCAGGTTTGGTATTAGAAGCATTGAGATATCACATCTCATGATATAGGAAGGGTCTCAGGATTGGAATGGGAAGGAGTTGGATATCACATCTCATCCAATAGGAAGGGTCTCAGGTTTGGAATGGGAAGGAATTGGATATCACATCTCATGTTATAGGAAGGATCTCAGGATTGGAATGGGAAGGATTTGGATATCACATCTCTTGCTATAGGAAGGGTCTCAGGTTTTTTATTAGAAACATTGAGATATCACATCTCATGCTATAGGAAGGGTTTCAGGATTGGAATGGGAAGGAGTTGGATATCACATCTCATGTTATAGAAAGGGTCTCAGGATTGGAATGGGAAGGATTTGGATATCACATCTCTTGCTATAGGATGGGTCTCAGGTCTTTTATTAGAAACATTGAGATATCACATCTCATGCTATAGGAAGGGTTTCAGGATTGGAATGGGAAGGATTTGGATATCACATCTCATGCTAAAGGAAGGGTCTCAGGTTTGGAAGGGGAAGGATTTGGATATCATATCTCATGTTATAGGACGGGTCCCAGGTTTGGTATTAGAAGCATTGAGATATCACATCTCATGGTATAGGAAGGGTCTCAGGATTGGAATGGGAAGGAGTTGGATATCACATCTCATCCAATAGGAAGGGTCTCAGGTTTGGAAGGGGAAGGATTTGGATATCACATCTCATGTTATAGGAAGGGTCTCAGGATTGGAATGGGAAGGATTTGGATATCACATCTCTTGCTATAGGAAGGGTCTCAGGTTTTTTATTAGAAACATTGAGATATCACATCTCATGCTATAGGAAGGGTTTCAGGATTGGAATGGGAAGGGTTTGGATATCACATCTCTTGCTATAGGATGGGTCTCAGGTTTTTTATTAGAAACATTGAGATATCACATCTCATGCTATAGGAAGGGTTTCAGGATTGGAATGGGAAGGATTTGGATATCACATCTCATGCTAAAGGAAGGGTCTCAGGTTTGGAAGGGGAAGGATTTGGATATCATATCTCATGTTATAGGACGGGTCCCAGGTTTGGTATTAGAAGCATTGAGATATCACATCTCATGGTATAGGAAGGGTCTCAGGATTGGAATGGGAAGGAGTTGGATATCACATCTCATGCTAAAGGGAGGGTCTCAGGTTTGGAAAGGGAAGGATTTGGATATCACATCTCATGTTATAGGAAGGGTCTCAGGATTGGAATGGAAGGATTTGGATATCACATCTCTTGCTATAGGAAGGGTCTCAGGTTTTTTATTAGAAACATTGAGATATCACATCTCATGCTATAGGAAGGGTTTCAGGATTGGAATGGGAAGGGTTTGGATATCACATCTCTTGCTATAGGATGGGTCTCAGGTTTTTTATTAGAAACATTGAGATATCACATCTCATGCTATAGGAAGGGTTTCAGGATTGGAATGGGAAGGATTTGGATATCACATCTCATGCTAAAGGAAGGGTCTCAGGTTTGGAAGGGGAAGTATTTGGATATCATATCTCATGTTATAGGACGGGTCCGAGTTTGGTATTAGAAGCATTGAGATATCACATCTCATGATATAGGAAGGTTCTCAGGATTGGAATGGGAAGGAGTTGGATATCACATCTCATCCAATAGGAAGGGTCTCAGGTTTGGAATGGGAAGGAATTGGATATCACATCTCATGTTATAGGAAGGATCTCAGGATTGGAATGGGAAGGATTTGGATATCACATCTCTTGCTATAGGAAGGGTCTCAGGTTTTTTATTATAAACATTGAGATATCACATCTCATGCTATAGGAAGGGTTTCAGGATTGGAATGGGAAGGATTTGGATATCACATCTCATGCTAAAGGAAGGGTCTCAGGTTTGGAAGGGGAAGGATTTGGATATCATATCTCATGTTATAGGACGGGTCCCAGGTTTGGTATTAGAATCATTGAGATATCACATCTCATGGTATAGGAAGGGTCTCAGGATTGGAATGGGAAGGAGTTGGATATCACATCTCATCCAATAGGAAGGGTCTCAGGTTTGGAATGGGAAGGAATTGGATATCACATCTCATGTTATAGGAAGGATCTCAGGATTGGAATGGGAAGGATTTGGATATCACATCTCTTGCTATAGGAAGGGTCTCAGGTTTTTTATTAGAAACATTGAGATATCACATCTCATGCTATAGGAAGGGTTTCAGAATTGGAATGGGAAGGAGTTGGATATCACATCTCATGTTATAGAAAGGGTCTCAGGATTGGAATGGGAAGGAGTTGGATATCACATCTCATCCAATAGGAAGGGTCTCAGGTTTGGAATGGGAAGGAATTGGATATCACATCTCATGTTATAGGAAGGATCTCAGGATTGGAATGGGAAGGATTTGGATATCACATCTCTTGCTATAGGAAGGGTCTCAGGTTTTTTTATTAGAAACATTGAGATATCACATCTCATGCTATAGGAAGGGTTTCAGAATTGGAATGGGAAGGAGTTGGATATCACATCTCATGTTATAGAAAGGGTCTCAGGATTGGAATGGGAAGGATTTGGATATCACATCTCTTGCTATAGGAAGGGTCTCAGGTTGTTTTATTAGAAACATTGCGATGATCACATCTCATGCTATAGGAAGGGTTTCAGGATTGGAATGGGAAGGATTTGGATATCACATCTCATGCTAAAGGAAGGGTCTCAGTTTTGGAAGTGGAAGGATTTGGATATCATATCTCATGTTATAGGACGGGTCCCAGGTTTGGTATTAAAAGCATTGAGATATCACATCTCATGGTATAGGAAGGGTCTCAGGATTGGAATGGGAAGGAGTTGGATATCCCTTCTCATGCTATAGGAAGGGTCTCAGGTTGGAATGGGAAGGAGTTGGATATCACATCTCATGTTATAGGAAGGGTCTCAGGATTCAAATGGGAAGGATTTGGATATCACATCTCTTGCTATAGGAAGGGTCTCAGGTTTTTTATTAAAAACATTGAGATATCACATCTCATGCTATAGGAAGGGTTTCAGGATTGGAATGGGAAGGATTTGGATATCACATCCCATGCTAAAGGAAGGGTCTCAGGTTTGGAAGGGGAAGGATTTGGATATCATATCTCATGTTATAGAACGGGTCCCAGGTTTGGTATTAGAAGCATTGAGATATCACATCTCATGGTATAGGAAGGGTCTCAGGATTGGAATGGGAAGGAATTGGATTTCACATTTCATGTTATAGGAAGGATCTCAGGATTGGAATGGGAAGGATTTGGATATCACATCTCTTGCTATAGGAAGGGTGTTAAGACGGATTTCTGAACTCTGTCCTGGTGGCGCAGAAGTTCAGAAGGCCAACCTAATTACTTGGAACAGGGTAACCTCTGGACAAGCCAGACCAATCAAGGTAGCGATCGCGGCGGTCAAGACTAGGTCTCAAGAGGGGTGAGGGTGACTGAAAGCCCGCAATGAGCACACAAAGCAAGAGCGCGTACAAACTACTCCAAACAGTTGTTTATATCAAAAATAGATACACATTTATTATAAGGCCTTGAAACTAATAACCACAGTAAAAGCAGCAATATACAACGATATTAAACCAACACATACACTATCCACCCAATATATATACAGAATACACAGTTTCACAGCATTAGCAGCACGAAATATGTTATCCACCTGCAGGGGAAGGAAAACAGGCAGTGCGAACCAATGCGTGTGATATGTCCGCCTTCTGAGGCCCCTAACTAGATGGTAGTCCAATCCCTACGAAGAGTGGAGCCTAGCGCTCAAAAGTACCTGCACACGCCGGTGCCAATGGGCAGAAGGTGAAGCTCTTCGGAGGACGTTGGGCAGCTCTGTAGGGTGACCTAATGAAGGAGAACACGGTCCGCGACTCTAGCGCAGCCTCCACTGTGAGGCAGAAGTAGGGCGCGAGTACGGACAAGGGGAGCTGTCTTTACAGCGGGGAAAAGCAAGGGGCACTGCAGGAGGGCGACCAGATCCTAGCTAATCTACTCACCGGTCCCCGAAGCAAGTAGGCCCGAGCTTCTCCTCGATAGATGCAGCTTCTGGCAGGTTCTGAAGAGCAGGGAACGTCTCGTCGTCGTGCAGAGTAAAAAGACGTCCCGATCGAAGAATCCTGCACAGTTTTGTCGCCACGGCAGGGCAACGGAACGGCCGGGTGTATTCAAGCCAAACGAGCACCGTTCACCTCTAGCTTAGGGTTGCTAAGCAAACGAAGCGTGTGAGCGTGCCCCGGACTCAGAATACCACCCAACCTGTCGGCGATTACAGAGCAGGACTCCTTAGTAAGCTGGTCAGTCAACTGGATGGCCCAGAGACACTTCCGAAGGCTTACGGCAGGAGTTGATGAAGGTGCCGGGAATAGCTGGTCCTGCTATTCCAATAGGTCGAAGCGCCAGTACAGGCCTTCTTGTTCGATCTTAGGTGGAAAGGGCTTCACCGGACGACAGCGATGAGGAGCAGAAGTTCTTCAGGGGGTCACCAGCGATTCCTCGGTCCAGCCTCGTGTTCGCAGGATACTTGGCTCCTGTATCCCTGGGTTCGTAAGAACTCAGGAGATCGACATGGCAGTGGTGTTTCCAGCTCCCTCTTATCCACGGTTCCCTTCGCGCCAAAACGGAGGGGAGCCAATGGGAGATCCGCTCATCAACACACATACCATACGTGGACCAATCACGGACCACAGTGGTCCCAGGCATTCACACCACCCTAGACTCTCTGGCACCCAGGATGTGTATTGGGACCAGACAGCCCAGCCCACATCCTGGGGGCACTCAAACGACATGTAGAAGCCCGCGAAAGCAACCGTGTTTCGCGGGAAACTACATGCCCAAATAAGGAAGGCCCCGGGTCGCCTGACCCGGGGGAAGGTAAAGGGAGCAAGACGGACAGTGGACGAGACAAAGGAGCCTCGTGGTCCGGCCATTTTGGGTAGCCGGGCCACCCTTTTGTGTTCGCGGCAAAAAGGTGCTCAGAACGGCAAAAGGAGCTCAAAATAAACCAAATGATCGCTGCCACCAGCCCAGTCCCTGAATGACTTGCACCGATCCAAAAACCATCCTACAAGAGTGTCTAGGGTCTGTAGAAGGCTAGAGACCCAAGAGAGCTGTAACTTAGCTTACAGTGCCCTCTTGTGTCGTGTTGCACTAAAATGGCGACACGATAAAAGAAACTACGGGAAACAGCGTTCCCCGGTACTGACTGTCTTAAGGGCATGTCAGTTTCCCCGTAAGAAAGGAGCGAAAGCCCAGAGGAGTACGGCAGAAGGCTGCACTTCTCTGGCAAAGTCAAGAAAACAGGTTGAAAACAATAGCAAAAAGTTTAGGGGTTGCCACATGGAAGGAAAGTTCCCTACAATAACGAAATCTTTCCTAACACTCGCCCCTCCCAGACTATGGACAGGGGGAACTAATCCACCCCTGGATGAGTCTCTTGTTCAGGTCGGTAAAACATTCTGGACAACCCATCAGCATTGCTATGTTGGACACCTGGCCTATGCTCAATAGTGAAGTCGAAGCCTTGTAGACTTATGGACCACCTAAGCAACTTTGGATTCTCCCCCTTCATGTTCATTAGCCACTTTAACGGCTTATGGTCAGTCTGCACAGTGAAGTGGGTCCCATAGAGGTAGGGCCTCAGCTTCCTTAGGGCCCACACAACAGAGAAACATTCTTTCTCTACCGTGGACCATCTGAGCTCTCTGTCCTTAAGCTGGCGACTAATAAAACCGATAGGGTGTTCCTTACCCTTCTCATCTACTTGTGATAGTACAGCTCCTATCCCAGTGTCAGAGGCATCCGTCTGCACGATAAAAGGTCTTTGATAATCAGGGGCCCTGAGCACAGGGGCCTGGCACAAGGAGTCTTTCAAGCCATTGAAGGCCTTCTCACACTCGTCAGTCCAAGTTACCTTCTTGGGTTTCTTCGGAGTTGTGAGGGCAGTCAGAGGAGCAGCTATGGTGCCATAGTCTGCCATAAAATTGCGGTAATAACCCGTGAGTCCTAAGAAGGCTCTCACTTGGGTTTGTGTAGTGGGGGTAGGCCAGTCTTGTACTGCTTGTACTTTACTGGGGAGAGGCTGTATCCTTCCTCCACCTACTTCATGCCCAAGGTAAACCACTGAGCCTTGTCCAATCTGGCATTTACTAGCCTTTATGGTCAAGTGGGCTTTCTGAAGAGCCTGGAGCACAATCCTGAGGTGTTTCACATGGTCTTCCCAGGTGGCACTGAAAACTGCTATATCGTCCAGATATGCAAGACAGAATTCGTCCAACCCATTCAACACATGATTCACAAGCCTCTGGAAAGTGGCAGGTGCATTTTTCAATCCGAACGGCATTACCCGGAATTGGTAAAGCCCGTCGGGAGTTGAAAATGCTGTCTTCTCCTTGGCATGTTCTGCTAAAGCTATTTGCCAATAGCCCGCAGTCAGGTCAAACGTGCTGAGGTACTTGGAGGCACCCAAGGTATCCACCAGCTCGTCAGTTCGAGGCAAGGGGTGAGCGTCTGTCTTGGTGACAGCATTCAGAGCCCTGTAATCCACGCAGAACCTCAATTCAGAAGTGCCTGCCTTTGGAACCAATACCACAGGACTGGACCAAGGACTACTAGAGGGTTCAATCACCCCAAGGTCTAACATTTTGTTGACCTCGGTCTTAATATAAGACCGTACTTTATCCGACATCCTGTATCCCCTACTTTTGGTAGGTACACTGTCTCCTGTGTCAATGTTATGTTTGCACCAAGGTGTCAAACCAGGCGACTGTGAAAACAGGGGGGAAAACTGCCTAAGCAAACTTTTCACCTCAGCCTGCTGATCAGAAGTCAGGTGAGGGGCCACTCGGACACCCTCAACGGAGCTATCTGAAGGACCGCTTTGGAACAGGTCGGGAAGAGGTTCTGACTCCTCTTCCTCAACGTCTGACGCCAGTAGCAGTGCTGCGATTTCGACTCTTGGGACGAAAGCCTTCAGCCTGTTTACGTGGAACACTTTTGGAGCCTGTCCAGGCCTTCCAAGGTCCACTAAATAGTTCACCTCACCCAGGGGCTCCACCACTGTGTAAGGGCCTGACCATTTGTCCTGTAAAGCGCGAGGCCTTATAGGGTTCATGATCAGGACTTGCTGACCAGGGGTAAAGTGAATTAAGGAAGCTTTCTGGTCGTACCAATGTTTCACCAGCGCTTGTCCTGCCTTCAACTTTTCACTAGCCAAGCCCATCAGGAGTACCATCCGTTTTCTGAGCCCTAGCACATAGTCAACTACATTGGTAGTAACAGGGGGAGTGGGCATCTCCCATCCCTCTTTGACGATGGCTAAGGGTCCCCGTACGGGATGACCGAACAGAAGTTCGAAGGGGCTGAAGCCAACACCCTCCTGTGGTACCTCTCGGTAGGCAAACAGTAGGCATGGTAAAAGAAGATCCCATTTTCTTCTCTGGGGCTCCTCCAGAGCCCCAATCATGCTCTTTAACGTTCTGTTGAAACGTTCCACCAGACCATTGGTCTGGGGGTGATATGCAGAAGAGAACTTGTAGGTGACCCCACATTCTTTCCACATAGCCTGCATATACTTCGACATAAAGTTGCTGCCACGATCTGACACAACTTCTTTAGGGAAGCCAACCCTAGTAAATATGCCGAGTAAAGCTTTTGCAACTGACTTGGCAGTTACAGTCTTTAATGGGATGGCCTCAGGATACCTGGTTGCATGGTCGACCAGCACCAGGATAAACCTATTGCCTGAGGATGTTTGCGGGTCAAGGGGACCAACGATGTCGATCCCTACCCTTTCAAATGGTACCCCCACAACTGGGAGCGGTACCAACGGAGCTTGGATTGTCGCGCCAACCTTACCAGACAACTGGCAGGAGGCACAACTCCTGCAGTGACTTTCTACTTGCACCCCCATCTTGGGCCAGTAGAAGTGCATAGATAACCTTTGCTTGGTCCTCTTCATTCCAAAGTGACCAGCAAGGGGAACTTCATGCGCCAACTGCAGGAGGAAGGGTCTAACAGAAAGGGGAACCACCAACCTCCTATGGTCTCCTTCTGTAGACTCTGTGGGCTCACTGTACAGGAGTCCACCTTCCCAATAAATCCGATGCTTCCCAGGAGGTTCCCCCTCAAGCTGGGAGCAGGCCTGTCTCCTTAGGCCTTCCAGAGATGGGCACTCACGTTGGCCCTTACTGAAGTCGTCCCTATCAGGACCTCCTTCAACTAACAAGTCTTTTAGTTCAGGATGGTTGTTGGGGTCGAACACTTCAGGCATCGCCACCTCCTCGTCAGGCTCGGGCGATTGACCAACTCCCTCCACCGCAGTGGTAGGCGAGCTCGGGGGAATATTCTCTTTCCCCCGTCGGGACTTGTTGACTCCTTTCGCCTTGGGTTTCCCCTTCGGCTGGGGCGGCGTATTGGACTTGGCCAATGCTGCCCGTGCTTGAGACCGTGTGTAGGGTCTTTTGGCAGTGTCTCCTACGAGCCCTAGAGCTCTGAGATCATTGCCCAACAAGACCTTTCCCGGGACGTTTCTCTGAATGCTCACTGGAATCCTAACTGCTGTACCATTTAAAGTTAGATTAACAGGGATCACGGGAAACATACGGAGGGGGCCGTCAGACAACTTAGTGGGCATCAGAGGAGCTCTGGCAACTTCCTCTGAGTCTACCAAGGTAGAATCCACTACAGTTCGACTGCACCCACTATCCCTAAGAGCTGGAGTATCCACTCCATTGATCAGCACACTGTCTTTAAAGTAGTGCTTGGTATTATCCGGAATCCTAGCATACGCCTCTGCGACTTTAGGCTCCCAGGAACCCAGGGACACTAAAACTACCTCAGCCTCTATTCCGCTGGGAAATGAGTCTGAGGAGAAGGATGCTCCTGTAATCTCTTCTTCCTCGTAGGAGGAGAAGGCCAGATTAGCGGAGTGGACCCCCAAAGGTCTAACCTTACAACGGGGATCCCCCTTCACATGGTCAGTTGCTCCACAAGAAAAACAAGCCCCATTGGGTCTGTTTACGTAGGGAGGCTTATTATAACCAGAGTTCTGTTTCGGAGGCGAACCTCCGCTACCCTGTGAGTTCTCGTATGGCTTACCCTTATTTTTCTTTTTGTGGCCCTTTTGGGAAGAAGATTTAGCAGATTCCCCACCCACCACATCCTTGTACTTGTTCCCTTCCTCCTGCTTATCAGGATGAGTTTTGTCCTTATGGGACACTCGATGTGACACCCATAAGTCTGCTGCAATGGCCAGCTTCTTAGGATCTATCTCCTTCGAATCGGCCAAATGCTGCTTAAGCTCCGGGGAAGAAGAAGCAAAAATGTGTTCCAGCATGACCAGATTGATCATGCCTTCGAAGGTAGAAACCTTATAACCTTCAACCCAGCCAGTCAAGTTTTTCAGGGACTCAGCTACATACGACACCCAAGTACCACCTTCCTTTTTCTTATATTCTCTAAACCTTTTCAAATATTGGGTCGGAGTCTTCCCAAACTTTAAAATTAGAGTCTGCTTCAACATTGCAAAATCAGCGCGCTCAGCCTTCGACATTTCCATAATGGCACTGCAACCAGAATGGGGCAGTCTGCTGAGTAACCATGCAATCTTATCCGCATTATCAACCTCTTGAACCTCGCATGCATACTCAAACGCATTTAACCAGTCCATAATGTCATTTCGTTCCTCATACACACTGAGCAGATCTTTTGGAAACCGTGGATGAGAGGAAGCCCCAGAACCATGTCCAGGACCCTTGGACCCATTTGCGAACTGAAGCTTGGCCAGTTCCAACTGGTGATCCCTGTCTTTTTGTTTTTCTGCCTGGTCGATTTTCAGTTTGGCTATGCTGAATTCAAGCTCCTGCTGCCTAAACCGCAGCTCTTGCTTCTTGAATTCAAGCATAGCCTCCCCATCAACACTGGCAGAGGAAACGTTAGACATTACATCCTCCCTGTCCTCGTGGTCGTGATGGATCAGTGCAGCGGCAGAACCGTCGGTTCTGCCAGTGAGAGCAGCCCCACCACCTTCTGCACTGTCCTCGGAAGTTATAGCGTCAAGCTGCGCTTCTTGCCACGCCACGATTCTCTGGATCATTTCCAATTTAGTGCCTTGAGAGGAAACCCCTCTCTCCGCACACATCTTCTTCAATGTTTCAGATTTCGAAGCATTTAAGGTTAATAAAGTATTCGTTTCCATACTGTTGATAGGACTATGGCCTTTTTAACGTTATATTCAATACTTTACTGCGTGTCCTGGTTGGAATAACCTGAAAACGCCTTAGCTCGTGCGCAACACTGGATACCTTCAGTCGTATCCCACCGCTGTACACCAATTTGTTAAGACGGATTTCTGAACTCTGTCCTGGTGGCGCAGAAGTTCAGAAGGCCAACCTAATTACTTGGAACAGGGTAACCTCTGGACAAGCCAGACCAATCAAGGTAGCGATCGCGGCGGTCAAGACTAGGTCTCAAGAGGGGTGAGGGTGACTGAAAGCCCGCAATGAGCACACAAAGCAAGAGCGCGTACAAACTACTCCAAACAGTTGTTTATATCAAAAATAGATACACATTTATTATAAGGCCTTGAAACTAATAACCACAGTAAAAGCAGCAATATACAACGATATTAAACCAACACATACACTATCCACCCAATATATATACAGAATACACAGTTTCACAGCATTAGCAGCACGAAATATGTTATCCACCTGCAGGGGAAGGAAAACAGGCAGTGCGAACCAATGCGTGTGATATGTCCGCCTTCTGAGGCCCCTAACTAGATGGTAGTCCAATCCCTACGAAGAGTGGAGCCTAGCGCTCAAAAGTACCTGCACACGCCGGTGCCAATGGGCAGAAGGTGAAGCTCTTCGGAGGACGTTGGGCAGCTCTGTAGGGTGACCTAATGAAGGAGAACACGGTCCGCGACTCTAGCGCAGCCTCCACTGTGAGGCAGAAGTAGGGCGCGAGTACGGACAAGGGGAGCTGTCTTTACAGCGGGGAAAAGCAAGGGGCACTGCAGGAGGGCGACCAGATCCTAGCTAATCTACTCACCGGTCCCCGAAGCAAGCAGGCCCGAGCTTCTCCTCGATAGATGCAGCTTCTGGCAGGTTCTGAAGAGCAGGGAACGTCTCGTCGTCGTGCAGAGTAAAAAGACGTCCCGATCGAAGAATCCTGCACAGTTTTGTCGCCACGGCAGGGCAACGGAACGGCCGGGTGTATTCAAGCCAAACGAGCACCGTTCACCTCTAGCTTAGGGTTGCTAAGCAAACGAAGCGTGTGAGCGTGCCCCGGACTCAGAATACCACCCAACCTGTCGGCGATTACAGAGCAGGACTCCTTAGTAAGCTGGTCAGTCAACTGGATGGCCCAGAGACACTTCCGAAGGCTTACGGCAGGAGTTGATGAAGGTGCCGGGAATAGCTGGTCCTGCTATTCCAATAGGTCGAAGCGCCAGTACAGGCCTTCTTGTTCGATCTTAGGTGGAAAGGGCTTCACCGGACGACAGCGATGAGGAGCAGAAGTTCTTCAGGGGGTCACCAGCGATTCCTCGGTCCAGCCTCGTGTTCGCAGGATACTTGGCTCCTGTATCCCTGGGTTCGTAAGAACTCAGGAGATCGACATGGCAGTGGTGTTTCCAGCTCCCTCTTATCCACGGTTCCCTTCGCGCCAAAACGGAGGGGAGCCAATGGGAGATCCGCTCATCAACACACATACCATACGTGGACCAATCACGGACCACAGTGGTCCCAGGCATTCACACCACCCTAGACTCTCTGGCACCCAGGATGTGTATTGGGACCAGACAGCCCAGCCCACATCCTGGGGGCACTCAAACGACATGTAGAAGCCCGCGAAAGCAACCGTGTTTCGCGGGAAACTACATGCCCAAATAAGGAAGGCCCCGGGTCGCCTGACCCGGGGGAAGGTAAAGGGAGCAAGACGGACAGTGGACGAGACAAAGGAGCCTCGTGGTCCGGCCATTTTGGGTAGCCGGGCCACCCTTTTGTGTTCGCGGCAAAAAGGTGCTCAGAACGGCAAAAGGAGCTCAAAATAAACCAAATGATCGCTGCCACCAGCCCAGTCCCTGAATGACTTGCACCGATCCAAAAACCATCCTACAAGAGTGTCTAGGGTCTGTAGAAGGCTAGAGACCCAAGAGAGCTGTAACTTAGCTTACAGTGCCCTCTTGTGTCGTGTTGCACTAAAATGGCGACACGATAAAAGAAACTACGGGAAACAGCGTTCCCCGGTACTGACTGTCTTAAGGGCATGTCAGTTTCCCCGTAAGAAAGGAGCGAAAGCCCAGAGGAGTACGGCAGAAGGCTGCACTTCTCTGGCAAAGTCAAGAAAACAGGTTGAAAACAATAGCAAAAAGTTTAGGGGTTGCCACATGGAAGGAAAGTTCCCTACAATAACGAAATCTTTCCTAACAAAGGGTCTCAGGTTTTTTATTAGAAACATTGAGATATCACATCTCATGCTATAGGAAGGGTCTCAGGATTGGAATGGGAAGGAGTTGGATATCACATCTCATGCTATAGGAAGGGTCTCAGGTTTGGTATAAGCATTGAGATATCACATCTCATGCTATAGGAAGGGTCTCAGGATTGGAATGGGAAGGAGTTGGATATCACATCTCAAGCTATAGGAAGGGTCTCAGGATTGGAATGAGAAGGAGTTTGATATCACATCTCATGCCATAGTATGGGTCTCAGGTTTGGTAGAAGCATTGGGATATCACATCTCATGCTATCGGAAGGGTATCAGGATTGGATTTGGAAGGAGTTGGATATCCCATCTCATGCTATAGGAAGGGTCTCAGGTTGGAATGGGAAGGAGTTGGATATCACATCTCATGCTAAAGGAAGGGTCTCAGGTTTGAAAGGGAAAGGATTTGGATATCATATCTCATGTTATAGGATGGGTCCCAGGTTTGGTATTAGAAGCATTGAGATATCACATCTCATGATATAGGAAGGGTCTCAGGATTGGAATGGGAAGGAGTTGGATATCACATCTCATCCAATAGGAAGGGTCTCAGGTTTGGAATGGGAAGGAATTGGATATCACATCTCATGTTATAGGAAGGATCTCAGGATTGGAATGGGAAGGATTTGGATATCACATCTCTTGCTATAGGAAGGGTCTCAGGTTTTTTATTAGAAACATTGAGATATCACATCTCATGCTATAGGAAGGGTTTCAGGATTGGAATGGGAAGGAGTTGGATATCACATCTCATGTTATAGAAAGGGTCTCAGGATTGGAATGGGAAGGATTTGGATATCACATCTCTTGCTATAGGATGGGTCTCAGGTCTTTTATTAGAAACATTGAGATATCACATCTCATGCTATAGGAAGGGTTTCAGGATTGGAATGGGAAGGATTTGGATATCACATCTCATGCTAAAGGAAGGGTCTCAGGTTTGGAAGGGGAAGGATTTGGATATCATATCTCATGTTATAGGACGGGTCCCAGGTTTGGTATTAGAAGCATTGAGATATCACATCTCATGGTATAGGAAGGGTCTCAGGATTGGAATGGGAAGGAGTTGGATATCACATCTCATCCAATAGGAAGGGTCTCAGGTTTGGAAGGGGAAGGATTTGGATATCACATCTCATGTTATAGGAAGGGTCTCAGGATTGGAATGGGAAGGATTTGGATATCACATCTCTTGCTATAGGAAGGGTCTCAGGTTTTTTATTAGAAACATTGAGATATCACATCTCATGCTATAGGAAGGGTTTCAGGATTGGAATGGGAAGGGTTTGGATATCACATCTCTTGCTATAGGATGGGTCTCAGGTTTTTTATTAGAAACATTGAGATATCACATCTCATGCTATAGGAAGGGTTTCAGGATTGGAATGGGAAGGATTTGGATATCACATCTCATGCTAAAGGAAGGGTCTCAGGTTTGGAAGGGGAAGGATTTGGATATCATATCTCATGTTATAGGACGGGTCCGAGGTTTGGTATTAGAAGCATTGAGATATCACATCTCATGATATAGGAAGGGTCTCAGGATTGGAATGGGAAGGAGTTGGATATCACATCTCATCCAATAGGAAGGGTCTCAGGTTTGGAATGGGAAGGAATTGGATATCACATCTCATGTTATAGGAAGGATCTCAGGATTGGAATGGGAAGGATTTGGATATCACATCTCTTGCTATAGGAAGGGTCTCAGGTTTTTTATTAGAAACATTGAGATATCACATCTCATGCTATAGGAAGGGTTTCAGGATTGGAATGGGAAGGAGTTGGATATCACATCTCATGTTATAGAAAGGGTCTCAGGATTGGAATGGGAAGGATTTGAATATCACATCTCTTGCTATAGGATGGGTCTCAGGTCTTTTATTAGAAACATTGAGATATCACATCTCATGCTATAGGAAGGGTTTCAGGATTGGAATGGGAAGGATTTGGATATCACATCTCATGCTAAAGGAAGGGTCTCAGGTTTGGAAGGGGAAGGATTTGGATATCATATCTCATGTTATAAGACGGGTCCCAGGTTTGGTATTAGAAGCATTGAGATATCACATCTCATGGTATAGGAAGGGTCTCAGGATTGGAATGGGAAGGAGTTGGATATCACATCTCATCCAATAGGAAGGGTCTCAGGTTTGGAATGGGAAGGAATTGGATATCACATCTCATGTTATAGGAAGGATGTCAAGATTGGAATGGGAAGGATTTGGATATCACATCTCTTGCTATAGGAAGGGTCTCAGGTTGTTTTATTAGAAACATTGAGATATCACATCTCATGCTATAGGAAGGGTTTCAGGATTGGAATGGGAAGGATTTGGATATCACATCTCATGCTAAAGGAAGGGTCTCAGTTTTGGAAGGGGAAGGATTTGGATATCACATCTCTTACTATAGGAAGGGTCTCAGGTTGTTTTATTAGAAACATTGAGATATCACATCTCGTGCTATAGGAAGGGTTTCAGGATTGGAATGGGAAGGATTTGGATATCACATCTCATGCTAAAGGAAGGGTCTCAGTTTTGGAAGGGGAAGGATTTGGATATCATATCTCATGTTATAGGACGGGTCCCAGGTTTGGTATTAGAAGCATTGAGATATCACATCTCATGGTATAGGAAGGGTCTCAGGATTGGAATGGGAAGGAGTTGGATATCCCTCCTCATGCTATAGGAAGGGTCTCAGGTTGGAATGGGAAGGAGTTGGATATCACATCTCATGTTATAGGAAGGGTCTCAGGATTCAAATGGGAAGGATTTGGATATCACATCTCTTGCTATAGGAAGGGTCTCAGGTTTTTTATTAGAAACATTGAGATATCACATCTCATGCTATAGGAAGGGTTTCAGGATTGGAATGGGAAGGATTTGAATATCACATCCTATGCTAAAGGAAGGGTCTCAGGTTTGGAAGGGGAAGGATTTGGATATCATATCTCATGTTATAGGACGGATTCCAGGTTTGGTATTAGAAGCATTGAGATATCACATCTCATGGTATAGGAAGGGTCTCAGGATTGGAATGGGAAGGAGTTGGATATCCCTTCTCATGCTATAGGAAGGGTCTCAGGTTGGAATGGGAAGGAGTTGGATATCACATCTCATGCTATAGGGAGGGTCTCAGGTTTGGAAGGGGATTTGGATATCACATCTCATGTTATAGGAAGGATCTCAGGTTTGGTATTAGAAGCATTGAGATATCACATCTCATGCTATCGGATGGGTCTCAGGATTGGAATGGGAAGGAGTTGGATATCACATCTCATGTTATAGGAAGTGTCTCAGGTTTGGTATAAGCATTAATATATCACATCTCTGCTATCGGAATTGTCTCAGGATTGGAATGGGAAGGAGTTGGATATCCCATCTCATGTTATAGGACGAATCTCAGGTTTGGTATTAGAATCATTGAGATATCACATTGCATGCTGTAGGAAGGGTCTAAGGATTGGAATGGGAAGGACTTGGATATCACATCTCATGCTATAGGAAGGGTCTCAGGATTGGAATGGGAAGGAGTTGGATATCACATCTCAAGCTATAGGAAGGGTCTCAGGATTGGAATGGGAAGGAGTTTGATATCACATATCATGCCATAGTATGGGTCTCAGGTTTGGTAGAAGCATTGGGATATCACATCTCATGCTATCGGAAGGGTATCAGGATTGGATTCGGAAGGAGTTGGATATCCCATCTCATGCTATAGGAAGGGTCTCAGGTTGGAATGGGAAGGAGTTGGATATCACATCTCATGTTATAGGAAGGGTCTCAGGATTGGAATGGGAAGGACTTGGATATCACATCTCATGCTATTGGAAGGCTCTCAGGTTTGGAAAGGGAAGGAGTTGGATATCACATTTCATGTTAGAGGTAGGATCTCAGGGTTGGTATTAAAGGCGTTGAGATATCACATCTCATGCTATCAGAAGGGTCTCAGGCTTGGAATGGGAAGGAGTTGGATATCACATCTCATGCTAAAGGGAGGGTCTCATGTTTGGAAGGGGAAGGATTTGGATATCACATCTCATGTTATAGGAAGTGTCTCAGGATTGGAATGTGAAGGATTTGGATATCACATCTCTTGCTATAGGAAGGGTCTCAGGTTTTTTATTAGAAACATTGAGATATCACATCTCATGCTATAGCAAGGGTTTCAGGATTGGAATGGGAAGGATTTGGATATCACATCTCATGCTAAAGGAAGGGTCTCATGATTGGAATGGGAAGGATTTGGATATCACATCTCTTGCTATAGGATGGGTCTCAGGTTTTTTATTACAAACATTGAGATATCACATCTCATGCTATAGGAAGGGTTTCAGGATTGGAATGGGAAGGATTTGGATATCACATCTCATGCTAAAGGAAGGGTCTCAGGTTTGGAAGGGGAAGGATTTTGATATCATATCTCATGTTATAGGACGGGTCCGAGGTTTGGTATTAGAAGCATTGAGATATCACATCTCATGGTATAGGAAGGGTCTCAGGATTGGAATGGGAAGGAGTTGGATATCACATCTCATCCAATAGGAAGGGTCAAAGGTTTGGAATGGGAAGGAATTGGATATCACATCTCATGTTATAGGAAGGATCACAGGATTGGCAGGATTGGAATGGGAAGGATTTGGATATCACATCTCTTGCTATAGGAAGGGTCTCAGGTTTTTTATTAGAAACATTGAGATATCACATCTCATGCTATAGGAAGGGTTTCAGAATTGGAATGGGAAGGAGTTGGATATCACATCTCATGTTATAGAAAGGGTCTCAGGATTGGAATGGGAAGGATTTGGATATCACATCTCTTGCTATAGGAAGGGTCTCAGGTTTTTTTTATGAGATATCACATCTCATGCTATAGGAAGGGTTTCAGGATTGGAATGGGAAGGATTTGGATATCACATCTCATGCTAAAGGAAGGGTCTCAGGTTTGGAAGGGGAAGGATTTGGATATCATATCTCATGTTATAGGACGGGTCCCAGGTTTGGTATTAGAAGCATTGAGATATCACATCTCATGGTATAGGAAGGGTCTCAGGATTGGAATGGGAAGGAGTTGGATATCACATCTCATGCTAAAGGGAGGGTCTCAGGTTTGGAAAGGGAAGGATTTGGATATCACATCTCATGTTATAGGAAGGGTCTCAGGATTGGAATGGAAGGATTTGGATATCACATCTCTTGCTATAGGAAGGGTCTCAGGTTTTTTATTAGAAACATTGAGATATCACATCTCATGCTATAGGAAGGGTTTCAGGATTGGAATGGGAAGGGTTTGGATATCACATCTCTTGCTATAGGATGGGTCTCAGGTTTTTTATTAGAAACATTGAGATATCACATCTCATGCTATAGGAAGGGTTTCAGGATTGGAATGGGAAGGATTTGGATATCACATCTCATGCTAAAGGAAGGGTCTCAGGTTTGGAAGGGGAAGTATTTGGATATCATATCTCATGTTATAGGACGGGTCCGAGGTTTGGTATTAGAAGCATTGAGATATCACATCTCATGATATAGGAAGGGTCTCAGGATTGGAATGGGAAGGAGTTGGATATCACATCTCATCCAATAGGAAGGGTCTCAGGTTTGGAATGGGAAGGAATTGGATATCACATCTCATGTTATAGGAAGGATCTCAGGATTGGAATGGGAAGGATTTGGATATCACATCTCTTGCTATAGGAAGGGTCTCAGGTTTTTTATTATAAACATTGAGATATCACATCTCATGCTATAGGAAGGGTTTCAGGATTGGAATGGGAAGGATTTGGATATCACATCTCATGCTAAAGGAAGGGTCTCAGGTTTGGAAGGAGAAGGATTTGGATATCATATCTCATGTTATAGGACGGGTCCCAGGTTTGGTATTAGAATCATTGAGATATCACATCTCATGGTATAGGAAGGGTCTCAGGATTGGAATGGGAAGGAGTTGGATATCACATCTCATCCAATAGGAAGGGTCTCAGGTTTGGAATGGGAAGGAATTGGATATCACATCTCATGTTATAGGAAGGATCTCAGGATTGGAATGGGAAGGATTTGGATATCACATCTCTTGCTATAGGAAGGGTCTCAGGTTTTTTATTAGAAACATTGAGATATCACATCTCATGCTATAGGAAGGGTTTCAGAATTGGAATGGGAAGGAGTTGGATATCACATCTCATGTTATAGAAAGGGTCTCAGGATTGGAATGGGAAGGAGTTGGATATCACATCTCATCCAATAGGAAGGGTCTCAGGTTTGGAATGGGAAGGAATTGGATATCACATCTCATGTTATAGGAAGGATCTCAGGATTGGAATGGGAAGGATTTGGATATCACATCTCTTGCTATAGGAAGGGTCTCAGGTTTTTTTATTAGAAACATTGAGATATCACATCTCATGCTATAGGAAGGGTTTCAGAATTGGAATGGGAAGGAGTTGGATATCACATCTCATGTTATAGAAAGGGTCTCAGGATTGGAATCGGAAGGATTTGGATATCACATCTCTTGCTATAGGAAGGGTCTCAGGTTGTTTTATTAGAAACATTGAGATGATCACATCTCATGCTATAGGAAGGGTTTCAGGATTGGAATGGGAAGGATTTGGATATCACATCTCATGCTAAAGGAAGGGTCTCAGTTTTGGAAGGGGAAGGATTTGGATATCATATCTCATGTTATAGGACGGGTCCCAGGTTTGGTATTAGAAGCATTGAGATATCACATCTCATGGTATAGGAAGGGTCTCAGGATTGGAATGGGAAGGAGTTGGATATCCCTTCTCATGCTATAGGAAGGGTCTCAGGTTGGAATGGGAAGGAGTTGGATATCACATCTCATGTTATAGGAAGGGTCTCAGGATTCAAATGGGAAGGATTTGGATATCACATCTCTTGCTATAGGAAGGGTCTCAGGTTTTTTATTAAAAACATTGAGATATCACATCTCATGCTATAGGAAGGGTTTCAGGATTGGAATGGGAAGGATTTGGATATCACATCCCATGCTAAAGGAAGGGTCTCAGGTTTGGAAGGGGAAGGATTTGGATATCATATCTCATGTTATAGGACGGGTCCCAGGTTTGGTATTAGAAGCATTGAGATATCACATCTCATGGTATAGGAAGGGTCTCAGGATTGGAATGGGAAGGAATTGGATTTCACATTTCATGTTATAGGAAGGATCTCAGGATTGGAATGGGAAGGATTTGGATATCACATCTCTTGCTATAGGAAGGGTCTCAGGTTTTTTATTAGAAACATTGAGATATCACATCTCATGCTATAGGAAGGGTCTCAGGATTGGAATGGGAAGGAGTTGGATATCACATCTCATGCTATAGGAAGGGTCTCAGGTTTGGTATAAGCATTGAGATATCACATCTCATGCTATAGGAAGGGTCTCAGGATTGGAATGGGAAGGAGTTGGATATCACATCTCAAGCTATAGGAAGGGTCTCAGGATTGGAATGAGAAGGAGTTTGATATCACATCTCATGCCATAGTATGGGTCTCAGGTTTGGTAGAAGCATTGGGATATCACATCTCATGCTATCGGAAGGGTATCAGGATTGGATTTGGAAGGAGTTGGATATCCCATCTCATGCTATAGGAAGGGTCTCAGGTTGGAATGGGAAGGAGTTGGATATCACATCTCATGCTAAAGGAAGGGTCTCAGGTTTGAAAGGGAAAGGATTTGGATATCATATCTCATGTTATAGGATGGGTCCCAGGTTTGGTATTAGAAGCATTGAGATATCACATCTCATGATATAGGAAGGGTCTCAGGATTGGAATGGGAAGGAGTTGGATATCACATCTCATCCAATAGGAAGGGTCTCAGGTTTGGAATGGGAAGGAATTGGATATCACATCTCATGTTATAGGAAGGATCTCAGGATTGGAATGGGAAGGATTTGGATATCACATCTCTTGCTATAGGAAGGGTCTCAGGTTTTTTATTAGAAACATTGAGATATCACATCTCATGCTATAGGAAGGGTTTCAGGATTGGAATGGGAAGGAGTTGGATATCACATCTCATGTTATAGAAAGGGTCTCAGGATTGGAATGGGAAGGATTTGGATATCACATCTCTTGCTATAGGATGGGTCTCAGGTCTTTTATTAGAAACATTGAGATATCACATCTCATGCTATAGGAAGGGTTTCAGGATTGGAATGGGAAGGATTTGGATATCACATCTCATGCTAAAGGAAGGGTCTCAGGTTTGGAAGGGGAAGGATTTGGATATCATATCTCATGTTATAGGACGGGTCCCAGGTTTGGTATTAGAAGCATTGAGATATCACATCTCATGGTATAGGAAGGGTCTCAGGATTGGAATGGGAAGGAGTTGGATATCACATCTCATCCAATAGGAAGGGTCTCAGGTTTGGAAGGGGAAGGATTTGGATATCACATCTCATGTTATAGGAAGGGTCTCAGGATTGGAATGGGAAGGATTTGGATATCACATCTCTTGCTATAGGAAGGGTCTCAGGTTTTTTATTAGAAACATTGAGATATCACATCTCATGCTATAGGAAGGGTTTCAGGATTGGAATGGGAAGGGTTTGGATATCACATCTCTTGCTATAGGATGGGTCTCAGGTTTTTTATTAGAAACATTGAGATATCACATCTCATGCTATAGGAAGGGTTTCAGGATTGGAATGGGAAGGATTTGGATATCACATCTCATGCTAAAGGAAGGGTCTCAGGTTTGGAAGGGGAAGGATTTGGATATCATATCTCATGTTATAGGACGGGTCCGAGGTTTGGTATTAGAAGCATTGAGATATCACATCTCATGATATAGGAAGGGTCTCAGGATTGGAATGGGAAGGAGTTGGATATCACATCTCATCCAATAGGAAGGGTCTCAGGTTTGGAATGGGAAGGAATTGGATATCACATCTCATGTTATAGGAAGGATCTCAGGATTGGAATGGGAAGGATTTGGATATCACATCTCTTGCTATAGGAAGGGTCTCAGGTTTTTTTATTAGAAACATTGAGATATCACATCTCATGCTATAGGAAGGGTTTCAGGATTGGAATGGGAAGGAGTTGGATATCACATCTCATGTTATAGAAAGGGTCTCAGGATTGGAATGGGAAGGATTTGGATATCACATCTCTTGCTATAGGATGGGTCTCAGGTCTTTTATTAGAAACATTGAGATATCACATCTCATGCTATAGGAAGGGTTTCAGGATTGGAATGGGAAGGATTTGGATATCACATCTCATGCTAAAGGAAGGGTCTCAGGTTTGGAAGGGGAAGGATTTGGATATCATATCTCATGTTATAGGACGGGTCCCAGGTTTGGTATTAGAAGCATTGAGATATCACATCTCATGGTATAGGAAGGGTCTCAGGATTGGAATGGGAAGGAGTTGGATATCACATCTCATCCAATAGGAAGGGTCTCAGGTTTGGAATGGGAAGGAATTGGATATCACATCTCATGTTATAGGAAGGATGTCAAGATTGGAATGGGAAGGATTTGGATATCACATCTCTTGCTATAGGAAGGGTCTCAGGTTGTTTTATTAGAAACATTGAGATATCACATCTCATGCTATAGGAAGGGTTTCAGGATTGGAATGGGAAGGATTTGGATATCACATCTCATGCTAAAGGAAGGGTCTCAGTTTTGGAAGGGGAAGGATTTGGATATCACATCTCTTACTATAGGAAGGGTCTCAGGTTGTTTTATTAGAAACATTGAGATATCACATCTCATGCTATAGGAAGGGTTTCAGGATTGGAATGGGAAGGATTTGGATATCACATCTCATGCTAAAGGAAGGGTCTCAGTTTTGGAAGGGGAAGGATTTGGATATCATATCTCATGTTATAGGACGGGTCCCAGGTTTGGTATTAGAAGCATTGAGATATCACATCTCATGGTATAGGAAGGGTCTCAGGATTGGAATGGGAAGGAGTTGGATATCCCTCCTCATGCTATAGGAAGGGTCTCAGGTTGGAATGGGAAGGAGTTGGATATCACATCTCATGTTATAGGAAGGGTCTCAGGATTCAAATGGGAAGGATTTGGATATCACATCTCTTGCTATAGGAAGGGTCTCAGGTTTTTTATTAGAAACATTGAGATATCACATCTCATGCTATAGGAAGGGTTTCAGGATTGGAATGGGAAGGATTTGAATATCACATCCTATGCTAAAGGAAGGGTCTCAGGTTTGGAAGGGGAAGGATTTGGATATCATATCTCATGTTATAGGACGGATTCCAGGTTTGGTATTAGAAGCATTGAGATATCACATCTCATGGTATAGGAAGGGTCTCAGGATTGGAATGGGAAGGAATTGGATATCACATTTCATGTTATAGGAAGGATCTCAGGATTGGAATGGGAAGGATTTGGATATCACATCTCTTGCTATAGGAAGGGTCTCAGGTTTTTTATTAGAAACATTGAGATATCACATCTCATGCTATAGGAAGGGTCTCAGGATTGGAATGGGAAGGAGTTGGATATCACATCTCATGCTATAGGAAGGGTCTCAGGTTTGGTATAAGCATTGAGATATCACATCTCATGCTATAGGAAGGGTCTCAGAATTTGGAATGGGAAGGAGTTGCATATCACATCTCAAGCTATAGGAAGGGTCTCAGGATTGGAATGGGAAGGAGTTTGATATCACATCTCATGCCATAGTATGGGTCTCAGGTTTGGTAGAAGCATTGGGATATCACATCTCATGCTATCGGAAGGGTATCAGGATTGGATTTGGAAGGAGTTGGATATCCCATCTCATGCTATAGGAAGGGTCTCAGGTTGGAATGGGAAGGAGTTGGATATCACATCTCAAGATATAGGAAGGGTCTCAGGTTTGGTATTAGAAGCATTGAGATATCAAGTCTCATGGTATAGGAAGGGTCTCAGAATTGGAATGGGAAGGAGTTGGGTATCACATCTCAAGCTATAGGAAGGGTCTCAGGATTGGAATGGGAAGGAGTTGTATATGTCATCTCATGCCATAGGAAAGGTCTCAGGTTTGGTATAAGCATTGAGATATCACATCTCTGCTATCGTAAGGATCTCAGGATTGGAATGGGAAGGAGTTGGATATCCCATCTCATGTTATAGGAAGGGTCTCAGGTTTGTAATGGGAAGGACCTGGATATCCCATCTCATGTTATTGGACAGTTCTCAGGTGTGGTATTAGAAGCATTGAGAAATCACATTGCATGCTGTAGGAAGGGTCTCAGGTTTGGAATGGGAAGGAATTGGATATCACATCTCATGTCATAGGAAGGAACTCAGGTTTGCTATTAGAAGCATTGAGATATCACATCTCATGCTATAGGAATGGTCTCAGGATTGGAATGAGAAGGAGTTGGATATTACATTCTTGCTATAGGATGGGTCTCAGGTTTGGAATGGGAAGGAGTTGGATATCACATATGCTATAGGAAGGGCCTCAGGTTTGGAAAGGGAAGGAGTTGGATATCACATCTCATGCTTTAAGAAGGGTCTCAGTTTTGGTATTATAAGCATTGAGATATCACATCTCATGCTATAGGAAGGGTCTCAGATTTGGTATTACAAGCATTGTGATATTACATCTCATGCTATAGGAATGGTCTCAGGATTGGATTGGGAAGGAGTCGGATATCACAGCTCATGCTATAGGAAGGGTCTCAGATTTGGAATGGGAAGGATTTGTATATCACATCTCTTGCTATAGGAAGGGCCTCAGGTTGGGTATGAGAAACATTGAGATATCACATCTCATGGTATAGGAAGGATCTCAGGATTGGAATAGGAAGGAGTTGGATATCACATCTCATGTTATAGGAAGGATATCAGGTTTGGTATTAGAAGCATTGAGATATCACATCTCATGCTATAGGAAGGGTCTCAGGATTGGAATGGGAAGGAGTTGGATATCACATCTCATGCTATAGGAAGGGTCTCAGGTTGGTAGAAGCATTTAGATATCACATCTCATGCTATAGGAAGGGTCTCAGGATTGGAATGGGAAGGAGAAGTATATGACATCTCATGCCATAGGAAGGGTCTCAGGTTTATTATAAGCATTGAGATATCACATCTCTGCTATCGGAAGGGTCTCGGGATTGGAATGGGAAGGAGTTGGATATCCCATCTCATGCTATAGGAAGGGTCTCAGGTTTGGTATTAGAAGCATTGAGATGTCACGTCTCATGCTATAGGAAGGGTCTCAGGATTGGAATAGGAAGGAGTTGGATATCACATCTCATGCTATAGGAAGGGTCTCAGGTTTGGATTGGGAAGGAGTCGGATATCACATCTCATGCTATAGGAAGGGTCTCAGGTTTGGAATGGGAAGGATTTGTATATCACATCTCTTGCTATAGGAAGGGCCTCAGGTTTGGTAGAAGCATTGAGATATCACATCTCATGCTATAGGAAGGGTCTCAGGATTGGAATGGGAAGGAGTAGTATATGACATCTCATGTCATAGGAAGGGTCTCAGGTTTGGTATAAGCATTGATATATCACATCTCTGCTATCGGAAGGGTCTCGGGATTGGAATGGGAAGGAGTTGGATATCCTATCTCATGTTATAGGAAAGGTCTCAGGTTTGGTATTAGAAGCATTGAGATATCACATCTCATGTTATAAGAAGGGTCTCAGGATTGGAATGGGAAGGACTTGGATATCACATCTCATGCTATAGGGAGGGTCTCAGGTTTCATATTAGAAGCATTGAGATATCACACCTCATGCTATCGGAAGGGTCTCAGGATTGAAATGGGAAGAAGTTGGATATCACATCTCATGCTAAAGGAAGGGTCTCAGGCTTGGAAGGGGAAGGATTAGGATATTACATCTCATGTTATAGGACGTGGGTCTCAGGTTTAGTATTAGAAGCATTGAGATATCACATCTCATGGTATAGGAAGGGTCTCAGGATTGGATTGGGAAGGAGTTGGATATCCCATCTCATGCTATAGGAAGGGTCTCAGGATTGGAATGGGAAGGAGTAGTGTATGACATCTCATGTCATAGGAAGGGTCTCAGGTTTGGTATAAGCATTGATATATCACATCTCTGCTATCGGAAGGGTCTCGGGATTGGAATGGGAAGGAGTTGGATATCCTATCTCATGTTATAGGAAGGGTCTCAGGTTTGTAATGGGAAGGACCTGGATATCCCATCTCATGTTATAGGAAGGGTCTCAGGATTGGAATGGGAAGGACTTGGATATCACATCTCATGCTATAGGGAGGGTCTCAGGTTTCATATTAGAAGCATTGAGATATCACATCTCATGCTATCGGAAGGGTCTCAGGATTGAAATGGGAAGAAGTTGGATATCACATCTCATGCTAAAGGAAGGGTCTCAGGCTTGGAAGGGGAAGGATTAGGATATTACATCTCATGTTATAGGACGGGTCTCAGGTTTAGTATTAGAAGCATTGAGATATCACATCTCATGCTATAGGAAGGGTCTCAGGATTGGATTGGGAAGGAGTTGGATATCCCATCTCATTCTATAGGAAGGGTCTCAGGTTTGGTATTAGAAGCATTGAGATATCACATCTCATGCTATAGGAAGGGTCTCAGGTTTCGTATTAGAAGCATTGAGATATCAAGTCTCATGGTATAGGAAGGGTCTCAGAATTGGAATGGGAAGGAGTTGGATATCACATCTCATGCCATAATATGGGTCTCAGGTTTGGTAGAAGCATTGAGATATCACATCTCATGCTATTGGAAGGGTCTCAGGATTGGATTTGGATGGAGTTGGATATCCCATCTCATGCTATAGGAAGGGTCTCAGGTTGGAATGGGAAGGAGTTGGATATCACATCTCATGTTATAGGAAGGGTCTCAGGATTGGAATGGGAAGGACTTGGATATCACATCTCATGCTATAGGAAGGCTCTCAGGTTTGGAAAGGGAAGGAGTTGGATATCACATTTCATGTTAGAGGAAGGATCTCAGGTTTGGTATTAGAGGCATTGAGATATCACATCTCATGCTATCGGAAGGGTCTCAGGTTTGGAACTGGAAGGAGTTGGATATCACATCTCATGTTATAGGAAGCGTCTCAGGTTTGGTATAAGCATTGAGATATCACATCTCTGCTATCGGAAGTGTCTTGTACTCTGTAACTCGGTTTACATCTGTAAACACATTCCTATGCTTGTGTTCATGACTAAGTCTGCTGTAACAGCGCCACGATGCCCCAGGGCAGTTCTGTGCGCTTTATAAATGCAAATAAATAAATAAATAAATAAAAATAAATAAATCGGAAGTGTCTCAGGATTGGAATGGGAAGGAGTTGGATATCCCATCTCATGTTATAGGAAGGGTCTCAGGTTTGGAACTGGAAGGAGTTGGATATCACATCTCATGTTATAGGAAGCGTCTCAGGTTTGGTATAAGCATTGAGATATCACATCTCTGCTATCGGAAGTGTCTCAGGATTGGAATGGGAAGGAGTTGGATATCCCATCTCATGTTATAGGACGGGTCTCAGGTTTGGTATTAGAATGATTGAGATATCACATTGCATGCTGTAGGGAGGGTCTAAGGATTGGAATGGGAAGGACTTGGATATCACATCTCATGCTATAGGTAAGCTCTCAGGCTTGGAAAGGGAAGGAGTTGGATATCACATTTCATGTTAGAGGAAGGATCTCAGGTTTGGTATTAGAGGCATTGATATATCACATCTCATGCTATAGGAAGGGTCTCAGGATTGGAATGGGAAGGAGTTGGATATCACATCTCATGCTATAGGAAGGGTCTCAGGTTTGGTATAAGCATTGAGATATCACATCTCATGCTATAGGAAGGGTCTCAGGATTGGAATGGGAAGGAGTTGGATATCACATCTCAAGCTATAGGAAGGGTCTCAGGATTGGAATGGGAAGGAGTTTGATATCACATCTCATGCCATAGTATGGGTCTCAGGTTTGGTAGAAGCATTGGGATATCACATCTCATGCTATCGGAAGGGTATCAGGATTGGATTTGGAAGGAGTTGGATATCCCATCTCATGCTATAGGAATGGTCTCAGGTTGGAATGGGAAGGAGTTGGATATCACATCTCAAGCCATAGGAAGGGTCTCAGGTTTGGTATTAGAAGCATTGAGATATCAAGTCTCATGGTATAGGAAGGGTCTCAGCATTGGAATGGGAAGGAGTTGTATATGACATCTCATGCCATGGGAAAGGTCTCAGGTTTGGTATAAGCATTGAGATATCACATCTCTGCTATCGGAAGGGTCTCAGGATTGGAATGGGAAGGAGTTGGATATCCCATCTCATGTTATATGAAGGGTCTCAGGTTTGGTATTAGAAGCATTGAGATATCACATCTCAAGCTATAGGAAGGGTCTCAGGATTGGAATGGGAAGGACTTGGATATCCCATCTCATGTTATTGGACGGGTCTCAGGTGTGGTATTAGAAGCATTGAGATATCACATCGCATGCTGTAGGAAGGGTCTCAGGTTTGGAATTGGAAGGAATTGGATATCACATCTCATGTCATAGGAAGGAACTCAGGTTTGCTATTAGAAGCATTGAGATATCACATCTCATGCTATAGGAATGGTCTCAGGATTGGAATGAGAAGGAGTTGGATATTACATTCTTGCTATAGGATGGGTCTCAAGTTTGGAATGAGAAGGAGTTGGATATCACATATGCTATAGGAAGGGCCTCAGGTTTGGAACGGGAAGGAGTTGGATATCACATCTCATGCTTTAAGAAGGGTCTCAGTTTTGGTATTAGAAGCATTGAGATATCACATCTCATGCTATAGGAAGGGTCTCAGGTTTGGTATTACAAGCATTGTGATATTACATCTCATGCTATAGGAAGGGTCTCAGGATTGGATTGGGAAGGAGTCGGATATCACAGCTCACGCTATAGGAAGGGTCTCAGGGTTGGAATGGGAAGGATTTGTATATCATATCTCTTGCTATAGGAAGGGCCTCAGGTTTGGTATGAGAAACATTGAGATATCACATCTCATGGTATAGGAAGGATCTCAGGATTGGAATAGGAAGGAGTTGGATATCACATCTCATGTTATAGGAAGGATATCAGGTTTGGTATTAGAAGCATTGAGATATCATATCTCATGCTATAGGAAGGGTCTCAGGATTGGAATGGGAAGGAGTTGGATATCACATCTCCTGCTATAGGAAGGGTCTCAGGTTTGGATTGGGAAGGAGTCGGATATCACATCTCATGCTATAGGAAGGGTCTCAGGTTTGGAATGGGAAGGATTTGTATATCACATCTCTTGCTATAGGAAGGGCCTCAGGTTTGGTAGAAGCATTGAGATATCACATCTCATGCTATAGGAAGGGTCTCAGGATTGGAATGGGAAGGAGTAGTATATGACATCTCATGTCATAGGAAGGGTCTCAGGTTTGGTATAAGCATTGATATATCACATCTCTGCTATCGGAAGGGTCTCGGGATTGGAATGGGAAGGAGTTGGATATCCTATCTCATGTTATAGGAAAGGTCTCAGGTTTGGTATTAGAAGCATTGAGATATCACATCTCATGTTATAAGAAGGGTCTCAGGATTGGAATGGGAAGGACTTGGATATCACATCTCATGCTATAGGGAGGGTCTCAGGTTTCATATTAGAAGCATTGAGATATCACACCTCATGCTATCGGAAGGGTCTCAGGATTGAAATGGGAAGAAGTTGGATATCACATCTCATGCTAAAGGAAGGGTCTCAGGCTTGGAAGGGGAAGGATTAGGATATTACATCTCATGTTATAGGACGGGTCTCAGGTTTAGTATTAGAAGCATTGAGATATCACATCTCATGGTATAGGAAGGGTCTCAGGATTGGATTGGGAAGGAGTTGGATATCCCATCTCATGCTATAGGAAGGGTCTCAGGATTGGAATGGGAAGGAGTAGTGTATGACATCTCATGTCATAGGAAGGGTCTCAGGTTTGGTATAAGCAATGATATATCACATCTCTGCTATCGGAAGGGTCTCGGGATTGGAATGGGAAGGAGTTGGATATCCTATCTCATGTTATAGGAAGGGTCTCAGGTTTGGTATTAGAAGCATTGAGATATCACATCTCATGTTATAGGAAGGGTCTCAGGATTGGAATGGGAAGGACTTGGATATCACATCTCATGCTATAGGGAGGGTCTCAGGTTTCATATTAGAAGCATTGAGATATCACATCTCATGCTATCGGAAGGGTCTCAGGATTGAAATGGGAAGAAGTTGGATATCACATCTCATGCTAAAGGAAGGGTCTCAGGCTTGGAAGGGGAAGGATTAGGATATTACATCTCATGTTATAGGACGGGTCTCAGGTTTAGTATTAGAAGCATTGAGATATCACATCTCATGGTATAGGAAGGGTCTCAGGATTGGATTGGGAAGGAGTTGGATATCCCATCTCATTCTATAGGAAGGGTCTCAGGTTTGGTATTAGAAGCATTGAGATATCACATCTCATGCTATAGGAAGGGTCTCAGGTTTCGTATTAGAAGCATTGAGATATCAAGTCTCATGGTATAGGAAGGGTCTCAGAATTGGAATGGGAAGGAGTTGGATATCACATCTCATGCCATAATATGGGTCTCAGGTTTGGTAGAAGCATTGAGATATCACATCTCATGCTATCGGAAGGGTCTCAGGATTGATTTGGATGGAGTTGGATATCCCATCTCATGCTATAGGAAGGGTCTCAGGTTGGAATGGGAAGGAGTTGGATATCACATCTCATGTTATAGGAAGGGTCTCAGGATTGGAATGGGAAGGACTTGGATATCACATCTCATGCTATAGGAAGGCTCTCAGGTTTGGAAAGGGAAGGAGTTGGATATCACATTTCATGTTAGAGGAAGGATCTCAGGTTTGGTATTAGAGGCATTGAGATATCACATCTCATGCTATCGGAAGGGTCTCAGGATTAGAATGGGAAGGAGTTGGATATCACATCTCATGCTATAGGAAGGGTCTCAGGTTTGGAACTGGAAGGAGTTGGATATCACATCTCATGTTAAAGGAAGCGTCTCAGGTTTGGTATAAGCATTGAGATATCACATCTCTGCTATCGGAAGTGTCTCAGGATTGGAATGGGAAGGAGTTGGATATCCCATCTCATGTTATAGGACGGGTCTCAGGTTTGGTATTAGAATGATTGAGATATCACATTGCATGCTGTAGGGAGGGTCTAAGGATTGGAATGGGAAGGACTTGGATATCACATCTCATGCTATAGGTAGGCTCTCAGGCTTGGAAAGGGAAGGAGTTGGATATCACATTTCATGTTAGAGGAAGGATCTCAGGTTTGGTATTAGAGGCATTGATATATCACATCTCATGCTATAGGAAGGGTCTCAGGATTGGAATGGGAAGGAGTTGGATATCACATCTCATGCTATAGGAAGGGTCTCAGGTTTGGTATAAGCATTGAGATATCACATCTCATGCTATAGCAAGGGTCTCAGGATTGGAATGGGAAGGAGTTGGATATCACATCTCAAGCTAGAGGAAGGGTCTCAGGATTGGAATGGGAAGGAGTTTGATATCACATCTCATGCCATAGTATGGGTCTCAGGTTTGGTAGAAGCATTGGGATATCACATCTCATGCTATCGGAAGGGTATCAGGATTGGATTTGGAAGGAGTTGGATATCCCATCTCATGCTATAGGAATGGTCTCAGGTTGGAATGGGAAGGAGTTGGATATCACATCTCAAGCCATAGGAAGGGTCTCAGGTTTGGTATTAGAAGCATTGAGATATCAAGTCTCATGGTATAGGAAGGGTCTCAGCATTGGAATGGGAAGGAGTTGTATATGACATCTCATGCCATGGGAAAGGTCTCAGGTTTGGTATAAGCATTGAGATATCACATCTCTGCTATCGGAAGGGTCTCAGGATTGGAATGGGAAGGAGTTGGATATCCCATCTCATGTTATATGAAGGGTCTCAGGTTTGGTATTAGAAGCATTGAGATATCACATCTCAAGCTATAGGAAGGGTCTCAGGATTGGAATGGGAAGGACTTGGATATCCCATCTCATGTTATTGGACGGGTCTCAGGTGTGGTATTAGAAGCATTGAGATATCACATCGCATGCTGTAGGAAGGGTCTCAGGTTTGGAAATGGAAGGAATTGGATATCACATCTCATGTCATAGGAAGGAACTCAGGTTTGCTATTAGAAGCATTGAGATATCACATCTCATGCTATAGGAATGGTCTCAGGATTGGAATGAGAAGGAGTTGGATATTACATTCTTGCTATAGGATGGGTCTCAGGTTTGGAATGGGAAGGAGTTGGATATCACATATGCTATAGGAAGGGCCTCAGGTTTGGAACGGGAAGGAGTTGGATATCACATCTCATGCTTTAAGAAGGGTCTCAGTTTTGGTATTAGAAGCATTGAGATATCACATCTCATGCTATAGGAAGGGTCTCAGGTTTGGTTTTACAAGCATTGTGATATTACATCTCATGCTATAGGAAGGGTCTCAGGATTGGATTGGGAAGGAGTCGGATATCACAGCTCACGCTATAGGAAGGGTCTCAGGGTTGGAATGGGAAGGATTTGTATATCACATCTCTTGCTATAGGAAGGGCCTCAGGTTTGGTATGAGAAACATTGAGATATCACATCTCATGGTATAGGAAGGATCTCAGGATTGGAATAGGAAGGAGTTGGATATCACATCTCATGTTATAGGAAGGATATCAGGTTTGGTATTAGAAGCATTGAGATATCATATCTCATGCTATAGGAAGGGTCTCAGGATTGGAATGGGAAGGAGTTGGATATCACATCTCATGCTATAGGAAGGGTCTCAGGTTTGGTAGAAGCATTGAGATATCACATCTCATGCTATAGGAAGGGTCTCAGGATTGGAATGGGAAGGAGAAGTATATGGCATCTCATGCCATAGGAAGGGTCTCAGGTTTGGTATAAGCATTGAGATATCACATCTCTGCTATCGGAAGGGTCTCGGGATTGGAATGGGAAGGAGTTGGATATCCCATCTCATGCTATAGGAAGGGTCTCAGGTTTGGTATTAGAAGCATTGAGATGTCACGTCTCATGCTATAGGAAGGGTCTCAGGATTGGAATAGGAAGGAGTTGGATATCACATCTCATGCTATATGAAGGGACTCAGGTGTGGTATTACAAGCATTGTGATATTACATCTCATGCTATAGGAAGGGTCTCAGGATTGGATTGGGAAGGAGTCGGATATCACATCTCATGCTATAGGAAGGGTCTCAGGTTTGGTATTAGAAGAATTGAGATATCACATATCATGCTATAGGATGGGTCTCAGGATTGGAATGGGAAGGAGTTGGATATCACATCGCAAGCTATAGGAAGGGTCTCAGGTTTGGAAAGGGAATGATTTGGATTTCACATCTCATGTTATAGGATGGTTCTCATGTTTGGTTTTAGAAGCATTGAGATATCACATCTCATGCTATCGGAAGGGTCTCAGTTTTGGAAAGGGAATGATTTGGATTTCACATCTCATGTTATAGGATGGTTCTCATGTTTGGTTTTAGAAGCATTGAGACATCACATCTCATGCTATCGGAAGGGTCTCAGGTTTGGAATGGGAAGCAGTTGGATATCACATCTCATGCTATAGGAAGGATCTCAGGTTTGGTATTAGAAGCATTGAGATATCACATCTCATGCTATCGGAAGGGTCTCAGGTTTGGAACTGGAAGGAGTTGGATATCACATCTCATGCTATAGGGAGGGTCTCAGGTTTGGAAGGGGATTTGGATATCACATCTCATGTTATAGGAAGGATCTCAGGTTTGGTATTAGAAGCATTGAGATATCACATCTCATGCTATCGGATGGGTCTCAGGATTGGAATGGGAAGGAGTTGGATATCACATCTCATGTTATAGGAAGCGTCTCAGGTTTGGTATTAGAATCATTGAGATATCACATTGCATGCTGTAGGAAGGGTCTAAGGATTGGAATGGGAAGGACTTGGATATCACATCTCATGCTTTAGGTAGGCTCTCAGCTTTGGAAAGGGAAGGAGTTGGATATCACATTTCATGTTAGAGGAAGGATCTCAGGTTTGGTATTAGAGGCATTGAGATATCACATCTCATGCTATAGGAAGGGTCTCAGGATTGGAATGGGAAGGAGTTGGATATCACATCTCATGCTATAGGAAGGGTCTCAGGTTTGGTATAAGCATTGAGATATCACATTGCATGCTGTAGGAAGGGTCTAAGGATTGGAATGGGAAGGACTTGGATATCACATCTCATGCTATAGGTAGGCTCTCAGTTTTGGAAAGGGAAGGAGTTGGATATCACATTTCATGTTAGAGGAAGGATCTCAGGTTTGGTATTAGAGGCATTGAGATATCACATCTCATGCAATAGGAAGGGTCTCAGGATTGGAATGGGAAGGAGTTGGATATCACATCTCATGCTATAGGAAGGGTCTCAGGTTTGGTATAAGCATTGAGATATCACATCTCATGCTATAGGAAGGGTCTCAGGATTGGAATGGGAAGGAGTTGGATATCACATCTCAAGCTATAGGAAGGGTCTCAGGATTGGAATGGGAAGGAGTTTGATATCACATCTCATGCCATAATATGGGTCTCAGGTTTGGTAGAAGCATTGGGATATCACATCTCATGCTATCGGAAGGGTATCAGGATTGGATTTGGAAGGTGTTGGATATCCCATCTCATGCTATAGGAAGGGTCTCAGGTTGGAATGGGAAGGAGTTGGATATCACATCTCAAGACATAGGAAGGGTCTCCGGTTTGGTATTAGAAACATTGAGATATAAAGTCTCATGGTATAGGAAGGGTCTCAGAATTGGAATTGGAAGGAGTTGGATATCACATCTCATGCTAAAGGAAGGGTCTCAGGCTTGGAAGGGGAAGGATTAGGATATTACATCTCATGTTATAGGACGGGTCTCAGGTTTAGTATTAGAAGCATTGAGATATCACATCTCATGGTATAGGAAGGGGCTCAGGATTGGATTGGGAAGGAGTTGGATATCCCATCTCATGCTATAGGAAGGGTCTCAGGTTTGGTATTAGAAGCATTGAGATATCAAATCTCATGCTATAGGAAGGGTCTCAGGTTTCGTATTAGAAGCATTGAGATATCAAGTCTCATGGTATAGGAAGGGTCTCAGAATTAGAATGGGAAGGAGTTGGATATCACATCTCAAGCTATAGAAGGGTCTCAGGATTGGAATGGGAAGGAGTTTGATATCACATCTCATGCTATAGGGAGGGTCTCAGGTTTGGAAGGGGATTTGGATATCACATCTCATGTTATAGGAAGGATCTCAGGTTTGGTATTAGAAGCATTTAGATATCACATCTCATGCTATCGGATGGGTCTCAGGATTGGAATGGGAAGGAGTTGAATATCACATCTCATGTTATAGGAAGCGTCTCAGGTTTGGTATAAGCATTGATATATCACATCTCTGCTATCGGAAGTGTCTCAGGATTGGAATGGGAAGGAGTTGGATATCCCATCTCATGTAATAGGACGGGTCGCAGGTTTGGTATTAGAATCATTGAGATATCACATTGCATGCTGTAGGAAGGGTCTAAGGATTAGAATGGGAAGGACTTGGATATCACATCTCATGCTATAGGTAGGCTCTCAGGTTTGGAAAGGGAAGGAGTTGGATATCACATTTAATTTTAGAGGAAGGATCTCAGGTTTGGTATTAGAGGCACTGAGATATCACATCTCATGCTATAGGAAGGGTCTCAGGATTGGAATGGGAACGAGTTGGATATCACATCTCAAGCTATAGGAAGGGTCTCAGGATTGGAATGGAAAGGAGTTTGATATCACATCTCATGCCATAGTATGGGTCTCAGGTTTGGTAGAAGCATTGGGATATCACATCTCATGCTATCGGAAGGGTATCAGGATTGGATTTGGAAGGAGTTGGATATCCCATCTCATGCTATAGGAAGGGTCTCAGGTTGGAATGGGAAGGAGTTGGATATCACATCTCATGTTATAGGAAGGGCCTCAGGATTGGAATGGGAAGGACTTGGATATCACATCTCATGCTATAGGTAGGCTCTCAGGTTTGGAAAGGGAAGGAGTTGGATATCACATTTCATGTTAGAGGAAGGATCTCAGGTTTGGTATTAGAGGCATTGAGATATCACATCTCATGCTATAGGAAGGGTCTCAGGATTGGAATGGGAAGGAGTTGGATATCACATCTCATGCTATAGGAAGGGTCTCAGGTTTGGTATAAGCATTGAGATATCACATCTCATGCTATAGGAAGGGTCTCAGGATTGGAATGGGAAGGAGTTGGATATCACATCTCAAGCTATAGGAAGGGTCTCAGGATTGGAATGGGAAGGAGTTTGATATCACATATCATGCCATAGGAAGTGTCTCAGGTTTGGTATTAGAAGCATTGAGATATCAAGTCTCATGGTATAGGAAGGGTCTCAGCATTGGAATGGGAAGGAGTTGGATATCCCATCTCATGTTATAGGAAGGGTCTCAGGTTTGGTATTAGAAGCATTGAGATATCACATCTCAAGCTATAGGAAGGGTCTCAGGATTGGAATGGGAAGGACTTGGATATCCCATCTCATGTTATTGGACGGGTCTCAGGTGTGGTATTAGAAGCATTGAGATATCACATCGCATGCTGTAGGAAGGGTCTCAGGTTTGGAATTGGAAGGAATTGGATATCACATATCATGTCATAGGAAGGAACTCAGGTTTGCTATTAGAAGCATTGAGATATCACATCTCATGCTATAGGAATGGTCTCAGGATTGGAATGAGAAGGAGTTGGATATTACATTCTTGCTATAGGATGGGTCTCAGGTTTGGAATGGGAAGGAGTTGGATATCACATATGCTATAGGAAGGGCCTCAGGTTTGGAACAAGAAGGAGTTGGATATCACATCTCATGCTTTAAGAAGGGTCTCAGTTTTGGTATTAGAAGCATTGAGATATCACATCTCATGCTATAGGAAGGGTCTCAGGTTTGGTATTACAAGCATTGTGATATTACATCTCATGCTATAGGAAGGGTCTCAGGATTGGATTGGGAAGGAGTCGGATATCACAGCTCACGCTATAGGAAGGGTCTCAGGTTTGGAATGGGAAGGATTTGTATATCACATCTCTTGCTATAGGAAGGGCCTCAGGTTTGGTATGAGAAACATTGAGATATCACATCTCATGGTATAGGAAGGATCTCAGGATTGGAATAGGAAGGAGTTGGATATCACATCTCATGTTATAGGAAGGATATCAGGTTTGGTATTAGAAGCATTGAGATATCATATCTCATGCTATACGAAGGGTCTCAGGATTGGAATGGGAAGGAGTTGGATATCACATCTCATGCTATAGGAAGGGTCTCAGGTTTGGTAGAAGCATTGAAATATCACATCTCATGCTATAGGAAGGGTCTCAGGATTGGAATGGGAAGGAGAAGTATATGGCATCTCATGCCATAGGAAGGGTCTCAGGTTTGGTATAAGCATTGAGATATCACATCTCTGCTATCGGAAGGGTCTCGGGATTGGAATGGGAAGGAGTTGGATATCCCATCTCATGCTATAGGAAGGGTCTCAGGTTTGGTATTAGAAGCATTGAGATGTCACGTCTCATGCTATAGGAAGGGTCTCAGGATTGGAATAGGAAGGAGTTGGATATCACATCTCATGCTATATGAAGGGACTCAGGTGTGGTATTACAAGCATTGTGATATTACATCTCATGCTATAGGAAGGGTCTCAGGATTGGATTGGGAAGGAGTCGGATATCACATCTCATGCTATAGGAAGGGACTCAGGTGTGGTATTACAAGCATTGTGATATTACATCTCATGCTATAGGAAGGGTCTCAGGATTGGAATGTGAAGGAGTTGGATATCACATCTCAAGCTATAGGAAGGGTCTCAGGTTTGGAAAGGGAATGATTTGGATTTCACATCTCATGTTATAGGATGGTTCTCATGTTTGGTTTTAGAAGCATTGAGATATCACATCTCATGCTATCGGAAAGGTCTCAGTTTTGGAAAGGGAATGATTTGGATTTCACATCTCATGTTATAGGATGGTTCTCATGTTTGGTTTTAGAAGCATTGAGATATCACATCTCATGCTATCGGAAGGGTCTCAGGTTTGGAATGGGAAGCAGTTGGATATCACATCTCATGCTATAGGAAGGATCTCAGGTTTGGTATTAGAAGCATTGAGATATCACATCTCATGCTATCGGAAGGGTCTCAGGTTTGGAACTGGAAGGAGTTGGATATCACATCTCATGCTATAGGGAGGGTCTCAGGTTTGGAAGGGGATTTGGATATCATATCTCATGTTATAGGAAGGTTCTCAGGTTTGGTATTAGAAGCATTGAGATATCACATCTCATGCTATCGGATGGGTCTCAGGATTGGAATGGGAAGGAGTTGGATATCACATCTCATGTTATAGGAAGCTTCTCAGGTTTGGTATTAGAATCATTGAGATATCACATTGCATGCTGTAGGAAGGGTCTAAGGATTGGAATGGGAAGGACTTGGATATCACATCTCATGCTTTAGGTAGGCTCTCAGGTTTGGAAAGGGAAGGAGTTGGATATCACATTTCATGTTAGAGGAAGGATCTCAGGTTTGGTATTAGAGGCATTGAGATATCACATCTCATGCTATAGGAAGGGTCTCAGGATTGGAATGGGAAGGAGTTGGATATCACATCTCATGCTATAGATAGGGTCTCAGGTTTGGTATAAGCATTGAGATATCACATTGCATGCTGTGGGAAGGGTCTAAGGATTGGAATGGGAAGGACTTGGATATCACATCTCATGCTATAGGTAGGCTCTCAGGTTTGGAAAGGGAAGGAGTTGGATATCACATTTCATGTTAGAGGAAGGATCTCAGGTTTGGTATTAGAGGCATTCAGATATCACATCTCATGCAATAGGAAGGGTCTCAGGATTGGAATGGGAAGGAGTTGGATATCACATCTCATGCTATAGGAAGGGTCTCATGTTTGGTATAAGCATTGAGATATCACATCTCATGCTATAGGAAGGGTCTCAGGATTGGAATGGGAAGGAGTTGGATATCACATCTCAAGCTATAGGAAGGGTCTCAGGATTGGAATGGGAAGGAGTCTGATATCACATCTCATGCCATAATATGGGTCTCAGGTTTGGTAGAAGCATTGGGATATCACATCTCATGCTATCGGAAGGGTATCAGGATTGGATTTGGAAGGTGTTGGATATCCCATCTCATGCTATAGGAAGGGTCTCAAGTTGGAATGGGAAGGAGTTGGATATCACATCTCAAGACATAGGAAGGGTCTCAGGTTTGGTATGAGAAACATTGAGATATCACATCTCATGGTATAGGAAGGATCTCAGGATTGGAATAGGAAGGAGTTGGATATCACATCTCATGTTATAGGAAGGATATCAGGTTTGGTATTAGAAGCATTGAGATATCATATCTCATGCTATACGAAGGGTCTCAGGATTGGAATGGGAAGGAGTTGGATATCACATCTCATGCTATAGGAAGGGTCTCAGGTTTGGTAGAAGCATTGAGATATCACATCTCATGCTATAGGAAGGGTCTCAGGATTGGAATGGGAAGGAGAAGTATATGGCATCTCATGCCATAGGAAGGGTCTCAGGTTTGGTATAAGCATTGAGATATCACATCTCTGCTATCGGAAGGGTCTCGGGATTGGAATGGGAAGGAGTTGGATATCCCATCTCATGCTATAGGAAGGGTCTCAGGTTTGGTATTAGAAGCATTGAGATGTCACGTCTCATGCTATAGGAAGGGTCTCAGGATTGGAATAGGAAGGAGTTGGATATCACATCTCATGCTATATGAAGGGACTCAGGTGTGGTATTACAAGCATTGTGATATTACATCTCATGCTATAGGAAGGGTCTCAGGTTTGGTATAAGCATTGAGATATCACATCTCTGCTATCGGAAGGGTCTCGGGATTGGAATGGGAAGGAGTTGGATATCCCATCTCATGCTATAGGAAGGGTCTCAGGTTTGGTATTAGAAGCATTGAGATGTCACGTCTCATGCTATAGGAAGGGTCTCAGGATTGGAATAGGAAGGAGTTGGATATCACATCTCATGCTATATGAAGGGACTCAGGTGTGGTATTACAAGCATTGTGATATTACATCTCATGCTATAGGAAGGGTCTCAGGATTGGATTGGGAAGGAGTCGGATATCACATCTCATGCTATAGGAAGGGACTCAGGTGTGGTATTACAAGCATTGTGATATTACATCTCATGCTATAGGAAGGGTCTCAGGATTGGAATGTGAAGGAGTTGGATATCACATCTCAAGCTATAGGAAGGGTCTCAGGTTTGGAAAGGGAATGATTTGGATTTCACATCTCATGTTATAGGATGGTTCTCATGTTTGGTTTTAGAAGCATTGAGATATCACATCTCATGCTATCGGAAGGGTCTCAGTTTTGGAAAGGGAATGATTTGGATTTCACATCTCATGTTATAGGATGGTTCTCATGTTTGGTTTTAGAAGCATTGAGATATCACATCTCATGCTATCGGAAGGGTCTCAGGTTTGGAATGGGAAGCAGTTGGATATCACATCTCATGCTATAGGAAGGATCTCAGGTTTGGTATTAGAAGCATTGAGATATAATAATAATAATAATAATAATAATTTGGCATTTATATAGCGCTACGAACCCTCAGGTATCTGAGCGCTGCTTATTATTACCCACGGTGTGTGGTGCTCATATCACATCTCATGCTATCGGAAGGGTCTCAGGTTTGGAACTGGAAGGAGTTGGATATCACATCTCATGCTATAGGGAGGGTCTCAGGTTTGGAAGGGGATTTGGATATCATATCTCATGTTATAGGAAGGTTCTCAGGTTTGGTATTAGAAGCATTGAGATATCACATCTCATGCTATCGGATGGGTCTCAGGATTGGAATGGGAAGGAGTTGGATATCACATCTCATGTTATAGGAAGCTTCTCAGGTTTGGTATTAGAATCATTGAGATATCACATTGCATGCTGTAGGAAGGGTCTAAGGATTGGAATGGGAAGGACTTGGATATCACATCTCATGCTTTAGGTAGGCTCTCAGGTTTGGAAAGGGAAGGAGTTGGATATCACATTTCATGTTAGAGGAAGGATCTCAGGTTTGGTATTAGAGGCATTGAGATATCACATCTCATGCTATAGGAAGGGTCTCAGGATTGGAATGGGAAGGAGTTGGATATCACATCTCATGCTATAGATAGGGTCTCAGGTTTGGTATAAGCATTGAGATATCACATTGCATGCTGTGGGAAGGGTCTAAGGATTGGAATGGGAAGGACTTGGATATCACATCTCATGCTATAGGTAGGCTCTCATGTTTGGAAAGGGAAGGAGTTGGATATCACATTTCATGTTAGAGGAAGGATCTCAGGTTTGGTATTAGAGGCATTGAGATATCACATCTCATGCAATAGGAAGGGTCTCAGGATTGGAATGGGAAGGAGTTGGATATCACATCTCATGCTATAGGAAGGGTCTCATGTTTGGTATAAGCATTGAGATATCACATCTCATGCTATAGGAAGGGTCTCAGGATTGGAATGGGAAGGAGTTGGATATCACATCTCAAGCTATAGGAAGGGTCTCAGGATTGGAATGGGAAGGAGTCTGATATCACATCTCATGCCATAATATGGGTCTCAGGTTTGGTAGAAGCATTGGGATATCACATCTCATGCTATCGGAAGGGTATCAGGATTGGATTTGGAAGGTGTTGGATATCCCATCTCATGCTATAGGAAGGGTCTCAGGTTGGAATGGGAAGGAGTTGGATATCACATCTCAAGACATAGGAAGGGTCTCAGGTTTGGTATGAGAAACATTGAGATATCACATCTCATGGTATAGGAAGGATCTCAGGATTGGAATAGGAAGGAGTTGGATATCACATCTCATGTTATAGGAAGGATATCAGGTTTGGTATTAGAAGCATTGAGATATCATATCTCATGCTATACGAAGGGTCTCAGGATTGGAATGGGAAGGAGTTGGATATCACATCTCATGCTATAGGAAGGGTCTCAGGTTTGGTAGAAGCATTGAGATATCACATCTCATGCTATAGGAAGGGTCTCAGGATTGGAATGGGAAGGAGAAGTATATGGCATCTCATGCCATAGGAAGGGTCTCAGGTTTGGTATAAGCATTGAGATATCACATCTCTGCTATCGGAAGGGTCTCGGGATTGGAATGGGAAGGAGTTGGATATCCCATCTCATGCTATAGGAAGGGTCTCAGGTTTGGTATTAGAAGCATTGAGATGTCACGTCTCATGCTATAGGAAGGGTCTCAGGATTGGAATAGGAAGGAGTTGGATATCACATCTCATGCTATATGAAGGGACTCAGGTGTGGTATTACAAGCATTGTGATATTACATCTCATGCTATAGGAAGGGTCTCAGGATTGGATTGGGAAGGAGTCGGATATCACATCTCATGCTATAGGAAGGGACTCAGGTGTGGTATTACAAGCATTGTGATATTACATCTCATGCTATAGGAAGGGTCTCAGGATTGGAATGTGAAGGAGTTGGATATCGCATCTCAAGCTATAGGAAGGGTCTCAGGTTTGGAAAGGGAATGATTTGGATTTCACATCTCATGTTATAGGATGGTTCTCATGTTTGGTTTTAGAAGCATTGAGATATCACATCTCATGCTATCGGAAGGGTCTCAGTTTTGGAAAGGGAATGATTTGGATTCCACATCTCATGTTATAGGATGGTTCTCATGTTTGGTTTTAGAAGCATTGAGATATCCCATCTCATGCTATCGGAAGGGTCTCAGGATTGGAATGGGAAGCAGTTGGATATCACATCTCATGCTATAGGAAGGATCTCAGGTTTGGTATTAGAAGCATTGAGATATCACATCTCATGCTATCGGAAGGGTCTCAGGTTTGGAACTGGAAGGAGTTGGATATCACATCTCATGCTATAGGGAGGGTCTCAGGTTTGGAAGGGGATTTGGATATCACATCTCATGTTATAGGAAGGTTCTCAGGTTTGGTATTAGAAGCATTGAGATATCACATCTCATGCTATCGGATGGGTCTCAGGATTGGAATGGGAAGGAGTCGGATATCACATCTCATGTTATAGGAAGCTTCTCAGGTTTGGTATTAGAATCATTGAGATATCACATTGCATGCTGTAGGAAGGGTCTAAGGATTGGAATGGGAAGGACTTGGATATCACATCTCATGCTTTAGGTAGGCTCTCAGGTTTGGAAAGGGAAGGAGTTGGATATCACATTTCATGTTAGAGGAAGGATCTCAGGTTTGGTATTAGAGGCATTGAGATATCACATCTCATGCTATAGGAAGGGTCTCAGGATTGGAATGGGAAGGAGTTGGATATCACATCTCATGCTATAGATAGGGTCTCAGGTTTGGTATAAGCATTGAGATATCACATTGCATGCTGTGGGAAGGGTCTAAGGATTGGAATGGGAAGGACTTGGATATCACATCTCATGCTATAGGTAGGCTCTCAGGTTTGGAAAGGGAAGGAGTTGGATATCACATTTCATGTTAGAGGAAGGATCTCAGGTTTGGTATTAGAGGCATTGAGATATCACATCTCATGCAATAGGAAGGGTCTCAGGATTGGAATGGGAAGGAGTTGGATATCACATCTCATGCTATAGGAAGGGTCTCATGTTTGGTATAAGCATTGAGATATCACATCTCATGCTATAGGAAGGGTCTCAGGATTGGAATGGGAAGGAGTTGGATATCACATCTCAAGCTATAGGAAGGGTCTCAGGATTGGAATGGGAAGGAGTTTGATATCACATCTCATGCCATAATATGGGTCTCAGGTTTGGTAGAAGCATTGGGATATCACATCTCATGCTATCGGAAGGGTATCAGGATTGGATTTGGAAGGTGTTGGATATCCCATCTCATGCTATAGGAAGGGTCTCAGGTTGGAATGGGAAGGAGTTGGATATCACATCTCAAGACATAGGAAGGGTCTCCGGTTTGGTATTAGAAACATTGAGATATAAAGTCTCATGGTATAGGAAGGGTCTGTCTCAGAATTGGAATTGGAAGGAGTTGGATATCACATCTCATGCTAAAGGAAGGGTCTCAGGCTTGGAAGGGGAAGGATTAGAATATTACATCTCATGTTATAGGACGGGTCTCAGGTTTAGTATTAGAAGCATTGAGATATCACATCTCATGGTATAGGAAGGGTCTCAGGATTGGATTGGGAAGGAGTTGGATATCCCATCTCATGCTATAGGAAGGGTCTCAGGTTTGGTATTAGAAGCATTGAGATATCACATCTCATGCTATAGGAAGGGTCTCAGAATTAGAATGGGAAGGAGTTGGATATCACATCTCAAGCTATAGGAAGGGTCTCAGGATTGGAATGGGAAGGAGTTTGATATCACATCTCATGCCATAGTATGGGTCTCAGGTTTGGTAGAAGCATTGAGATATCACATCTCATGCTATCGGAAGGGTCTCAGGATTGGATTTGGATGGAGTTGGATATCCCATCTCATGCTATAGGAAGGGTCTCAGGTTGGAATGGGAAGGAGTTGGATATCACATTATATGTTATAGGAAGGGTCTCCGGATTGGAATGGGAAGGACTTGGATATCACATCTCATGCTATAGGAAGGCTCTCAGGTTTGGAAAGGGAAAGAGTTGGATATCACATTTCATGTTAGAGGAAGGATCTCAGGTTTGGTATTAGAGGCATTGAGATATCACATCTCATGCTATCGGAAGGGTCTCAGGATTGGAATGGGAAGGAATTGGATATCACATCTCATGCTATAGGAAGGGTCTCAGGTTTGGAACTGGAAGGAGTTGGATATCACATCTCATGCTATAGGGAGGGTCTCAGGTTTGGAAGGGGATTTGGATATCACATCTCATGTTATAGGAAGGATCTCAGGTTTGGTATTAGAAGCATTGAGATATCACATCTCATGCTATCGGATGGGTCTCAGGATTGGAATGGGAAGGAGTTGGATATCACATCTCAAGCTATAGGAAGGGTCTCAGGATTGGAATGGAAAGGAGTTTGATATCACATCTCATGCCATAGTATGGGTCTCAGGATTGGTAGAAGCATTGGGATATCACATCTCATGCTATCGGAAGGGTATCAGGATTGGATTTGGAAGGAGTTGGATATCCCATCTCATGCTATAGGAAGGGTCTCAGGTTGGAATGGGAAGAAGTTGGATATCACATCTCATGTTATAGGAAGGGTCTCAGGATTGGAATGGGAAGGACTTGGATATCACATCTCATGCTATAGGAAGGCTCTCAGGTTTGGAAAGGGAAGGAGTTGGATATCACATTTCATGTTAGAGGTAGGATCTCAGGTTTGGTATTAAAGGCATTGAGATATCACATCTCATGCTATAGGAAGGGTTTCAGGATTGGAATGGGAAGGATTTGGATATCACATCTCATGCTAAAGGAAGGGTCTCAGGATTGGAATGGGAAGGATTTGGATATCACATCTCTTGCTATAGGATGGGTCTCAGGTTTTTTATTAGAAACATTGAGATATCACATCTCATGCTATAGGAAGGGTTTCAGGATTGGAATGGGAAGGATTTGGATATCACATCTCATGCTAAAGGAAGGGTCTCAGGTTTGGAAGGGGAAGGATTTTGATATCATATCTCATGTTATAGGACGGGTCCGAGGTTTGGTATTAGAAGCATTGAGATACCACATCTCATGGTATAGGAAGGGTCTCAGGATTGGAATGGGAAGGAGTTGGATATCACATCTCATCCAATAGGAAGGGTCAAAGGTTTGGAATGGGAAGGAATTGGATATCACATCTCATGTTATAGGAAGGATCTCAGGATTGGCAGGATTGGAATGAGAAGGATTTGGATATCACATCTCTTGCTATAGGAAGGGTCTCAGGTTTTTTATTAGAAACATTGAGATATCACATCTCATGCTATAGGAAGGGTTTCAGAATTGGAATGGGAAGGAGTTGGATATCACATCTCATGTTATAGAAAGGGTCTCAGGATTGGAATGTGAAGGATTTGGATATCACATCTCTTGCTATAGGAAGGGTCTCAGGTTTTTTTTATGAGATATCACATCTCATGCTATAGGAAGGGTTTCAGGATTGGAATGGGAAGGATTTGGATATCACATCTCTTGCTAAAGGAAGGGTCTCAGGTTTGGAAGGGGAAGGATTTGGATATCATATCTCATGTTATAGGACGGGTCCCAGGTTTGGTATTAGAAGCATTGAGATATCACATCTCATGATATAGGAAGGGTCTCAGGATTGGAATGGGAAGGAGTTGGATATCACATCTCATCCAATAGGAAGGGTCTCAGGTTTGGAATGGGAAGGAATTGGATATCACATCTCATGTTATAGGAAGGATCTCAGGATTGGAATGGGAAGGATTTGGATATCACATCTCTTGCTATAGGAAGGGTCTCAGGTTTTTTATTAGAAACATTGAGATATCACATCTCATGCTATAGGAAGGGTTTCAGGATTGGAATGGGAAGGAGTTGGATATCACATCTCATGTTATAGAAAGGGTCTCAGGATTGGAATGGGAAGGATTTGGATATCACATCTCTTGCTATAGGATGGGTCTCAGGTCTTTTATTAGAAACATTGAGATATCACATCTCATGCTATAGGAAGGGTTTCAGGATTGGAATGGGAAGGATTTGGATATCACATCTCATGCTAAAGGAAGGGTCTCAGGTTTGGAAGGGGAAGGATTTGGATATCATATCTCATGTTATAGGGCGGGTCCCAGGTTTGGTATTAGAAACATTGAGATATCACATCTCATGGTATAGGAAGGGTCTCAGGATTGGAATGGGAAGGAGTTGGATATCACATCTCATCCAATAGGAAGGGTCTCAGGTTTGGAATGGGAAGGAATTGGATATCACATCTCATGTTATAGGAAGGATCTCAGGATTGGAATGGGAAGGATTTGGATATCACATCTCTTGCTATAGGAAGGGTCTCAGGTTTTTTTATTAGAAACATTGAGATATCACATCTCATGCTATAGGAAGGGTTTCAGAATTGGAATGGGAAGGAGTTGGATATCACATCTCATGTTATAGAAAGGGTCTCAGGATTGGAATGGGAAGGATTTGGATATCACATCTCTTGCTATAGGAAGGGTCTCAGGTTGTTTTATTAGAAACATTGAGATATCACATCTCATGCTATAGGAAGGGTTTCAGGATTGGAATGGGAAGGATTTGGATATCACATCTCATGCTAAAGGAAGGGTCTCAGTTTTGGAAGGGGAAGGATTTGGATATCATATCTCATGTTATAGGACGGGTCCCAGGTTTGGTATTAGAAGCATTGAGATATCACATCTCATGGTATAGGAAGGGTCTCAGGATTGGAATGGGAAGGAGTTGGATATCCCTTCTCATGCTATAGGAAGGGTCTCAGGTTGGAATGGGAAGGAGTTGGATATCACATCTCATGTTATAGGAAGGGTCTCAGGATTCAAATGGGAAGGATTTGGATATCACATCTCTTGCTATAGGAAGGGTCTCAGGTTTTTTTATTAGAAACATTGAGATATCACATCTCATGCTATAGGAAGGGATTCAGGATTGGAATGGGAAGGATTTGGATATCACATCCCATGCTAAAGGAAAGGTCTCAGGTTTGGAAGGGGAAGGATTTGGATATCATATCTCATGTTATAGGACGGGTCCCAGGTTTGGTATTAGAAGCATTGAGATATCACATCTCATGGAATAGGAAGGGTCTCAGGGTTGGAATGGGAAGGAATTGGATATCACATCACATGTTATAGGAAGGATCTCAGGATTGGAATGGGAAGGATTTGGATATCACATCTCTTGCTATAGGAAGGGTCTCAGGTGTTTTATTAGAAACATTGAGATATCACATCTCGTGCTATAGGAAGGGTCTCAGGATTGGAATGGGAAGGAGTTGGATATCAGATCTCATGCTATAGGAAGGGTCTCAGGTTTGGTATAAGCATTGAGATATCACATCTCATGCTATAGGAAGGGTCTCAGGATTGGAATGGGAAGGAGTTGGATATCACATCTCAAGCTATAGGAAGGGTCTCAGGATTGTAATGGGAAGGAGTTTGATATCACATCTGTTAGGAAAGATTTCGTTATTGTAGGGAACTTTCCTTCCATGTGGCAACCCCTAAACTTTTTGCTATTGTTTTCAACCTGTTTTCTTGACTTTGCCAGAGAAGTGCAGCCTTCTGCCGTACTCCTCTGGGCTTTCGCTCCTTTCTTACGGGGAAACTGACATGCCCTTAAGACAGTCAGTACCGGGGAACGCTGTTTCCCGTAGTTTCTTTTATCGTGTCGCCATTTTAGTGCAACACGACACAAGAGGGCACTGTAAGCTAAGTTACAGCTCTCTTGGGTCTCTAGCCTTCTACAGACCCTAGACACTCTTGTAGGATGGTTTTTGGATCGGTGCAAATCATTCAGGGACTGGGCTGGTGGCAGCGATCATTTGGTTTATTTTGAGCTCCTTTTGCCGTTCTGAGCACCTTTTTGCCGCGAACACGAAAGGGTGGCCCGGCTACCCAAAATGGCCGGACCACGAGGCTCCTTTGTCTCGTCCACTGTCCGTCTTGCTCCCTTTACCTTCCCCCGGGTCAGGCGACCCGGGGCCTTCCTTATTTGGGCATGTAGTTTCCCGCGAAACACGGTTGCTTTCGCGGGCTTCTACATGTCGTTTGAGTGCCCCCAGGATGTGGGCTGGGCTGTCTGGTCCCAATACACATCCTGGGTGCCAGAGAGTCTAGGGTGGTGTGAATGCCTGGGACCACTGTGGTCCGTGATTGGTCCACGTATGGTATGTGTGTTGATGAGCGGATCTCCCATTGGCTCCCCTCCGTTTTGGCGCGAAGGGAACCGTGGATAAGAGGGAGCTGGAAACACCACTACCATGTCGATCTCCTGAGTTCTTACGAACCCAGGGATACAGGAGCCAAGTATCCTGCGAACACGAGGCTGGACCGAGGAATCGCTGGTGACCCCCTGAAGAACTTCTGCTCCTCATTGCTGTCGTCCGGTGAAGCCCTTTCCACCTAAGATCGAACAAGAAGGCCTGTACTGGCGCTTCGACCTATTGGAATAGCAGGACCAGCTATTCCCGGCACCTTCATCAACTCCTGCCGTAAGCCTTCGGAAGTGTCTCTGGGCCATCCAGTTGACTGACCAGCTTACTAAGGAGTCCTGCTCTGTAATCGCCGACAGGTTGGGTGGTATTCTGAGTCCGGGGCACGCTCACACGCTTCGTTTGCTTAGCAACCCTAAGCTAGAGGTGAACGGTGCTCGTTTGGCTTGAATACACCCGGCCGTTCCGTTGCCCTGCCGTGGCGACAAAACTGTGCAGGATTCTTCGATCGGGACGTCTTTTTACTCTGCACGACGACGAGACGTTCCCTGCTCTTCAGAACCTGCCAGAAGCTGCATCTATCGAGGAGAAGCTCGGGCCTGCTTGCTTCGGGGACCGGTGAGTAGATTAGCTAGGATCTGGTCGCCCTCCTGCAGTGCCCCTTGCTTTTCCCCGCTGTAAATACAGCTCCCCTTGTCCGTACTCGCGCCCTACTTCTGCCTCACAGTGGAGGCTGCGCTAGAGTCGCGGACCGTGTTCTCCTTCATTAGGGCACCCTACAGAGCTGTCCAACGTCCTCCGAAGAGCTTCACCTTCTGCCCATTGGCACCGGCGTGTGCAGGTACTTTTGAGCGCTAGGCTCCACTCTTCGTAGGGATTGGACTACCATCTAGTTAGGGGCCTCAGAAGGCGGACATATCACACGCATTGGTTCGCACTGCCTGTTTTCCTTCCCCTGCAGGTGGATAACATATTTCGTGCTGCTAATGCTGTGAAACTGTGTATTCTGTATATATATTGGGTCGATAGTGTATGTGTTGGTTTAATATCGTTGTATATTGCTGCTTTTACTGTGGTTATTAGTTTCAAGGCCTTATAATAAATGTGTATCTATTTTTGATATAAACAACTGTTTGGAGTAGTTTGTAAGCGCTCTTGCTTTGTGTGCTCACTGCGGGCTTTCAGTCACCCTCACCCCTCTTGAGACCTAGTCTTGACCGCCGCGATCGCTACCTTGATTGGTCTGGCTTGTCCAGAGGTTACCCTGTTCCAAGTAATTAGGTTGGCCTTCTGAACTTCTGCGCCACCAGGACAGAGTTCAGAAATCCGTCTTAACAAATTGGTGTACAGCGGTGGGATACGACTGAAGGTATCCAGTGTTGCGCACGAGCTGAGGCGTTTTCAGGTTATTCCAACCAGGACACGCAGTAAAGTATTGAATATAACGTTAAAAAGGCCATAGTCCTATCAACAGTATGGAAACGAATACTTTATTAACCTTAAATGCTTCGAAATCTGAAACATTGAAGAAGATGTGTGCGGAGAGAGGGGTTTCCTCTCAAGGCACTAAATTGGAAATGATCCAGAGAATCGTGGCGTGGCAAGAAGCGCAGCTTGACGCTATAACTTCCGAGGACAGTGCAGAAGGTGGTGGGGCTGCTCTCACTGGCAGAACCGACGGTTCTGCCGCTGCACTGATCCATCACGACCACGAGGACAGGGAGGATGTAATGTCTAACGTTTCCTCTGCCAGTGTTGATGGGGAGGCTATGCTTGAATTCAAGAAGCAAGAGCTGCGGTTTAGGCAGCAGGAGCTTGAATTCAGCATAGCCAAACTGAAAATCGACCAGGCAGAAAAACAAAAAGACAGGGATCACCAGTTGGAACTGGCCAAGCTTCAGTTCGCAAATGGGTCCAAGGGTCCTGGACATGGTTCTGGGGCTTCCTCTCATCCACGGTTTCCAAAAGATCTGCTCAGTGTGTATGAGGAACGAAATGACATTATGGACTGGTTGAATGCGTTTGAGTATGCATGCGAGGTTCAAGAGGTTGATAATGCGGATAAGATTGCATGGTTACTCAGCAGACTGCCCCATTCTGGTTGCAGTGCCATTATGGAAATGTCGAAGGCTGAGCGCGCTGATTTTGCAATGTTGAAGCAGACTCTCATTTTAAAGTTTGGGAAGACTCCGACCCAATATTTGAAAAGGTTTAGAGAGTATAAGAAAAAGGAAGGTGGTACTTGGGTGTCGTATGTAGCTGAGTCCCTGAAAAACTTGACTGGCTGGGTTGAAGGTTATAAGGTTTCTACCTTCGAAGGCATGATCAATCTGGTCATGCTGGAACACATTTTTGCTTCTTCTTCCCCGGAGCTTAAGCAGCATTTGGCCGATTCGAAGGAGATAGATCCTAAGAAGCTGGCCATTGCAGCAGACTTATGGGTGTCACATCGAGTGTCCCATAAGGACAAAACTCATCCTGGTAAGCAGGAGGAAGGGAAAAAGTCCAAAGATATGGAGGGTGGGGAATCTGCTAAATCTTCTTCCCATAAGGGCCACAAAAAGAAAAATAAGGGTAAGCCATACGAGAACTCACAGGGTAGCGGAGGTTCGCCTCCGAAACAGAACTCTGGTTATAATAAGCCTCCCTACGTAAACAGACCCAATGGGGCTTGTTTTTCTTGTGGAGCAACTGACCATGTGAAGGGGGATCCCCGGTGTAAGGTTAAACCTTTGGGGGTCCACTCCGCTAATCTGGCCTTCTCCTCCTACGAGGAAGAAGAGATTACAGGAGCATCCTTCTCCTCAGACTCGTTTCCCAGCGGGATCGAGGCTGAGGTAGTTTTAGTGTCCCTGGGTTCCTGGGAGCCTAAAGTCGCAGAGGCTTATGCTAGGATTCCGGATAATACCAAGCACTACTTTAAAGACAGTGTGCTGATCAATGGAGTGGATACTCCAGCTCTTAGGGATAGTGGGTGCAGTCGAACTGTAGTGGATTCTACCTTGGTAGACTCAGAGGAAGTTGCCAGAGCTCCTCTGATGCCCACTAAGTTGGCTGACGGCCCCCTCCGTATGTTTCCCGTGATCCCTGTTAATCTAACTTTAAATGGTACAGCAGTTAGGATTCCAGTGAGCATTCAGAGAAACGTCCCGGGAAAGGTCTTGTTGGGCAATGATCTCAGAGCTCTAGGGCTCGTAGGAGACACTGCCGAAAGACCCTACACACGGTCTCAAGCACGGGCAGCATTGGCCAAGTCCAATACGCCGCCCCAGCCGAAGGGGAAACCCCAGGCGAAAGGAGTCAACAAGTCCCGACGGGGGAAAGAGAATATTCCCCCGAGCTCGCCTACCACTGCGGTGGAGGGAGTTGGTCAATCGCCCGAGCCTGACGAGGAGGTGGCGATGCCTGAAGTGTTCGACCCCAACGACCATCCTGAACTAAAAGACTTGTTAGTTGAAGGAGGTCCTGATAGGGACGACTTCAGTAAGGGCCAACGTGAGTGCCCATCTCTGGAAGGCCTAAGGAGACAGGCCTGCTCCCAGCTTGAGGGTGAACCTCCTGGGAAGCATCGGATTTATTGGGAAGGTGGACTCCTGTACAGTGAGCCCACAGAGTCTACAGAAGGAGACCATAGGAGGTTGGTGGTTCCCCTTGCTGTTAGACCCTTCCTCCTGCAGTTGGCGCATGAAGTCCCCCTTGCTGGTCACCTTGGAATGAAGAGGACCAAGCAAAGGTTATCTATGCACTTCTACTGGCCCAAGATGGGGGTGCAAGTAGAAAGTCACTGCAGGAGTTGTGCCTCCTGCCAGTTGTCTGGTAAGGTTGGCGCGACAATCCAAGCTCCGTTGGTACCGCTCCCAGTTGTGGGGGTACCATTTGAAAGGGTAGGGATCGACATCGTTGGTCCCCTTGACCCGCAAACATCCTCAGGCAATAGGTTTATCCTGGTGCTGGTCGACCATGCAACCAGGTATCCTGAGGCCATCCCATTAAAGACTGTAACTGCCAAGTCAGTTGCAAAAGCTTTACTCGGCATATTTACTAGGGTTGGCTTCCCTAAAGAAGTTGTGTCAGATCGTGGCAGCAACTTTATGTCGAAGTATATGCAGGCTATGTGGAAAGAATGTGGGGTCACCTACAAGTTCTCTTCTGCATATCACCCCCAGACCAATGGTCTGGTGGAACGTTTCAACAGAACGTTAAAGAGCATGATTGGGGCTCTGGAGGAGCCCCAGAGAAGAAAATGGGATCTTCTCTTACCATGCTTGCTGTTTGCCTACCGAGAGGTACCACAGGAGGGTGTTGGCTTCAGCCCCTTCGAACTTCTGTTCGGTCATCCCGTACGGGGACCCTTAGCCATCGTCAAAGAGGGATGGGAGATGCCCACTCCCCCTGTTACTACCAATGTAGTTGACTATGTGCTAGGGCTCAGAAAACGGATGGTACTCCTGATGGGCTTGGCTAGTGAAAAGTTGAAGGCAGGACAAGCGCTGGTGAAACATTGGTACGACCAGAAAGCTTCCTTAATTCACTTTACCCCTGGTCAGCAAGTCCTGATCATGAACCCTATAAGGCCTCGCGCTTTACAGGACAAATGGTCAGGCCCTTACACAGTGGTGGAGCCCCTGGGTGAGGTGAACTATTTAGTGGACCTTGGAAGGCCTGGACAGGCTCCAAAAGTGTTCCACGTAAATAGGCTGAAGGCTTTCGTCCCAAGAGTCGAAATCGCAGCACTGCTACTGGCGTCAGACGTTGAGGAAGAGGAGTCAGAACCTCTTCCCGACCTGTTCCAAAGCGGTCCTTCAGATAGCTCCGTTGAGGGTGTCCGAGTGGCCCCTCACCTGACTTCTGATCAGCAGGCTGAGGTGAAAAGTTTGCTTAGGCAGTTTTCCCCCCTGTTTTCACAGTCGCCTGGTTTGACACCTTGGTGCAAACATAACATTGACACAGGAGACAGTGTACCTACCAAAAGTAGGGGATACAGGATGTCGGATAAAGTGCGGTCTTATATTAAGATCGAGGTCAACAAAATGTTAGACCTTGGGGTGATTGAACCCTCTAGTAGTCCTTGGTCCAGTCCTGTGGTATTGGTTCCAAAGGCAGGCACCTCTGAATTGAGGTTCTGCGTGGATTACAGGGCTCTGAATGCTGTCACCAAGACAGACGCTCACCCCTTGCCTCGAACTGACGAGCTGGTGGATACCTTGGGTGCCTCCAAGTACCTCAGCACGTTTGACCTGACTGCGGGCTATTGGCAAATAGCTTTAGCAGAACATGCCAAGGAGAAGACAGCATTTTCAACTCCCGACGGGCTTTACCAATTCCGGGTAATGCCGTTCGGATTGAAGAATGCACCTGCCACTTTCCAGAGGCTTGTGAATCATGTGTTGAATGGGTTGGACGAATTCTGTCTTGCATATCTAGACGATATAGCAGTTTTCAGTGCCACCTGGGAAGACCATGTGAAACACCTCGGGATTGTGCTCCAGGCTCTTCAGAAAGCCCACTTGACCATAAAGGCGAGTAAATGCCAGATTGGACAAGGCTCAGTGGTTCACCTTGGGCATGAAGTAGGTGGAGGAAGGATACAGCCTCTCCCCAGTAAAGTACAAGCAGTACAAGACTGGCCTACCCCCACTACACAAACCCAAGTGAGAGCCTTCTTAGGACTCACGGGTTATTACCGCAATTTTATGGCAGACTATGGCACCATAGCTGCTCCTCTGACTGCCCTCACAACTCCGAAGAAACCCAAGAAGGTAACTTGGACTGACGAGTGTGAGAAGGCCTTCAATGGCTTGAAAGACTCCTTGTGCCAGGCCCCTGTGCTCAGGGCCCCTGATTATCAAAGACCTTTTATCGTGCAGACGGATGCCTCTGACACTGGGATAGGAGCTGTACTATCACAAGTAGATGAGAAGGGTAAGGAACACCCGATCGGTTTTATTAGTCGCCAGCTTAAGGACAGAGAGCTCAGATGGTCCACGGTAGAGAAAGAATGTTTCTCTGTTGTGTGGGCCCTAAGGAAGCTGCGGCCCTACCTCTATGGGACCCACTTCACTGTGCAGACTGACCATAAGCCGTTAAAGTGGCTAATGAACATGAAGGGGGAGAATCCAAAGTTGCTTAGGTGGTGCATAAGTCTACAAGGCTTCGACTTCACTATTGAGCATAGGCCAGGTGTCCAACATAGCAATGCTGATGGGTTGTCCAGAATGTTTTACCGACCTGAACAAGAGACTCATCCAGGGGTGGATTAGTTCCCCCTGTCCATAGTCTGGGAGGGGCGAGTGTTAGGAAAGATTTCGTTATTGTAGGGAACTTTCCTTCCATGTGGCAACCCCTAAACTTTTTGCTATTGTTTTCAACCTGTTTTCTTGACTTTGCCAGAGAAGTGCAGCCTTCTGCCGTACTCCTCTGGGCTTTCGCTCCTTTCTTACGGGGAAACTGACATGCCCTTAAGACAGTCAGTACCGGGGAACGCTGTTTCCCGTAGTTTCTTTTATCGTGTCGCCATTTTAGTGCAACACGACACAAGAGGGCACTGTAAGCTAAGTTACAGCTCTCTTGGGTCTCTAGCCTTCTACAGACCCTAGACACTCTTGTAGGATGGTTTTTGGATCGGTGCAAATCATTCAGGGACTGGGCTGGTGGCAGCGATCATTTGGTTTATTTTGAGCTCCTTTTGCCGTTCTGAGCACCTTTTTGCCGCGAACACGAAAGGGTGGCCCGGCTACCCAAAATGGCCGGACCACGAGGCTCCTTTGTCTCGTCCACTGTCCGTCTTGCTCCCTTTACCTTCCCCCGGGTCAGGCGACCCGGGGCCTTCCTTATTTGGGCATGTAGTTTCCCGCGAAACACGGTTGCTTTCGCGGGCTTCTACATGTCGTTTGAGTGCCCCCAGGATGTGGGCTGGGCTGTCTGGTCCCAATACACATCCTGGGTGCCAGAGAGTCTAGGGTGGTGTGAATGCCTGGGACCACTGTGGTCCGTGATTGGTCCACGTATGGTATGTGTGTTGATGAGCGGATCTCCCATTGGCTCCCCTCCGTTTTGGCGCGAAGGGAACCGTGGATAAGAGGGAGCTGGAAACACCACTACCATGTCGATCTCCTGAGTTCTTACGAACCCAGGGATACAGGAGCCAAGTATCCTGCGAACACGAGGCTGGACCGAGGAATCGCTGGTGACCCCCTGAAGAACTTCTGCTCCTCATTGCTGTCGTCCGGTGAAGCCCTTTCCACCTAAGATCGAACAAGAAGGCCTGTACTGGCGCTTCGACCTATTGGAATAGCAGGACCAGCTATTCCCGGCACCTTCATCAACTCCTGCCGTAAGCCTTCGGAAGTGTCTCTGGGCCATCCAGTTGACTGACCAGCTTACTAAGGAGTCCTGCTCTGTAATCGCCGACAGGTTGGGTGGTATTCTGAGTCCGGGGCACGCTCACACGCTTCGTTTGCTTAGCAACCCTAAGCTAGAGGTGAACGGTGCTCGTTTGGCTTGAATACACCCGGCCGTTCCGTTGCCCTGCCGTGGCGACAAAACTGTGCAGGATTCTTCGATCGGGACGTCTTTTTACTCTGCACGACGACGAGACGTTCCCTGCTCTTCAGAACCTGCCAGAAGCTGCATCTATCGAGGAGAAGCTCGGGCCTGCTTGCTTCGGGGACCGGTGAGTAGATTAGCTAGGATCTGGTCGCCCTCCTGCAGTGCCCCTTGCTTTTCCCCGCTGTAAATACAGCTCCCCTTGTCCGTACTCGCGCCCTACTTCTGCCTCACAGTGGAGGCTGCGCTAGAGTCGCGGACCGTGTTCTCCTTCATTAGGGCACCCTACAGAGCTGTCCAACGTCCTCCGAAGAGCTTCACCTTCTGCCCATTGGCACCGGCGTGTGCAGGTACTTTTGAGCGCTAGGCTCCACTCTTCGTAGGGATTGGACTACCATCTAGTTAGGGGCCTCAGAAGGCGGACATATCACACGCATTGGTTCGCACTGCCTGTTTTCCTTCCCCTGCAGGTGGATAACATATTTCGTGCTGCTAATGCTGTGAAACTGTGTATTCTGTATATATATTGGGTCGATAGTGTATGTGTTGGTTTAATATCGTTGTATATTGCTGCTTTTACTGTGGTTATTAGTTTCAAGGCCTTATAATAAATGTGTATCTATTTTTGATATAAACAACTGTTTGGAGTAGTTTGTAAGCGCTCTTGCTTTGTGTGCTCACTGCGGGCTTTCAGTCACCCTCACCCCTCTTGAGACCTAGTCTTGACCGCCGCGATCGCTACCTTGATTGGTCTGGCTTGTCCAGAGGTTACCCTGTTCCAAGTAATTAGGTTGGCCTTCTGAACTTCTGCGCCATCAGGACAGAGTTCAGAAATCCGTCTTAACAACATCTCATGCCATAGTATGGGTCTCAGGTTTGGTAGAAGCATTGGGATATCACATCTCATGCTATCGGAAGGGTATCAGGATTGGATTTGGAAGGAGTTGGATATCCCATCTCATGCTATAGGAAGGGTCTCAGGTTGGAATGGGAAGGAGTTGGATATCACATCTCAAGATATAGGAAGGGTCTCAGGTTTGGTATTAGAAGCATTGAGATATCAAGTCTCATGGTATAGGAAGGGTCTCAGAATTGGAATGGGAAGGAGTTGGGTATCAAATCCCAAGCTATAGGAAGGGTCTCAGGATTGGAATGGGAAGGAGTTGTATATGTCATCTCATGCCATAGGAAAGGTCTCAGGTTTGGTATAAGCATTGAGATATCACATCTCTGCTATCGTAAGGATCTCAGGATTGGAATGGGAAGGAGTTGGATATCCCATCTCATGTTATATGAAGGGTCTCAGGTTTGTAATGGGAAGGACCTGGATATCCCATCTCATGTTATTGGATGGGTCTCTGGTGTGGTATTAGAAGCATTGAGAAATCACATCGCATGCTGTAGGAAGGGTCTCAGGTTTGGAATGGGAAGGAATTGGATATCACATCTCATGTCATAGGAAGGATCTCAGGTTTGCTATTAGAAGCATTGAGATATCACATCTCATGCTATAGGAATGGTCTCAGGATTGGAATGAGAAGGAGTTGGATATTACATTCTTGCTATAGGATGGGTCTCAGGTTTGGAATGGCAAGGAGTTGGATATCACATATGCTATAGGAAGGGCCTCAGGTTTGGAAAGGGAAGGAGTTGGATATCACATCTCATGCTTTAAGAAGGGTCTCAGTTTTGGTATTATACGCATTGAGATATCACATCTCATGCTATAGGAAGGGTCTCAGGTTTGGTATTACAAGCATTGTGATATTACATCTCATGCTATAGGAATGGTCTCAGGATTGGATTGGGAAGGAGTCGGATATCACAGCTCATGCTATAGGAAGGGTCTCAGGTTTGGAATGGGAAGGATTTATATATCACATCTCTTGCTATAGGAAGGGCCTCAGGATTGGAATAGGAAGGAGTTGGATATCACATCTCATGTTATAGGAAGGATATCAGGTTTGGTATTAGAAGCATTGAGATATCACATCTCATGCTATAGGAAGGGTCTCAGGATTGGAATGGGAAGGAGTTGGATATCACATCTCATGCTATAGGAAGGGTCTCAGGTTGGTAGAAGCATTGAGATATCACATCTTATGCTATAGGAAGGGTCTCAGGATTGGAATGGGAAGGAGAAGTATATGACATCTCATGCCATAGGAAGGGTCTCAGGTTTATTATAAGCATTGAGATATCACATCTCTGCTATCGGAAGGGTCTCGGGATTGGAATGGGAAGGAGTTGGATATCCCATCTCATGCTATAGGAAGGGTCTCAGGTTTGGTATTAGAAGCATTGAGATGTCATGTCTCATGCTATAGGAAGGGTCTCAGGATTGGAATAGGAAGGAGTTGGATATCACATCTCATGCTATAGGAAGGGTCTCAGGTTTGGATTGGGAAGGAGTCGGATATCACATCTCATGCTATAGGAAGGGTCTCAGGTTTGGAATGGGAAGGATTTGTATATCACATCTCTTGCTATAGGAAGGGTCTCAGGTTTGGTAGAAGCATTGAGATATCACATCTCATGCTATAGGAAGGGTCTCAGGATTGGAATGGGAAGGAGTAGTATATGACATCTCATGTCATAGGAAGGGTCTCAGGTTTGGTATAAGCATTGATATATCACATCTCTGCTATCGGAAAGGTCTCGGGATTGGAATGGGAAGGAGTTGGATATCCTATCTCATGTTATAGGAAGGGTCTCAGGTTTGGTATTAGAAGCATTGAGATATCACATCTCATGTTATAGGAAGGGTCTCAGGATTGGAATGGAAGGACTTGGATATCACATCTCATGCTATAGGGAGGGTCTCAGGTTTCATATTAGAAGCATTGAGATATCACATCTCATGCTATCGGAAGGGTCTCAGGATTGAAATGGGAAGAAGTTGGATATCACATCTCATGCTAAAGGAAGGGTCTCAGGCTTGGAAGGGGAAGGATTAGGATATTACATCTCATGTTATAGGACGGGTCTCAGGTTTAGTATTAGAAGCATTGAGATATCACATCTCATGGTATAGGAAGGGTCTCCGGATTGGATTGGGAAGGAGTTGGATATCCCATCTCATGCTATAGGAAGGGTCTCAGGATTGGAATGGGCAGGAGTAGTATATGACATCTCATGTCATAGGAAGGGTCTCAGGTTTGGTATAAGCATTGAGATATCACATCTCATGTTATAGGAAGGGTCTCATGATTGGAATGGGAAGGACTTGGATATCACATCTCATGCTATAGGGAGGGTCTCAGGTTTCATATTATAAGCATTGAGATATCATATCTCATGCTATCGGAAGGGTCTCAGGATTGAAATGGGAAGAAGTTGGATATCACATCTCATGCTAAAGGAAGGGTCTCAGGCTTGGAAGGGGAAGGATTAGGATATTACATCTCATGTTATAGGACGGGTCTCAGGTTTAGTATTAGAAGCATTGAGATATCACATCTCATGGTATAGGAAGGGTCTCAGGATTGGATTGGGAAGGAGTTGGATATCCCATCTCATTCTATAGGAAGGGTCTCAGGTTTGGTATTAGAAGCATTGAGATATCACATCTCATGCTATAGGAAGGGTCTCAGGTTTCGTATTAGAAGCATTGAGATATCACGTCTCATGGTATAGGAAGGGTCTCAGAATTGGAATGGGAAGGAGTTGGATATCACATCTCATGCCATAATACGGGTCTCAGGTTTGGTAGAAGCATTGAGATATCACATCTCATGCTATCGGAAGGGTCTCAGGATTGGATTTGGATGGAGTTGGATATCCCATCTCATGCTATAGGAAGGGTCTCAGGTTGGAATGGGAAGGAGTTGGATATCACATCTCATGTTATAGGAAGGGTCTCAGGATTGGAATGGGAAGGACTTGGATATCACATCTCATGCTATAGGAAGGCTCTCAGGTTTGGAAAGGGAAGGAGTTGGATATCACATTTCATGTTAGAGGAAGGATCTCAGGTTTGGTATTAGAGGCATTGAGATATCACATCTCATGCTATCGGAAGGGTCTCAGGATTGGAATGGGAAGGAGTTGGATATCACATCTCATACTATAGGAAGGGTCTCAGGTTTGGAACTGGAAGGAGTTGGATATCACATCTCATGCTATAGGGAGGGTCTCAGGTTTGGAAGGGGATTTGGATATCACATCTCATGTTATAGGAAGGATCTCAGGTTTGGTATTAGAAGCATTGAGATATCACATCTCATGCTATCGGATGGGTCTCAGGATTGGAATGGGAAGGAGTTGGATATCACATCTCATACTATAGGAAGGGTCTCAGGTTTGAAACTGGAAGGAGTTGGATATCACATCTCATGCTAAAGGAAGGGTCTCAGGTTTGGTATTAGAAGCATTGAGATATCACATCTCATGCTATAGGAAGGGTCTCAGGTTTCGTATTAGAAGCATTGAGATATCAAGTCTCATGGTATAGGAAGGGTCTCAGAATTGGAATGGGAAGGAGTTGGATATCACATCTCATGCCATAATATGGGTCTCAGGTTTGGTAGAAGCATTGAGATATCACATCTCATGCTATCGGAAGGGTCTCAGGATTGGATTTGGATGGAGTTGGATATCCCATCTCATGCTATAGGAAGGGTCTCAGGTTGGAATGGGAAGGAGTTGGATATCACATCTCATGTTATAGGAAGGGTCTCAGGATTGGAATGGGAAGGACTTGGATATCACATCTAATGCTATAGGAAGGCTCTCAGGTTTGGAAAGGGAAGGAGTTGGATATCACATTTCATGTTAGAGGAAGGATCTCAGGTTTGGTATTAGAGGCATTGAGATATCACATCTCATGCTATCGGAAGGGTCTCAGGATTGGAATGGGATGGGAAGGAGTTGGATATCACATCTCATACTATAGGAAGGGTCTCAGGTTTGGAACTGGAAGGAGTTGGATATCACATCTCATGCTATAGGGAGGGTCTCAGGTTTGGAAGGGGATTTGGATATCACATCTCATGTTATAGGAAGGATCTCAGGTTTGGTATTAGAAGCATTGAGATATCACATCTCATGCTATCGGATGGGTCTCAGGATTGGAATGGGAAGGAGTTGGATATCACATCTCATACTATAGGAAGGGTCTCAGGTTTGGAACTGGAAGGAGTTGGATATCACATCTCATGCTATAGGGAGGGTCTCAGGTTTGGAAGTGGATTTGGATATCACATCTCATGTTATAGGAAGGATCTCAGGTTTGGTATTAGAAGCATTGAGATATCACATCTCATGCTATCGGATGGGTCTCAGGATTGGAATGGGAAGGAGTTGGATATCACATCTCATGTTATAGGAAGCGTCTCAGTTTTGGTATAAGCATTGAGATATCACATCTCTGCTATCGGAAGTGTCTCAGGATTGGAATGGGAATTAGTTGGATATCCCATCTCATGTTATAGGACGGGTCTCAGGTTTGGTATTAGAATCATTGAGATATCACATTGCATGCTGTAGGGAGGGTCTAAGGATTGGAATGGGAAGGACTTGGATATCACATCTCATGCTATAGGTAGGCTCTCAGGTTTGGAAAGGGAAGGAGTTGGATATCACATTTCATGTTAGAGGAAGGATCTCAGGTTTGGTATTAGAGGCATTGAGATATCACATCTCATGCTATAGGAAGGGTCTCAGGATTGGAATGGGAAGGAGTTGGATATCACATCTCATGCTATAGGAAGGGTCTCAGGTTTGATATAAGCATTGAGATATCATATTGCTTGCTGTGGGAAGGGTCTAAGGATTGGAATGGGAAGGACTTGGATATCACATCTCATGCTATAGGTAGGCTCTCAGGTTTGGAAAGGGAAGGAGTTGGATATCACATTTCATGTTAGAGGAAGGATCTCAGGTTTGGTATTAGAGGCATTGAGATATCACATCTCATGCTATAGGAAGGGTCTCAGGATTGGAATGGGAAGGAGTTGGATATCACATCTCATGCTATAGGAAGGGTCTCAGGTTTGGTATAAGCATTGAGATATCACATCTCATGCTATAGGAAGGGTCTCAGGATTGGAATGGGAAGGAGTTGGACATCACATCTCAAGCTATAGGAAGGGTCTCAGGATTGGAATGGGAAGGAGTTTGATATCACATCTCATGCCATAATATGGGTCTCAGGTTTGGTAGAAGCATTGGGATATCACATCTCATGCTATCGGAAGGGTATCAGGATTGGATTTGGAAGGAGTTGGATATCCCATCTCATGCTATAGGAAGGGTCTCAGGTTGGAATGGGAAGGAGTTGGATATCACATCTCAAGCCATAGGAAGGGTCTCAGGTTTGGTATTAGAAGCATTGAGATATCAAGTCTCATGGTATAGGAAGGGTCTCAGCATTGGAATGGGAAGGAGTTGTATATGACATCTCATGCCATGGGAAAGGTCACAGGTTTGGTATAAGCATTGAGATATCACATCTCTGCTATCGGAAGGGTCTCAGGATTGGAATGGGAAGGAGTTGGATATCCCATCTCATGTTATAGGAAGGGTCTCAGGTTTGGTATTAGAAGCATTGAGATATCACATCTCAAGCTATAGGAAGGGTCTCAGGATTGGAATGGGAAGGACTTGGATATCCCATCTCATGTTATTGGATGGGTCTCAGGTGTGGTATTAGAAGCATTGAGATATCACACCTCATGGTATCGGAAGGGTCTCAGGATTGGAATGGGAAGGAATTGGATATCACATCTCATGCTATAGGAAGGGTCTCAGGTTTGGAACTGGAAGGAGTTGGATATCACATCTCCTGCTATAGGGAGGGTCTCAGGTTTGGAAGGGGATTTGGATATCACATCTCATGTTATAGGAAGGATCTCAGGTTTGGTATTAGAAGCATTGAGATATCACATCTCATGCTATCGGATGGGTCTCAGGATTGGAATGGGAAGGAGTTGGATATCACATCTCATGTTATAGGAAGCGTCTCAGGTTTGGTATAAGCATTGATATATCACATCTCTGCTATCGGAAGTGTCTCAGGATTGGAATGGGAAGGAGTTGGATATCCCATCTCATGTTATAGGACAGATCTCAGGTTTGGTATTAGAATCATTGAGATATCACATTGCATGCTGTAGGAAGGGTCTAAGGATTGGAATGGGAAGGACTTGGATATCACATCTCATGCTATAGGTAGGCTCTCAGGTTTGGAAAGTGAAGGAGTTGGATATCACATTTCATGTTAGAGGAAGGATCTCAGGTTTGGTATTAGAGGCACTGAGATATCACATCTCATGCTATAGGAAGGGTCTCAGGATTGGAATGGGAAGGAGTTGGATATCACATCTCAAGCTATAGGAAGGGTCTCAGGATTGGAATGGAAAGGAGTTTGATATCACATCTCATGCCATAATATGGGTCTCAGGTTTGGTAGAAGCATTGGGATATCACATCTCATGCTATCGGAAGGGTATCAGGATTGGATTTGGAAGGAGTTGGATATCCCATCTCATGCTATAGGAAGGGTCTCAGGTTGGAATGGGAAGAAGTTGGATATCACATCTCATGTTATAGGAAGGGTCTCAGGATTGGAATGGGAAGGACTTGGATATCACATCTCATGCTATAGGAAGGCTCTCAGGTTTGGAAAGGGAAGGAGTTGGATATCACATTTCATGTTAGAGGTAGGATCTCAGGTTTGGTATTAAAGGCATTGAGATATCACATCTCATGCTATAGGAAGGGTTTCAGGATTGGAATGGGAAGGATTTGGATACCACATCTCATGCTAAAGGAAGGGTCTCAGGATTGGAATGGGAAGGATTTGGATATCACATCTCTTGCTATAGGATGGGTCTCAGGTTTTTTATTAGAAACATTGAGATATCACATCTCATGCTATAGGAAGGGTTTCGGGATTGGAATGGGAAGGAGTTGGATATCCTATCTCATGTTATAGGAAGGGTCTCAGGTTTGGTATTAGAAGCATTGAGATATCACATCTCATGCTATAGGAAGGGTTTCAGGATTGGAATGGGAAGGATTTGGATACCACATCTCATGCTAAAGGAAGGGTCTCAGGATTGGAATGGGAAGGATTTGGATATCACATCTCTTGCTATAGGATGGGTCTCAGGTTTTTTATTAGAAACATTGAGATATCACATCTCATGCTATAGGAAGGGTTTCGGGATTGGAATGGGAAGGAGTTGGATATCCTATCTCATGTTATAGGAAGGGTCTCAGGTTTGGTATTAAAGGCATTGAGATATCACATCTCATGCTATAGGAAGGGTTTCAGGATTGGAATGGGAAGGATTTGGATACCACATCTCATGCTAAAGGAAGGGTCTCAGGATTGGAATGGGAAGGATTTGGATATCACATCTCTTGCTATAGGATGGGTCTCAGGTTTGGTATAAGCATTGATATATCACATCTCTGCTATCGGAAGGGTCTCGGGATTGGAATGGGAAGGAGTTGGATATCCTATCTCATGTTATAGGAAGGGTCTCAGGTTTGGTATTAGAAGCATTGAGATATCACATCTCATGTTATAGGAAGGGTCTCATGATTGGAATGGGAAGGACTTGGATATCACATCTCATGCTATAGGGAGGGTCTCAGGTTTCATATTATAAGCATTGAGATATCATATCTCATGCTATCGGAAGGGTCTCAGGATTGAAATGGGAAGAAGTTGGATATCACATCTCATGCTAAAGGAAGTGTCTCAGGCTTGGAAGGGGAAGGATTAGGATATTACATCTCATGTTATAGGACGGGTCTCAGGTTTAGTATTAGAAGCATTGAGATATCACATCTCACGGTATAGGAAGGGTCTCAGGATTGGATTGGGAAGGAGTTGGATATCCCATCTCATTCTATAGGAAGGGTCTCAGGTTTGGTATTAGAAGCATTGAGATATCACATCTCATGCTATAGGAAGGGTCTCAGGTTTCGTATTAGAAGCATTGAGATATCACGTCTCATGGTATAGGAAGGGTCTCAGAATTGGAATGGGAAGGAGTTGGATATCACATCTCATGCCATAATACGGGTCTCAGGTTTGGTAGAAGCATTGAGATATCACATCTCATGCTATCGGAAGGGTCTCAGGATTGGATTTGGATGGAGTTGGATATCCCATCTCATGCTATAGGAAGGGTCTCAGGTTGGAATGGGAAGGAGTTGGATATCACATCTCATGTTATAGGAAGGGTCTCAGGATTGGAATGGGAAGGACTTGGATATCACATCTCATGCTATAGGAAGGCTCTCAGGTTTGGAAAGGGAAGGAGTTGGATATCACATTTCATGTTAGAGGAAGGATCTCAGGTTTGGTATTAGAGGCATTGAGATATCACATCTCATGCTATCGGAAGGGTCTCAGGATTGGAATGGGAAGGAGTTGGATATCACATCTCATACTATAGGAAGGGTCTCAGGTTTGGAACTGGAAGGAGTTGGATATCACATCTCATGCTATAGGGAGGGTCTCAGGTTTGGAAGGGGATTTGGATATCACATCTCATGTTATAGGAAGGATCTCAGGTTTGGTATTAGAAGCATTGAGATATCACATCTCATGCTATCGGATGGGTCTCAGGATTGGAATGGGAAGGAGTTGGATATCACATCTCATACTATAGGAAGGGTCTCAGGTTTGAAACTGGAAGGAGTTGGATATCACATCTCATGCTAAAGGAAGGGTCTCAGGCTTGGAAGGGGAAGGATTAGGATATTACATCTCATGTTATAGGACGGGTCTCAGGTTTAGTATTAGAAGCATTGAGATATCACATCTCATGGTATAGGAAGGGTCTCAGGATTGGATTGGGAAGGAGTTGGATATCCCATCTCATGCTATAGGAAGGGTCTCAGGATTGGAATGGGAAGGAGTAGTATTTGACATCTCATGTCATATGAAGGGTCTCAGGTTTGGTATAAGCATTGATATATCACATCTCTGCTATCGGAAGGGTCTCGGGATTGGAATGGGAAGGAGTTGGATATCCTATCTCATGTTATAGGAAGGGTCTCAGGTTTGGTATTAGAAGCATTGAGATATCACATCTCATGTTATAGGAAGGGTCTCATGATTGGAATGGGAAGGACTTGGATATCACATCTCATGCTATAGGGAGGGTCTCAGGTTTCATATTATAAGCATTGAGATATCATATCTCATGCTATCGGAAGGGTCTCAGGATTGAAATGGGAAGAAGTTGGATATCACATCTCATGCTAAAGGAAGGGTCTCAGGCTTGGAAGGGGAAGGATTAGGATATTACATCTCATGTTATAGGACGGGTCTCAGGTTTAGTATTAGAAGCATTGAGATATCACATCTCATGGTATAGGAAGGGTCTCAGGATTGGATTGGGAAGGAGTTGGATATCCCATCTCATTCTATAGGAAGGGTCTCAGGTTTGGTATTAGAAGCATTGAGATATCACATCTCATGCTATAGGAAGGGTCTCAGGTTTCGTATTAGAAGCATTGAGATATCAAGTCTCATGTTATAGGAAGGGTCTCAGAATTGGAATGGGAAGGAGTTGGATATCACATCTCATGCCATAATATGGGTCTCAGGTTTGGTAGAAGCATTGAGATATCACATCTCATGCTATCGGAAGGGTCTCAGGATTGGATTTGGATGGAGTTGGATATCCCATCTCATGCTATAGGAAGGGTCTCAGGTTGGAATGGGAAGGAGTTGGATATCACATCTCATGTTATAGGAAGGGTCTCAGGATTGGAATGGGAAGGACTTGGATATCACATCTAATGCTATAGGAAGGCTCTCAGGTTTGGAAAGGGAAGGAGTTGGATATCACATTTCATGTTAGAGGAAGGATCTCAGGTTTGGTATTAGAGGCATTGAGATATCACATCTCATGCTATCGGAAGGGTCTCAGGATTGGAATGGGAAGGAGTTGGATATCACATCTCATACTATAGGAAGGGTCTCAGGTTTGGAACTGGAAGGAGTTGGATATCACATCTCATGCTATAGGGAGGGTCTCAGGTTTGGAAGGGGATTTGGATATCACATCTCATGTTATAGGAAGGATCTCAGGTTTGGTATTAGAAGCATTGAGATATCACATCTCATGCTATCGGGTGGGTCTCAGGATTGGAATGGGAAGGAGTTGGATATCACATCTCATACTATAGGAAGGGTCTCAGGTTTGGAACTGGAAGGAGTTGGATATCACATCTCATGCTATAGGGAGGGTCTCAGGTTTGGAAGTGGATTTGGATATCACATCTCATGTTATAGGAAGGATCTCAGGTTTGGTATTAGAAGCATTGAGATATCACATCTCATGCTATCGGATGGGTCTCAGGATTGGAATGGGAAGGAGTTGGATATCACATCTCATGTTACAGGAAGCGTCTCAGTTTTGGTATAAGCATTGAGATATCACATCTCTGCTATCGGAAGTGTCTCAGGATTGGAATGGGAATTAGTTGGATATCCCATCTCATGTTATAGGACGGGTCTCAGGTTTGGTATTAGAATCATTGAGATATCACATTGCATGCTGTAGGGAGGGTCTAAGGATTGGAATGGGAAGGACTTGGATATCACATCTCATTCTATAGGTAGGCTCTCAGGTTTGGAAAGGGAAGGAGTTGGATATCACATTTCATGTTAGAGGAAGGATCTCAGGTTTGGTATTAGAGGCATTGAGATATCACATCTCATGCTATAGGAAGGGTCTCAGGATTGGAATGGGAAGGAGTTGGATATCACATCTCATGCTATAGGAAGGGTCTCAGGTTTGATATAAGCATTGAGATATCATATTGCATGCTGTGGGAAGGGTCTAAGGATTGGAATGGGAAGGACTTGGATATCACATCTCATGCTATAGGTAGGCTCTCAGGTTTGGAAAGGGAAGGAGTTGGATATCACATTTCATGTTAGAGGAAGGATCTCAGGTTTGGTATTAGAGGCATTGAGATATCACATCTCATGCTATAGGAAGGGTCTCAGGATTGGAATGGGAAGGAGTTGGATATCACATCTCATGCTATAGGAAGGGTCTCAGGTTTGGTATAAGCATTGAGATATCACATCTCATGCTATAGGAAGGGTCTCAGGATTGGAATGGGAAGGAGTTGGACATCACATCTCAAGCTATAGGAAGGGTCTCAGGATTGGAATGGGAAGGAGTTTGATATCACATCTCATGCCATAATATGGGTCTCAGGTTTGGTAGAAGCATTGGGATATCACATCTCATGCTATCGGAAGGGTATCAGGATTGGATTTGGAAGGAGTTGGATATCCCATCTCATGCTATAGGAAGGGTCTCAGGTTGGAATGGGAAGGAGTTGGATATCACATCTCAAGCCATAGGAAGGGTCTCAGGTTTGGTATTAGAAGCATTGAGATATCAAGTCTCATGGTATAGGAAGGGTCTCAGCATTGGAATGGGAAGGAGTTGTATATGACATCTCATGCCATGGGAAAGGTCACAGGTTTGGTATAAGCATTGAGATATCACATCTCTGCTATCGGAAGGGTCTCAGGATTGGAATGGGAAGGAGTTGGATATCCCATCTCATGTTATAGGAAGGGTCTCAGGTTTGGTATTAGAAGCATTGAGATATCACATCTCAAGCTATAGGAAGGGTCTCAGGATTGGAATGGGAAGGACTTGGATATCCCATCTCATGTTATTGGATGGGTCTCAGGTGTGGTATTAGAAGCATTGAGATATCACACCTCATGGTATCGGAAGGGTCTCAGGATTGGAATGGGAAGGAATTGGATATCACATCTCATGCTATAGGAAGGGTCTCAGGTTTGGAACTGGAAGGAGTTGGATATCACATCTCATGCTATAGGGAGGGTCTCAGGTTTGGAAGGGGATTTGGATATCACATCTCATGTTATAGGAAGGATCTCAGGTTTGGTATTAGAAGCATTGAGATATCACATCTCATGCTATCGGATGGGTCTCAGGATTGGAATGGGAAGGAGTTGGATATCACATCTCATGTTATAGGAAGCGTCTCAGGTTTGGTATAAGCATTGATATATCACATCTCTGCTATCGGAAGTGTCTCAGGATTGGAATGGGAAGGAGTTGGATATCCCATCTCATGTTATAGGACAGATCTCAGGTTTGGTATTAGAATCATTGAGATATCACATTGCATGCTGTAGGAAGGGTCTAAGGATTGGAATGGGAAGGACTTGGATATCACATCTCATGCTATAGGTAGGCTCTCAGGTTTGGAAAGTGAAGGAGTTGGATATCACATTTCATGTTAGAGGAAGGATCTCAGGTTTGGTATTAGAGGCACTGAGATATCACATCTCATGCTATAGGAAGGGTCTCAGGATTGGAATGGGAAGGAGTTGGATATCACATCTCAAGCTATAGGAAGGGTCTCAGGATTGGAATGGAAAGGAGTTTGATATCACATCTCATGCCATAGTATGGGTCTCAGGTTTGGTAGAAGCATTGGGATATCACATCTCATGCTATCGGAAGGGTATCAGGATTGGATTTGGAAGGAGTTGGATATCCCATCTCATGCTATAGGAAGGGTCTCAGGTTGGAATGGGAAGAAGTTGGATATCACATCTCATGTTATAGGAAGGGTCTCAGGATTGGAATGGGAAGGACTTGGATATCACATCTCATGCTATAGGAAGGCTCTCAGGTTTGGAAAGGGAAGGAGTTGGATATCACATTTCATGTTAGAGGTAGGATCTCAGGTTTGGTATTAAAGGCATTGAGATATCACATCTCATGCTATAGGAAGGGTTTCAGGATTGGAATGGGAAGGATTTGGATACCACATCTCATGCTAAAGGAAGGGTCTCAGGATTGGAATGGGAAGGATTTGGATATCACATCTCTTGCTATAGGATGGGTCTCAGGTTTTTTATTAGAAACATTGAGATATCACATCTCATGCTATAGGAAGGGTTTCAGGATTGGAATGGGAAGGATTTGGATATCACATCTCATGCTAAAGGAAGGGTCTCAGGTTTGGAAGGGGAAGGATTTTGATATCATATCTCATGTTATAGGACGGGTCCGAGGTTTGGTATTAGAAGCATTGAGATATCACATCTCATGGTATAGGAAGGGTCTCAGGATTGGAATGGGAAGGAGTTGGATATCACATCTCATCGAATAGGAAGGGTCAAAGGTTTGGAATGGGAAGGAATTGGATATCACATCTCATGTTATAGGAAGGATCTCAGGATTGGCAGGATTGGAATGGGAAGGATTTGGATATCACATCTCTTGCTATAGGAAGGGTCTCAGGTTTTTTATTAGAAACATTGAGATATCACATCTCATGCTTTAGGAAGGGTTTCAGAATTGGAATGGGAAGGAGTTGGATATCACATCTCATGTTATAGAAAGGGTCTCAGGATTGGAATGTGAAGGATTTGGATATCACATCTCTTGCTATAGGAAGGGTCTCAGGTTTTTTTTATGAGATATCACATCTCATGCTATAGGAAGGGTTTCAGGATTGGAATGGGAAGGATTTGGATATCACATCTCATGCTAAAGGAAGGGTCTCAGGTTTGGAAGGGGAAGGATTTGGATATCATATCTCATGTTATAGGACGGGTCCCAGGTTTGGTATTAGAAGCATTGAGATATCACATCTCATGATAAAGGAAGGGTCTCAGGATTGGAATGGGAAGGAGTTGGATATCACATCTCATCCAATAGGAAGGGTCTCAGGTTTGGAATGGGAAGGAATTGGATATCACATCTCATGTTATAGGAAGGATCTCAGGATTGGAATGGGAAGGATTTGGATATCACATCTCTTGCTATAGGAAGGGTCTCAGGCTTTTTATTAGAAACATTGAGATATCACATCTCATGCTATAGGAAGGGTTTCAGGATTGGAATGGGAAGTAGTTGGATATCACATCTCATGTTATAGAAAGGGTCTCAGGATTGGAATGGGAAGGATTTGGATATCACATCTCTTGCTATAGGATGGGTCTCAGGTCTTTTATTAGAAACATTGAGATATCACATCTCATGCTATAGGAAGGGTTTCAGGATTGGAATGGGAAGGATTTGGATATCACATCTCATGCTAAAGGAAGGGTCTCAGGTTTGGAAGGGGAAGGATTTGGATATCATATCTCATGTTATAGGGCGGGTCCCAGGTTTGGTATTAGAAACATTGAGATATCACATCTCATGGTATAGGAAGGGTCTCAGGATTGGAATGGGAAGGAGTTGGATATCACATCTCATCCAATAGGAAGGGTCTCAGGTTTGGAATGGGAAGGAATTGGATATCACATCTCATGTTATAGGAAGGATCTCAGGATTGGAATGGGAAGGATTTGGATATCACATCTCTTGCTATAGGAAGGGTCTCAGGTTTTTTATTAGAAACATTGAGATATCACATCTCATGCTATAGGAAGGGTTTCAGAATTGGAATGGGAAGGAGTTGGATATCACATCTCATGTTATAGAAAGGGTCTCAGGATTGGAATGGGAAGGATTTGGATATCACATCTCTTGCTATAGATAGGGTCTCAGGTTGTTTTATTAGAAACATTGAGATATCACATCTCATGCTATAGGAAGGGTTTCAGGATTGGAATGGGAAGGATTTGGATATCACATCTCATGCTAAAGGAAGGGTCTCAGTTTTGGAAGGGGAAGGATTTGGATATCATATCTCATGTTATAGGACGGGTCCCAGGTTTGGTATTAGAAGCATTGAGATATCACATCTCATGGTATAGGAAGGGTCTCAGGATTGGAATGGGAAGGAGTTGGATATCCCTTCTCATGCTATAGGAAGGGTCTCAGGTTGGAATGGGAAGGAGTTGGATATCACATCTCATGTTATAGGAAGGGTTTCAGGATTCAAATGGGAAGGATTTGGATATCACATCTCTTGCTCTAGGAAGGGTCTCAGGTTTTTTAATTAGAAACATTGAGATATCACATCTCATGCTATAGGAAGGGATTCAGGATTGGAATGGGAAGGATTTGGATATCACATCCCATGCTAAAGGAAGGGTCTCAGGTTTGGAAGGGGAAGGATTTGGATATCATATCTCATGTTATAGGACGGGTCCCAGGTTTGGTATTAGAAGCATTGAGATATCACATCTCATGGTATAGGAAGGGTCTCAGGATTGGAATGGGAAGGAATTGGATATCACATCTCATGTTATAGGAAGGATCTCAGGATTGGAATGGGAAGGATTTGGATATCACATCTCTTGCTATAGGAAGGGTCTCAGGTTTTTTATTAGAAACATTGAGATATCACATCTCATGCTATAGGAAGGGTCTCAGGATTGGAATGGGAAGGAGTTGGATATCAGATCTCATGCTATAGGAAGGGTCTCAGGTTTGGTATAAGCATTGAGATATCACATCTCATGCTATAGGAAGGGTCTCGGGATTGGAATGGGAAGGAGTTGGATATCACATCTCAAGCTATAGGAAGGGTCTCAGGATTGGAATGGGAAGGAGTTTGATATCACATCTCATGCCATAGTATGGGTCTCAGGTTTGGTAGAAGCATTGGGATATCACATCTCATGCTATCGGAAGGGTATCAGGATTGGATTTGGAAGGAGTTGGATATCCCATCTCATGCTATAGGAAGGGTCTCAGGTTGGAATGGGAAGGAGTTGGATATCACATCTCAAGATATAGGAAGGGTCTCAGGTTTGGTATTAGAAGCATTGAGATATCAAGTCTCATGGTATAGGAAGGGTCTCAGAATTGGAATGGGAAGGAGTTGGGTATCAAATCCCAAGCTATAGGAAGGGTCTCAGGATTGGAATGGGAAGGAGTTGTATATGTCATCTCATGCCATAGGAAAGGTCTCAGGTTTGGTATAAGCATTGAGATATCACATCTCTGCTATCGTAAGGATCTCAGGATTGGAATGGGAAGGAGTTGGATATCCCATCTCATGTTATATGAAGGGTCTCAGGTTTGTAATGGGAAGGACCTGGATATCCCATCTCATGTTATTGGATGGGTCTCAGGTGTGGTATTAGAAGCATTGAGAAATCACATCACATGCTGTAGGAAGGGTCTCAGGTTTGGAATGGGAAGGAATTGGATATCACATCTCATGTCATAGGAAGGATCTCAGGTTTGCTATTAGAAGCATTGAGATATCACATCTCATGCTATAGGAATGGTCTCAGGATTGGAATGAGAAGGAGTTGGATATTACATTCTTGCTATAGGATGGGTCTCAGGTTTGGAATGGGAAGGAGTTGGATATCACATATGCTATAGGAAGGGCCTCAGGTTTGGAAAGGGAAGGAGTTGGATATCACATCTCATGCTTTAAGAAGGGTCTCAGTTTTGGTATTATAAGCATTGAGATATCACATCTCATGCTATAGGAAGGGTCTCAGGTTTGGTATTACAAGCATTGTGATATCACAGCTCATGCTATAGGAAGGGTCTCAGGTTTGGAATGGGAAGGATTTATATATCACATCTCTTGCTATAGGAAGGGCCTCAGGTTTGGTATGAGAAACATTGAGATATCACATCTCATGGTATAGGAAGGATCTCAGGATTGGATTAGGAAGGAGTTGGATATCACATCTCATGTTATAGGAAGGATATCAGGTTTGGTATTAGAAGCATTGAGATATCACATCTCATGCTATAGGAAGGGTCTCAGGATTGGAATGGGAAGGAGTTGGATATCACATCTCATGCTATAGGAAGGGTCTCAGGTTGGTAGAAGCATTGAGATATCACATCTTATGCTATAGGAAGGGTCTCAGGATTGGAATGGGAAGGAGAAGTATATGACATCTCATGCCATAGGAAGGGTCTCAGGTTTATTATAAGCATTGAGATATCACATCTCTGCTATCGGAAGGGTCTCGGGATTGGAATGGGAAGGAGTTGGATATCCCATCTCATGCTATAGGAAGGGTCTCAGGTTTGGTATTAGAAGCATTGAGATGTCACGTCTCATGCTATAGGAAGGGTCTCAGGATTGGAATAGGAAGGAGTTGGATATCACATCTCATGCTATAGGAAGGGTCTCAGGTTTGGATTGGGAAGGAGTCGGATATCACATCTCATGCTATAGGAAGGGTCTCAGGTTTGGAATGGGAAGGATTTGTATATCACATCTCTTGCTATAGGAAGGGTCTCAGGTTTGGTAGAAGCATTGAGATATCACATCTCATGCTATAGGAAGGGTCTCAGGATTGGAATGGGAAGGAGTAGTATATGACATCTCATGTCATAGGAAGGGTCTCAGGTTTGGTATAAGCATTGATATATCACATCTCTGCTATCGGAAAGGTCTCGGGATTGGAATGGGAAGGAGTTGGATATCCTATCTCATGTTATAGGAAGGGTCTCAGGTTTGGTATTAGAAGCATTGAGATATCACATCTCATGTTATAGGAAGGGTCTCAGGATTGGAATGGGAAGGACTTGGATATCACATCTCATGCTATAGGGAGGGTCTCAGGTTTCATATTAGAAGCATTGAGATATCACATCTCATGCTATCGGAAGGGTCTCAGGATTGAAATGGGAAGAAGTTGGATATCACATCTCATGCTAAAGGAAGGGTCTCAGGCTTGGAAGGGGAAGGATTAGGATATTACATCTCATGTTATAGGACGGGTCTCAGGTTTAGTATTAGAAGCATTGAGATATCACATCTCATGGTATAGGAAGGGTCTCCGGATTGGATTGGGAAGGAGTTGGATATCCCATATCATGCTATAGGAAGGGTCTCAGGATTGGAATGGGAAGGAGTAGTATATGACATCTCATGTCATAGGAAGGGTCTCAGGTTTGGTATAAGCATTGATATATCACATCTCTGCTATCGGAAGGGTCTCGGGATTGGAATGGGAAGGAGTTGGATATCCTATCTCATGTTATAGGAAGGGTCTCAGGTTTGGTATTAGAAGCATTGAGATATCACATCTCATGTTATAGGAAGGGTCTCAGGATTGGAATGGGAAGGACTTGGATATCACATCTCATGCTATAGAGAGGGTCTCAGGTTTCATATTATAAGCATTGAGATATCATATCTCATGCTATCGGAAGGGTCTCAGGATTGAAATGGGAAGAAGTTGGATATCACATCTCATGCTAAAGGAAGGGTCTCAGGCTTGGAAGGGGAAGGATTAGGATATTACATCTCATGGTATAGGAAGGGTCTCAGGATTGGATTGGGAAGGAGTTGGATATCCCATCTCATTCTATAGGAAGGGTCTCAGGTTTGGTATTAGAAGCATTGAGATATCACATCTCATGCTATAGGAAGGGTCTCAGGTTTCGTATTAGAAGCATTGAGATATCAAGTCTCATGGTATAGGAAGGGTCTCAGAATTGGAATGGGAAGGAGTTGGATATCACATCTCATGCCATAATACGGGTCTCAGGTTTGGTAGAAGCATTGAGATATCACATCTCATGCTATCGGAAGGGTCTCAGGATTGGATTTGGATGGAGTTGGATATCCCATCTCATGCTATAGGAAGGGTCTCAGGTTGGAATGGGAAGGAGTTGGATATCACATCTCATGTTATAGGAAGGGTCTCAGGATTGGAATGGGAAGGACTTGGATATCACATCTCATGCTATAGGAAGGCTCTCAGGTTTGGAAAGGGAAGGAGTTGGATATCACATTTCATGTTAGAGGAAGGATCTCAGGTTTGGTATTAGAGGCATTGAGATATCACATCTCATGCTATCGGAAGGGTCTCAGGATTGGAATGGGAAGGAGTTGGATATCACATCTCATACTATAGGAAGGGTCTCAGGTTTGGAACTGGAAGGAGTTGGATATCACATCTCATGCTATAGGGAGGGTCTCAGGTTTGGAAGGGGATTTGGATATCACATCTCATGTTATAGGAAGGATCTCAGGTTTGGTATTAGAAGCATTGAGATATTACATCTCATGCTATCGGATGGGTCTCAGGATTGGAATGGGAAGGAGTTGGATATCACATCTCATACTATAGGAAGGGTCTCAGGTTTGGAACTGGAAGGAGTTGGATATCACATCTCATGCTATAGGGAGGGTCTCAGGTTTGGAAGTGGATTTGGATATCACATCTCATGTTATAGGAAGGATCTCAGGTTTGGTATTAGAAGCATTGAGATATCACATCTCATGCTATCGGATGGGTCTCAGGATTGGAATGGGAAGGAGTTGGATATCACATCTCATGTTATAGGAAGCGTCTCAGTTTTGGTATAAGCATTGAGATATCACATCTCTGCTATCGGAAGTGTCTCAGGATTGGAATGGGAATTAGTTGGATATCCCATCTCATGTTATAGGACGGGTCTCAGGTTTGGTATTAGAATCATTGAGATATCACATTCATGCTGTAGGGAGGGTCTAAGGATTGGAATGGGAAGGACTTGGATATCACATCTCATTCTATAGGTAGGCTCTCAGGTTTGGAAAGGGAAGGAGTTGGATATCACATTTCATGTTAGAGGAAGGATCTCAGGTTTGGTATTAGAGGCATTGAGATATCACATCTCATGCTATAGGAAGGGTCTCAGGATTGGAATGGGAAGGAGTTGGATATCACATCTCATGCTATAGGAAGGGTCTCAGGTTTGATATAAGCATTGAGATATCATATTGCATGCTGTGAGAAGGGTCTAAGGATTGGAATGGGAAGGACTTGGATATCACATCTCATGCTATAGATAGGCTCTCAGGTTTGGAAAGGGAAGGAGTTGGATATCACATTTCATGTTAGAGGAAGGATCTCAGGTTTGGTATTAGAGGCATTGAGATATCACATCTCATGCTATAGGAAGGGTCTCAGGATTGGAATGGGAAGGAGTTGGATATCACATCTCATGCTATAGGAAGGGTCTCAGGTTTGGTATAAGCATTGAGATATCACATCTCATGCTATAGGAAGGGTCTCAGGATTGGAATGGGAAGGAGTTGGACATCACATCTCAAGCTATAGGAAGGGTCTCAGGATTGGAATGGGAAGGAGTTTGATATCACATCTCATGCCATAATATGGGTCTCAGGTTTGGTAGAAGCATTGGGATATCACATCTCATGCTATCGGAAGGGTATCAGGATTGGATTTGGAAGGAGTTGGATATCCCATCTCATGCTATAGGAAGGGTCTCAGGTTGGAATGGGAAGGAGTTGGATATCACATCTCAAGCCATAGGAAGGGTCTCAGGTTTGGTATTAGAAGCATTGAGATATCAAGTCTCATGGTATAGGAAGGGTCTCAGCATTGGAATGGGAAGGAGTTGTATATGACATCTCATGCCATGGGAAAGGTCACAGGTTTGGTATAAGCATTGAGATATCACATCTCTGCTATCGGAAGGGTCTCAGGATTGGAATGGGAAGGAGTTGGATATCCCATCTCATGTTATAGGAAGGGTCTCAGGTTTGGTATTAGAAGCATTGAGATATCACATCTCAAGCTATAGGAAGGGTCTCAGGATTGGAATGGGAAGGACTTGGATATCCCATCTCATGTTATTGGATGGGTCTCAGGTGTGGTATTAGAAGCATTGAGATATCACACCTCATGGTATCGGAAGGGTCTCAGGATTGGAATGGGAAGGAATTGGATATCACATCTCATGCTATAGGAAGGGTCTCAGGTTTGGAACTGGAAGGAGTTGGATATCACATCTCATGCTATAGGGAGGGTCTCAGGTTTGGAAGGGGATTTGGATATCACATCTCATGTTATAGGAAGGATCTCAGGTTTGGTATTAGAAGCATTGAGATATCACATCTCATGCTATCGGATGGGTCTCAGGATTGGAATGGGAAGGAGTTGGATATCACATCTCATGTTATAGGAAGCGTCTCAGGTTTGGTATAAGCATTGATATATCACATCTCTGCTATCGGAAGTGTCTCAGGATTGGAATGGGAAGGAGTTGGATATCCCATCTCATGTTATAGGACAGATCTCAGGTTTGGTATTAGAATCATTGAGATATCATATTGCATGCTGTAGGAAGGGTCTAAGGATTGGAATGGGAAGGACTTGGATATCACATCTCATGCTATAGGTAGGCTCTCAGGTTTGGAAAGTGAAGGAGTTGGATATCACATTTCATGTTAGAGGAAGGATCTCAGGTTTGGTATTAGAGGCACTGAGATATCACATCTCATGCTATAGGAAGGGTCTCAGGATTGGAATGGGAAGGAGTTGGATATCACATCTCAAGCTATAGGAAGGGTCTCAGGATTGGAATGGAAAGGAGTTTGATATCACATCTCATGCCATAGTATGGGTCTCAGGTTTGGTAGAAGCATTGGGATATCACATCTCATGCTATCGGAAGGGTATCAGGATTGGATTTGGAAGGAGTTGGATATCCCATCTCATGCTATAGGAAGGGTCTCAGGTTGGAATGGGAAGAAGTTGGATATCACATCTCATGTTATAGGAAGGGTCTCAGGATTGGAATGGGAAGGACTTGGATATCACATCTCATGCTATAGGAAGGCTCTCAGGTTTGGAAAGGGAAGGAGTTGGATATCACATTTCATGTTAGAGGTAGGATCTCAGGTTTGGTATTAAAGGCATTGAGATATCACATCTCATGCTATAGGAAGGGTTTCAGGATTGGAATGGGAAGGATTTGGATATCACATCTCATGCTAAAGGAAGGGTCTCAGGATTGGAATGGGAAGGATTTGGATATCACATCTCTTGCTATAGGATGGGTCTCAGGTTTTTTATTAGAAACATTGAGATATCACATCTCATGCTATAGGAAGGGTTTCAGGATTGGAATGGGAAGGATTTGGATATCACATCTCATGCTAAAGGAAGGGTCTCAGGTTTGGAAGGGGAAGGATTTTGATATCATATCTCATGTTATAGGACGGGTCCGAGGTTTGGTATTAGAAGCATTGAGATATCACATCTCATGGTATAGGAAGGGTCTCAGGATTGGAATGGGAAGGAGTTGGATATCACATCTCATCGAATAGGAAGGGTCAAAGGTTTGGAATGGGAAGGAATTGGATATCACATCTCATGTTATAGGAAGGATCTCAGGATTGGCAGGATTGGAATGGGAAGGATTTGGATATCACATCTCTTGCTATAGGAAGGGTCTCAGGTTTTTTATTAGAAACATTGAGATATCACATCTCATGCTATAGGAAGGGTTTCAGAATTGGAATGGGAAGGAGTTGGATATCACATCTCATGTTATAGAAAGGGTCTCAGGATTGGAATGTGAAGGATTTGGATATCACATCTCTTGCTATAGGAAGGGTCTCAGGTTTTTTTTATGAGATATCACATCTCATGCTATAGGAAGGGTTTCAGGATTGGAATGGGAAGGATTTGGATATCACATCTCATGCTAAAGGAAGGGTCTCAGGTTTGGAAGGGGAAGGATTTGGATATCATATCTCATGTTATAGGACGGGTCCCAGGTTTGGTATTAGAAGCATTGAGATATCACATCTCATGATAAAGGAAGGGTCTCAGGATTGGAATGGGAAGGAGTTGGATATCACATCTCATCCAATAGGAAGGGTCTCAGGTTTGGAATGGGAAGGAATTGGATATCACATCTCATGTTATAGGAAGGATCTCAGGATTGGAATGGGAAGGATTTGGATATCACATCTCTTGCTATAGGAAGGGTCTCAGGTTTTTTATTAGAAACATTGAGATATCACATCTCATGCTATAGGAAGGGTTTCAGGATTGGAATGGGAAGGAGTTGGATATCACATCTCATGTTATAGAAAGGGTCTCAGGATTGGAATGGGAAGGATTTGGATATCACATCTCTTGCTATAGGATGGGTCTCAGGTCTTTTATTAGAAACATTGAGATATCACATCTCATGCTATAGGAAGGGTTTCAGGATTGGAATGGGAAGGATTTGGATATCACATCTCATGCTAAAGGAAGGGTCTCAGGTTTGGAAGGGGAAGGATTTGGATATCATATCTCATGTTATAGGGCGGGTCCCAGGTTTGGTATTAGAAACATTGAGATATCACATCTCATGGTATAGGAAGGGTCTCAGGATTGGAATGGGAAGGAGTTGGATATCACATCTCATCCAATAGGAAGGGTCTCAGGTTTGGAATGGGAAGGAATTGGATATCACATCTCATGTTATAGGAAGGATCTCAGGATTGGAATGGGAAGGATTTGGATATCACATCTCTTGCTATAGGAAGGGTCTCAGGTTTTTTATTAGAAACATTGAGATATCACATCTCATGCTATAGGAAGGGTTTCAGAATTGGAATGGGAAGGAGTTGGATATCACATCTCATGTTATAGAAAGGGTCTCAGGATTGGAATGGGAAGGATTTGGATATCACATCTCTTGCTATAGATAGGGTCTCAGGTTGTTTTATTAGAAACATTGAGATATCACATCTCATGCTATAGGAAGGGTTTCAGGATTGGAATGGGAAGGATTTGGATATCACATCTCATGTTATAGGAAGGGTCTCAGGTTTGGTATTAGAAGCATTGAGATATCACATCTCAAGCTATAGGAAGGGTCTCAGGATTGGAATGGGAAGGACTTGGATATCCCATCTCATGTTATTGGATGGGTCTCAGGTGTGGTATTAGAAGCATTGAGATATCACACCTCATGGTATCGGAAGGGTCTCAGGATTGGAATGGGAAGGAATTGGATATCACATCTCATGCTATAGGAAGGGTCTCAGGTTTGGAACTGGAAGGAGTTGGATATCACATCTCATGCTATAGGGAGGGTCTCAGGTTTGGAAGGGGATTTGGATATCACATCTCATGTTATAGGAAGGATCTCAGATTTGGTATTAGAAGCATTGAGATATCACATCTCATGCTATCGGATGGGTCTCAGGATTGGAATGGGAAGGAGTTGGATATCACATCTCATGTTATAGGAAGCGTCTCAGGTTTGGTATAAGCATTGATATATCACATCTCTGCTATCGGAAGTGTCTCAGGATTGGAATGGGAAGGAGTTGGATATCCCATCTCATGTTATAGGACAGATCTCAGGTTTGGTATTAGAATCATTGAGATATCATATTGCATGCTGTAGGAAGGGTCTAAGGATTGGAATGGGAAGGACTTGGATATCACATCTCATGCTATAGGTAGGCTCTCAGGTTTGGAAAGTGAAGGAGTTGGATATCACATTTCATGTTAGAGGAAGGATCTCAGGTTTGGTATTAGAGGCACTGAGATATCACATCTCATGCTATAGGAAGGGTCTCAGGATTGGAATGGGAAGGAGTTGGATATCACATCTCAAGCTATAGGAAGGGTCTCAGGATTGGAATGGAAAGGAGTTTGATATCACATCTCATGCCATAGTATGGGTCTCAGGTTTGGTAGAAGCATTGGGATATCACATCTCATGCTATCGGAAGGGTATCAGGATTGGATTTGGAAGGAGTTGGATATCCCATCTCATGCTATAGGAAGGGTCTCAGGTTGGAATGGGAAGAAGTTGGATATCACATCTCATGTTATAGGAAGGGTCTCAGGATTGGAATGGGAAGGACTTGGATATCACATCTCATGCTATAGGAAGGCTCTCAGGTTTGGAAAGGGAAGGAGTTGGATATCACATTTCATGTTAGAGGTAGGATCTCAGGTTTGGTATTAAAGGCATTGAGATATCACATCTCATGCTATAGGAAGGGTTTCAGGATTGGAATGGGAAGGTTTTGGATATCACATCTCATGCTAAAGGAAGGGTCTCAGGATTGGAATGGGAAGGATTTGGATATCACATCTCTTGCTATAGGATGGGTCTCAGGTTTTTTATTAGAAACATTGAGATATCACATCTCATGCTATAGGAAGGGTTTCAGGATTGGAATGGGAAGGATTTGGATATCACATCTCATGCTAAAGGAAGGGTCTCAGGTTTGGAAGGGGAAGGATTTTGATATCATATCTCATGTTATAGGACGGGTCCGAGGTTTGGTATTAGAAGCATTGAGATATCACATCTCATGGTATAGGAAGGGTCTCAGGATTGGAATGGGAAGGAGTTGGATATCACATCTCATCGAATAGGAAGGGTCAAAGGTTTGGAATGGGAAGGAATTGGATATCACATCTCATGTTATAGGAAGGATCTCAGGATTGGCAGGATTGGAATGGGAAGGATTTGGATATCACATCTCTTGCTATAGGAAGGGTCTCAGGTTTTTTATTAGAAACATTGAGATATCACATCTCATGCTATAGGAAGGGTTTCAGAATTGGAATGGGAAGGAGTTGGATATCACATCTCATGTTATAGAAAGGGTCTCAGGATTGGAATGTGAAGGATTTGGATATCACATCTCTTGCTATAGGAAGGGTCTCAGGTTTTTTTTATGAGATATCACATCTCATGCTATAGGAAGGGTTTCAGGATTGGAATGGGAAGGATTTGGATATCACATCTCATGCTAAAGGAAGGGTCTCAGGTTTGGAAGGGGAAGGATTTGGATATCATATCTCATGTTATAGGACGGGTCCCAGGTTTGGTATTAGAAGCATTGAGATATCACATCTCATGATAAAGGAAGGGTCTCAGGATTGGAATGGGAAGGAGTTGGATATCACATCTCATCCAATAGGAAGGGTCTCAGGTTTGGAATGGGAAGGAATTGGATATCACATCTCATGTTATAGGAAGGATCTCAGGATTGGAATGGGAAGGATTTGGATATCACATCTCTTGCTATAGGAAGGGTCTCAGGTTTTTTATTAGAAACATTGAGATATCACATCTCATGCTATAGGAAGGGTTTCAGGATTGGAATGGGAAGGAGTTGGATATCACATCTCATGTTATAGAAAGGGTCTCAGGATTGGAATGGGAAGGATTTGGATATCACATCTCTTGCTATAGGATGGGCCTCAGGTCTTTTATTAGAAACATTGAGATATCACATCTCATGCTATAGGAAGGGTTTCAGGATTGGAATGGGAAGGATTTGGATATCACATCTCATGCTAAAGGAAGGGTCTCAGGTTTGGAAGGGGAAGGATTTGGATATCATATCTCATGTTATAGGGCGGGTCCCAGGTTTGGTATTAGAAACATTGAGATATCACATCTCATGGTATAGGAAGGGTCTCAGGATTGGAATGGGAAGGAGTTGGATATCACATCTCATCCAATAGGAAGGGTCTCAGGTTTGGAATGGGAAGGAATTGGATATCACATCTCATGTTATAGGAAGGATCTGAGGATTGGAATGGGAAGGATTTGGATATCACATCTCTTGCTATAGGAAGGGTCTCAGGTTTTTTATTAGAAACATTGAGATATCACATCTCATGCTATAGGAAGGGTTTCAGAATTGGAATGGGAAGGAGTTGGATATCACATCTCATGTTATAGAAAGGGTCTCAGGATTGGAATGGGAAGGATTTGGATATCACATCTCTTGCTATAGATAGGGTCTCAGGTTGTTTTATTAGAAACATTGAGATATCACATCTCATGCTATAGGAAGGGTTTCAGGATTGGAATGGGAAGGATTTGGATATCACATCTCATGCTAAAGGAAGGGTCTCAGTTTTGGAAGGGGAAGGATTTGGATATCATATCTCATGTTATAGGACGGGTCCCAGGTTTGGTATTAGAAGCAATGAGATATCACATCTCATGGTATAGGAAGGGTCTCAGGATTGGAATGGGAAGGAGTTGGATATCCCTTCTCATGCTATAGGTAGGGTCTCAGGTTGGAATGGGAAGGAGTTGGATATCACATCTCATGTTATAGGAAGGGTCTCAGGATTCAAATGCGAAGGATTTGGATATCACATCTCTTGCTATAGGAAGGGTCTCAGGTTTTTTATTAGAAACATTGAGATATCACATCTCATGCTATAGGAAGGGATTCAGGATTGGAATGGGAAGGATTTGGATATCACATCCCATGCTAAAGGAAGGGTCTCAGGTTTGGAAGGGGAAGGATTTGGATATCATATCTCATGTTATAGGACGGGTCCCAGGTTTGGAATTAGAAGCATTGAGATATCACATCTCATGGTATAGGAAGGGTCTCAGGATTGGAATGGGAAGGAATTGGATATCACATCTCATGTTATAGGAAGGATCTCAGGATTGGAATGGGAAGGATTTGGATATCACATCTCTTGCTATAGGAAGGGTCTCAGGTTTTTTATTAGAAACATTGAGATATCACATCTCATGCTATAGGAAGGGTCTCAGGATTGGAATGGGAAGGAGTTGGATATCAGATCTCATGCTATAGGAAGGGTCTCAGGTTTGGTATAAGCATTGAGATATCACATCTCATGCTATAGGAAGGGTCTCGGGATTGGAATGGGAAGGAGTTGGATATCACATCTCAAGCTATAGGAAGGGTCTCAGGATTGGAATGGGAAGGAGTTTGATATCACATCTCATGCCATAGTATGGGTCTCAGGTTTGGTAGAAGCATTGGGATATCACATCTCATGCTATCGGAAGGGTATCAGGATTGGATTTGGAAGGAGTTGGATATCCCATCTCATGCTATAGGAAGGGTCTCAGGTTGGAATGGGAAGGAGTTGGATATCACATCTCAAGATATAGTAAGGGTCTCAGGTTTGGTATTAGAAGCATTGAGATATCAAGTCTCATGGTATAGGAAGGGTCTCAGAATTGGAATGGGAAGGAGTTGGGTATCAAATCCCAAGCTATAGGAAGGGTCTCAGGATTGGAATGGGAAGGAGTTGTATATGTCATCTCATGCCATAGGAAAGGTCTCAGGTTTGGTATAAGCATTGAGATATCACATCTCTGCTATCGTAAGGATCTCAGGATTGGAATGGGAAGGAGTTGGATATCCCATCTCATGTTATATGAAGGGTCTCAGGTTTGTAATGGGAAGGACCTGGATATCCCATCTCATGTTATTGGATGGGTCTCAGGTGTGGTATTAGAAGCATTGAGAAATCACATCGCATGCTGTAGGAAGGGTCTCAGGTTTGGAATGGGAAGGAATTGGATAACACATCTCATGTCATAGGAAGGATCTCAGGTTTGCTATTAGAAGCATTGAGATATCACATCTCATGCTATAGGAATGGTCTCAGGATTGGAATGAGAAGGAGTTGGATATTACATTCTTGCTATAGGATGGGTCTCAGGTTTGGAATGGGAAGGAGTTGGATATCACATATGCTATAGGAAGGGCCTCAGGTTTGGAAAGGGAAGGAGTTGGATATCACATCTCATGCTTTAAGAAGGGTCTCAGTTTTGGTATTATAAGCATTGAGATATCACATCTCATGCTATAGGAAGGGTCTCAGGTTTGGTATTACAAGCATTGTGATATCACAGCTCATGCTATAGGAAGGGTCTCAGGTTTGGAATGGGAAGGATTTATATATCACATCTCTTGCTATAGGAAGGGCCTCAGGTTTGGTATGAGAAACATTGAGATATCACATCTCATGCTATAGGAAGGGTTTCAGGATTGGAATGGGAAGGAGTTGGATATCACATCTCATGTTATAGAAAGGGTCTCAGGATTGGAATGGGAAGGATTTGGATATCACATCTCTTGCTATAGGATGGGTCTCAGGTCTTTTATTAGAAACATTGAGATATCACATCTCATGCTATAGGAAGGGTTTCAGGATTGGAATGGGAAGGATTTGGATATCACATCTCATGCTAAAGGAAGGGTCTCAGGTTTGGAAGGGGAAGGATTTGGATATCATATCTCATGTTATAGGGCGGGTCCCAGGTTTGGTATTAGAAACATTGAGATATCACATCTCATGGTATAGGAAGGGTCTCAGGATTGGAATGGGAAGGAGTTGGATATCACATCTCATCCAATAGGAAGGGTCTCAGGTTTGGAATGGGAAGGAATTGGATATCACATCTCATGTTATAGGAAGGATCTCAGGATTGGAATGGGAAGGATTTGGATATCACATCTCTTGCTATAGGAAGGGTCTCAGGTTTTTTATTAGAAACATTGAGATATCACATCTCATGCTATAGGAAGGGTTTCAGAATTGGAATGGGAAGGAGTTGGATATCACATCTCATGTTATAGAAAGGGTCTCAGGATTGGAATGGGAAGGATTTGGATATCACATCTCTTGCTATAGATAGGGTCTCAGGTTGTTTTATTAGAAACATTGAGATATCACATCTCATGCTATAGGAAGGGTTTCAGGATTGGAATGGGAAGGATTTGGATATCACATCTCATGCTAAAGGAAGGGTCTCAGGTTTGGAAAGGGAAGGAGTTGGATATCACATCTCATGCTTTAAGAAGGGTCTCAGTTTTGGTATTATAAGCATTGAGATATCACATCTCATGCTATAGGAAGGGTCTCAGGTTTGGTATTACAAGCATTGTGATATCACAGCTCATGCTATAGGAAGGGTCTCAGGTTTGGAATGGGAAGGATTTATATATCACATCTCTTGCTATAGGAAGGGCCTCAGGTTTGGTATGAGAAACATTGAGATATCACATCTCATGGTATAGGAAGGATCTCAGGATTGGATTAGGAAGGAGTTGGATATCACATCTCATGTTATAGGAAGGATATCAGGTTTGGTATTAGAAGCATTGAGATATCACATCTCATGCTATAGGAAGGGTCTCAGGATTGGAATGGGAAGGAGTTGGATATCACATCTCATGCTATAGGAAGGGTCTCAGGTTGGTAGAAGCATTGAGATATCACATCTTATGCTATAGGAAGGGTCTCAGGATTGGAATGGGAAGGAGAAGTATATGACATCTCATGCCATAGGAAGGGTCTCAGGTTTATTATAAGCATTGAGATATCACATCTCTGCTATCGGAAGGGTCTCGGGATTGGAATGGGAAGGAGTTGGATATCCCATCTCATGCTATAGGAAGGGTCTCAGGTTTGGTATTAGAAGCATTGAGATGTCACGTCTCATGCTATAGGAAGGGTCTCAGGATTGGAATAGGAAGGAGTTGGATATCACATCTCATGCTATAGGAAGGGTCTCAGGTTTGGATTGGGAAGGAGTCGGATATCACATCTCATGCTATAGGAAGGGTCTCAGGTTTGGAATGGGAAGGATTTGTATATCACATCTCTTGCTATAGGAAGGGTCTCAGGTTTGGTAGAAGCATTGAGATATCACATCTCATGCTATAGGAAGGGTCTCAGGATTGGAATGGGAAGGAGTAGTATATGACATCTCATGTCATAGGAAGGGTCTCAGGTTTGGTATAAGCATTGATATATCACATCTCTGCTATCGGAAAGGTCTCGGGATTGGAATGGGAAGGAGTTGGATATCCTATCTCATGTTATAGGAAGGGTCTCAGGTTTGGTATTAGAAGCATTGAGATATCACATCTCATGTTATAGGAAGGGTCTCAGGATTGGAATGGGAAGGACTTGGATATCACATCTCATGCTATAGGGACGGTCTCAGGTTTCATATTAGAAGCATTGAGATATCACATCTCATGCTATCGGAAGGGTCTCAGGATTGAAATGGGAAGAAGTTGGATATCACATCTCATGCTAAAGGAAGGGTCTCAGGCTTGGAAGGGGAAGGATTAGGATATTACATCTCATGTTATAGGACGGGTCTCAGGTTTAGTATTAGAAGCATTGAGATATCACATCTCATGGTATAGGAAGGGTCTCCGGATTGGATTGGGAAGGAGTTGGATATCCCATCTCATGCTATAGGAAGGGTCTCAGGATTGGAATGGGAAGGAGTAGTATATGACATCTCATGTCATAGGAAGGGTCTCAGGTTTGGTATAAGCATTGATATATCACATCTCTGCTATCGGAAGGGTCTCGGGATTGGAATGGGAAGGAGTTGGATATCCTATCTCATGTTATAGGAAGGGTCTCAGGATTGGAATGGGAAGGACTTGGATATCACATCTCATGCTATAGGGAGGGTCTCAGGTTTCATATTATAAGCATTGAGATATCATATCTCATGCTATCGGAAGGGTCTCAGGATTGAAATGGGAAGAAGTTGGATATCACATCTCATGCTAAAGGAAGGGTCTCAGGCTTGGAAGGGGAAGGATTAGGATATTACATCTCATGGTATAGGAAGGGTCTCAGGATTGGATTGGGAAGGAGTTGGATATCCCATCTCATTCTATAGGAAGGGTCTCAGGTTTGGTATTAGAAGCATTGAGATATCACATCTCATGCTATAGGAAGGGTCTCAGGTTTCGTATTAGAAGCATTGAGATATCAAGTCTCATGCTATAGGAAGGGTCTCAGGATTGGATTTGGATGGAGTTGGATATCCCATCTCATGTTATAGGAAGGGTCTCAGGTTGGAATGGGAAGGAGTTGGATATCACATCTCATGTTATAGGAAGGGTCTCAGGATTGGAATGGGAAGGACTTGGATATCACATCTCATGCTATAGGAAGGCTCTCAGGTTTGGAAAGGGAAGGAGTTGGATATCACATTTCATGTTAGATGAAGGATCTCAGGTTTGGTATTAGAGGCATTGAGATATCACATCTCATGCTATCGGAAGGGTCTCAGGATTGGAATGGGAAGGAGTTGGATATCACATCTCATACTATAGGAAGGGTCTCAGGTTTGGAACTGGAAGGAGTTGGATATCACATCTCATGCTATAGGGAGGGTCTCAGGTTTGGAAGGGGATTTGGATATCACATCTCATGTTATAGGAAGGATCTCAGGTTTGGTATTAGAAGCATTGAGATATCACATCTCATGCTATCGGATGGGTCTCAGGATTGGAATGGGAAGGAGTTGGATATCACATCTCATACTATAGGAAGGGTCTCAGGTTTGGAACAGGAAGGAGTTGGATATCACATCTCATGCTAAAGGAAGGGTCTCAGGCTTGGAAGGGGAAGGATTAGCATATTACATCTCATGTTATAGGACGGGTCTCAGGTTTAGTATTAGAAGCATTGAGATATCACATCTCATGGTATAGGAAGGGTCTCAGGATTGGATTGGGAAGGAGTTGGATATCCCATCTCATGCTATAGGAAGGGTCTCAGGATTGGAATGGGAAGGAGTAGTATATGACATCTCATGTCATAGGAAGGGTCTCAGGTTTGGTATAAGCATTGATATATCACATCTCTGCTATCGGAAAGGTCTCGGGATTGGAATGGGAAGGAGTTGGATATCCTATCTCATGTTATAGGAAGGGTCTCAGGTTTGGTATTAGAAGCATTGAGATATCACATCTCATGTTATAGGAAGGGTCTCAGGATTGGAATGGGAAGGACTTGGATATCACATCTCATGCTATAGGGACGGTCTCAGGTTTCATATTAGAAGCATTGAGATATTACATCTCATGCTATCGGAAGGGTCTCAGGATTGAAATGGGAAGAAGTTGGATATCACATCTCATGCTAAAGGAAGGGTCTCAGGCTTGGAAGGGGAAGGATTAGGATATTACATCTCATGTTATAGGACGGGTCTCAGGTTTAGTATTAGAAGCATTGAGATATCACATCTCATGGTATAGGAAGGGTCTCCGGATTGGATTGGGAAGGAGTTGGATATCCCATCTCATGCTATAGGAAGGGTCCCAGGATTGGAATGGGAAGGAGTAGTATATGACATCTCATGTCATAGGAAGGGTCTCAGGTTTGGTATAAGCATTGATATATCACATCTCTGCTATCGGAAGGGTCTCGGGATTGGAATGGGAAGGAGTTGGATATCCTATCTCATGTTATAGGAAGGGTCTCAGGTTTGGTATTAGAAGCATTGAGATATCACATCTCATGTTATAGGAAGGGTCTCAGGATTGGAATGGGAAGGACTTGGATATCACATCTCATGCTATAGGGAGGGTCTCAGGTTTCATATTATAAGCATTGAGATATCATATCTCATGCTATCGGAAGGGTCTCAGGATTGAAATGGGAAGAAGTTGGATATCACATCTCATGCTAAAGGAAGGGTCTCAGGCTTGGAAGGGGAAGGATTAGGATATTACATCTCATGTTATAGGACGGGTCTCAGGTTTAGTATTAGAAGCATTGAGATATCACAACTCATGGTATAGGAAGGGTCTCAGGATTGGATTGAGAAGGAGTTGGATATCCCATCTCATTCTATAGGAAGGGTCTCAGGTTTGGTATTAGAAGCATTGAGATATCACAGCTCATGCTATAGGAAGGGTCTCAGGTTTCGTATTAGAAGCATTGAGATATCAAGTCTCATGGTATAGGAAGGGTCTCAGAATTGGAATGGGAAGGAGTTGGATATCACATCTCATGCCATAATATGGGTCTCAGGTTTGGTAGAAGCATTGAGATATCACATCTCATGCTATCGGAAGGGTCTCAGGATTGGATTTGGATGGAGTTGGATATCCCATCTCATGCTATAGGAAGGGTCTCAGGTTGGAATGGGAAGGAGTTGGATATCACATCTCATGTTATAGGAAGGGTCTCAGGATTGGAATGGGAAGGACTTGGATATCACATCTCATGCTATAGGAAGGCTCTCAGGTTTGGAAAGGGAAGGAGTTGGATATCACATTTCATGTTAGAGGAAGGATCTCAGGTTTGGTATTAGAGGCATTGAGATATCACATCTCATGCTATCAGAAGGGTCTCAGGATTGGAATGGGAAGGAGTTGGATATCACATCTCATACTATAGGAAGGGTCTCAGGTTTGGAACTGGAAGGAGTTGGATATCACATCTCATGCTATAGGGAGGGTCTCAGGTTTGGAAGGGGATTTGGATATCACATCTCATGTTATAGGAAGGATCTCAGGTTTGGTATTAGAAGCATTGAGATATCACATCTCATGCTATCGGATGGGTCTCAGGATTGGAATGGGAAGGAGTTGGATATCACATCTCATACTATAGGAAGGGTCTCAGGTTTGGAACTGGAAGGAGTTGGATATCACATCTCATGCTATAGGGAGGGTCTCAGGCTTGGAAGGGGATTTGGATATCACATCTCATGTTATAGGAAGGATCTCAGGTTTGGTATTAGAAGCATTGAGATATCACATCTCATGCTATCGGATGGGTCTCAGGATTGGAATGGGAAGGAGTTGGATATCACATCTCATGTTATAGGAAGCGTCTCAGTTTTGGTATAAGCATTGAGATATCACATCTCTGCTATCGGAAGTGTCTCAGGATTGGAATGGGAATTAGTTGGATATCCCATCTCATGTTATAGGACGGGTCTCAGGTTTGGTATTAGAATCATTGAGATATCACATTGCATGCTGTAGGGAGGGTCTAAGGAGAGGAATGGGAAGGATTTGGATATCACATCTCAATCTATAGGTAGGCTCTCAGGCTTGGAAAGGGAAGGAGTTGGATATCACATTTCATGTTAGAGGAAGGATCTCAGGTTTGGTATTAGAGGCATTGAGATATCACATCTCATGCTATAGGAAGGGTCTCAGGATTGGAATGGGAAGGAGTTGGATATCACATCTCATGCTACAGGAGGGGTCTCAGGTTTGATATAAGCATTGAGATATCATATTGCATGCTGTGGGAAGGGTCTAAGGATTGGAATGGGAAGGACTTGGATATCACATCTCATGCTATAGGTAGGCTCTCAGGTTTGGAAAGGGAAGGAGTTGGATATCACATTTCATGTTAGAGGAAGGATCTCAGGTTTGGTATTAGAGGCATTGAGATATCACATCTCATGCTATAGGAAGGGTCTCAGGATTTTAATGGGAAGGAGTTGGATATCACATCTCATGCTATAGGAAGGGTCTCAGGTTTGGTATAAGCATTGAGATATCACATCTCATGCTATAGGAAGGGTCTCAGGATTGGAATGGGAAGGAGTTGGACATCACATCTCAAGCTATAGGAAGGGTCTCAGGATTGGAATGGGAAGGAGTTTGATATCACATCTCATGCCATAATATGGGTCTCAGGTTTGGTAGAAGCATTGGGATATCACATCTCATGCTATCGGAAGGGTATCAGGATTGGATTTGGAAGGAGTTGGATATCCCATCTCATGCTATAGGAAGGGTCTCAGGTTGGAATGGGAAGGAGTTGGATATCACATCTCAAGCCATAGGAAGGGTCTCAGGTTTGGTATTAGAAGCATTGAGATATCAAGTCTCATGGTATAGGAAGGGTCTCAGCATTGGAATGGGAAGGAGTTGTATACGACATCTCATGCCATGGGAAAGGTCACAGGTTTGGTATAAGCATTGAGATATCACATCTCTGCTATCGGAAGGGTCTCAGGATTGGAATGGGAAGGAGTTGGATATCCCATCTCATGTTATAGGAAGGGTCTCAGGTTTGGTATTAGAAGCATTGAGATATCACATCTCAAGCTATAGGAAGGGTCTCAGGATTGGAATGGTAAGGACTTGGATATCCCATCTCATGTTATTGGATGGGTCTCAGGTGTGGTATTAGAAGCATTGAGATATCACATCGCATGCTGTAGGAAGGGTCTCAGGTTTGGAATTGGAAGGAATTGGATATCACATCTCATGTCATAGGAAGGAACTCAGGTTTGCTATTAGAAGCATTGAGATATCACATCTCATGCTATAGGAATGGTCTCAGGTTTGGAATGGGAAGTAGTTGGATATCACATATGCTATAGGAAGGGCCTCAGGTTTGGAACGGGAAGGAGTTGGGTATCACATCTCATGCTTTAAGAAGGGTCTCAGTTTTGGTATTAGAAGCATTGAGATATCACATCTCATGCTATAGGAAGGGTCTCAGGTTTGGTATTACAAGCATTGTGATATTACATCTCATGCTATAGGAAGGGTCTCAGGATTGGATTGGGAAGGAGTCGGATATCACAGCTCACGCTATAGGAAGGGCCTCAGGTTTGGTATGAGAAACATTGAGATATCACATCTCATGGTATAGGAAGGAGCTCAGGATTGGAATAGGAAGGAGTTGGATATCACATCTCATGTTATAGGAAGGATATCAGGTTTGGTATTAGAAGCATTGAGATATCATATCTCATGCTATAGGAAGGTTCTCAGGATTGGAATGGGAAGGAGTTGGATATCACATCTCATGCTATAGGAAGGGTCTCAGGTTTGGTATTAGAAGCATTGAGATATCACATCTCATGCTATAGGAAGGGTCTCAGGATTGGAATGGGAAGGAGAAGTATATGGCATCTCATGCCATAGGAAGGGTCTCAGGTTTGGTATAAGCATTGAGATATCACATCTCTGCTATCGGAAGGGTCTCGGGATTGGAATGGGAAGGAGTTGGATATCCCATCTCATGCTATAGGAAGGGTCTCAGGATTGGAATAGGAAGGAGTTGGATATCACATCTCATGCTATATGAAGGGACTCATGTGTGGTATTACAAGCATTGTGATATTACATCTCATGCTATAGGAAGGGTCTCAGGATTGGATTGGGAAGGAGTCGGATATCACATCTCATTCTATAGGAAGGGTCTCAGGTTTGGTATTAGAAGCATTGAGATATCACATATCATGCTATAGGAAGGGTCTCAGGATTGGAATGGGAAGGAGTTGGATATCACATCTCATGCTAAAGGAAAGGTCTCAGGTTTGGAAGGGGAAGGATTTGGATCTCACATATGTTTTAGGACGGGTCTCAGGTTTGGTATTAGAAGCATTGAGATATCACATCTCATGGTATAGGAAGGGTCTCGGGATTGGAATGGGAAGGAGTTGGATTGCACATCTCAAGCTATCTCAGGATTGGAATGGGAAGGAGTTTGATATCATATCTCAAGCTATAGGAAGGGTCTCAGGTTTGGAAAGGGAATGATTTGGATTTCACATCTCATGTTATAGGATGGTTCTCATGGATGGTTTTAGAAGCATTGAGATATCACATCTCATGCTATCGGAAGGGTCTCAGTTTTGGAAAGGGAATGATTTGGATTTCACATCTAATGTTATAGGATGGTTCTCATGTTTGGTTTTAGAAGCATTGAGATATCACATCTCATGCTATCGGAAGGGTCTCAGGTTTGGAATGGGAAGGGGTTGGATATCACATCTCATGCTATAGGGAGGGTCTCAGGTTTGGAAGGGGATTTGGATATCACATCTCATGTTATAGGAAGGATCTCAGGTTTGGTATTAGAAGCATTGAGATATCACATCTCATGCTATCGGATGGGTCTCAGGATTGGAATGGGAAGGAGTTGGATATCACATCTCATGCTATAGGAAGGGTCTCAGGTTTGGAACTGGAAGGAGTTGGATATCACATCTCATGTTATAGGAAGCGTCTCAGGTTTGGTATTAGAATCATTGAGATATCACATTGCATGCTGTAGGAAGTGTCTCAGGATTGGAATGGGAAGGACTTGGATATCACATCTCATGCTTTAGGTAGGCTCTCAGGTTTGGAAAGGGAAGGAGTTGGATATCACATTTCATGTTAGAGGAAGGATCTCAGGTTTGGTATTAGAGGCATTGAGATATCACATCTCATGCTATAGGAAGGGTCTCAGGATTGGAATGGGAAGGAGTTGGATATCACATCTCATGCTATAGGAAGGATCTCAGGTTTGGTATAAGCATTGAGATATCACATTGCATGCTTTAGGAAGGGTCTAAGGATTGGAATGGGAAGGACTTGGATATCACATCTCATGCTATAGGTAGGCTCTCAGGTTTGGAAAGGGAAGGAGTTGGATATCACATTTCATGTTAGAGGAAGGATCTCAGGTTTGGTATTAGAGGCATTGAGATATCACATCTCATGCAATAGGAAGGGTCTCAGGATTGGAATGGGAAAGAGTTGGATATCACATCTCATGCTATAGGAAGGGTCTCAGGTTTGGTATAAGCATTGAGATATCACATCTCATGCTATAGGAAGGGTCTCAGGATTGGAATGGGAAGGAGTTGGATATCACATCTCAAGCTATAGGAAGGGTCTCAGGATTGGAATGGGAAGGAGTTTGATATCACATCTCATGCCATAATATGGGTCTCAGGTTTGGTAGAAGCATTGGGATATCACATCTCATGCTATCGGAAGGGTATCAGGATTGGATTTGGAAGGTGTTGGATATCCCATCTCATGCTATAGGAAGGGTCTCAGGTTGGAATGGGAAGGAGTTGGATATCACATCTCAAGACATAGGAAGGGTCTCAGGTTTGGTATTAGAAACATTGAGATATAAAGTCCCATGGTATAGGAAGGGTCTCAGAATTGGAATTGGAAGGAGTTGGGTATCACATCTCAAGCTATAGGAAGGGTCTCAGGATTGGAATGGGAAGGAGTTGTATATGACATCTCATGCCATAGGAAAGGTCTCAGGTTTGGTATAAGCATTGAGATATCACATCTCTGCTATCGGAAGGGTCTCAGGATTGGAATGGGAAGGAGTTGGATATCCCATCTCATGTTATAGGAAGCGTCTCAGGTTTGGTATAAGCATTGAGATATCACATCTCTGCTATCGGAAGTGTCTCAGGATTGGAATGGGAAGGAGTTGGATATCCCATCTCATGTTATAGGACGGGTCTCAGGTTTGGTATTAGAATCATTGAGATATCACATTGCATGCTGTATGAAGGGTCTAAGGATTGGAATGGGAAGGACTTGGATATCACATCTCATGCTATAGGTAGGCTCTCAGGTTTGGAAAGGGAAGGAGTTGGATATCACATTTCATGTTAGAGGAAGGATCTCAGGTTTGGTATTAGAGGCATTGAGATATTACATCTCATGCTATAGGAAGGGTCTCAGGATTGGAATGGGAAGGGGTTGGATATCACATCTCATGCTATAGGAAGTGTCTCAGGTTTGGTATAAGCATTGAGATATCACATTGCATGCTGTATGAAGGGTCTAAGGATTGGAATGGGAAGGACTTGGATATCACATCTCATGCTATAGTTAGGCTCTCAGGTTTGGAAAGGGAAGGAGTTGGATATCACATTTCATGTTAGAGGAAGGATCTCAGGTTTGGTATAAGAGGCATTGAGATATCACATCTCATGCTATAGGAAGGGTCTAAGGATTGGAATGGGAAGGAGTTGGTTATCACATCCCATGCTATAGGAAGGGTCTCAGGTTTGGTATAAGCATTGAGATATCACATCTCATGCTATAGGAAGGGTCTCAGATTTGGAATGGGAAGGAGTTGGATATCACATCTCAAGCTATAGGAAGGGTCTCAGGATTGGAATGGGAAGGAGTTTGATATCACATCTTATGCCATAGTATGGGTCTCAGGTTTGGTAGAAGCATTGGGATATCACATCTCATGCTATCGGAAGGGGATCAGGATTGGATTTGGAAGGAGTTGGATATCCCATCTCATGCTATAGGAAGGGTCTCAGGTTGGAATGGGAAGGAGTTGGATATCACATCTCAAGCCATAGGAAGGGTCTCAAGTTTGGTATTAGAAGCATTGAGATATAAAGTCTCATGGTATAGGAAATGTCTCAGAATTGGAATGGAAGGAGTTGGGTATCACATCTCAAGCTATAGGAAGGGTCTCAGGATTGGAATGGGAAGGAGTTGTATATGACATCTCATGCCATAGGAAAGGTCTCAGGTTTGGTATAAGCATTGAGATATCACATCTCTGCTATCGGAAGGGTCTCAAGATTGGAATGGGAAGGAGTTGGATATCCCATCTCATGTTATAGGAAGGGTCTCAGGTTTGGTATTAGAAGCATTGAGATATCACATCTCATGCTATAGGAAGGGTCTCAGGATTGGAATGGGAAGGACTTGGATATCCCATCTCATGTTATTGGACGGGTCTCAGGTGTGGTATTAGAAGCATTGAGATATCACATCGCATGCTGTAGGAAGGGTCTCAGGTTTGGAATTGGAAGGAATTGGATATCACATCTCATGTCATAGGAAGGAACTCAGGTTTGCTATTAGAAGCATTGAGATATTACATCTCATGCTATAGGAATGGTCTCAGGATTGGAATGAGAAGGAGTTGGATATTACATTCTTGCTATAGGATGTGTCTCAGGTTTGGAATGGGAAGGAGTTGGATATCACATATGCTATAGGAAGGGCCTCAGGTTTGGAACGGGAAGGAGTTGGATATCACATCTCATGCTTTAAGAAGGGTCTCGGTTTTGGTATTAAAAGCATTGAGATATCACATATCATGCTATAGGAAGGGTCTCAGGATTGGAATGGGAAGGAGTTGGATATCACATCTCATGCTAAAGGAAAGGTCTCAGGTTTGGAAGGGGAAGGATTTGGATCTCACATATGTTTTAGGACGGGTCTCAGGTTTGGTATTAGAAGCATTGAGATATCACATCTCATGGTATAATAAGGGTCTCGGGATTGGAATGGGAAGGAGTTGGATTGCACATCTCAAGCTATCTCAGGATTGGAATGGGAAGGAGTTTGATATCATATCTCAAGCTATAGGAAGGGTCTCAGGTTTGGAAAGGGAATGATTTGGATTTCACATCTCATGTTATAGGATGGTTCTCATGGATGGTTTTAGAAGCATTGAGATATCACATCTCATGCTATCGGAAGGGTCTCAGTTTTGGAAAGGGAATGATTTGGATTTCACATCTCATGTTATAGGATGGTTCTCATGTTTGGTTTTAGAAGCATTGAGATATCACATCTCATGCTATCGGAAGGGTCTCAGGTTTGGAATGGGAAGGGGTTGGATATCACATCTCATGCTATAGGGAGGGTCTCAGGTTTGGAAGGGGATTTGGATATCACATCTCATGTTATAGGAAGGATCTCAGGTTTGGTATTAGAAGCATTGAGATATCACATCTCATGCTATCGGATGGGTCTCAGGATTGGAATGGGAAGGAGTTGGATATCACATCTCATGCTATAGGAAGGGTCTCAGGTTTGGAACTGGAAGGAGTTGGATATCACATCTCATGTTATAGGAAGCGTCTCAGGTTTGGTATTAGAATCATTGAGATATCACATTGCATGCTGTAGGAAGTGTCTCAGGATTGGAATGGGAAGGACTTGGATATCACATCTCATGCTTTAGGTAGGCTCTCAGGTTTGGAAAGGGAAGGAGTTGGATATCACATTTCATGTTAGAGGAAGGATCTCAGGTTTGGTATTAGAGGCATTGAGATATCACATCTCATGCTATAGGAAGGGTGTCAGGATTGGAATGGGAAGGAGTTGGATATCACATCTCATGCTATAGGAAGGGTCTCAGGTTTGGTATAAGCATTGAGATATCACATTGCATGCTTTAGGAAGGGTCTAAGGATTGGAATGGGAAGGACTTGGATATCACATCTCATGCTATAGGTAGGCTCTCAGGTTTGGAAAGGGAAGGAGTTGGATATCACATTTCATGTTAGAGGAAGGATCTCAGGTTTGGTATTAGAGGCATTGAGATATCACATCTCATGCAATAGGAAGGGTCTCAGGATTGGAATGGGAAGGAGTTGGATATCACATCTCATGCCATAATACGGGTCTCAGGTTTGGTAGAAGCATTGAGATATCACATCTCATGCTATCGGAAGGGTCTCAGGATTGGATTTGGATGGAGTTGGATATCCCATCTCATGTTATAGGAAGGGTCTCAGGTTGGAATGGGAAGGAGTTGGATATCACATCTCATGTTATAGGAAGGGTCTCAGGATTGGAATGGGAAGGACTTGGATATCACATCTCATGCTATAGGAAGGCTCTCAGGTTTGGAAAGGGAAGGAGTTGGATATCACATTTCATGTTAGATGAAGGATCTCAGGTTTGGTATTAGAGGCATTGAGATATCACATCTCATGCTATCGGAAGGGTCTCAGGATTGGAATGGGAAGGAGTTGGATATCACATCTCATACTATAGGAAGGGTCTCAGGTTTGGAACAGGAAGGAGTTGGATATCACATCTCATGCTAAAGGAAGGGTCTCAGGCTTGGAAGGGGAAGGATTAGCATATTACATCTCATGTTATAGGACGGGTCTCAGGTTTAGTATTAGAAGCATTGAGATATCACATCTCATGGTATAGGAAGGGTCTCAGGATTGGATTGGGAAGGAGTTGGATATCCCATCTCATGCTATAGGAAGGGTCTCAGGATTGGAATGGGAAGGAGTAGTATATGACATCTCATGTCATAGGAAGGGTCTCAGGTTTGGTATAAGCATTGATATATCACATCTCTGCTATCGGAAAGGTCTCGGGATTGGAATGGGAAGGAGTTGGATATCCTATCTCATGTTATAGGAAGGGTCTCAGGTTTGGTATTAGAAGCATTGAGATATCACATCTCATGTTATAGGAAGGGTCTCAGGATTGGAATGGGAAGGACTTGGATATCACATCTCATGCTATAGGGACGGTCTCAGGTTTCATATTAGAAGCATTGAGATATCAAGTCTCATGGTATAGGAAGGGTCTCAGAATTGGAATGGGAAGGAGTTGGATATCACATCTCATGCCATAATATGGGTCTCAGGTTTGGTAGAAGCATTGAGATATCACATCTCATGCTATCGGAAGGGTCTCAGGATTGGATTTGGATGGAGTTGGATATCCCATCTCATGCTATAGGAAGGGTCTCAGGTTGGAATGGGAAGGAGTTGGATATCACATCTCATGTTATAGGAAGGGTCTCAGGATTGGAATGGGAAGGACTTGGATATCACATCTCATGCTATAGGAAGGCTCTCAGGTTTGGAAAGGGAAGGAGTTGGATATCACATTTCATGTTAGAGGAAGGATCTCAGGTTTGGTATTAGAGGCATTGAGATATCACATCTCATGCTATCAGAAGGGTCTCAGGATTGGAATGGGAAGGAGTTGGATATCACATCTCATACTATAGGAAGGGTCTCAGGTTTGGAACTGGAAGGAGTTGGATATCACATCTCATGCTATAGGGAGGGTCTCAGGTTTGGAAGGGGATTTGGATATCACATCTCATGTTATAGGAAGGATCTCAGGTTTGGTATTAGAAGCATTGAGATATCACATCTCATGCTATCGGATGGGTCTCAGGATTGGAATGGGAAGGAGTTGGATATCACATCTCATACTATAGGAAGGGTCTCAGGTTTGGAACTGGAAGGAGTTGGATATCACATCTCATGCTATAGGGAGGGTCTCAGGCTTGGAAGGGGATTTGGATATCACATCTCATGTTATAGGAAGGATCTCAGGTTTGGTATTAGAAGCATTGAGATATCACATCTCATGCTATCGGATGGGTCTCAGGATTGGAATGGGAAGGAGTTGGATATCACATCTCATGTTATAGGAAGCGTCTCAGTTTTGGTATAAGCATTGAGATATCACATCTCTGCTATCGGAAGTGTCTCAGGATTGGAATGGGAATTAGTTGGATATCCCATCTCATGTTATAGGACGGGTCTCAGGTTTGGTATTAGAATCATTGAGATATCACATTGCATGCTGTAGGGAGGGTCTAAGGAGAGGAATGGGAAGGATTTGGATATCACATCTCAATCTATAGGTAGGCTCTCAGGCTTGGAAAGGGAAGGAGTTGGATATCACATTTCATGTTAGAGGAAGGATCTCAGGTTTGGTATTAGAGGCATTGAGATATCACATCTCATGCTATAGGAAGGGTCTCAGGATTGGAATGGGAAGGAGTTGGATATCACATCTCATGCTACAGGAAGGGTCTCAGGTTTGATATAAGCATTGAGATATCATATTGCATGCTGTGGGAAGGGTCTAAGGATTGGAATGGGAAGGACTTGGATATCACATCTCATGCTATAGGTAGGCTCTCAGGTTTGGAAAGGGAAGGAGTTGGATATCACATTTCATGTTAGAGGAAGGATCTCAGGTTTGGTATTAGAGGCATTGAGATATCACATCTCATGCTATAGGAAGGGTCTCAGGATTGGAATGGGAAGGAGTTGGATATCACATCTCATGCTATAGGAAGGGTCTCAGGTTTGGTATAAGCATTGAGATATCACATCTCATGCTATAGGAAGGGTCTCAGGATTGGAATGGGAAGGAGTTGGACATCACATCTCAAGCTATAGGAAGGGTCTCAGGATTGGAATGGGAAGGAGTTTGATATCACATCTCATGCCATAATATGGGTCTCAGGTTTGGTAGAAGCATTGGGATATCACATCTCATGCTATCGGAAGGGTATCAGGATTGGATTTGGAAGGAGTTGGATATCCCATCTCATGCTATAGGAAGGGTCTCAGGTTGGAATGGGAAGGAGTTGGATATCACATCTCAAGCCATAGGAAGGGTCTCAGGTTTGGTATTAGAAGCATTGAGATATCAAGTCTCATGGTATAGGAAGGGTCTCAGCATTGGAATGGGAAGGAGTTGTATACGACATCTCATGCCATGGGAAAGGTCACAGGTTTGGTATAAGCATTGAGATATCACATCTCTGCTATCGGAAGGGTCTCAGGATTGGAATGGGAAGGAGTTGGATATCCCATCTCATGTTATAGGAAGGGTCTCAGGTTTGGTATTAGAAGCATTGAGATATCACATCTCAAGCTATAGGAAGGGTCTCAGGATTGGAATGGTAAGGACTTGGATATCCCATCTCATGTTATTGGATGGGTCTCAGGTGTGGTATTAGAAGCATTGAGATATCACATCGCATGCTGTAGGAAGGGTCTCAGGTTTGGAATTGGAAGGAATTGGATATCACATCTCATGTCATAGGAAGGAACTCAGGTTTGCTATTAGAAGCATTGAGATATCACATCTCATGCTATAGGAATGGTCTCAGGTTTGGAATGGGAAGTAGTTGGATATCACATATGCTATAGGAAGGGCCTCAGGTTTGGAACGGGAAGGAGTTGGGTATCACATCTCATGCTTTAAGAAGGGTCTCAGTTTTGGTATTAGAAGCATTGAGATATCACATCTCATGCTATAGGAAGGGTCTCAGGTTTGGTATTACAAGCATTGTGATATTACATCTCATGCTATAGGAAGGGTCTCAGGATTGGATTGGGAAGGAGTCGGATATCACAGCTCACGCTATAGGAAGGGCCTCAGGTTTGGTATGTTGGTATGAGAAACATTGAGATATCACATCTCATGGTATAGGAAGGAGCTCAGGATTGGAATAGGAAGGAGTTGGATATCACATCTCATGTTATAGGAAGGATATCAGGTTTGGTATTAGAAGCATTGAGATATCATATCTCATGCTATAGGAAGGTTCTCAGGATTGGAATGGGAAGGAGTTGGATATCACATCTCATGCTATAGGAAGGGTCTCAGGTTTGGTATTAGAAGCATTGAGATATCACATCTCATGCTATAGGAAGGGTCTCAGGATTGGAATGGGAAGGAGAAGTATATGGCATCTCATGCCATAGGAAGGGTCTCAGGTTTGGTATAAGCATTGAGATATCACATCTCTGCTATCGGAAGGGTCTCGGGATTGGAATGGGAAGGAGTTGGATATCCCATCTCATGCTATAGGAAGGGTCTCAGGATTGGAATAGGAAGGAGTTGGATATCACATCTCATGCTATATGAAGGGACTCATGTGTGGTATTACAAGCATTGTGATATTACATCTCATGCTATAGGAAGGGTCTCAGGATTGGATTGGGAAGGAGTCGGATATCACATCTCATTCTATAGGAAGGGTCTCAGGTTTGGTATTAGAAGCATTGAGATATCACATATCATGCTATAGGAAGGGTCTCAGGATTGGAATGGGAAAGAGTTGGATATCACATCTCATGCTAAAGGAAAGGTCTCAGGTTTGGAAGGGGAAGGATTTGGATCTCACATATGTTTTAGGACGGGTCTCAGGTTTGGTATTAGAAGCATTGAGATATCACATCTCATGGTATAGGAAGGGTCTCGGGATTGGAATGGGAAGGAGTTGGATTGCACATCTCAAGCTATCTCAGGATTGGAATGGGAAGGAGTTTGATATCATATCTCAAGCTATAGGAAGGGTCTCAGGTTTGGAAAGGGAATGATTTGGATTTCACATCTCATGTTATAGGATGGTTCTCATGGATGGTTTTAGAAGCATTGAGATATCACATCTCATGCTATCGGAAGGGTCTCAGTTTTGGAAAGGGAATGATTTGGATTTCACATCTAATGTTATAGGATGGTTCTCATGTTTGGTTTTAGAAGCATTGAGATATCACATCTCATGCTATCGGAAGGGTCTCAGGTTTGGAATGGGAAGGGGTTGGATATCACATCTCATGCTATAGGGAGGGTCTCAGGTTTGGAAGGGGATTTGGATATCACATCTCATGTTATAGGAAGGATCTCAGGTTTGGTATTAGAAGCATTGAGATATCACATCTCATGCTATCGGATGGGTCTCAGGATTGGAATGGGAAGGAGTTGGATATCACATCTCATGCTATAGGAAGGGTCTCAGGTTTGGAACTGGAAGGAGTTGGATATCACATCTCATGTTATAGGAAGCGTCTCAGGTTTGGTATTAGAATCATTGAGATATCATATTGCATGCTGTAGGAAGTGTCTCAGGATTGGAATGGGAAGGACTTGGATATCACATCTCATGCTTTAGGTAGGCTCTCAGGTTTGGAAAGGGAAGGAGTTGGATATCACATTTCATGTTAGAGGAAGGATCTCAGGTTTGGTATTAGAGGCATTGAGATATCACATCTCATGCTATAGGAAGGGTCTCAGGATTGGAATGGGAAGGAGTTGGATATCACATCTCATGCTATAGGAAGGATCTCAGGTTTGGTATAAGCATTGAGATATCACATTGCATGCTTTAGGAAGGGTCTAAGGATTGGAATGGGAAGGACTTGGATATCACATCTCATGCTATAGGTAGGCTCTCAGGTTTGGAAAGGGAAGGAGTTGGATATCACATTTCATGTTAGAGGAAGGATCTCAGGTTTGGTATTAGAGGCATTGAGATATCACATCTCATGCAATAGGAAGGGTCTCAGGATTGGAATGGGAAAGAGTTGGATATCACATCTCATGCTATAGGAAGGGTCTCAGGTTTGGTATAAGCATTGAGATATCACATCTCATGCTATAGGAAGGGTCTCAGGATTGGAATGGGAAGGAGTTGGATATCACATCTCAAGCTATAGGAAGGGTCTCAGGATTGGAATGGGAAGGAGTTTGATATCACATCTCATGCCATAATATGGGTCTCAGGTTTGGTAGAAGCATTGGGATATCACATCTCATGCTATCGGAAGGGTATCAGGATTGGATTTGGAAGGTGTTGGATATCCCATCTCATGCTATAGGAAGGGTCTCAGGTTGGAATGGGAAGGAGTTGGATATCACATCTCAAGACATAGGAAGGGTCTCAGGTTTGGTATTAGAAACATTGAGATATAAAGTCCCATGGTATAGGAAGGGTCTCAGAATTGGAATTGGAAGGAGTTGGGTATCACATCTCAAGCTATAGGAAGGGTCTCAGGATTGGAATGGGAAGGAGTTGTATATGACATCTCATGCCATAGGAAAGGTCTCAGGTTTGGTATAAGCATTGAGATATCACATCTCTGCTATCGGAAGGGTCTCAGGATTGGAATGGGAAGGAGTTGGATATCCCATCTCATGTTATAGGAAGCGTCTCAGGTTTGGTATAAGCATTGAGATATCACATCTCTGCTATCGGAAGTGTCTCAGGATTGGAATGGGAAGGAGTTGGATATCCCATCTCATGTTATAGGACGGGTCTCAGGTTTGGTATTAGAATCATTGAGATATCACATTGCATGCTGTATGAAGGGTCTAAGGATTGGAATGGGAAGGACTTGGATATCACATCTCATGCTATAGGTAGGCTCTCAGGTTTGGAAAGGGAAGGAGTTGGATATCACATTTCATGTTAGAGGAAGGATCTCAGGTTTGGTATTAGAGGCATTGAGATATTACATCTCATGCTATAGGAAGGGTCTCAGGATTGGAATGGGAAGGGGTTGGATATCACATCTCATGCTATAGGAAGTGTCTCAGGTTTGGTATAAGCATTGAGATATCACATTGCATGCTGTATGAAGGGTCTAAGGATTGGAATGGGAAGGACTTGGATATCACATCTCATGCTATAGTTAGGCTCTCAGGTTTGGAAAGGGAAGGAGTTGGATATCACATTTCATGTTAGAGGAAGGATCTCAGGTTTGGTATAAGAGGCATTGAGATATCACATCTCATGCTATAGGAAGGGTCTAAGGATTGGAATGGGAAGGAGTTGGTTATCACATCCCATGCTATAGGAAGGGTCTCAGGTTTGGTATAAGCATTGAGATATCACATCTCATGCTATAGGAAGGGTCTCAGATTTGGAATGGGAAGGAGTTGGATATCACATCTCAAGCTATAGGAAGGGTCTCAGGATTGGAATGGGAAGGAGTTTGATATCACATCTTATGCCATAGTATGGGTCTCAGGTTTGGTAGAAGCATTGGGATATCACATCTCATGCTATCGGAAGGGGATCAGGATTGGATTTGGAAGGAGTTGGATATCCCATCTCATGCTATAGGAAGGGTCTCAGGTTGGAATGGGAAGGAGTTGGATATCACATCTCAAGCCATAGGAAGGGTCTCAAGTTTGGTATTAGAAGCATTGAGATATAAAGTCTCATGGTATAGGAAATGTCTCAGAATTGGAATGGAAGGAGTTGGGTATCACATCTCAAGCTATAGGAAGGGTCTCAGGATTGGAATGGGAAGGAGTTGTATATGACATCTCATGCCATAGGAAAGGTCTCAGGTTTGGTATAAGCATTGAGATATCACATCTCTGCTATCGGAAGGGTCTCAAGATTGGAATGGGAAGGAGTTGGATATCCCATCTCATGTTATAGGAAGGGTCTCAGGTTTGGTATTAGAAGCATTGAGATATCACATCTCATGCTATAGGAAGGGTCTCAGGATTGGAATGGGAAGGACTTGGATATCCCATCTCATGTTATTGGACGGGTCTCAGGTGTGGTATTAGAAGCATTGAGATATCACATCGCATGCTGTAGGAAGGGTCTCAGGTTTGGAATTGGAAGGAATTGGATATCACATCTCATGTCATAGGAAGGAACTCAGGTTTGCTATTAGAAGCATTGAGATATTACATCTCATGCTATAGGAATGGTCTCAGGATTGGAATGAGAAGGAGTTGGATATTACATTCTTGCTATAGGATGTGTCTCAGGTTTGGAATGGGAAGGAGTTGGATATCACATATGCTATAGGAAGGGCCTCAGGTTTGGAACGGGAAGGAGTTGGATATCACATCTCATGCTTTAAGAAGGGTCTCGGTTTTGGTATTAAAAGCATTGAGATATCACATATCATGCTATAGGAAGGGTCTCAGGATTGGAATGGGAAGGAGTTGGATATCACATCTCATGCTAAAGGAAAGGTCTCAGGTTTGGAAGGGGAAGGATTTGGATCTCACATATGTTTTAGGACGGGTCTCAGGTTTGGTATTAGAAGCATTGAGATATCACATCTCATGGTATAATAAGGGTCTCGGGATTGGAATGGGAAGGAGTTGGATTGCACATCTCAAGCTATCTCAGGATTGGAATGGGAAGGAGTTTGATATCATATCTCAAGCTATAGGAAGGGTCTCAGGTTTGGAAAGGGAATGATTTGGATTTCACATCTCATGTTATAGGATGGTTCTCATGGATGGTTTTAGAAGCATTGAGATATCACATCTCATGCTATCGGAAGGGTCTCAGTTTTGGAAAGGGAATGATTTGGATTTCACATCTCATGTTATAGGATGGTTCTCATGTTTGGTTTTAGAAGCATTGAGATATCACATCTCATGCTATCGGAAGGGTCTCAGGTTTGGAATGGGAAGGGGTTGGATATCACATCTCATGCTATAGGGAGGGTCTCAGGTTTGGAAGGGCATTTGGATATCACATCTCATGTTATAGGAAGGATCTCAGGTTTGGTATTAGAAGCATTGAGATATCACATCTCATGCTATCGGATGGGTCTCAGGATTGGAATGGGAAGGAGTTGGATATCACATCTCATGCTATAGGAAGGGTCTCAGGTTTGGAACTGGAAGGAGTTGGATATCACATCTCATGTTATAGGAAGCGTCTCAGGTTTGGTATTAGAATCATTGAGATATCACATTGCATGCTGTAGGAAGTGTCTCAGGATTGGAATGGGAAGGACTTGGATATCACATCTCATGCTTTAGGTAGGCTCTCAGGTTTGGAAAGGGAAGGAGTTGGATATCACATTTCATGTTAGAGGAAGGATCTCAGGTTTGGTATTAGAGGCATTGAGATATCACATCTCATGCTATAGGAAGGGTGTCAGGATTGGAATGGGAAGGAGTTGGATATCACATCTCATGCTATAGGAAGGGTCTCAGGTTTGGTATAAGCATTGAGATATCACATTGCATGCTTTAGGAAGGGTCTAAGGATTGGAATGGGAAGGACTTGGATATCACATCTCATGCTATAGGTAGGCTCTCAGGTTTGGAAAGGGAAGGAGTTGGATATCACATTTCATGTTAGAGGAAGGATCTCAGGTTTGGTATTAGAGGCATTGAGATATCACATCTCATGCAATAGGAAGGGTCTCAGGATTGGAATGGGAAGGAGTTGGATATCACATCTCATGCTATAGGAAGGGTCTCAGGTTTCTTATAAGCATTGAGATATCACATCTCATGCTATAGGAAGGGTCTCAGGATTGGAATGGGAAGGAGTTGGATATCACATCTCAAGCTATAGGAAGGGTCTCAGGATTGGAATGGGAAGTAGTTTGATATCACATCTCATGCCATAATATGGGTCTCAGGTTTGGTAGAAGCATTGGGATATCACATCTCATGCTATCGGAAGGGTATCAGGATTGCATTTGGAAGGTGTTGGATATCCCATCTCATGCTATAGGAAGGGTCTCAGGTTGGAATGGGAAGGAGTTGGATATCACATCTCAAGACATAGGAAGGGTCTCAGGTTTGGTATTAGAAACATTGAGATATAAAGTCCCATGGTATAGGAAGGGTCTCAGAATTGGAATTGGAAGGAGTTGGGTATCACATCTCAAGCTATAGGAAGGGTCTCAGGATTGGAATGGGAAGGAGTTGTATATGACATCTCATGCCATAGGAAAGGTCTCAGGTTTGGTATAAGCATTGAGATATCACATCTCTGCTATCGGAAGGGTCTCAGGATTGGAATGGGAAGGAGTTGGATATCCCATCTCATGTTATAGGAAGCGTCTCAGGTTTGGTATAAGCATTGAGATATCACATCTCTGCTATCGGAAGTGTCTCAGGATTGGAATGGGAAGGAGTTGGATATCCCATCTCATGTTATAGGACGGGTCTCAGGTTTGGTATTAGAATCATTGAGATATCACATTGCATGCTGTATGAAGGGTCTAAGGATTGGAATGGGAAGGACTTGGATATCACATCTCATGCTATAGGTAGGCTCTCAGGTTTGGAAAGGGAAGGAGTTGGATATCACATTTCATGTTAGAGGAAGGATCTCAGGTTTGGTATTAGAGGCATTGAGATATTACATCTCATGCTATAGGAAGGGTCTCAGGATTGGAATGGGAAGGGGTTGGATATCACATCTCATGCTATAGGAAGTGTCTCAGGTTTGGTATAAGCATTGAGATATCACATTGCATGCTGTATGAAGGGTCTAAGGATTGGAATGGGAAGGACTTGGATATCACATCTCATGCTATAGTTAGGCTCTCAGGTTTGGAAAGGGAAGGAGTTGGATATCACATTTCATGTTAGAGGAAGGATCTCAGGTTTGGTATTAGAGGCATTGAGATATCACATCTCATGCTATAGGAAGGGTCTCAGGATTGGAATGGGAAGGAGTTGGTTATCACATCTCATGCTATAGGAAGGGTCTCAGGTTTGGTATAAGCATTGAGATATCACATCTCATGCTATAGGAAGGGTCTCAGATTTGGAATGGGAAGGAGTTGGATATCACATCTCAAGCTATAGGAAGGGTCTCAGGATTGGAATGGGAAGGAGTTTGATATCACATCTTATGCCATAGTATGGGTCTCAGGTTTGGTAGAAGCATTGGGATATCACATCTCATGCTATCGGAAGGGGATCAGGATTGGATTTGGAAGGAGTTGGATATCCCATCTCATGCTATAGGAAGGGTCTCAGGTTGGAATGGGAAGGAGTTGGATATCACATCTCAAGCCATAGGAAGGGTCTCAAGTTTGGTATTAGAAGCATTGAGATATAAAGTCTCATGGTATAGGAAATGTCTCAGAATTGGAATGGGAAGGAGTTGGGTATCACATCTCAAGCTATAGGAAGGGTCTCAGGATTGGAATGGGAAGGAGTTGTATATGACATCTCATGCCATAGGAAAGGTCTCAGGTTTGGTATAAGCATTGAGATATCACATCTCTGCTATCGGAAGGGTCTCAAGATTGGAATGGGAAGGAGTTGGATATCCCATCTCATGTTATAGGAAGGGTCTCAGGTTTGGTATTAGAAGCATTGAGATATCACATCTCATGCTATAGGAAGGGTCTCAGGATTGGAATGGGAAGGACTTGGATATCCCATCTCATGTTATTGGACGGTTCTCAGGTGTGGTATTAGAAGCATTGAGATATCACATCGCATGCTGTAGGAAGGGTCTCAGGTTTGGAATTGGAAGGAATTGGATATCACATCTCATGTCATAGGAAGGAACTCAGGTTTGCTATTAGAAGCATTGAGATATTACATCTCATGCTATAGGAATGGTCTCAGGATTGGAATGAGAAGGAGTTGGATATTACATTCTTGCTATAGGATGGGTCTCAGGTTTGGAATGGGAAGGAGTTGGATATCACATATGCTATAGGAAGGGCCTCAGGCTTGGAACGGGAAGGAGTTGGATATCACATCTCATGCTTTAAGAAGGGTCTCGGTTTTGGTATTAAAAGCATTGAGATATCACATCTCATGCTATAGGGTTTGGTATTACAAGCATTGTGATATTACATCTCATGCTATAGGAAGGGTCTCAGGATTGGATTGGGAAGGAGTCGGATATCACAGCTCACGCTATAGGAAGGGTCTCAGGTTTGGAATGGGAAGGATTTGTATATCACATCTCTTGCTATAGGGAGGGCCTCAGGTTTGGTATGAGAAACATTAAGATATCACATCTCATGGTATAGGAAGGATCTCAGGATTGGAATAGGAAGGAGTTGGATATCACATCTCGTGTTATAGGAAGGATATCAGGTTTGGTATTAGAAGCATTGAGATATCATATCTCATGCTATAGGAAGGGTCTCAGGATTGGAATGGGAAGGAGTTGGATATCACATCTCATGCTATAGGAAGGGTATCAGGTTTGGTAGAAGCATTGAGATATCACATCTCATGCTATAGGAAGGGTCTCAGGATTGGAATGGGAAGGAGAATTATATGACATCTCATGCCATAGGAAGGGTCTCAGGTTTGGTATAAGCATTGAGATATCACATCTCTGCTATCGGAAGGGTCTCGGGATTGGAATGGGAAGGAGTTGGATATCCCATCTCATGCTATAGGAAGGGTCTCAGGTTTGGTATTAGAAGCATTGAGATGTCACGTCTCATGCTATAGGAAGGGTCTCAGGATTGGAATAGGAAGGAGTTGGATATCACATCTCATGCTATATGAAGGGACTCAGGTGTGGTATTAGAAGCATTGTGATATTACATCTCATGCTATAGGAAGGGTCTCAGGATTGGATTGGGAAGGAGTCGGATATCACATCTCATGCTATAGGAAGGGTCTCAGGTTTGGAATAGGAAGGAGTTGGATACACATCTCATGTTATAGGAAGGATCTCAGGTTTGGTATTAGAAGCATTGAGATATCACATATCATGCTATAGGAAGGGTCTCAGGATTGGAATGGGAAGGAGTTGGATATCACATCTCATGCTAAAGGAAAGGTCTCAGGTTTGGAAGGGGAAGGATTTGGATCTCACATATGTTTTAGGACGAGTCTCAGGTTTGGTATTAGAAGCATTGAGATATCACATCTCATGGTATCGGAAGGGTCTCGGGATTGGAATGGGAAGGAGTTGGATAGCACATCTCAAGCTATCTCAGGATTGGAATGGGAAGGAGTTTGATATCACATCTCAAGTTATAGGAAGGGTCTCAGGTTTGGAAAGGGAATGATTTGGATTTCACATCTCATGTTATAGGATGGTTCTCATGTTTGGTTTTAGAAGCATTGTGAAATCACATCTCATGCTATCGGAAGGGTCTCAGTTTTGGAAAGGGAATGATTTGGATTTCACATCTCATGTTATAGGATGGTTCTCATGTTTGGTTTTAGAAGCATTGAGATATCACATCTCATGCTATCGGAAGGGTCTCAGGTTTGGAATGGGAAGGAGTTGGATATCACATCTCATGCTATAGGAAGGATCTCAGGTTTGGTATTAGAAGCATTGTGAAATCACATCTCATGCTATCGGAAGGGTCTCAGTTTTGGAAAGGGAATGATTTGGATTTCACATCTCATGTTATAGGATGGTTCTCATGTTTGGTTTTAGAAGCATTGAGATATCACATCTCATGCTATCGGAAGGGTCTCAGGTTTGGAATGGGAAGGAGTTGGATATCACATCTCATGCTATAGGGAGGATCTCAGGTTTGGTATTAGAAGCATTGAGATATCACATCTCATGCTATCAGAAGGGTCTCAGGATTGGAATGGGAAGGATCGGATATCACATCTCTGTCATGCGCAGCCGGGCCGATTGGCGGATACTTCCGCATTGGAGGCTCCGGCGCAGACCGTAGTTCCAGCACGTTGCTTTCTTTACGTGCAGCCGCGGTCTAGTTCTCCGGCAAGATGGCGTCGCCGGGAAGTATTTCAGTATCTCACTCCCGGCAATCTCTGCGTTGCAACCCCCATAGTGTTTTTGTTTTCCTGCTTTGGGTGAGAACGCTAGTATTTCCCTTACACGGCTTGGTCCGTGCCTTTACCTTCGCCTCTCCTAGTTTTCGAGCGAGGCTTCTTCCTCTCTCTCTCTCTCTCTCTCCCTTCTCCCCTTTTGCTTTACCTTCTTCAGCTTTTGCGGCTCTATCTTGCCGCCGGCTACAGTCTCTCTCACTACTCCTTCTAGCAAGGCGTTTTTCTGCCTTGTTTCTGCCATCATCGTTTGTCATCCTCCTCCTCAAATCCGTATTAGCCGGAAACCTACTCTTCTACTACTACAGACTACGCTTCATCATTATCCTTGGAAGACTCCAGTTTGGCTTCATTCTTTGCAAGGGTTTTTTCTGCCATCCAGGCTTTTTCCCTTGTCGCCCACTACGGGAAAGGAGTCCCAGGACTGCTTGTTTCAAGCACTCACTGTGGCTTCCTCTCGTGGTAGGCAAGTATCTTCAACCACAAAGAGAGATTTCTGCTCACGTCGGCATCTCAAGACGGAAGAATTGGAGGATTACCGATCAGGTGAGGAGAGTGGGGAGGAGAGGGAGACGAAATTGGACAATCTCATGCTAAAGGGAGGGTCTCAGGTTTGGAAGTGGACGGATTTGGATATCACATCTCATGTTTTAGGAAGGATCTCAGGTTTGGTATTAGAAGCATTGAGATATCACATCTCATGCTATTGGAAGGATCTCAGGTTTGGTATTAGAAGCATTGAGATATCACATATCATGCTATCAGAAGGGTCTCAGGATTGGAATGGGAAGGAGTCGGATATCACATCTCATGCTAAAGGGAGGGTCTCAGGTTTGGAAGTGGAAGGATTTGGATATCACATCTCATGTTATAGGACGGATCTCAGGTTTGGTATTAGGAGCATTGAGATATCACATCTCATGCTATAGGAAGGGTCTCAGGATTGGAATGGGAAGGAGTTGGATATCACATCTCATGCTAAAGGAAGGGTCTCAGTTTTGGTAGAAGCATTGAGATAACACATCTCATGCTATAGGAAGGGTCTCAGGATTGGAATGGGAAGGAGTTGGATATCCCAGCTCATGTTATTGGATGGGTCAAGGTGCGGTATTAGAAGCATTGAGATATCACATCGCATGCTGTAGGAAGGGTCTCAGGTTTGGAATGGGAAGGAATTGGATATCACATCTCATGTCATAGGAAGGATCTCAGGTTTGCTATTAGAAGCATTGAGATATCACATCTCATGCTATAGGAATGGTCTCAGGATTGGAACGAGAAGGAGTTGGATATTACATTCTTGCTGTAGGATGGGTCTCAGGTTTGGAATGGGAAGGAGTTGGATATCACATATGCAATAGGAAGGGCCTCAGGTTTGGAACGGGAAGGAGTTGGATATCACATCTCATGCTTTAAGAAGGGTCTCAGTTTTGGTATTAGAAGCATTGAGATATCACATCTCATGCTATAGGAAGGGTCTCAGGTTTGGTATTACAAGCATTGTGATATTCCATCTCATGCTATAGGAAGGGTCTCAGGATTGGATTGGGAAGGAGTCGGATATCACAGCTCACGCTATAGGAAGGGTCTCTGGTTTGGAATGGGAAGGATTTGTATATCACATCTCATGCCATAGGAAGGGTCTCAGGTTTCGTATAAGCATTGAGATATCACATCTCTGCTATCGGAAGGATCTCAGGATTGGAATGGGAAGGACTTAGATATCACATCTCATGCTATAAAGAGGGTCTCAGTTTTGATATTAGAAGCATTGAGATATCACATCTCATGCTATCGGAAGGGTCTCAGGATTGGAATGGGAAGGAGCTGAATATCACATCTCATGCTAAAGAAGGGTCTCAGTTTTGGAAGGGGAAGGATTTGGATATCACATCTCATGTTATAGGACGTGTCTCAGGTTTGGTATTAGAAGTATTGAGATATCACACCTCATGGTATAGGAAGGGTTTCCGGATTGGAATGGGGAGGAGTTGGATATCATATCTCATGCTATAGGAAGGGTCTCAGGATTGGAATGGGAAGGAGTGTGATATCAAATCTCATGCCATAGGAAGAGTCTCTGGTTTGGTATTAGAATCATTGAGATATCACATCTCATGCTATAGAAAGTGTCTGAGGATTGGAATGGGAAGGAGTTGGATATCACATCTCATGCTATAGGAAGGGTCTCAGGTTTGGTAGAAGCATTGAGATATCACATCTCATGCTATAGGAAGAATCTCAGGATTGGAATGGGAAGGAGTTGGATATCACGTCTCATATTATAGGAAAGGTCTCAGGTTTGGTAGTAGAAACATTGAGATAGCAAATCTCATGCTATAGGAAGGGAAGCAGGATTGGAATGGGACGGAGTTTTATATCACATCTCATGCTATAGGAAGGATCCAGGTTTGGTATTAGAAGCATTGAGATATCACATCTCATGCTATACGAAGGGTCTCAGATTTGGAATGGGAAGGAGTTGGATATCCCATCTTATGTTATAGGACGGGTCTCAGGTTTGGTATTAGAAGCATTGAGATATGACATTTCATGCTGTAGGAAGGGTCTCAGGTTTGGAATGGGAAGGAATTGGATATCACATCTCATGCTATAGGAAGGGTCTCAGGTTTCATATTAGAAGCATTGAGATATCAAGTCTCATGGTATAGGAAGGGTCTCAGAATTGGAATGGGAAGGAGTTGGATATCACATCTCAAGCTATAGGAAGGGTCTCAGGATTGGAATGGGAAGGAGTTTGATATCACATCTCATGCCATAGTATGGGTCTCAGGTTTGGTAGAAGCATTGAGATATCACATCTCATGCTATCGGTACGGTCTCAGGATAGGATTTGGATGGAGTTGGATATCCCATCTCATGCTATAGGAAGGGTCTCAGGTTTGGATTGGGAAGGAGTCCGATATCACATCTCATCCTATAGGAAGGGTCTCAGGTTTGGAATGGGATGGATTTGTATATCACATCTCTTGCTCTAGGAAGGGTCTCAGGTTTGGTAGAAGCATTGAGATATCACATCTCATGCTATAGGAAGGGTCTCAGGATTGGAATGGGAAGGAGTAGTATATGACATCTCATGTCATAGGAAGGGTCTCAGGTTTGGTATAAGCATTGATATATCACATCTCTGCTATCGGAAGGGTCTCGGGATTGGAATGGGAAGGAGTTGGATATCCTGTCTCATGTTATAGGAAGGGTCTCAGGTTTGGTATTAGAAGCATTGAGATATCACATCTCATGTTATAGGAAGGGTCTCAGGATTGGAATGGGAAGGACTTGGATATCACATCTCATGCTATAGGGAGGGTCTCAGGTTTCATATTAGAAGCATTGAGATATCACATCTCATGCTATCGGAAGGGTCTCAGGATTGAAATGGGAAGAAGTTGGATATCACATCTCATGCTAAAGAAAGGGTCTCAGGCTTGGAAGGGGAAGGATTAGGATATTACATCTCATGTTATAGGACGGGTCTCAGGTTTAGTATTAGAAGCATTGAGATATCACATCTCATGGTATAGGAAGGGTCTCAGGATTGGATTGGGAAGTAGTTGGATATCCCATCCCATGCTATAGGAAGGGTCTCAGGTTTGGTATTAGAAGCATTGAGATATCACATCTCATGGTATAGGAAGGGTTTCAGGTTTCGTATTAGAAGCATTGGGATATCAAGTCTCATGGTATAGGAAGGGTCTCAGAATTGGAATGGGAAGGAGTTGGATATCACATCTCATGCCATAATATGCGTCTCAGGTTTGGTAGAAGCATTGAGATATCACATCTCATGCTATCGGAAGGGTCTCAGGATTGGATTTGGATGGAGTTGGATATCCCATCTCATGCTATAGGAAGGGTCTCAGGTTGGAATGGGAAGGAGTTGGATATCACATCTCATGTTATAGGAAGGGTCTCAGGATTGGAATGGGAAGGACTTGGATATCACATCTCATGCTATAGGAAGGCTCTCAGGTTTGGAAAGGGAAGGAGTTGGATATCACATTTCATGTTAGAGGAAGGATCTCAGGTTTGGTATTAGAGGCATTGAGATATCACATCTTATGCTATCGGAAGAGTCTCAGGATTGGAATGGGAAGGAGTTGGATATCACATCTCATGCTACAGGAAGGGTCTCAGGTTTGGAACTGGAAGGAGTTGGATATCACATCTCATGCTATAGGGAGGGTCTCAGGTTTGGAAGGGGATTTGGATATCACATCTCATGTTATAGGAAGGATCTCAGGTTTGGTATTAGAAGCATTGAGATATCACATCTCATGCTATCGGATGGGTCTCAGGTTGGAATGGGAAGGAGTTGGATATCACATCTCATGTTATAGGAAGGGTCTCAGGATTGGAATGGGAAGGACTTGGATATCACATCTCATGCTATAGGAAGGCTCTCAGGTTTGGAAAGGGAAGGAGTTGGATATCACATTTCATGTTAGAGGAAGGATCTCAGGTTTGGTATTAGAGGCATTGAGATATCACATCTTATGCTATCGGAAGAGTCTCAGGATTGGAATGGGAAGGAGTTGGATATCACATCTCATGCTATAGGAAGGGTCTCAGGTTTGGAACTGGAAGGAGTTGGATATCACATCTCATGTTATAGGAAGCGTCTCAGGTTTGGTATAAGCATTGAGATATCACATCTCTGCTATCGGAAGTGTCTCAGGATTGGAATGGGAAGGAGTTGGATATCCCATCTCATGTTATAGGACGGGTCTCAGGTTTGATATTAGAATCATTGAGATATCACATTGCATGCTGTAGGAAGGGTCTAAGGATTGGAATGGGAAGGACTTGGATATCACATCTCATGCTTTAGGTAGGCTATCAGGTTTGGAAAGGGAAGGAGTTGGATATCACATTTCACGTTAGAGGAAGGATCTCAGGTTTGGTATTAGAGGCATTGAGATATCACATCTCATGCTATAGGAAGGGTCTCAGGATTAGAATGGGAAAGAGTTGGATATCACATCTCATGCTATAGGAAGGGTCTCAGGTTTGATATAAGCATTGAGATATCATATTGCATGCTGTAGGAAGGGTCTAAGGATTGGAATGGGAAGGACTTGGATATCACATCTCATGCTATAGGTAGGCTCTCAGGTTTGGAAAGGGAAGGAGTTGGATATCACATTTCATGTTAGAGGAAGGATCTCAGGTTTGGTATTAGAGGCATTGAGATATCACATCTCATGCTATAGGAAGGGTCTCAGGATTGGAATGGGAAGGAGTTGGATATCACATCTCATGCTATAGGAAGGGTCTCAGGTTTGGTATAAGCATTGAGATATCACATCCCATGCTATAGGAAGGGTCTCAGGATTGGAATGGAAAGGGTTTGGATATCACATCTCAAGCTATAGGAAGGGTCTCAGGATTGGAATGGGAAGGAGTTTGATATCACATCTCATGCCATAGTATGGGTCTCAGGTTTGGTAGAAGCATTGGGATATCACATCTCATGCTATCGGAAGGGTATCAGGATTGGATTTGGAAGGAGTTGGATATCCCATCTCATGCTATAGGAAGGGTCTCAGGTTGGAATGGGAAGGAGTTGGATATCACATCTCAAGCCATAGGAAGGGTCTCAGGTTTGGTATTAGAAGCATTGAGATATCAAGTCTCATGGTATAGGAAGGGTCTCAGCATTGGAATGGGAAGGAGTTGTATATGACATCTCATGCCATGGGAAAGGTCTCAGGTTTGGTATAAGCATTGAGATATCACATCTCTGCTATCGGAAGGGTCTCAGGATTGGAATGGGAAGGAGTTGGATATCCCATCTCATGTTATAGGAAGGGTCTCAGGTTTGGTATTAGAAGCATTGAGATATCACATCTCAAGCTATAGGAAGGGTCTCAGGATTGGAATGGGAAGGACTTGGATATCCCATCTCATGTTATTGGACGGGTCTCAGGTGTGGTATTAGAAGCATTGAGATATCACATCGCATGCTGTAGGAAGGGTCTCAGGTTTGGAATTGGAAGGAATTGGATATCACATCTCATGTCATAGGAAGGAACTCAGATTTGCTATTAGAAGCATTGAGATATCACATCTCATGCTATAGGAATGGTCTCAGGATTGGAATGAGAAGGAGTTGGATATTACATTCTTGCTATAGGATGGGACTCAGGTTTGGAATGGGAAGGAGTTGGATATCACATATGCTATAGGAAGGGCCTCAGGTTTGGAACGGGAAGGAGTTGGATATCACATCTCATGCTTTAAGAAGGGTCTCAGTTTTAGTATTAGAAGCATTGAGATATCACATCTCATGCTATAGGAAGGGTCTCAGGTTTGGGATTACAAGCATTGTGATATTACATCTCATGCTATAGGAAGGGTCTCAGGATTGGATTGGGAAGGAGTCGGATATCACAGCTCACGCTATAGGAAGGGTCTCAGGTTTGGAATGGGAAGGATTTGTATATCACATCTCTTGCTGTAGGAAGGGCCTCAGGTTTGGTATGAGAAACATTGAGATATCACATCTCTGCTATCGGAAGGGTCTCAGGATTGGAATGGGAAGGAGTTGGATATCCCATCTCATGTTATAGGAAGGATCTCAGGTTTGGTATTAGAAGCATGGACATATCACATCTCAAGCTATAGGAAGGGTCTCAGGATTGGAATCGGAAGGACTTGGATATCCCATCTCATGTTATTGGACGGGTCTCAGGTGTGGTATTAGAAGCATTGAGATATCACATCGCATGCTGTAGGAAGGGTCTCAGGTTTGGAATTGGAAGGAATTGGATATCACATCTCATGTCATAGGAAGGAACTCAGATTTGCTATTAGAAGCATTGAGATATCACATCTCATGCTATAGGAATGGTCTCAGGATTGGAATGAGAAGGAGTTGGATATTACATTCTTGCTATAGGATGGGACTCAGGTTTGGAATGGGAAGGAGTTGGATATCACATATGCTATAGGAAGGGCCTCAGGTTTGGAACGGGAAGGAGTTGGATATCACATCTCATGCTTTAAGAAGGGTCTCAGTTTTAGTATTAGAAGCATTGAGATATCACATCTCATGCTATAGGAAGGGTCTCAGGTTTGGGATTACAAGCATTGTGATATTACATCTCATGCTATAGGAAGGGTCTCAGGATTGGATTGGGAAGGAGTCGGATATCACAGCTCACGCTATAGGAAGGGTCTCAGGTTTGGAATGGGAAGGATTTGTATATCACATCTCTTGCTGTAGGAAGGGCCTCAGGTTTGGTATGAGAAACATTGAGATATCACATCTCATGGTATAGGAAGGATCTCAGGATTGGAATAGGAAGGAGTTGGATATCACATCTCATGTTATAGGAAGGATATCAGGTTTGGTATTAGAAGCATTGAGATATCATATCTCATGCTATAGGAAGGGTCTCAGGATTGGAATGGGAAGGAGTTGGATATCACATCTCATGCTATAGGAAGGGTCTCAGGTTTGGTAGAAGCATTGAGATATCACATCTCATGCTATAGGAAGGGTCTCAGGATTGGATTGGGAAGGAGAAGTATATGGCATCTCATGCCATAGGAAGGGTCTCAGGTTTGGTATAAGCATTGAGATATCACATCTCTGCTATCAGAAGGGTCTCGGGATTGGAATCGGAAGGAGTTGGATATCCCATCTCATGCTATAGGAAGGGTCTCAGGTTTGGTATTAGAAGCATTGAGATGTCACGTCTCATGCTATAGGAAGGGTCTCAGGATTGTAATAGGAAGGAGTTGGATATCACATCTCATGCTATATGAAGGGACTCAGGTGTGGTATTACAAGCATTGTGATATTACATCTCATGCTATAGGAAGGGTCTCAGGATTGGTTTGGGAAGGAGTCGGATATCACATCTCATGCTATAGGAAGGGTCTCAGGTTTGGTATTAGAAGCATTGAGATATCACATATCATGCTATAGGAAGGGTCTCAGGATTGGAATGGGAAGGAGTTGGATATCACATCTCATGCTAAAGGAAAGGTCTCAGGTTTGGAAGGGGAAGGATATGGATCTGACATATGTTTTAGGACGGGTCTCAGGTTTGGTATTAGAAGCATTGAGATATCACATCTCATGGTATAGGAAGGGTCTCAGGATTGGAATGGGAAGGAGTTGGATTGCACATCTCAAGCTATCTCAGGATTGGAATGGGAAGGAGTTTGATATCACATCTCAAGCTATAGGAAGGGTCTCAGGTTTGGAAAGGGAATGATTTGGATTTCACATCTCATGTTATAGGATGGTTCTCATGTTTGGTTTTAGAAGCATTGAGATATCACATCTCATGCTATCGGAAGGGTCTCAGTTTTGGAAAGGGAATGATTTGGATTTCACATCTCATGTTATAGGATGGTTCTCATGTTTGGTTTTAGAAGCATTGAGATATCACATCTCATGCTATCGGAAGGGTCTCAGGTTTGGAATGGGAAGCAGTTGGATATCACATCTCATGCTATAGGAAGGATCTCAGGTTTGGTATTAGAAGCATTGAGATATCACATCTCATGCTATCGGAAGGGTCTCAGGTTTGGAACTGGAAGGAGTTGGATATCACATCTCATGCTTTAGGGAGGGTCTCAGGTTTGGAAGGGGATTTGGATATCACATCTCATGTTATAGGAAGGATCTCAGGTTTGGTATTAGAAGCATTGAGATATCACATCTCATGCTATTGGATGGGTCTCAGGATTGGAATGGGAAGGAGTTGGATATCACATCTCATGCTATAGGAAGGGTCTCAGGTTTGGAACTGGAAGGAGTTGGATATCACATCTCATGTTATAGGAAGCGTCTCAGGTTTGGTATAAGCATTGAGATATCACATCTCTGCTTTCGGAAGTGTCTCAGGATTGGAATGGGAAGGAGTTGGATATCCCATCTCATGTTATAGGACGGGTCTCAGGTTTGGTATTAGAATCATTGAGATATCATATTGCATGCTGTAGGAAGGGTCTAAGGATTGGAATGGGAAGGACTTGGATATCACATCTCATGCTTTAGGTAGGCTCTCAGGTTTGGAAAGGGAAGGAGTTGGATATCACATTTCATGTTAGAGGAAGGATCTCAGGTTTGGTATTAGAGGCATTGAGATATCACATCTCATGCTATAGGAAGGGACTCAGGATTGGAATGGGAAGGAGTTGGATATCACATCTCATGCTATAGGAAGGGTCTCAGGTTTGGTATAAGCATTGAGATATCACATTGCATGCTGTAGGAAGGGTCTAAGGATTGGAATGGGAAGGAGTTGGATATCCCATCTCATGTTATAGGACGGGTCTCAGGTTTGGTATTAGAATCATTGAGATATCATATTGCATGCTGTAGGAAGGGTCTAAGGATTGGAATGGGAAGGACTTGGATATCACATCTCATGCTTTAGGTAGGCTCTCAGGTTTGGAAAGGGAAGGAGTTGGATATCACATCTCATGCTATAGGAAGGGTCTCAGGTTTGGAACTGGAAGGAGTTGGATATCACATCTCATGTTATAGGAAGCGTCTCAGGTTTGGTATAAGCATTGAGATATCACATCTCTGCTTTCGGAAGTGTCTCAGGATTGGAATGGGAAGGAGTTGGATATCCCATCTCATGTTATAGGACGGGTCTCAGGTTTGGTATTAGAATCATTGAGATATCATATTGCATGCTGTAGGAAGGGTCTAAGGATTGGAATGGGAAGGACTTGGATATCACATCTCATGCTTTAGGTAGGCTCTCAGGTTTGGAAAGGGAAGGAGTTGGATATCACATTTCATGTTAGAGGAAGGATCTCAGGTTTGGTATTAGAGGCATTGAGATATCACATCTCATGCTATAGGAAGGGACTCAGGATTGGAATGGGAAGGAGTTGGATATCACATCTCATGCTATAGGAAGGGTCTCAGGTTTGGTATAAGCATTGAGATATCACATTGCATGCTGTAGGAAGGGTCTAAGGATTGGAATGGGAAGGACTTGGATATCACATCTCATGCTATAGGTAGGCTCTCAGGTTTGGAAAGGGAAGGAGTTGGATATCACATTTCATGTTAGAGGAAGGATCTCAGGTTTGGTATTAGAGGCATTGAGATATCACATCTCATGCTATAGGAAGGGTCTCAGGATTGGAATGGGAATGAGTTGGATATCACATCTCATGCTATAGGAAGGGTCTCAGGTTTGGTATAAGCATTGAGATATCACATCTCATGCTATAGGAAGGGTCTCAGGATTGGAATGGGAAGGAGTTGGATATCACATCTCAAGCTATAGGAAGGGTCTCAGGATTGGAATGGGAAGGAGTTTGATATCACATCTCATGCCATAATATGGGTCTCAAGTTTGGTAGAAGCATTGGGATATCACATCTCATGCTATCGGAAGGGTATCAGGATTGGATTTGGAAGGAGCTGGATATCCCATCTCATGGTATAGGAAGGGACTCAGGTTGGAATGGGAAGGAGTTGGATATCACATCTCAAGACATAGGAAGGGTCTCAGGTTTGGTATTAGAAGCATTGAGATATAAAGTCTCCTGGTATAGGAAGGGTCTCCGAATTGGAATGGGAAGGAGTTGGGTATCACATCTCAAGCTATAGGAAGGGTCTCAGGATTGGAATGGGAAGGAGTTGTATATGACATCTCATGCCATAGGAAAGGTCTCAGGTTTGGTATAAACATTCAGATATCACATCTCTGCTATCGGAAGGGTCTCAGGATTGGAATGGGAAGGAGTTGGATATCCCATCTCATGTTATAGGAAGCGTCTCAGGTTTGGTATAAGCATTGAGATATCACATCTCTGCTATCGGAAGTGTCTCAGGATTGGAATGGGAAGGAGTTGGATATCCCATCTCATGTTATAGGATGGGTCTCAGGTTTGGTATAAGCATTGAGATATCACATCTCTGCTATCAGAAGGGTCTCAGGATTGGAATGGGAAGGAGTTGGATATCCCATCTCATGTTATAGGAAGCGTCTCAGGTTTGGTATAAGCATTGAGATATCACATCTCTGCTATCGGAAGTGTCTCAGGATTGGAATGGGAAGGCGTTGGATATCACATCTCATGCTATAGGAAGGGTCTCAGGTTTGGTATCAGCATTGAGATATCACATTGCATGCTGTAGGAAGGGTCTAAGGATTGGAATGGGAAGAACTTGGATATCACATCTCATGCTATAGGTAGGCTCTCAGGTTTGGAAAGGGAAGGAGTTGGATATCACATTTCATGTTAGAGGAAGGATCTCAGGTTTGGTATTAGAGGCATTGAGATATCACATCTCATGCTATAGGAAGGGTCTCAGGATTGGAATGGGAAGGAGTTGGTTATCACATCTCATGCTATAGGAAGGGTCTCAGAATTGGAATGGGAAGTAGTTGGATATCACATCTCAAGCTATAGGAAGGGTCTCAGGATTGGAATGGGAAGGAGTTTGATATCACATCTTATGCCATAGTATGGGTCTCAGGTTTGGTAGAAGCATTGGGATATCACATCTCATGCTATCGGAAGGGTATCAGGATTGGATTTGGAAGGAATTGGATATCCCATCTCATGCTATAGGAAGGGTCTCAGGTTGGAATGGGAAGGAGTTGGATATCACATCTCAAGCCATAGGAAGGGTCTCAGGTTTGGTATTAGAAGCATTGAGATATAAAGTCTCATGGTATAGGAAGGGTCTCAGAATTGGAATGGGAAGGAGTTGGGTATCACATCTCAAGCTATAGGAAGGGTCTCAGGATTGGAATGGGAAGGAGTTGTATATGACATCTCATGCCATAGGAAAGGTCTCAGGTTTGGTATAAGCATTGAGATATCACATCTCTGCTATCGGAAGGGTCTCAGGATTGGAATGGGAAGGAGTTGGATATCCCATCTCATGTTATAGGAAGGGTCTCAGGTTTGGTATTAGAAGCATTGAGATATCACATCTCATGCTATAGGAAGGGTCTCAGGATTGGAATGGGAAGGACTTGGATATCCCATCTCATGTTATTGGGCGGGTCTCAGGTGTGGTATTAGAAGCATTGAGATATCACATCGCATGCTGTAGGAAGGGTCTCAGGTTTGGAATTGGAAGGAATTGGATATCACATCTCATGTCATAGGAAGGAACTCAGGTTTGCTATTAGAAGCATTGAGATATTACATCTCATGCTATAGGAATGGTCTCAGGATTGGAATGAGAATGAGTTGGATATTACATTCTTGCTATAGGATGGGTCTCAGGTTTGGAATGGGAAGGAGTTGGATATCACATATGCTATAGGAAGGGCCTCAGGTTTGGAACGGGAAGGAGTTGAATATCACATCTCATGCTTTAAGAAGGGTCTCGGTTTTGGTATTAGAAGCATTGAGATATCACATCTCATGCTATAGGAAGGGTCTCAGGTTTGGTATTACAAGCATTGTGATATTACATCTCATGCTATAGGAAGGGTCTCAGGATTGGATTGGGAAGGAGTCGGATATCACAGCTCACACTATAGGAAGGGTCTCAGGTTTGGAATGGGAAGGATTTGTATATCACATCTCTTGCTATAGGAAGGGCCTCAGGTTTGGTATGAGAAACATTGAGATATCACATCTCATGGCATAGGAAGGATCTCAGGATTGGAATAGGAAGGAGTTGGATATCACATCTCATGTTATAGGAAGGATATCAGGTTTGGTATTAGAAGCATTGAGATATCATATCTCATGCTATAGGAAGGGTCTCAGGATTGGAATGGGAAGGAGTTGGATATCACATCTCATGCTATAGGAAGGGTATGAGGTTTGGTAGAAGCATTGAGATATCACATCTCTTGCTATAGGAAGGGTCTCAGGATTGGAATGGGAAGGAGAAGTATATGACATCTCATGCCATAGGAAGGGTCTCAGGTTTGGTATAAGCATTGAGATATCACATCTCTGCTATCGGAAGGGTCTCGGGATTGGAATGGGAAGGAGTTGGATATCACATCTCATGCTATATGAAGGGACTCAGATGTGGTATTACAAGCATTGTGATATTACATCTCATGCTATAAGAAGAGTCTCAGGATTGGATTGGGAAGGAGTCGGATGTCACATCTCATGCTATAGGAAGGGTCTCAGGTTTGGAATGGGAAGTAGTTGGATACACATCTCATGTTATAGGAAGGATCTCAGGTTTGGTATTAGAAGCATTGAGATATCACTTATCATGCTATAGGAAGGGTCTCAGGATTGGAATGGGAAGGAGTTGGATATCACATCTCATGTTAAAGGAAAGGTCTCAGGTTTGGAAGGGGAAGGATTTGGATCTCACATATGTTTTAGGACGGGTCTCAGGTTTGGTATTAGAAGCATTGAGATATCACATCTCATGGTATAGGAAGGGTCTCGGGATTGGAATGGGAAGGAGTTGGATAGCACATCTCAAGCTATCTCAGGATTAGAATGGGAAGGAGTTTGATATCACATCTCAAGTTATGGGAAGGGTCTCAGGTTTGGAAAGGGAATGATTTGGATTTCACATCTCATGTTATAGGATGGTTCTCATGTTTGGTTTTAGAAGCATTGAGATATCACATCTCATGCTTTCGGAAGGGTCTCAGTTTTGGAAAGGGAATGATTTGGATTTCACATCTCATGTTATAGGATGGTTCTCATGTTTGGTTTTAGAAGCATTGAGATATCACATCTCATGCTATCGGAAGGGTCTCAGGTTTGGAATGGGAAGGAGTTGGATATCACATCTCATGCTATAGGAAGGATCTCAGGTTTAGTATTAGAAGCATTGAGATATCACATCTCATGCTATCGGAAGGATCTCAGGTTTGGTATTAGAAGCATTGAGATATCACATCTCATGCTATCAGAAGGGTCTCAGGATTGGAATGGGAATAATCGGATATCACATCTCATGCTAAAGGGAGGGTCTCAGGTTTGGAAGTGGACGGATTTGGATATCACATCTCATGTTTTAGGAAGGATCTCAGGTTTGGTATTAGAAGCATTGAGATATCACATCTCATGCTATTGGAAGGATCTCAGGTTTGGTATTAGAAGCATTGAGATATCACATCTCATGCTATCAGAAGGGTCTCAGGATTGGAATGGGAAGGAGTCGGATATCACATCTCATGCTAAAGGGAGGGTCTCAGGTTTGGAAGTGGAAGGATTTGGATATCACATCTCATGTTATAGGACGGATCTCAGGTTTGGTATTAGAAGCATTGAGATATCACATCTCATGCTAAAGGAAGGGTCTCAGTTTTGGTAGAAGCATTGAGATAACACATCTCATGCTATAGGAAGGGTCTCAGGATTGGAATGGTAAGGAGTTGGATATCCCAGCTCATGTTATAGGAAGGGTCTCAGGTTTGGTATTAGAAGCATTGAGATATCACATGTCATGCTATAGGAAGGGTCTCAGGATTGGAATGGGAAGGACTTGGATATCCCATCTCATGTTATTGGATGGGTCTCAGGTGTGGTATTAGAAGCATTGAGATATCACATTGCATGTTGTAGGAAGGGTCTCAGGTTTGGAATGGGAAGGAATTGGATATCACATCTCATGTCATAGGAAGGATCTCAGGTTTGCTATTAGAAGCATTGAGATATCACATCTCATGCTATAGGAATGGTCTCTGGATTGGAATGAGAAGGAGTTGGATATTACATTCTTGCTATAGGATGGGTCTCAGGTTTGGAATGGGAAGGAGTTGGATATCACATACACAATAGGAAGGGCCTCAGGTTTGGAACGGGAAGGAGTTGGATATCACATCTCATGCTTTAAGAAGGGTCTCAGTTTTGGTATTATAAGCATTGAGATATCACATCTCTGCTATCGGAAGGATCTCAGGATTGGAATGGGAAGGACTTAGATATCACATCTCATGCTATAAGGAGGGTCTCAGTTTTGATATTAGAAGCATTGAGATATCACATCTCATGCTATCAGAAGGGTCTCAGGATTGGAATGGGAAGGAGCTGGATATCACATCTCATGCTAAAGAAGGGTCTCAGTTTTGGAAGGGGAAGGATTTGGATATCACATCTCATGTTATAGGACGGGTCTCAGGTTTGGTATTAGAAGTATTGAGATATCACACCTCATGGTATAGGAAGGGTTTCCGGATTGGAATGTGGAGGAGTTGGATATCATATCTCATGCTATAGGAAGGGTCTCAGGATTGGAATGGTAAGGAGTGTGATATCAAATCTCATGCCATAGGAAGGATCCAGGTTTGGTATTAGAAGCATTGAGATATCACATCTCATGCTATACGAAGGGTCTCAGATTTGGAATGGGAAGGAGTTGGATATCCCATCTCATGTTATAGGACGGGTCTCAGGTTTGGTATTAGAAGCATTGAGATATGACATCGCATGCTGTAGGAAGGGTCTCAGGTTTGGAATGGGAAGGAATTGGATATCACATCTCATGCTATAGGAAGGGTCTCAGGTTTCATATTAGAAGCATTGAGAAATCAAGTCTCATGGTATAGGAAGGGTCTCAGAAGTGGAATCGGACGGAGTTGGATATCACATCTCAAGCTATAGGAAGGGTCTCAGGATTGGAATGGGAAGGAGTTTGATATCACATCTCATGCCATAGTATGGGTCTCAGGTTTGGTAGAAGCATTGAGATATCACATCTCATGCTATCGGTACGGTCTCAGGATAGGATTTGGATGGAGTTGGATATCCCATCTCATGCTATAGGAAGGGTCTCAGGTTGGAATGGGAAGGAGTTGGATATCACATCTCATGTTATAGGAAGGGTCTCAGGATTGGAATGGGAAGGACTTGGATATCACATCTCATGCTATAGGAAGGCTCTCAGGTTTGGAAAGGGAAGGAGTTGGATATCACATTTCATGTTAGAGGAAGGATCTCAGGTTTGGTATTAGAGGCATTGAGATATCACATCTCCTGCTATTGGAAGGGTCTCAGGATTGGAATGGGAAGGAGTTGGATATCACATCTCATGCTATAGGAAGGGTCTCAGGTTTGGAACTGGAAGGGGTTGGATATCACATCTCATGCTATAGGGAGGGTCTCAGGTTTGGAAGGTGATTTGGATATCACATCTCATGTTATAGGAAGGATCTCAGGTTTGGTATTATAAGCATTGAGATATCGCCTCTCATGCTATTGGATGGGTCTCAGGATTGGAATGGGAACTAGTTGGATATCACATCTCATGCTATAAGAAGGGTCTCAGGTTTGGAACTGGAAGGATTGGATATCACATCTCATGTTATAAGAAGCGTCTCAGGTTTGGTATAAGCATTTAGATATCATATCTCTGCTATTGGAAGTGTCTCAGGATTGGAATGGGAAGGAGCTGGATATCACATCTCATGATATAGGTAGGCTCTCAGGTTTGGAAAGGGAAGGAGTTGGATATCACATTTCATGTTAGAGGAAGGATCTCAGGTTTGGTATTAGAGGCATTGAGATATCACATCTCATGCTATAGGAAGGGTCTCAGAATTGGAATGGGAAGGAGTTGGATATCACATCTCATGCTATAGGAAGGGTCTCAGGTTTGGTATAAGCATTGAGATATCACATCGCATGCTGTAGGAAGGGTCTAAGGATTGGAATAGGAAGGACTTGGATATCACATCTCATGCTATAGGTAGGCTCTCAGGTTTGGAAATGGAAGGAGTTGGATATCACATTTCATGTTAGAGGAAGGATCTCAGGTTTGGTATTAGAGGCATTGAGATATCACATCTCATGCTATAGGAATGGTCTCTGGATTGGAATGAGAAGGAGTTGGATATTACATTCTTGCTATAGGATGGGTCTCAGGTTTGGAATGGGAAGGAGTTGGATATCACATACGCAATAGGAAGGGCCTCAGGTTTGGAACGGGAAGGAGTTGGATATCACATCTCATGCTTTAAGAAGGGTCTCAGTTTTGGTATTATAAGCATTGAGATATCACATCTCTGCTATCGGAAGGATCTCAGGATTGGAATGGGAAGGACTTAGATATCACATCTCATGCTATAAGGAGGGTCTCAGTTTTGATATTAGAAGCATTGAGATATCACATCTCATGCTATCGGAAGGGTCTCAGGATTGGAATGGGAAGGAGCTGGATATCACATCTCATGCTAAAGAAGGGTCTCAGTTTTGGAAGGGGAAGGATTTGGATATCACATCTCATGTTATAGGACGGGTCTCAGGTTTGGTATTAGAAGTATTGAGATATCACACCTCATGGTATAGGAAGGGTTTCCGGATTGGAATGTGGAGGAGTTGGATATCATATCTCATGCTATAGGAAGGGTCTCAGGATTGGAATGGTAAGGAGTGTGATATCAAATCTCATGCCATAGGAAGGGTCTTTGGTTTGGTATTAGAATCATTGAGATATCACATCTCATGCTATAGAAAGTGTCTGAGGATTGGAATGGGAAGGAGTTGGATATCACATCTCATGCTATAGGAAGGGTCTCAGGTTTGGTAGAAGCATTGAGATATCACATCTCATGCTATAGGAAGAGTCTCAGGATTGGAATGGGAAGGAGTTGGATATCACGTCTCATGTTATAGGAAAGGTCTCAGGTTTGGTAGTAGAAACATTGAGATATCAAATCTCATGCTATAGGAAGGGACGCAGGATTGGACTGGGACGGAGTTTTATATCAAATCTCATGCTATAGGAAGGATCCAGGTTTGGTATTAGAAGCATTGAGATATCACATCTCATGCTATACGAAGGGTCTCAGATTTGGAATGGGAAGGAGTTGGATATCCCATCTCATGTTATAGGACGGGTCTCAGGTTTGGTATTAGAAGCATTGAGATATGACATCGCATGCTGTAGGAAGGGTCTCAGGTTTGGAATGGGAAGGAATTGGATATCACATCTCATGCTATAGGAAGGGTCTCAGGTTTCATATTAGAAGCATTGAGAAATCAAGTCTCATGGTATAGGAAGGGTCTCAGAAGTGGAATGGGACGGAGTTGGATATCACATCTCAAGCTATAGGAAGGGTCTCAGGATTGGAATGGGAAGGAGTTTGATATCACATCTCATGTCATAGTATGGGTCTCAGGTTTGGTAGAAGCATTGAGATATCACATCTCATGCTATCGGTACGGTCTCAGGATAGGATTTGGATGGAGTTGGATATCCCATCTCATGCTATAGGAAGGGTCTCAGGTTGGAATGGGAAGGAGTTGGATATCACATCTCATGTTATAGGAAGGGTCTCAGGATTGGAATGGGAAGGACTTGGATATCACATCTCATGCTATAGGAAGGCTCTCAGGTTTGGAAAGGGAAGGAGTTGGATATCACATTTCATGTTAGAGGAAGGATCTCAGGTTTGGTATTAGAGGCATTGAGATATCACATCTCCTGCTATTGGAAGGGTCTCAGGATTGGAATGGGAAGGAGTTGGATATCACATCTCATGCTATAGGAAGGGTCTCAGGTTTGGAACTGGAAGGGGTTGGATATAACATCTCATGCTATAGGGAGGGTCTCAGGTTTGGAAGGTGATTTGGATATCACATCTCATGTTATAGGAAGGATCTCAGGTTTGGTATTATAAGCATTGAGATATCGCCTCTCATGCTATTGGATGGGTCTCAGGATTGGAATGGGAACTAGTTGGATATCACATCTCATGCTATAAGAAGGGTCTCAGGTTTGGAACTGGAAGGATTGGATATCACATCTCATGTTATAAGAAGCGTCTCAGGTTTGGTATAAGCATTTAGATATCATATCTCTGCTATTGGAAGTGTCTCAGGATTGGAATGGGAAGGAGCTGGATATCACATCTCATGATATAGGTAGGCTCTCAGGTTTGGAAAGGGAAGGAGTTGGATATCACATTTCATGTTAGAGGAAGGATCTCAGGTTTGGTATTAGAGGCATTGAGATATCACATCTCATGCTATAGGAAGGGTCTCAGAATTGGAATGGGAAGGAGTTGGATATCACATCTCATGCTATAGGAAGGGTCTCAGGTTTGATATAAGCATTGAGATATCACATCGCATGCTGTAGGAAGGGTCTAAGGATTGGAATAGGAAGGACTTGGATATCACATCTCATGCTATAGGTAGGCTCTCAGGTTTGGAAATGGAAGGAGTTGGATATCACATTTCATGTTAGAGGAAGGATCTCAGGTTTGGTATTAGAGGCATTGAGATATCACATCTCATGCTATAGGAAGGGTCTCAGGATTGGAATGGGAAGGAGTTGGATATCACATCTCATGCTATAGGAAGGGTCTCAGGTTTGGTATAAGCATTGAGATATCACATCTCATGCTATAGGAAGGGTCTCAGGCTTGGAATGGGAAGGAGTTGGATATCACATCTCAAGCTATAGGAAGGGTCTCAGGATTGGAATGGGAAGGAGTTTGATATCACATCTCATGCCATAGTATGGGTCTCAGGTTTGGTAGAAGCATTGGGATATCACATCTCATGCTATCGGAAGGGTATCAGGATTGGATTTGGAAGGAGTTGGATATCCCATCTCATGCTATAGGAAGGGTCTCAGGTTGGAATGGGAAGGAGTTGGATATCACATCTCAAGCCATAGGAAGGGTCTCAGGTTTGGTATTAGAAGCATTGAGATATCACATCTCATGCTATAGGAAGGGTCTCAGGTTTGGTATTACAAGCATTGTGATATTACATCTCATGCTATAGGAAGGGTCTCAGGATTGGATTGGGAAGGAGTCGGATATCACAGCTCACACTATAGGAAGGGTCTCAGGTTTGGAATGGGAAGGATTTGTATATCACATCTCTTGCTATAGGAAGGGCCTCAGGTTTGGTATGAGAAACATTGAGATATCACATCTCATGGCATAGGAAGGATCTCAGGATTGGAATAGGAAGGAGTTGGATATCACATCTCATGTTATAGGAAGGATATCAGGTTTGGTATTAGAAGCATTGAGATATCATATCTCATGCTATAGGAAGGGTCTCAGGATTGGAATGGGAAGGAGTTGGATATCACATCTCATGCTATAGGAAGGGTATGAGGTTTGGTAGAAGCATTGAGATATCACATCTCTTGCTATAGGAAGGGTCTCAGGATTGGAATGGGAAGGAGAAGTATATGACATCTCATGCCATAGGAAGGGTCTCAGGTTTGGTATAAGCATTGAGATATCACATCTCTGCTATCGGAAGGGTCTCGGGATTGGAATGGGAAGGAGTTGGATATCACATCTCATGCTATATGAAGGGACTCAGGTGTGGTATTACAAGCATTGTGATATTACATCTCATGCTATAGGAAGAGTCTCAGGATTGGATTGGGAAGGAGTCGGATATCACATCTCATGCTATAGGAAGGGTCTCAGGTTTGGAATGGGAAGTAGTTGGATACACATCTCATGTTATAGGAAGGATCTCAGGTTTGGTATTAGAAGCATTGAGATATCACATATCATGCTATAGGAAGGGTCTCAGGATTGGAATGGGAAGGAGTTGGATATCACATCTCATGTTAAAGGAAAGGTCTCAGGTTTGGAAGGGGAAGGATTTGGATCTCACATATGTTTTAGGACGGGTCTCAGATTTGGTATTAGAAGCATTGAGATATCACATCTCATGGTATAGGAAGGGTCTCGGGATTGGAATGGGAAGGAGTTGGATAGCACATCTCAAGCTATCTCAGGATTAGAATGGGAAGGAGTTTGATATCACATCTCAAGTTATAGGAAGGGTCTCAGGTTTGGAAAGGGAATGATTTGGATTTCACATCTCATGTTATAGGATGGTTCTCATGTTTGGTTTTAGAAGCATTGAGATATCACATCTCATGCTTTCGGAAGGGTCTCAGTTTTGGAAAGGGAATGATTTGGATTTCACATCTCATGTTATAGGATGGTTCTCATGTTTGGTTTTAGAAGCATTGAGATATCACATCTCATGCTATCGGAAGGGTCTCAGGTTTGGAATGGGAAGGAGTTGGATATCACATCTCATGCTATAGGAAGGATCTCAGGTTTAGTATTAGAAGCATTGAGATATCACATCTCATGCTATCGGAAGGATCTCAGGTTTGGTATTAGAAGCATTGAGATATCACATCTCATGCTATCAGAAGGGTCTCAGGATTGGAATGGGAATAATCGGATATCACATCTCATGCTAAAGGGAGGGTCTCAGGTTTGGAAGTGGACGGATTTGGATATCACATCTCATGTTTTAGGAAGGATCTCAGGTTTGGTATTAGAAGCATTGAGATATCACATCTCATGCTATTGGAAGGATCTCAGGTTTGGTATTAGAAGCATTGAGATATCACATCTCATGCTATCAGAAGGGTCTCAGGATTGGAATGGGAAGGAGTCGGATATCACATCTCATGCTAAAGGGAGGGTCTCAGGTTTGGAAGTGGAAGGATTTGGATATCACATCTCATGTTATAGGACGGATCTCAGGTTTGGTATTAGAAGCATTGAGATATCACATCTCATGCTAAAGGAAGGGTCTCAGTTTTGGTAGAAGCATTGAGATAACACATCTCATGCTATAGGAAGGGTCTCAGGATTGGAATGGTAAGGAGTTGGATATCCCAGCTCATGTTATAGGAAGGGTCTCAGGTTTGGTATTAGAAGCATTGAGATATCACATGTCATGCTATAGGAAGGGTCTCAGGATTGGAATGGGAAGGACTTGGATATCCCATCTCATGTTATTGGATGGGTCTCAGGTGTGGTATTAGAAGCATTGAGATATCACATTGCATGTTGTAGGAAGGGTCTCAGGTTTGGAATGGGAAGGAATTGGATATCACATCTCATGTCATAGGAAGGATCTCAGGTTTGCTATTAGAAGCATTGAGATATCACATCTCATGCTATAGGAATGGTCTCTGGATTGGAATGAGAAGGAGTTGGATATTACATTCTTGCTATAGGATGGGTCTCAGGTTTGGAATGGGAAGGAGTTGGATATCACATACGCAATAGGAAGGGCCTCAGGTTTGGAACGGGAAGGAGTTGGATATCACATCTCATGCTTTAAGAAGGGTCTCAGTTTTGGTATTATAAGCATTGAGATATCACATCTCTGCTATCGGAAGGATCTCAGGATTGGAATGGGAAGGACTTAGATATCACATCTCATGCTATAAGGAGGGTCTCAGTTTTGATATTAGAAGCATTGAGATATCACATCTCATGCTATCGGAAGGGTCTCAGGATTGGAATGGGAAGGAGCTGGATATCACATCTCATGCTAAAGAAGGGTCTCAGTTTTGGAAGGGGAAGGATTTGGATATCACATCTCATGTTATAGGACGGGTCTCAGGTTTGGTATTAGAAGTATTGAGATATCACACCTCATGGTATAGGAAGGGTTTCCGGATTGGAATGTGGAGGAGTTGGATATCATATCTCATGCTATAGGAAGGGTCTCAGGATTGGAATGGTAAGGAGTGTGATATCAAATCTCATGCCATAGGAAGGGTCTCTGGTTTGGTATTAGAATCATTGAGATATCACATCTCATGCTATAGAAAGTGTCTGAGGATTGGAATGGGAAGGAGTTGGATATCACATCTCATGCTATAGGAAGGGTCTCAGGTTTGGTAGAAGCATTGAGATATCACATCTCATGCTATAGGAAGAGTCTCAGGATTGGAATGGGAAGGAGTTGGATATCACGTCTCATGTTATAGGAAAGGTCTCAGGTTTGGTAGTAGAAACATTGAGATATCAAATCTCATGCTATAGGAAGGGACGCAGGATTGGACTGGGACGGAGTTTTATATCAAATCTCATGCTATAGGAAGGATCCAGGTTTGGTATTAGAAGCATTGAGATATCACATCTCATGCTATACGAAGGGTCTCAGATTTGGAATGGGAAGGAGTTGGATATCCCATCTCATGTTATAGGACGGGTCTCAGGTTTGGTATTAGAAGCATTGAGATATGACATCGCATGCTGTAGGAAGGGTCTCAGGTTTGGAATGGGAAGGAATTGGATATCACATCTCATGCTATAGGAAGGGTCTCAGGTTTCATATTAGAAGCATTGAGAAATCAAGTCTCATGGTATAGGAAGGGTCTCAGAAGTGGAATGGGAAGGAGTTGGATATCACATCTCAAGCTATAGGAAGGGTCTCAGGATTGGAATGGGAAGGAGTTTGATATCACATCTCATGCCATAGTATGGGTCTCAGGTTTGGTAGAAGCATTGAGATATCACATCTCATGCTATCGGTACGGTCTCAGGATAGGATTTGGATGGAGTTGGATATCCCATCTCATGCTATAGGAAGGGTCTCAGGTTGGAATGGGAAGGAGTTGGATATCACATCTCATGTTATAGGAAGGGTCTCAGGATTGGAATGGGAAGGACTTGGATATCACATCTCATGCTATAGGAAGGCTCTCAGGTTTGGAAAGGGAAGGAGTTGGATATCACATTTCATGTTAGAGGAAGGATCTCAGGTTTGGTATTAGAGGCATTGAGATATCACATCTCCTGCTATTGGAAGGGTCTCAGGATTGGAATGGGAAGGAGTTGGATATCACATCTCATGCTATAGGAAGGGTCTCAGGTTTGGAACTGGAAGGGGTTGGATATCACATCTCATGCTATAGGGAGGGTCTCAGGTTTGGAAGGTGATTTGGATATCACATCTCATGTTATAGGAAGGATCTCAGGTTTGGTATTATAAGCATTGAGATATCGCCTCTCATGCTATTGGATGGGTCTCAGGATTGGAATGGGAACTAGTTGGATATCACATCTCATGCTATAAGAAGGGTCTCAGGTTTGGAACTGGAAGGATTGGATATCACATCTCATGTTATAAGAAGCGTCTCAGGTTTGGTATAAGCATTTAGATATCATATCTCTGCTATTGGAAGTGTCTCAGGATTGGAATGGGAAGGAGCTGGATATCACATCTCATGATATAGGTAGGCTCTCAGGTTTGGAAAGGGAAGGAGTTGGATATCACATTTCATGTTAGAGGAAGGATCTCAGGTTTGGTATTAGAGGCATTGAGATATCACATCTCATGCTATAGGAAGGGTCTCAGAATTGGAATGGGAAGGAGTTGGATATCACATCTCATGCTATAGGAAGGGTCTCAGGTTTGGTATAAGCATTGAGATATCACATCCCATGCTGTAGGAAGGGTCTAAGGATTGGAATGGGAAGGACTTGGATATCACATCTCATGCTATAGGTAGGCTCTCAGGTTTGGAAATGGAAGGAGTTGGATATCACATTTCATGTTAGAGGAAGGATCTCAGGTTTGGTATTAGAGGCATTGAGATATCACATCTCATGCTGTAGGAAGGGTCTCAGGATTGGAATGGGAAGGAGTTGGATATCACATCTCATGCTATAGGAAGGGTCTCAGGTTTGGTATAAGCATTGAGATATCACATCTCATGCTATAGGAAGGGTCTCAGGCTTGGAATGGGAAGGAGTTGGATATCACATCTCAAGCTATAGGAAGGGTCTCAGGATTGGAATGGGAAGGAGTTTGATATCACATCTCATGCCATAGTATGGGTCTCAGGTTTGGTAGAAGCATTGGGATATCACATCTCATGCTATCGGAAGGGTATCAGGATTGGATTTGGAAGGAGTTGGATATCCCATCTCATGCTATAGGAAGGGTCTCAGGTTGGAATGGGAAGGAGTTGGATATCACATCTCAAGCCATAGGAAGGGTCTCAGGTTTGGTATTAGAAGCATTGAGATATCAAGTCTCATGGTATAGGAAGGGTCTCAGAATTGGAATGGGAAGGAGTTGGGTATCACATCTCAAGCTATCGGAAGGGTCTCAGGATTGGAATGGGAAGGAGTTGTATATGACATCTCATGCCATAGGAAAGGTCTCAGGTTTGGTATAAGCATTGAGATATCACATCTCTGCTATCGGAAGTGTCTCACGATTGGAATGGGAAGGAGTTGGATATCCCATCTCATGTTATAGGAAGGGTCTCAGGTTTGGTATTAGAAGCATTGAGATATCACATCTCATGCTATAGGAAGGGTCTCAGGATTGGAATGGGAAGGACTTGGATATCCCATCTCATGTTGTTGGACGGGTCACAGGTGTGGTATTCGAAGCATTGAGATAACACATCGCATGCTGTAGGAAGGGTCTCAGGTTTGGAATGGGAAGGAATTGGATATCACATCTCATGTCATAGGAAGGATCTCAGGTTTGCTATTAGAAGCATTGAGATATAACATCTCATGCTATAGGAATGGTCTCAGGATTGGAATGAGAAGGAGTTGGATATTACATTCTTGCTATAGGATGGGTCTCAGGTTTGGAATGGGAAGGAGTTGGATATCACATATGCTATAGGAAGGGCCTCAGGTTTGGAATGGGAAGGAGTTGGATATCACATCTCATGCTTTAAGAAGGGTCTCAGTTTTGGTATTAGAAGCATTGAGATATCACATCTCATGCTATAGGAAGGGTCTAAGGTTTGGTATTACAAGCATTGTGATATTACATCTCATGCTATAGGAAGGGTCTCAGGATTGGATTGGGAAGGAGTCGGATATCACAGCTCACGCTATAGGAAGGGTCTCAGGTTTGGAATGGGAAGGATTTGTATATCACATCTCTTGCTATAGGAAGGGCCTCAGGTTTGGTATGAGAAACATTGAGATATCACATCTCATGGTATAGGAAGGATCTCAGGATTGGAATAGGAAGGAGTTGGATATCACATCTCATGTTATAGGAAGGATATCAGGTTTGGTATTAGAAGCATTGAGATATCACATCTCATGCTATAGGAAGGGTCTCAGGATTGGAATGGGAAGGAGAAGTATATGACATCTCATGCCATAGGAAGGGTCTCAGGTTTGGTATAAGCATTGAGATATCACATCTCTGCTATCGGAAGGGTCTCAGGATTGGAATGGGAAGGAGTTGGATATCCCATCTCATGCTATAGGAAGGGTCTCAGGTTTGGTATTAGAAGCATTGAGATGTGTCGTCTCATGCTATAGGAAGGGTCTCAGGATTGGAATAGGAAGGAGTTGGATATCACATCTCATGCTATATGAATGGACTCAGGTGTGGTATTACAAGCATTGTGATATTACATCTCATGCTATAGGAAGGGTCTCAGGATTGGATTGGGAAGGAGTCGGATATCACATCTCTTGCTATAGGAAGGGCCTCGGGTTTGGTATGAGAAACATTGAGATATCACATCTCATTGTATAGGAAGGATCTCAGGATTGGAATGGGAAGGAGTTGGATATCCCATCTCATGTTATAGGAAGGATATCAGGTTTGGTATTAGAAGCATTGAGATATCACATCTCATGCTATAGGAAGGGTCTCAGGATTGGAATGGGAAGGAGTTGGATATCACATCTCATGCTATAGGAAGGGTCTCAGGTTTGGTAGAAGCATTGAGATATCACATCTCATGCTATAGGAAGGGTATCAGGATTGGAATAAGCATTGATATATCACATCTCTGCTATCGGAAGGGTCTCGGGATTGGAATGGGAAGGAGTTGGATATCCTATCTTATGTTATAGGAAGGGTCTCAGGTTTGGTATTAGAAGCATTGAGATATCACATCTCATGTTATAGGAAGGGTCTCAGGATTGGAATGGGAAGGACTTGGATATCACATCTCATGCTATATGGAGGTTCTAGGGTTTCATATTAGAAGCATTGAGATATCACATCTCATGCTATCGGAAGGGTCTCTGGATTGGAATGGGAAGGAGTTGGATATCATATCTCATGCTATAGGAAGGGTCTCAGGATTGGAAGGGGAAGGATTAGGATATTACATCTCATGTTATAGGACGGGTCTCAGGTTTAGTATTAGAATTGGATTGGAATGGGAAGGATTTGGATATCACATCTCATGGTATCGGAAGGGTCTCAGGATTGGAATGTGAAGGAGTTGGATATCACATCTCATGCTAATATGATATCCAACTACTCCCCATTCAAATCCGGAAACCCTTCCTATACCATGAGGTGTGATATCTCAATGCTTCTAATACCAAACCTGAGACCCGTCCTATAACATGAGATGTGATATCCAAATCCTTCCCCTTCCAAAACTGAGACCCTTCCTATAGCTTGAGATGTGATATCCAACTCCTTCCCATTCCAACCTGAGACCCTTCCTATAGCATGAGATGGGATATCCAACTCCTTCCAAATCCAATCCTGATACCCTTCCGATAGCATGAGATGTGATATCCCAATGGTTCTACCAAACCTGAGACCCATACTATGGCATGAGATGTGATATCAAACTCCTTCCCATTCCAATCCTGAGACCCTTCCTATAGCATGAGATGTGATATCTCAATGCCTCTAATACCAAACCTGAGATCCTTCCTGTTAGGAAAGATTTCGTTATTGTAGGGAACTTTCCTTCCATGTGGCAACCCCTAAACTTTTTGCTATTGTTTTCAACCTGTTTTCTTGACTTTGCCAGAGAAGTGCAGCCTTCTGCCGTACTCCTCTGGGCTTTCGCTCCTTTCTTACGGGGAAACTGACATGCCCTTAAGACAGTCAGTACCGGGGAACGCTGTTTCCCGTAGTTTCTTTTATCGTGTCGCCATTTTAGTGCAACACGACACAAGAGGGCACTGTAAGCTAAGTTACAGCTCTCTTGGGTCTCTAGCCTTCTACAGACCCTAGACACTCTTGTAGGATGGTTTTTGGATCGGTGCAAGTCATTCAGGGACTGGGCTGGTGGCAGCGATCATTTGGTTTATTTTGAGCCCCTTTTGCCGTTCTGAGCACCTTTTTGCCGCGAACACGAAAGGGTGGCCCGGCTACCCAAAATGGCCGGACCACGAGGCTCCTTTGTCTCGTCCACTGTCCGTCTTGCTCCCTTTACCTTCCCCCGGGTCAGGCGACCCGGGGCCTTCCTTATTTGGGCATGTAGTTTCCCGCGAAACACGGTTGCTTTCGCGGGCTTCTACATGTCGTTTGAGTGCCCCCAGGATGTGGGCTGGGCTGTCTGGTCCCAATACACATCCTGGGTGCCAGAGAGTCTAGGGTGGTGTGAATGCCTGGGACCACTGTGGTCCGTGATTGGTCCACGTATGGTATGTGTGTTGATGAGCGGATCTCCCATTGGCTCCCCTCCGTTTTGGCGCGAAGGGAACCGTGGATAAGAGGGAGCTGGAAACACCACTACCATGTCGATCTCCTGAGTTCTTACGAACCCAGGGATACAGGAGCCAAGTATCCTGCGAACACGAGGCTGGACCGAGGAATCGCTGGTGACCCCCTGAAGAACTTCTGCTCCTCATTGCTGTCGTCCGGTGAAGCCCTTTCCACCTAAGATCGAACAAGAAGGCCTGTACTGGCGCTTCGACCTATTGGAATAGCAGGACCAGCTATTCCCGGCACCTTCATCAACTCCTGCCGTAAGCCTTCGGAAGTGTCTCTGGGCCATCCAGTTGACTGACCAGCTTACTAAGGAGTCCTGCTCTGTAATCGCCGACAGGTTGGGTGGTATTCTGAGTCCGGGGCACGCTCACACGCTTCGTTTGCTTAGCAACCCTAAGCTAGAGGTGAACGGTGCTCGTTTGGCTTGAATACACCCGGCCGTTCCGTTGCCCTGCCGTGGCGACAAAACTGTGCAGGATTCTTCGATCGGGACGTCTTTTTACTCTGCACGACGACGAGACGTTCCCTGCTCTTCAGAACCTACCAGAAGCTGCATCTATCGAGGAGAAGCTCGGGCCTGCTTGCTTCGGGGACCGGTGAGTAGATTAGCTAGGATCTGGTCGCCCTCCTGCAGTGCCCCTTGCTTTTCCCCGCTGTAAATACAGCTCCCCTTGTCCGTACTCGCGCCCTACTTCTGCCTCACAGTGGAGGCTGCGCTAGAGTCGCGGACCGTGTTCTCCTTCATTAGGGCACCCTACAGAGCTGTCCAACGTCCTCCGAAGAGCTTCATCTTCTGCCCATTGGCACCGGCGTGTGCAGGTACTTTTGAGCGCTAGGCTCCACTCTTCGTAGGGATTGGACTACCATCTAGTTAGGGGCCTCAGAAGGCGGACATACCACACGCATTGGTTCGCACTGCCTGTTTTCCTTCCCCTGCAGGTGGATAACATATTTCGTGCTGCTAATGCTGTGAAACTGTGTATTCTGTATATATATTGGGTGGATAGTGTATGTGTTGGTTTAATATCGTTGTATATTGCTGCTTTTACTGTGGTTATTAGTTTCAAGGCCTTAGAATAAATGTGTATCTATTTTTGATATAAACAACTGTTTGGAGTAGTTTGTAAGCGCTCTTGCTTTGTGTGCTCACTGCGGGCTTTCAGTCACCCTCACCCCTCTTGAGACCTAGTCTTGACCGCCGCGATCGCTACCTTGATTGGTCTGGCTTGTCCAGAGGTTACCCTGTTCCAAGTAATTAGGTTGGCCTTCTGAACTTCTGCGCCACCAGGACAGAGTTCAGAAATCCGTCTTAACAAATTGGTGTACAGCGGTGGGATACGACTGAAGGTATCCAGTGTTGCGCACGAGCTGAGGCGTTTTCAGGTTATTCCAACCAGGACACGCAGTAAAGTATTGAATATAACGTTAAAAAGGCCATAGTCCTATCAACAGTATGGAAACGAATACTTTATTAACCTTAAATGCTTCGAAATCTGAAACATTGAAGAAGATGTGTGCGGAGAGAGGGGTTTCCTCTCAAGGCACTAAATTGGAAATGATCCAGAGAATCGTGGCGTGGCAAGAAGCGCAGCTTGACGCTATAACTTCCGAGGACAGTGCAGAAGGTGGTGGGGCTGCTCTCACTGGCAGAACCGACGGTTCTGCCGCTGCACTGATCCATCACGACCACGAGGACAGGGAGGATGTAATGTCTAACGTTTCCTCTGCCAGTGTTGATGGGGAGGCTATGCTTGAATTCAAGAAGCAAGAGCTGCGGTTTAGGCAGCAGGAGCTTGAATTCAGCATAGCCAAACTGAAAATCGACCAGGCAGAAAAACAAAAAGACAGGGATCACCAGTTGGAACTGGCCAAGCTTCAGTTCGCAAATGGGTCCAAGGGTCCTGGACATGGTTCTGGGGCTTCCTCTCATCCACGGTTTCCAAAAGATCTGCTCAGTGTGTATGAGGAACGAAATGACATTATGGACTGGTTAAATGCGTTTGAGTATGCATGCGAGGTTCAAGAGGTTGATAATGCGGATAAGATTGCATGGTTACTCAGCAGACTGCCCCATTCTGGTTGCAGTGCCATTATGGAAATGTCGAAGGCTGAGCGCGCTGATTTTGCAATGTTGAAGCAGACTCTAATTTTAAAGTTTGGGAAGACTCCGACCCAATATTTGAAAAGGTTTAGAGAATATAAGAAAAAGGAAGGTGGTACTTGGGTGTCGTATGTAGCTGAGTCCCTGAAAAACTTGACTGGCTGGGTTGAAGGTTATAAGGTTTCTACCTTCGAAGGCATGATCAATCTGGTCATGCTGGAACACATTTTTGCTTCTTCTTCCCCGGAGCTTAAGCAGCATTTGGCCGATTCGAAGGAGATAGATCCTAAGAAGCTGGCCATTGCAGCAGACTTATGGGTGTCACATCGAGTGTCCCATAAGGACAAAACTCATCCTGATAAGCAGGAGGAAGGGAAAAAGTACAAGGATGTGGTGGGTGGGGAATCTGCTAAATCTTCTTCCCAAAAGGGCCACAAAAAGAAAAATAAGGGTAAGCCATACGAGAACTCACAGGGTAGCGGAGGTTCGCCTCCGAAACAGAACTCTGGTTACAATAAGCCTCCCTACCTAAACAGACCCAATGGGGCTTGTTTTTCTTGTGGAGCAACTGACCATGTGAAGGGGGATCCCCGGTGTAAGGTTAAACCTTTGGGGGTCCACTCCGCTAATCTGGCCTTCTCCTCCTACGAGGAAGAAGAGATTACAGGAGCATCCTTCTCCTCAGACTCATTTCCCAGCGGAATAGAGGCTGAGGTAGTTTTAGTGTCCCTGGGTTCCTGGGAGCCTAAAGTCGCAGAGGCGTATGCTAGGATTCCGGATAATACCAAGCACTACTTTAAAGACAGTGTGCTGATCAATGGAGTGGATACTCCAGCTCTTAGGGATAGTGGGTGCAGTCGAACTGTAGTGGATTCTACCTTGGTAGACTCAGAGGAAGTTGCCAGAGCTCCTCTGATGCCCACTAAGTTGGCTGACGGCCCCCTCCGTATGTTTCCCGTGATCCCTGTTAATCTAACTTTAAATGGTACAGCAGTTAGGATTCCAGTGAGCATTCAGAGAAACGTCCCGGGAAAGGTCTTGTTGGGCAATGATCTCAGAGCTCTAGGGCTCGTAGGAGACACTGCCGAAAGACCCTACACATGGTCTCAAGCACGGGCAGCATTGGCCAAGTCCAATACGCCGCCCCAGCCGAAGGGGAAACCCAAGGCGAAAGGAGTCAACAAGTCCCGACGGGGGAAAGAGAATATTCCCCCGAGCTCGCCTACCACTGCGGTGGAGGGAGTTGGTCAATCGCCCGAGCCTGACGAGGAGGTGGCGATGCCTGAAGTGTTCGACCCCAACAACCATCCTGAACTAAAAGACTTGTTAGTTGAAGGAGGTCCTGATAGGGACGACTTCAGTAGGGGCCAACGTGAGTGCCCATCTCTGGAAGGCCTAAGGAGACAGGCCTGCTCCCAGCTTGAGGGGGAACCTCCTGGGAAGCATCGGATTTATTGGGAAGGTGGACTCCTGTACAGTGAGCCCACAGAGTCTACAGAAGGAGACCATAGGAGGTTGGTGGTTCCCCTTTCTGTTAGACCCTTCCTCCTGCAGTTGGCGCATGAAGTTCCCCTTGCTGGTCACCTTGGAATGAAGAGGACCAAGCAAAGGTTATCTATGCACTTCTACTGGCCCAAGATGGGGGTGCAAGTAGAAAGTCACTGCAGGAGTTGTGCCTCCTGCCAGTTGTCTGGTAAGGTTGGCGCGACAATCCAAGCTCCGTTGGTACCGCTCCCAGTTGTGGGGGTACCGTTTGAAAGGGTAGGGATCGACATCGTTGGTCCCCTTGACCCGCAAACATCCTCAGGCAATAGGTTTATCCTGGTGCTGGTCGACCATGCAACCAGGTATCCTGAGGCCATCCCATTAAAGACTGTAACTGCCAAGTCAGTTGCAAAAGCTTTACTCGGCATATTTACTAGGGTTGGCTTCCCTAAAGAAGTTGTGTCAGATCGTGGCAGCAACTTTATGTCGAAGTATATGCAGGCTATGTGGAAAGAATGTGGGGTCACCTACAAGTTCTCTTCTGCATATCACCCCCAGACCAATGGTCTGGTGGAACGTTTCAACAGAACGTTAAAGAGCATGATTGGGGCTCTGGAGGAGCCCCAGAGAAGAAAATGGGATCTTCTTTTACCATGCTTGCTGTTTGCCTACAGAGAGGTACCACAGGAGGGTGTTGGCTTCAGCCCCTTCGAACTTCTGTTCGGTCATCCCGTACGGGGACCCTTAGCCATCGTCAAAGAGGGATGGGAGATGCCCACTCCCCCTGTTACTACCAATGTAGTTGACTATGTGCTAGGGCTCAGAAAACGGATGGTACTCCTGATGGGCTTGGCTAGTGAAAAGTTGAAGGCAGGACAAGCGCTGGTGAAACATTGGTACGACCAGAAAGCTTCCTTAATTCACTTTACCCCTGGTCAGCAAGTCCTGATCATGAACCCTATAAGGCCTCGCGCTTTACAGGACAAATGGTCAGGCCCTTACACAGTGGTGGAGCCCCTGGGTGAGGTGAACTATTTAGTGGACCTTGGAAGGCCTGGACAGGCTCCAAAAGTGTTCCACGTAAATAGGCTGAAGGCTTTCGTCCCAAGAGTCGAAATCGCAGCACTGCTACTGGCGTCAGACGTTGAGGAAGAGGAGTCAGAACCTCTTCCCGACCTGTTCCAAAGCGGTCCTTCAGATAGCTCCGTTGAGGGTGTCCGAGTGGCCCCTCACCTGACTTCTGATCAGCAGGCTGAGGTGAAAAGTTTGCTTAGGCAGTTTTCCCCCCTGTTTTCACAGTCGCCTGGTTTGACACCTTGGTGCAAACATAACATTGACACAGGAGACAGTGTACCTACCAAAAGTAGGGGATACAGGATGTCAGATAAAGTACGGTCTTATATTAAGACCGAGGTCAACAAGATGTTAGACCTTGGGGTGATTGAACCCTCTAGTAGTCCTTGGTCCAGTCCTGTGGTATTGGTTCCAAAGGCAGGCACTTCTGAATTGAGGTTCTGCGTGGATTACAGGGCTCTGAATGCTGTCACCAAGACAGACGCTCACCCCTTGCCTCGAACTGACGAGCTGGTGGATACCTTGGGTGCCTCCAAGTACCTCAGCACGTTTGACCTGACTGCGGGCTATTGGCAAATAGCTTTAGCAGAACATGCCAAGGAGAAGACAGCATTTTCAACTCCCGACGGGCTTTACCAATTCCAGGTAATGCCGTTCGGATTGAAGAATGCACCTGCCACTTTCCAGAGGCTTGTGAATCATGTGTTGAATGGGTTGGACGAATTCTGTCTTGCATATCTGGACGATATAGCCGTTTTCAGTGCCACCTGGGAAGACCATGTGAAACACCTCGGGATTGTGCTCCAGGCTCTTCAGAAAGCCCACTTGACCATCAAGGCGAGTAAATGCCAGATTGGACAAGGCTCAGTGGTTTACCTTGGGCATGAAGTAGGTGGAGGAAGGATACAGCCTCTCCCCAGTAAAGTACAAGCAGTACAAGACTGGCCTACCCCCACTACACAAACCCAAGTGAGAGCCTTCTTAGGACTCACGGGTTATTACCGCAATTTTATGGCAGACTATGGCACCATAGCTGCTCCTCTGACTGCCCTCACAACTCCGAAGAAACCCAAGAAGGTAACTTGGACTGACGAGTGTGAGAAGGCCTTCAATGGCTTGAAAGACTCCTTGTGCCAGGCCCCTGTGCTCAGGGCCCCTGATTATCAAAGACCTTTTATCGTGCAGACGGATGCCTCTGACACTGGGATAGGAGCTGTACTATCACAAGTAGATGAGAAGGGTAAGGAACACCCTATCGGTTTTATTAGTCGCCAGCTTAAGGACAGAGAGCTCAGATGGTCCACGGTAGAGAAAGAATGTTTCTCTGTTGTGTGGGCCCTAAGGAAGCTGCGGCCCTACCTCTATGGGACCCACTTCACTGTGCAGACTGACCATAAGCCGTTAAAGTGGCTAATGAACATGAAGGGGGAGAATCCAAAGTTGCTTAGGTGGTCCATAAGTCTACAAGGCTTCGACTTCACTATTGAGCATAGGCCAGGTGTCCAACATAGCAATGCTGATGGGTTGTCCAGAATGTTTTACCGACCTGAACAAGAGACTCATCCAGGGGTGGATTAGTTCCCCCTGTCCATAGTCTGGGAGGGGCGAGTGTTAGGAAAGATTTCGTTATTGTAGGGAACTTTCCTTCCATGTGGCAACCCCTAAACTTTTTGCTATTGTTTTCAACCTGTTTTCTTGACTTTGCCAGAGAAGTGCAGCCTTCTGCCGTACTCCTCTGGGCTTTCGCTCCTTTCTTACGGGGAAACTGACATGCCCTTAAGACAGTCAGTACCGGGGAACGCTGTTTCCCGTAGTTTCTTTTATCGTGTCGCCATTTTAGTGCAACACGACACAAGAGGGCACTGTAAGCTAAGTTACAGCTCTCTTGGGTCTCTAGCCTTCTACAGACCCTAGACACTCTTGTAGGATGGTTTTTGGATCGGTGCAAGTCATTCAGGGACTGGGCTGGTGGCAGCGATCATTTGGTTTATTTTGAGCCCCTTTTGCCGTTCTGAGCACCTTTTTGCCGCGAACACGAAAGGGTGGCCCGGCTACCCAAAATGGCCGGACCACGAGGCTCCTTTGTCTCGTCCACTGTCCGTCTTGCTCCCTTTACCTTCCCCCGGGTCAGGCGACCCGGGGCCTTCCTTATTTGGGCATGTAGTTTCCCGCGAAACACGGTTGCTTTCGCGGGCTTCTACATGTCGTTTGAGTGCCCCCAGGATGTGGGCTGGGCTGTCTGGTCCCAATACACATCCTGGGTGCCAGAGAGTCTAGGGTGGTGTGAATGCCTGGGACCACTGTGGTCCGTGATTGGTCCACGTATGGTATGTGTGTTGATGAGCGGATCTCCCATTGGCTCCCCTCCGTTTTGGCGCGAAGGGAACCGTGGATAAGAGGGAGCTGGAAACACCACTACCATGTTGATCTCCTGAGTTCTTACGAACCCAGGGATACAGGAGCCAAGTATCCTGCGAACACGAGGCTGGACCGAGGAATCGCTGGTGACCCCCTGAAGAACTTCTGCTCCTCATTGCTGTCGTCCGGTGAAGCCCTTTCCACCTAAGATCGAACAAGAAGGCCTGTACTGGCGCTTCGACCTATTGGAATAGCAGGACCAGCTATTCCCGGCACCTTCATCAACTCCTGCCGTAAGCCTTCGGAAGTGTCTCTGGGCCATCCAGTTGACTGACCAGCTTACTAAGGAGTCCTGCTCTGTAATCGCCGACAGGTTGGGTGGTATTCTGAGTCCGGGGCACGCTCACACGCTTCGTTTGCTTAGCAACCCTAAGCTAGAGGTGAACGGTGCTCGTTTGGCTTGAATACACCCGGCCGTTCCGTTGCCCTGCCGTGGCGACAAAACTGTGCAGGATTCTTCGATCGGGACGTCTTTTTACTCTGCACGACGACGAGACGTTCCCTGCTCTTCAGAACCTGCCAGAAGCTGCATCTATCGAGGAGAAGCTCGGGCCTGCTTGCTTCGGGGACCGGTGAGTAGATTAGCTAGGATCTGGTCGCCCTCCTGCAGTGCCCCTTGCTTTTCCCCGCTGTAAATACAGCTCCCCTTGTCCGTACTCGCGCCCTACTTCTGCCTCACAGTGGAGGCTGCGCTAGAGTCGCGGACCGTGTTCTCCTTCATTAGGGCACCCTACAGAGCTGTCCAACGTCCTCCGAAGAGCTTCACCTTCTGCCCATTGGCACCGGCGTGTGCAGGTACTTTTGAGCGCTAGGCTCCACTCTTCGTAGGGATTGGACTACCATCTAGTTAGGGGCCTCAGAAGGCGGACATACCACACGCATTGGTTCGCACTGCCTGTTTTCCTTCCCCTGCAGGTGGATAACATATTTCGTGCTGCTAATGCTGTGAAACTGTGTATTCTGTATATATATTGGGTGGATAGTGTATGTGTTGGTTTAATATCGTTGTATATTGCTGCTTTTACTGTGGTTATTAGTTTCAAGGCCTTAGAATAAATGTGTATCTATTTTTGATATAAACAACTGTTTGGAGTAGTTTGTAAGCGCTCTTGCTTTGTGTGCTCACTGCGGGCTTTCAGTCACCCTCACCCCTCTTGAGACCTAGTCTTGACCGCCGCGATCGCTACCTTGATTGGTCTGGCTTGTCCAGAGGTTACCCTGTTCCAAGTAATTAGGTTGGCCTTCTGAACTTCTGCGCCACCAGGACAGAGTTCAGAAATCCGTCTTAACACTTCCTCTAACATGAAATGTGATATCCAACTCCTTCCCTTTCCAAACCTGAGAGCCTACCTATCGCATGAGATGTGATATCCAACTCCTTCCCATTCCAATCCTGAGACACTTCCAATAGCAGAGATATGATATCTCAATGCTTATACCAAACCTGAGACGCTTCCTATAACATGAGATGTGATATCCAACTCCTTCCAGTTCCAAACCTGAGACACTTCCTATAGCATGAGATGTGATATCCAAATCCTTCCCATTCCAATCCTGAGACCCATCCGATAGCATGAGATGTGATATCTCAATGCTTCTAATACCAAACCTGAGATCCTTCCTACAACATGAGATGTGATATCCAAATCACCTTCCAAACCTGAGACCCTCCCTATAGCATGAGATGTGATATCCAACTCCTTCCAGTTACAAACCTGAGACCCTTCCTATAGCATGAGATGTGATATCCAACTCCTTCCCATTCCAATCCTGAGACCCTTCCAATAGCATGAGATGTGATATCTCAATGCCTCTAATACCAAACCTGAGACCCTTCCTATAACATGAGATGTGATATCCAAATCCTTCCAATTCCAACCTGTGACCCTTCCTATAGCATGAGATGGGATATCCAACTCCTTCCCAATCCAATCCTGAGACCCTTCCGATAGCAGGAGATGTGATATCTTAATGCTTCTACCAAACCTGAGACCTTCCTAAGGCATGAGATGTGATATCAAACTCCTTCCCATTCCAATCCTGAGACCCGTCTTATACCAAGAGATGTTATATCTCAATGCTTCTAATAACAAACCTGAGACCCTTCCTATAGCATGAGATGTGATATCCAAGTCCTTCCAATTCCAATCCTGAGACCCTTCCTATAACATGAGATGTGATATCCAACTCCTTCCCATTCCAATCCTGAGACCCTTCCTATAACATGAGATGTGATATCCAACTCCTTCCCATTCCAACCTGAGACCCTTCCTATAGCATGAGATGGGATATCCAACTCCATCCAAATCCAATCCTGAGACCGTTCCGATAACATGAGATGTGATATCTCAATGCTTCTACCAAACCTGAGACCCATACTATGGCATGAGATGTGATATCAAACTCCTTCCCATTCCAATCCTGAGACCCTTCCTATAGCTTGAGATGTGATATCCAACTCCTTCCCATTCCAATTCTGAGACCCTTCCTATACCATGAGACTTGATATCTCAATGCTTCTAATACGAAACCTGAGACCCTTCCTATAGCATGAGATGTGATATCCAATTCCTTCCCATTCCAAACCTGAGACCCTTCCTACAGCATGCAATGTCATATCTCAATGCTTCTAATACCAAACCTGAGACCCGTCCTATAACATGAGATGGGATATCCAACTCCTTCCCATTCTAAATCTGAGACCCTTCGTATAGCATGAGATGTGATATCTCAATGCTTCTAATACCAAACCTGGATCCTTCCTATAGCATGAGATGTGATATAAAACTCCGCCCCATTCCAATCCTGCGTTGTTAGGAAAGATTTCGTAATTGTAGGTAATTTTCCTTCCATGTGGCAACCCCTAAACTTTTTGCTGTTGTTTTTCACCTTGTTCTTGACTTTGCCAGAGAAGTCTAGCCTTCTGCCGCACTCCTCTGGGCTTTCGCTCCTTTCTTACGGGGAAACTGACATACCCTTAAGACAGTCAGTACCGGGAAACGCTGTTTTCCGTAGTTTCTTTTATCATGTTGCGGCTTTCGTGCAACATGACACAAGAGGGCACTGTAAGCTAAGTTATAGCTCTCTTGGGTCTCTAGCCTTCTACAGGCCCTAGATACTCTTTTAGGATTGTAACTGATCGGTGCAAGTGATTCACGGAGGGGAATGGTGGCAGCGATCGTTTCTTGTGTTTTGAGCTCCTTTTGGCGTTCTAAGCGCGTTTCTCGCACTTAACCCAAAATGGTGGCCTGGCTCCCAAAATGGCCAGACCACGAGGCTCCTTTGTCCTGTCCGCTGACCGTCTTGCTCCCTTCACCTTCCCCAGGTCGAGCCGACCCGGGGCCTTCCTTATTTGGGCATGTACTTTCCCGCGAAACACGGATGCTTTCGCGGGCTTCTACATGTCGTATGTGTGCCTCCAGGATGTGGGCTGGGATGTCTGGTCCCAATACACATCCTGGGTGCCAGAGAGTCTAGGGTGGTATGAATGCCTGGGACCACCTTGGTCCGTGATTGGTCCACAAATGGTGTGAGTGTTGATGAGCGGATCTCCCATTGGGTCCCCTCCGTTTTGGCGCGAAGGGAACCGTGGATAAGATGGGGCTGGAAACACCACTACCATGTCGATCTCCTGAGTTCTCACGAACTAAGGAATACAGGAGCCAAGTATCCTGCAGCCAAGGGGCTGGACCGAGGAATCGCTGGTGACCCGCTGAAGGACTGCTCCTCTGCACTGCCGTCGCCTTGTGAAACCCTTTTCACCTTTGATCGAACCAGAAGGCCTGTACTGGTACTTCGACCCTTGGAATAGCGGGAACAGCTATTCTCGGCATCTTCACCATCTCCTGCTAGTAAGCCTTCGGAAGCGTCTCTGGGCCATCCAGCAGACTGACCAGCTTACACCGTAGTCTTGCTCTTTAACCGCCGCCAGGTTGTGTAGTATTTCGAGTCCTTGTCACTCTCACACGCTTCGTACACTTGGCGTTCCCCGGTCTGAAGTGAGTAGTGTACATTTGGCTCAGATACACACGGCCGCTCAGTTGCCCTGCTGTGGTAACAAACTGTGTGGGTTTCTTCGTTTGGGACGTCTTTTACTCAACTCTGCTGCTGCAGACTCAACACGACTACGAGACGTTCCCTGCTCTTCTGAACCTGCCAGCGACTGAAACTGATGCGGAGAAGCCTGGGTCTGCTTGCATCGGGGACCGGTGAGTAGCATAGCTAGGAACTGGTCGCCCTCCTGCAGGAGCCCATAGCTTTTCCCCGCTGTGTCAAAATAGCACCCTTTTCCGTACTCGCGCTCTGCTTCTGCCCAAGTGGAGGCTGCGCTTGAGTCGCGGAACTTTGTTCTTCTTCATTTGTGCACTAAACTGAACTGCCTGATTTCCCTCGAAGAGACTCCCCTTTTGCCCGTTGGCACCAGCGTGTGCAGGTACTTTTGAGCACAAGGCTCCACTCTTCGCAGGGCTCGGACTTACTTTTAGTTAGGTGCCTCTGAAGGCAGACTGGGTCTAAGCATTATTTCGCACTGCCTGTTTTCCTTCCCTTTCGTGCATCTAATGCTTGAGACTTGTTGTATTTGTATATATATTGTATTGGTATGGTATGTGTTGGTTTACTACAGTTGTATTGTGATTTTCTCGCTACGGTCATTGTTTTAAAGGCCTTGGAATAAATGTGTATATATTTTTAATATAACACCTGTTTGGAGTAGTTTGTAAGTGTCCTTGCTTTGTGTGCTCATTGCGGGCTTTCAGTCACCCTCACCCCTCTTGAGACCTAGTCTTGACCGCCGCGATCGCTACCTTGATTGGTCTGGCTCGTCTAGAGGTTACCCTGTTCCAAGTAATTAGGTTGGCCTTCTGAACTTCTGCGCCACCAGGACAGAGTTCAGAAATCCGTCTTAACATGCGTCCCTTCCTATAGCATGATATTTTATATCTCAATGTTTCTACTACCAAACCTGAGACCTTTCCTATAACATGAGACGTGATATCGAACTCCTTCCCATTCCAATCCTGAGACTCTTCCTATAGCATGAGATGTGATGTCTCAATGCTTCTACCAAACCTGAGACCCTTCCTATAGCATGAGATGTGATATCCAACTCCTTCCCATTCCAATCCTCAAACACTTTCTATAGCATGAGATGTGATATCTCAATTCTTCTAATACCAAACCTGAGACCCTTCCTATAGCATGAGATTTGATATCAAACTCCTTCCCTTTCCAATCCTGAGACCCTTCCTATAGCATGAGATATGATATCCAACTCCTCCCCATTCCAATCCGGAAACCCTTCCTATACCATGAGGTGTGATATCTCAATGCTTCTAATACCAAACCTGAGACCCGTCCTATAACATGAGATGTGATATCCAAATCCTTCCCCTTCCGAAACTGAGACCCTTCCTTTAGCATGAGATGTGATATCCAGCTCCTTCCCATTCCAATCCTGAGACCCTTCTGATAGCATGAGATGTGATATCTCAATGCTTCTAATATCAAAACTGAGACCCTCCTTATAGCATGAGATGTGATATCTAAGTCCTTCCCATTCCAATCCTGAGATCCTTCCTATAGCAGAGATGTGATATTGCAATGCTTATACGAAACCTGAGACCCTTCCTATGGCATGAGATGTGATATCCAACTCCTTCCCATTCCAATCCTGAGACCCTTCCTATAGCACGAGATGTGATATCTCAATGCTTCTACCAAAACTGAGACCCTTCCGTTAGCATGAGATGTGATATCCAACTCCTTCCCATTCCAATCCTGAGACCCTACCTATAGCATGAGATGTGATATCTCAATGCTTCTAATACCAAACCTGAGATCCTTCCTATAACATGAGATGTGATATCCAAATCCTTCAACTTCCAAACCTGAGACCCTCCCTTTAGCATGAGATGTGATATCCGACTCCTTCCCATTCCAATCCTGAGACCGTTCTGATAGCATGAGATGTGATATCTCAATGCTTCTAATAGCAAACCTGAGATCCTTCCAATAGCATGAGATTCGATATCTCAATGCTTTTAATACCAAACCTGAGATCCTTCCTAAAACATGAGATGTGAAATCCAAATCATTCCCTTTCCAAACCTGAGACCCTTCCTATAGCTTGAGATGTGATATCAAACTCCTTCCCATTCCAATCCTGAGACCCTTCCGATAGCATGAGATGTGATATCTCAATGCTTCTAAAACCAAACATGAGAACCATCCTATAACATGAGATGTGAAATCCAAATCATTCCCTTTCCAAACCTGAGACCCTTCCTATAGCTTGAGATGTGATATCAAACTCCTTCCCATTCCAATCCTGAGAACCTTCCTATACCATGAGATGTGATATCTCAATGCTTCTAATACCAAACCTGAGACCCGTCCTAAAACATATGTGAGATCCAAATCCTTTCCCTTCCAAACCTGAGACCTTTCCTTTAGCATGAGATGTGATATCCGACTCCTTCCCAATCCAATCCTGAGACCCTTCCTATACCATGAGACTTGATATCTCAATGCTTCTAATATGAAACCTGAGACCCTTCCTATAGCATGATATGTGATATCTCAATGCTTCTAATACCAAACCTGAGATCCTTCCTATAACATGAGATGTGTATCCAACTCCTTCCCATTCCAAACCTGAGACCCTTCCTATAGCATGAGATGTGATATCCGACTCCTTCCCAATCCAATCCTGAGACCCTTCCTATAGCATGAGATGTAATATCACAATGCTTGTAATACCACACCTGAGTCCCTTCATATAGCATGAGATGTGATATCCAACTCCTTCCTATTCCAATCCTGAGACACATCCTATAGCATGAGACGTGACATCTCAATGCTTCTAATACCAAACCTGAGACCCTTCCTATAGCATGAGATGGGATATCCAACTCCTTCCCATTCCAATCCCGAGACCCTTCCGATAGCAGAGATGTGATATCTCAATGCTTATACCAAACCTGAGACCCTTCCTATGGCATGAGATGTGATATCAAACTCCTTCCCATTCCAATCCTGAGATAGCTTGAGATGTGCTATCCAACTCCTTCCCATTCCAATCCCGAGACCCTTCCTATACCATGAGATGTGATATCTCAATGCTTCTAATACCAAACCTGAGACCCGTCCTAAAACATATGTAAGATCCAAATCCTTCCCCTTCCAAACCTGAGACCTTTCCTTTAGCATGAGATGTGATATCCAACTCCTTCCCATTCCAATCATGAGACCCTTCCTATAGCATGATATGTGATATCTCAATGCTTCTAATACCAAACCTGAGATCCTTCCTATAACATGAGATGTGTATCCAACTCCTTCCCATTCCAAACCTGAGACCCTTCCTATAGCATGAGATGTGATATCCGACTCCTTCCCAATCCAATCCTGAGACCCTTCCTATAGCATGAGATGTAATATCACAATGCTTGTAATACCACACCTGATTCCCTTTATATAGCATGAGATGTGATATCCAACTCCTTCCTATTCCAATCCTGAGACACTTCCTATAGCATGAGACGTGACATTTCAATGCTTCTAATACCAAACCTGAGACCCTTCTATAGCATGAGATGGGATATCCAACTCCTTCCCATTCCAATCCCGAGACCCTTCCGATAGCAGAGATGTGATATCTCAATGCTTATACCAAACCTGAGACCCTTCCTATGGCATGAGATGTCATATACTTATCCTTCCCATTCCAATCCTGAGACCCTTCCTATAGCATGAGATGTGATATCTCAATGCTTCTACCAAACCTGAGACCCTTCCTATAGCATGAGATGTAATATCCAACTCCTTCCCATTCCAATCCTGAGACACTTCCTATAGCATGAGATATGATGTCTCAAGGCTTCTAATACCAAACCTGATATCCTTCCTATAACATGAGATGTGATATCCAAATCCTTCCTATTCCAATCCTGAGATCCTTCGTATAGCATGAGATATGATATCTCAATGCTTCTAATACCAAACCTGAGATCCTTCCAATGACATGAGATGTGATATCCAATTCCTTCCCATTCCAAACCTGAGACCCTTCCTACAGCATGCGATGTGATATCTCAATGCTTCTAATACCACACCTGAGACCCGTCCAATAACATGAGATGGGATATCCAAGTCCTCCCCATTCCAATCCTGAGACCCTTCCTATAGCATGAGATGTGATATCTCAATGCTTCTAATACCAAACCTGAGACCCTTCCTATAACATGAGATGGGATATCCAACTCCTTCCCATTCCAATCCTGAGACCCTTCCGATAGCAGAGATGTGATATCTAAATGCTTATACCAAACCTGAGACCTTTCCTATGGCATGAGATGTCATATACAACTCCTTCCCATTCCAATCCTGAGACCCTTCCTATAGCTTGAGATGTGATACCCAACTCCTTCCCATTCCAATTCTGAGACCCTTCCTATATCATGAGACCTGATATCTCAATGCTTCTAATACCAAACCTGAGACCCTTCCTATGGATTGAGATGTGATATCCAACTCCTTCCCATTCCAACCTGAGACCCTTCCTATAGCATGAGATGGGATATCCAACTCCTTCCCATTCCAATCCTGAGACACTTCCTATAGCATGAGATATGATGTCTCAAGGCTTCTAATACCAAACCTGATATCCTTCCTATAACATGAGATGTGATATCCAACTCCTTCATATTCCAATCCTGAGATCCTTCCTATAGCATGAGATATGATATCTCAATGCTTCTAATACCAAACCTGAGATCCTTCCTACAGCATGCGATGTGATATCTCAATGCTTCTAATACCACACCTGAGACCCGTCCAATAACATGAGATGTGATATCCAATTTCTTCCCATTCCAAACCTGAGACCCTTCCTACAGCATGCGATGTGATATCTCAATGCTTCTAATACCACACCTGAGACCCGTCCAATAACATGAGATGGGATATCCAAGTCCTTCCCATTCCAATCCTGAGACCCTTCCTATAGCATGAGATGTGATATCTCAATGCTTCTAATACCAAACCTGAGACCCTTCCTATAACATGAGATGGGATATCCAACTCCTTCCCATTCCAATCCTGAGACCCTTCCGATAGCAGAGATGTGATATCTCAATGCTTATACCAAACCTGAGACCTTTCTTATGGCATGAGATGTCATATACAACTCCTTCCCATTCCAATCCTGAGACCCTTCCTATAGCTTGAGATGTGATACCCAACTCCTTCCCATTCCAATTCTGAGACCCTTCCTATATCATGAGACCTGATATCTCAATGCTTCTAATACCAAACCTGAGACCCTTCCTATGGATTGAGATGTGATATCCAACTCCTTCCCATTCCAACCTGAGACCCTTCCTATAGCATGAGATGGGATATCCAACTCCTTCCAAATCCAATCCTGAGACCCTTCCTATAGCATGAGATGTGATATCTCAATGCTTCTACCAAACCTGAGACCCTTCCTATAGCATGAGATGTAATATCCAACTCCTTCCCATTCCAATCCTGAGACACTTCCTATAGCATGAGATATGATGTCTCAAGGCTTCTAATACCAAACCTGATATCCTTCCTATAACATGAGATGTGATATCCAACTCCTTCCTATTCCAATCCTGAGATCCTTCCTATAGCATGAGATATGATATCTCAATGCTTCTAATACCAAACCTGAGATCCTTCCTATGACATGAGATGTGATATCCAATTTCTTCCCATTCCAAACCTGAGACCCTTCCTACAGCATGCGATGTGATATCTCAATGCTTCTAATACCACACCTGAGACCCGTCCAATAACATGAGATGTGATATCCAATTTCTTCCCATTCCAAACCTGAGACCCTTCCTACAGCATGCGATGTGATATCTCAATGCTTCTAATACCACACCTGAGACCCGTCCAATAACATGAGATGGGATATCCAAGTCCTTCCCATTCCAATCCTGAGACCCTTCCTATAGCATGAGATGTGATATCTCAATGCTTCTAATACCAAACCTGAGACCCTTCCTATAACATGAGATGGGATATCCAACTCCTTCCCATTCCAATCCTGAGACCCTTCCGATAGCAGAGATGTGATATCTCAATGCTTATACCAAACCTGAGACCTTTCTTATGGCATGAGATGTCATATACAACTCCTTCCCATTCCAATCCTGAGACCCTTCCTATAGCTTGAGATGTGATACCCAACTCCTTCCCATTCCAATTCTGAGACCCTTCCTATATCATGAGACCTGATATCTCAATGCTTCTAATACCAAACCTGAGACCCTTCCTATGGATTGAGATGTGATATCCAACTCCTTCCCATTCCAACCTGAGACCCTTCCTATAGCATGAGATGGGATATCCAACTCCTTCCAAATCCAATCCTGAGACCCTTCCTATAGCATGAGATGTGATATCTCAATGCTTCTACCAAACCTGAGACCCTTCCTATAGCATGAGATGTAATATCCAACTCCTTCCCATTCCAATCCTGAGACACTTCCTATAGCATGAGATATGATGTCTCAAGGCTTCTAATACCAAACCTGATATCCTTCCTATAACATGAGATGTGATATCCAACTCCTTCCTATTCCAATCCTGAGATCCTTCCTATAGCATGAGATATGATATCTCAATGCTTCTAATACCAAACCTGAGATCCTTCCTATGACATGAGATGTGATATCCAATTTCTTCCCATTCCAAACCTGAGACCCTTCCTACAGCATGCGATGTGATATCTCAATGCTTCTAATACCACACCTGAGACCCGTCCAATAACATGAGATGGGATATCCAAGTCCTTCCCATTCCAATCCTGAGACCCTTCCTATAGCATGAGATGTGATATCTCAATGCTTCTAATACCAAACCTGAGACCCTTCCTATAACATGAGATGGGATATCCAACTCCTTCCCATTCCAATCCTGAGACCCTTCCGATAGCAGAGATGTGATATCTCAATGCTTATACCAAACCTGAGACCTTTCTTATGGCATGAGATGTCATATACAACTCCTTCCGATTCCAATCCTGAGACCCTTCCTATAGCTTGAGATGTGATACCCAACTCCTTCCCATTCCAATTCTGAGACCCTTCCTATATCATGAGACCTGATATCTCAATGCTTCTAATACCAAACCTGAGACCCTTCCTATGGATTGAGATGTGATATCCAACTCCTTCCCATTCCAACCTGAGACCCTTCCTATAGCATGAGATGGGATATCCAACTCCTTCCAAATCCAATCCTGAGACCCTTCCTATAGCATGAGATGTGATATCTCAATGCTTCTACCAAACCTGAGACCCTTCCTATAGCATGAGATGTAATATCCAACTCCTTCCCATTCCAATCCTGAGACACTTCCTATAGCATGAGATATGATGTCTCAAGGCTTCTAATACCAAACCTGATATCCTTCCTATAACATGAGATGTGATATCCAACTCCTTCCTATTCCAATCCTGAGATCCTTCCTATAGCATGAGATATGATATCTCAATGCTTCTAATACCAAACCTGAGATCCTTCCTATGACATGAGATGTGATATCCAATTCCTTCCCATTCCAAACCTGAGACCCTTCCTACAGGATGCGATGTGATATCTCAATGCTTCTAATACCACACCTGAGACCCGTCCAATAACATGAGATGGGATATCCAAGTCCTTCCCATTCCAATCCTGAGACCCTTCCTATAGCATGAGATGTGATATCTCAATGCTTCTAATACCAAACCTGAGACCCTTCCTATAACATGAGATGGTATATCCAACTCCTTCCCATTCCAATCCTGAGACCCTTCCGATAGCAGAGATGTGATATCTCAATGCTTATACCAAACCTGAGACCTTTCCTATGGCATGAGATGTCATATACAACTCCTTCCCATTCCAATCCTGAGACCCTTCCTATAGCTTGAGATGTGATACCCAACTCCTTCCCATTCCAATTCTGAGACCCTTCCTATATCATGAGACCTGCTATCTCAATGCTTCTAATACCAAACCTGAGACCCTTCCTATGGATTGAGATGTGATATCCAACTCCTTCCCATTCCAACCTGAGACCCTTCCTATAGCATGAGATGGGATATCCAACTCCTTCCAAATCCAATCCTGATACCCTTCCGATAGCATGAGATGTGATATCCCAATGCTTCTACCAAACCTGAGACCCATACTATGGCATGAGATGTGATATCAAACTCCTTCCCATTCCAATCCTGAGACCCTTCCTATAGCATGAGATGTGATATCCAACTCCTTCCCATTCCAATCCTGAGACCCTTCCTATAGCATGAGATGTGATATCTCAATGCCTCTAATACCAAACCTGAGATCCTTCCTCTAACATGAAATGTGATATCCAACTCCTTCCCATTCCAATCCTGAGACCCTTCCTATAGCTTGAGATGTGATATCCAACTCCTTCCCATTCCAATCCTGAGACCCTTCCTATAGCATGAGATGTGATATCCAACTCCTTCCCATTCCAATCCTGAGACCCTTCCTATAGCATGAGATGTGATATCTCAATGCCTCTAATACCAAACCTGAGATCCTTCCTCTAACATGAAATGTGATATCCAACTCCTTCCCTTTCCAAACCTGAGAGCCTACCTATAGCATGAGATGTGATATCCAAGTCCTTCCCATTCCAATCCTTAGACCCTTCCTACAGCATGTGATGTGATATCTCAATGCTTATACCAAACCTCAGACCCTTCCTATAGCATGAGATGTGATATCCAACTCCTTCCCATTCCAATCCTGAGACCCTTCCTATAGCATGAGATGTGATATCTCAATGCCTCTAATACCAAACCTGAGATCCTTCCTCTAACATGAAATGTGATATCCAACTCCTTTCCTTTCCAAACCTGAGAGCCTACCTATAGCATGAGATGTGATATCCAACTCCTTCCCATTCCAATCCTGAGACTCTTCCTATAGCATGAGATGTGATATCTCAATGCTTCTACCAAACCTGAGACCCTTCCTATAGCATGAGATGTGATATCCAACTCCTTCCCATTCCAATCCTCAGACACTTTCTATAGCATGAGATGTGATATCTCAATTCTTCTAATACCAAACCTGAGACCCTTCCTATAGCATGAGATTTGATATCAAACTCCTTCCCTTTCCAATCCTGAGACCCTTCCTATAGCATGAGATATGATATCCAACTCCTCCCCATTCCAATCCGGAAACCCTTCCTATACCATGAGGTGTGATATCTCAATGCTTCTAATACCAAACCTGAGACCCGTCCTATAACATGAGATGTGATATCCAAATCCTTCCCCTTCCGAAACTGAGACCCTTCCTTTAGCATGAGATGTGATATCCAGCTCCTTCCCATTCCAATCCTGAGACCCTTCCGATAGCATGAGATGTGATATCTCAATGCTTCTAATATCAAAACTGAGACCCTCCTTATAGCATGAGAACGTGATATCTAAGTCCTTCCCATTCCAATCCTGAGATCCTTCCTATAGCAGAGATGTGATATTGCAATACTTATACGAAACCTGAGACCCTTCCTATGGCATGAGATGTGATATCCAACTCCTTCCCATTCCAATCCTGAGACCCTTCCTATAGCACGAGATGTGATATCTCAATGCTTCTACCAAAACTGAGACCCTTCCGTTAGCATGAGATGTGATATCCAACTCATTCCCATTCCAATCCTGAGACCCTTCCTATAGCATGAGATGTGATATCTCAATGCTTCTAATACCAAACTTGAGATCCTTCCTATAACATGAGATGTGATATCCAAATCCTTCAACTTCCAAACCTGAGACCCTCCCTTTAGCATGAGATGTGATATCCGACTCCTTCCCATTCCAATCCTGAGACCGTTCTGATAGCATGAGATGTGATATCTCAATGCTTCTAATAGCAAACCTGAGATCCTTCCAATAGCATGAGATGTGATATCTCAATGCTTTTAATACCAAACCTGAGATCCTTCCTAAAACATGAGATGTGAAATCCAAATCATTCCCTTTCCAAACCTGAGACCCTTCCTATAGCTTGAGATGTGATATCAAGCTCCTTCCCATTCCAATCCTGAGACCCTTCCGATAGCATGAGATGTGATATCTCAATGCTTCTAAAACCAAACATGAGAACCATCCTATAACATGAGATGTGAAATCCAAATCATTCCCTTTCCAAACCTGAGACCCTTCCTATAGCTTGAGATGTGATATCAAGCTCCTTCCCATTCCAATCCTGAGACCCTTCCGATAGCATGAGATGTGATATCTCAATGCTTCTAAAACCAAACATGAGAACCATCCTATAACATGAGATGTGAAATCCAAATCATTCCCTTTCCAAACCTGAGACCCTTCCTATACCATGAGATGTGATATCTCAATGCTTCTAATACCAAACCTGAGACCCGTCCTAAAACATATGTGAGATCCAAATCCTTCCCCTTCCAAACCTGAGACCTTTCCTTTAGCATGAGATGTGATATCCAACTCCTTCCCATTCCAATCATGAGACCCTTCCTATAGCATGATATGTGATATCTCAATGCTTCTAATACCAAACCTGAGATCCTTCCTATAACATGAGATGTGTATCCAACTCCTTCCCATTCCAAACCTGAGACCCTTCCTATAGCATGAGATGTGATATCCGACTCCTTCCCAATCCAATCCTGAGACCCTTCCTATAGCATGAGATGTAATATCACAATGCTTTTAATACCACACCTGAGTCCCTTCATATAGCATGAGATGTGATATCCAACTCCTTCCTATTCCAATCCTGAGACACATCCTATAGCATGAGACGTGACATCTCAATGCTTCTAATACCAAACCTGAGACCCTTCCTATAGCATGAGATGGGATATCCAACTCCTTCCCATTCCAATCCCGAGACCCTTCCGATAGCAGAGATGTGATATCTCAATGCTTATACCAAACCTGAGACCCTTCCTATGGCATGAGATGTGATATCAAACTCCTTCCCATTCCAATCCTGAGATAGCTTGAGATGTGCTATCCAACTCCTTCCCATTCCAATCCCGAGACCCTTCCTATACCATGAGATGTGATATCTCAATGCTTCTAATACCAAACCTGAGACCCGTCCTAAAACATATGTGAGATCCAAATCCTTCCCCTTCCAAACCTGAGACCTTTCCTTTAGCATGAGATGTGATATCCAACTCCTTCCCATTCCAATCATGAGACCCTTCCTATAGCATGATATGTGATATCTCAATGCTTCTAATACCAAACCTGAGATTCTTCCTATAACATGAGATGTGTATCCAACTCCTTCCCATTCCAAACCTGAGACCCTTCCTATAGCATGAGATGTGATATCTGACTCCTTCCCAATCCAATCCTGAGACCCTTCCTATAGCATGAGATGTAATATCACAATGCTTGTAATACCACACCTGATTCCCTTCATATAGCATGAGATGTGATATACAACTCCTTCCTATTCCAATCCTGAGACACTTCCTATAGCATGAGACGTGACATTTCAATGCTTCTAATACCAAACCTGAGACCCTTCCTATAGCATGAGATTGGATATCCAACTTCTTCCCATTCCAATCCTGAGACCCTTCCGATAGCAGAGATGTGATATTTCAATGCTTATACCAAACCTGAGACCCTTCCTATGGCATGAGATGTCATATACTTATCCTTCCCATTCCAATCCTGAGACCCTTCCTATAGCATGAGATGTGATATCTCAATGCTTCTACCAAACCTGAGACCCTTCCTATAGCATGAGATGTAATATCCAACTCCTTCCCATTCCAATCCTGAGACACTTCCTATAGCATGAGATATGATGTCTCAAGGCTTCTAATACCAAACCTGATATCCTTCCTATAACATTAGATGTGATATCCAACTCCTTCCTATTCCAATCCTGAGATCCTTCGTATAGCATGAGATATGATATCTCAATGCTTCTAATACCAAACCTTAGATCCTTCCAATGACATGAGATGTGATATCCAATTCCTTCCCATTCCAAACCTGAGACCCTTCCTACAGCATGCGATGTGATATCTCAATGCTTCTAATACCACACCTGAGACCCGTCCAATAACATGAGATGGGATATCCAAGTCCTTCCCATTCCAATCCTGAGACCCTTCCTATATCATGAGATGTGATATCTCAATGCTTCTAATACCAAACCTGAGACCCTTCCTATAACATGAGATGGGATATCCAACTCCTTCCCATTCCAATCCTGAGACCCTTCCGATAGCAGAGATGTGATATCTCAATGCTTATACCAAACCTGAGACCTTTCCTATGGCATGAGATGTCATATACAACTCCTTCCCATTCCAATCCTGAGACCCTTCCTATAGCTTGAGATGTGATACCCAACTCCTTCCCATTCCATTTCTGAGACCCTTCCTATATCATGAGACCTGATATCTCAATGCTTCTAATACCAAACCTGAGACCCTTCCTATGGATTGAGATGTGATATCCAACTCCTTCCCATTCCAACCTGAGACCCTTCCTATAGCATGAGATGGGATATCCAACTCCTTCCCATTCCAATCCTGAGACACTTCCTATAGCATGAGATATGATGTCTCAAGGCTTCTAATACCAAACCTGATATCCTTCCTATAACATGAGATGTGATATCCAACTCCTTCCTATTCCAATCCTGAGATCCTTCCTATAGCATGAGATATGATATCTCAATGCTTCTAATACCAAACCTGAGATCCTTCCTACAGCATGCGATGTGATATCTCAATGCTTCTAATACCACACCTGAGACCCGTCCAATAACATGAGATGTGATATCCAATTTCTTCCCATTCCAAACCTGAGACCCTTCCTACAGCATGCGATGTGATATCTCAATGCTTCTAATACCACACCTGAGACCCGTCCAATAACATGAGATGGGATATCCAAGTCCTTCCCATTCCAATCCTGATACCCTTCCTATAGCATGAGATGTGATATCTCAATGCTTCTAATACCAAACCTGAGACCCTTCCTATAACATGAGATGGGATATCCAACTCCTTCCCATTCCAATCCTGAGACCCTTCCGATAGCAGAGATGTGATATCTCAATGCTTATACCAAACCTGAGACCTTTCTTATGGCATGAGATGTCATATACAACTCCTTCCCATTCCAATCCTGAGACCCTTCCAATAGCTTGAGATGTGATACCCAACTCCTTCCCATTCCAATTCTGAGACCCTTCCTATATCATGAGACCTGATATCTCAATGCTTCTAATACCAAACCTGAGACCCTTCCTATGGATTGAGATGTGATATCCAACTCCTTCCCATTCCAACCTGAGACCCTTCCTATAGCATGAGATGGGATATCCAACTCCTTCCAAATCCAATCCTGAGACCCTTCCTATAGCATGAGATGAGATATCTCAATGCTTCTACCAAACCTGAGACCCTTCCTATAGCATGAGATGTAATATCCAACTCCTTCCCATTCCAATCCTGAGACACTTCCTATAGCATGAGATATGATGTCTCAAGGCTTCTAATACCAAACCTGATATCCTTCCTATAACATGAGATGTGATATCCAACTCCTTCCTATTCCAATCCTGAGATCCTTCGTATAGCATGAGATATGATATCTCAATGCTTCTAATACCAAACCTGAGATCCTTCCAATGACATGAGATGTGATATCCAATTCCTTCCCATTCCAAACCTGAGACCCTTCCTACAGCATGCGATGTGATATCTCAATGCTTCTAATACCACACCTGAGACCCGTCCAATAACATGAGATGGGATATCCAAGTCCTTCCCATTCCAATCCTGAGACCCTTCCTATAGCATGAGATGTGATATCTCAATGCTTCTAATACCAAACCTGAGACCCTTCCTATAACATGAGATGGTATATCCAACTCCTTCCCATTCCAATCCTGAGACCCTTCCGATAGCAGAGATGTGATATCTCAATGCTTATACCAAACCTGAGACCTTTCCTATGGCATGAGATGTCATGTACAACTCCTTCCCATTCCAATCCTGAGACCCTTCCTATAGCTTGAGATGTGATACCCAACTCCTTCCCATTCCAATTCTGAGACCCTTCCTATATCATGAGACCTGCTATCTCAATGCTTCTAATACCAAACCTGAGACCCTTCCTATGGATTGAGATGTGATATCCAACTCCTTCCCATTCCAACCTGAGACCCTTCCTATAGCATGAGATGGGATATCCAACTCCTTCCAAATCCAATCCTGATACCCTTCCGATAGCATGAGATGTGATATCCCAATGCTTCTACCAAACCTGAGACCCATACTATGGCATGAGATGTGATATCAAACTCCTTCCCATTCCAATCCTGAGACCCTTCCTATAGCTTGAGATGTGATATCCAACTCCTTCCCATTCCAATCCTGAGACCCTTCCTATAGCATGAGATGTGATAGCCAACTCCCTCCCATTCCAATCCTGAGACCCTTCCTATAGCATGAGATGTGATATCTCAATGCCTCTAATACCAAACCTGAGATCCTTCCTCTAACATGAAATGTGATATCCAACTCCTTCCCATTCCAATCCTGAGACCCTTCCTATAGCTTGAGATGTGATATCCAACTCCTTCCCATTCCAATCCTGAGACCCTTCCTATAGCATGAGATGTGATATCCAACTCCTTCCCATTCCAATCCTGAGACCCTTCCTATAGCATGAGATGTGATATCTCAATGCCTCTAATACCAAACCTGAGATCCTTCCTCTAACATGAAATGTGATATCCAACTCCTTCCCTTTCCAAACCTGAGAGCCTACCTATAGCATGAGATGTGATATCCAACTCCTTCCCATTCCAATCCTGAGACTCTTCCTATAGCATGAGATGTGATATCTCAATGCTTATACCAAACCTGAGACCCTTCCTATAGCATGAGATGTGATATCCAACTCCTTCCCATTCCAATCCTCAGACACTTTCTATAGCATGAGATGTGATATCTCAATTCTTCTAATACCAAACCTGAGACCCTTCCTATAGCATGAGATTTGATATCAAACTCCTTCCCTTTCCAATCCTGAGATCCTTCCTATAGCATGAGATATGATATCCAACTCCTCCCCATTCCAATCCGGAAACCCTTCCTATACCATGAGGTGTGATATCTCAATGCTTCTAATACCAAACCTGAGACCCGTCCTATAACATGAGATGTGATATCCAAATCCTTCCCCTCCGAAACTGAGACCCTTCCTTTAGCATGAGATGTGATATCCAGCTCCTTCCCATTCCAATCCTGAGACCCTTCCGATAGCATGAGATGTGATATCTCAATGCTTCTAATATCAAAACTGAGACCCTCCTTATAGCATGAGATGTGATATCTAAGTCCTTCCCATTCCAATCCTGAGATCCTTCCTATAGCAGAGATGTGATATTGCAATGCTTATACGAAACCTGAGACCCTTCCTATGGCATGAGATGTGATATCCAACTCCTTCCCATTCCAATCCTGAGACCCTTCCTATAGCACGAGATGTGATATCTCAATGCTTCTACCAAAACTGAGACCCTTCCGTTAGCATGAGATGTGATATCCAACTCCTTCCCATTCCAATCCTGAGACCCTTCCTATAGCATGAGATGTGATATCTCAAAGCTTCTAATACCAAACCTGAGATCCTTCCTATAACATGAGATGTGATATCCAAATCCTTCAACTTCCAAACCTGAGACCCTCCCTTTAGCATGAGATGTGATATCCGACTCCTTCCCATTCCAATCCTGAGACCGTTCTGTTAGCATGAGATGTGATATCTCAATGCTTCTAATAGCAAACCTGAGATCCTTCCAATAGCATGAGATGTGATATCTCAATGCTTTTAATACCAAACCTGAGATCCTTCCTAAAACATGAGATGTGAAATCCAAATCATTCCCTTTCCAAACCTGAGACCCTTCCTATAGCTTGAGATGTGATATCAAACTCCTTCCCATTCCAATCCTGAGACCCTTCCGATAGCATGAGATGTGATATCTCAATGCTTCTAAAACCAAACATGAGAACCATCCTATAACATGAGATGTGAAATCCAAATCATTCCCTTTCCAAACCTGAGACCCTTCTAATAGCTTGAGATGTGATATCAAACTCCTTCCCATTCCAATCCTGAGATAGCTTGAGATGTGCTATCCAACTCCTTCCCATTCCAATCCCGAGACCCTTCCTATACCATGAGATGTGATATCTCAATGCTTCTAATACCAAACCTGAGACCCGTCCTAAAACATATGTGAGATCCAAATCCTTCCCCTTCCAAACCCGAGACCTTTCCTTTAGCATGAGATGTGATATCCAACTCCTTCCCATTCCAATCATGAGACCCTTCCTATAGCATGATATGTGATATCTCAATGCTTCTAATACCAAACCTGAGATCCTTCCTATAACATGAGATGTGTATCCAACTCCTTCCCATTCCAAACCTGAGACCCTTCCTATAGCATGAGATGTGATATCCGACTCCTTCCCAATCCAATCCTGAGACCCTTCCTATAGCATGAGATGTAATATCACAATGCTTGTAATACCACACCTGAGTCCCTTCATATAGCATGAGATGTGATATCCAACTCCTTCCTATTCCAATCCTGAGACACTTCCTATAGCATGAGACGTGACATTTCAATGCTTCTAATACCAAACCTGAGACCCTTCCTATAGCATGAGATGGGATATCCAACTCCTTCCCATTCCAATCCCGAGACCCTTCCGATAGCAGAGATGTGATATCTCAATGCTTATACCAAACCTGAGACCCTTCCTATGGCATGAGATGTCATATACTTATCCTTCCCATTCCAATCCTGAGACCCTTCCTATAGCATGAGATGTGATATCTCAATGCTTCTACCAAACCTGAGACCCTTCCTATAGCATGAGATGTAATATCCAACTCCTTCCCATTCCAATCCTGAGACACTTCCTATAGCATGAGATATGATGTCTCAAGGCTTCTAATACCAAACCTGATATCCTTCCTATAACATGAGATGTGATATCCAACTCCTTCCTATTCCAATCCTGAGATCCTTCGTATAGCATGAGATATGATATCTCAATGCTTCTAATACCAAACCTGAGATCCTTCCAATGACATGAGATGTGAAATCCAAATCATTCCCTTTCCAAACCTGAGACCCTTCCTATAGCTTGAGATGTGATATCAAACTCCTTCCCATTCCAATCCTGAGATAGCTTGAGATGTGCTATCCAACTCCTCCCCATTCCAATCCCGAGACCCTTCCTATACCATGAGATGTGATATCTCAATGCTTCTAATACCAAACCTGAGACCCGTCCTAAAACATATGTGAGATCCAAATCCTTCCCCTTCCAAACCTGAGACCTTTCCTTTAGCATGAGATGTGATATCCAACTCCTTCCCATTCCAATCATGAGACCCTTCCTATAGCATGATATGTGATATCTCAATGCTTCTAATACCAAACCTGAGATCCTTCCTATAACATGAGATGTGTATCCAACTCCTTCCCATTCCAAACCTGAGACCCTTCCTATAGCATGAGATGTGATATCCGACTCCTTCCCAATCCAATCCTGAGACCCTTCCTATAGCATGAGATGTAATATCACAATGCTTGTAATACCACACCTGAGTCCCTTCATATAGCATGAGATGTGATATCCAACTCCTTCCTATTCCAATCCTGAGACACATCCTATAGCATGAGACGTGACATCTCAATGCTTCTAATACCAAACCTGAGACCCTTCCTATAGCATGAGATGGGATATCCAACTCCTTCCCATTCCAATCCTGAGACCCTTCCGATAGCAGAGATGTGATATCTCAATGCTTATACCAAACCTGAGACCCTTCCTATGGCATGAGATGTGATATCAAACTCCTTCCCATTCCAATCCTGAGATAGCTTGAGATGTGCTATCCAACTCCTTCCCATTCCAATCCCGAGACCCTTCCTATACCATGAGATGTGATATCTCAATGCTTCTAATACCAAACCTGAGACCCGTCCTAAAACATATGTGAGATCCAAATCCTTCCCCTTCCAAACCTGAGACCTTTCCTTTAGCATGAGATGTGATATCCAACTCCTTCCCATTCCAATCATGAGACCCTTCCTATAGCATGATATGTGATATCTAAATGCTTCTAATACCAAACCTGAGATCCTTCCTATAACATGAGATGTGTATCCAACTCCTTCCCATTCCAAACCTGAGACCCTTCCTATAGCATGAGATGTGATATCCGACTCCTTCCCAATCCAATCCTGAGACCCTTCCTATAGCATGAGATGTAATATCACAATGCTTGTAATACCACACCTGATTCCCTTCATATAGCATGAGATGTGATATCCAACTCCTTCCTATTCCAATCCTGAGACACTTCCTATAGCATGAGACGTGACATTTCAATGCTTCTAATACCAAACCTGAGACCCTTCCTATAGCATGAGATGGGATATCCAACTCCTTCCCATTCCAATCCCGAGACCCTTCCGATAGCAGAGATGTGATATCTCAATGCTTATACCAAACTTGAGACCCTTCCTATGGCATGAGATGTCATATACTTATCCTTCCCATTCCAATCCTGAGACCCTTCCTATAGCATGAGATGTGATATCTCAATGCTTCTACCAAACCTGAGACCCTTCCTATAGCATGAGATGTAATATCCAACTCCTTCCCATTCCAATCCTGAGACACTTCCTATAGCATGAGATATGATGTCTCAAGGCTTCTAATACCAAACCTGATATCCTTCCTATAACATGAGATGTGATATCCAACTCCTTCCTATTCCAATCCTGAGATCCTTCGTATAGCATGAGATATGATATCTCAATGCTTCTAATACCAAACCTGAGATCCTTCCAATGACATGAGATGTGATATCCAATTCCTTCCCATTCCAAACCTGAGACCCTTCCTACAGCATGCGATGTGATATCTCAATGCTTCTAATACCACACCTGAGACCCGTCCAATAACATGAGATGGGATATCCAAGTCCTTCCCATTCCAATCCTGAGACCCTTCCTATAGCATGAGATGTGATATCTCAATGCTTCTAATACCAAACCTGAGACCCTTCCTATAACATGAGATGGGATATCCAACTCCTTCCCATTCCAATCCTGAGACCCTTCCGATAGCAGAGATGTGATATCTCAATGCTTATACCAAACCTGAGACCTTTCCTATGGCATGAGATGTCATATACAACTCCTTCCCATTCCAATCCTGAGACCCTTCCTATAGCTTGAGATGTGATACCCAACTCCTTCCCATTCCAATTCTGAGACCCTTCCTATATCATGAGACCTGATATCTCAATGCTTCTAATACCAAACCTGAGACCCTTCCTATGGATTGAGATGTGATATCCAACTCCTTCCCATTCCAACCTGAGACCCTTCCTATAGCATGAGATGGGATATCCAACTCCTTCCCATTCCAATCCTGAGACACTTCCTATAGCATGATATATGATGTCTCAAGGCTTCTAATACCAAACCTGATATCCTTCCTATAACATGAGATGTGATATCCAACTCCTTCCTATTCCAATCCTGAGATCCTTCCTATAGCATGAGATATGATATCTCAATGCTTCTAATACCAAACCTGAGATCCTTCCTACAGCATGCGATGTGATATCTCAATGCTTCTAATACCACACCTGAGACCCGTCCAATAACATGAGATGTGATATCCAATTTCTTCCCATTCCAAACCTGAGACCCTTCCTACAGCATGCGATGTGATATCTCAATGCTTCTAATACCACACCTGAGACCCGTCCAATAACATGAGATGGGATATCCAAGTCCTTCCCATTCCAATCCTGAGACCCTTCCTATAGCATGAGATGTGATATCTCAATGCTTCTAATACCAAACCTGAGACCCTTCCTATAACATGAGATGGGATATCCAACTCCTTCCCATTCCAATCCTGAGACCCTTCCGATAGCAGAGATGTGATATCTCAATGCTTATACCAAACCTGAGACCTTTCTTATGGCATGAGATGTCATATACAACTCCTTCCCATTCCAATCCTGAGACCCTTCCTATAGCTTGAGATGTGATACCCAACTCCTTCCCATTCCAATTCTGAGACCCTTCCTATATCATGAGACCTGATATCTCAATGCTTCTAATACCAAACCTGAGACCCTTCCTAAGGATTGAGATGTGATATCCAACTCCTTCCCATTCCAACCTGAGACCCTTCCTATAGCATGAGATGGGATATCCAACTCCTTCCCTTTCCAAACCTGAGAGCCTACCTATAGCATGAGATGTGATATCCAAGTCCTTCCCATTCCAATCCTTAGACCCTTCCTACAGCATGTGATGTGATATCTCAATGCTTATACCAAACCTCAGACCCTTCCTATAGCATGAGATGTGATATCCAACTCCTTCCCATTCCAATCCTGAGACCCTTCCTATAGCAGGAGATGTGATATCTCAATGCCTCTAATACCAAACCTGAGATCCTTCCTCTAACATGAAATGTGATATCCAACTCCTTTCCTTTCCAAACCTGAGAGCCTACCTATAGCATGAGATGTGATATCCAACTCCTTCCCATTCCAATCCTGAGACTCTTCCCATAGCATGAGATGTGATATCTCAATGCTTCTACCAAACCTGAGACCCTTCCTATAGCATGAGATGTGATATCCAACTCCTTCCCATTCCAATCCTCAGACACTTTCTATAGCATGAGATGTGATATCTCAATTCTTCTAATACCAAACCTGAGACCCTTCCTATAGCATGAGATTTGATATCAAACTCCTTCCCTTTCCAATCCTGAGACCCTTCCTATAGCATGAGATATGATATCCAACTCCTCCCCATTCCAATCCGGAAACCCTTCCTATACCATGAGGTGTGATATCTCAATGCTTCTAATACCAAACCTGAGACCCATCCTATAACATGAGATGTGATATCCAAATCCTTCCCCTTCCGAAACTGAGACCCTTCCTTTAGCATGAGATGTGATATCCAGCTCCTTCCCATTCCAATCCTGAGACCCTTCCGATAGCATGAGATGTGATATCTCAATGCTTCTAATATCAAAACTGAGACCCTCCTTATAGCATGAGATGTGATATCTAAGTCCTTCCCATTCCAATCCTGAGATCCTTCCTATAGCAGAGATGTGATATTGCAATGCTTATACGAAACCTGAGACCCTTCCTATGGCATGAGATGTGATATCCAACTCCTTCCCATTCCAATCCTGAGACCCTTCCTATAGCACGAGATGTGATATCTCAATGCTTCTACCAAAACTGAGACCCTTCCGTTAGCATGAGATGTGATATCCAACTCCTTCCCATTCCAATCCTGAGACCCTTCCTATAGCATGAGATGTGATATCTCAATGCTTCTAATACCAAACCTGAGATCCTTCCTATAACATGAGATGTGATATCCAAATCCTTCAACTTCCAAACCTGAGACCCTCCCTTTAGCATGAGATGTGATATCCGACTCCTTCCCATTCCAATCCTGAGACCGTTCTGTTAGCATGAGATGTGATATCTCAATGCTTCTAATAGCAAACCTGAGATCCTTCCAATAGCATGAGATGTGATATCTCAATGCTTTTAATACCAAACCTGAGATCCTTCCTAAAACATGAGATGTGAAATCCAAATCATTCCCTTTCCAAACCTGAGACCCTTCCTATAGCTTGAGATGTGATATCAAACTCCTTCCCATTCCAATCCTGAGACCCTTCCGATAGCATGAGATGTGATATCTCAATGCTTCTAAAACCAAACATGAGAACCATCCTATAACATGAGATGTGAAATCCAAATCATTCCCTTTCCAAACCTGAGACCCTTCCTATAGCTTGAGATGTGATATCAAACTCCTTCCCATTCCAATCCTGAGATAGCTTGAGATGTGCTATCCAACTCCTTCCCATTCCAATCCCGAGACCCTTCCTATACCATGAGATGTGATATCTCAATGCTTCTAATACCAAACCTGAGACCCGTCCTAAAACATATGTGAGATCCAAATCCTTCCCCTTCCAAACCTGAGACCTTTCCTTTAGCATGAGATGTGATATCCAACTCCTTCCCATTCCAATCATGAGACCCTTCCTATAGCATGATATGTGATATCTCAATGCTTCTAATACCAAACCTGAGATCCTTCCTATAACATGAGATGTGTATCCAACTCCTTCCCATTCCAAACCTGAGACCCTTCCTATAGCATGAGATGTGATATCCGACTCCTTCCCAATCCAATCCTGAGACCCTTCCTATAGCATGAGATGTAATATCACAATGCTTGTAATACCACACCTGAGTCCCTTCATATAGCATGAGATGTGATATCCAACTCCTTCCTATTCCAATCCTGAGACACATCCTATAGCATGAGACGTGACATCTCAATGCTTCTAATACCAAACCTGAGACCCTTCCTATAGCATGAGATGGGATATCCAACTCCTTCCCATTCCAATCCCGAGACCCTTCCGATAGCAGAGATGTGATATCTCAATGCTTATACCAAACCTGAGACCCTTCCTATGGCATGAGATGTGATATCAAACTCCTTCCCATTCCAATCCTGAGATAGCTTGAGATGTGCTATCCAACTCCTTCCCATTCCAATCCCGAGACCCTTCCTATACCATGAGATGTGATATCTCAATGCTTCTAATACCAAACCTGAGACCCGTCCTAAAACATATGTGAGATCCAAATCCTTCCCCTTCCAAACCTGAGACCTTTCCTTTAGCATGAGATGTGATATCCAACTCCTTCCCATTCCAATCATGAGACCCTTCCTATAGCATGATATGTGACATCTCAATGCTTCTAATACCAAACCTGAGATCCTTCCTATAACATGAGATGTGTATCCAACTCCTTCCCATTCCAAACCTGAGACCCTTCCTATAGCATGAGATGTGATATCCGACTCCTTCCCAATCCAATCCTGAGACCCTTCCTATAGCATGAGATGTAATATCACAATGCTTGTAATACCACACCTGATTCCCTTCATATAGCATGAGATGTGATATCCAACTCCTTCCTATTCCAATCCTGAGACACTTCCTATAGCATGAGACGTGACATTTCAATGCTTCTAATACCAAACCTGAGACCCTTCCTATAGCATGAGATGGGATATCCAACTCCTTCCCATTCCAATCCCGAGACCCTTCCGATAGCAGAGATGTGATATCTCAATGCTTATACCAAACCTGAGACCCTTCCTATGGCATGAGATGTCATATACTTATCCTTCCCATTCCAATCCTGAGACCCTTCCTATAGCATGAGATGTGATATCTCAATGCTTCTACCAAACCTGAGACCCTTCCTATAGCATGAGATGTAATATCCAACTCCTTCCCATTCCAATCCTGAGACACTTCCTATAGCATGAGATATGATGTCTCAAGGCTTCTAATACCAAACCTGATATCCTTCCTATAACATGAGATGTGATATCCAACTCCTTCCTATTCCAATCCTGAGATCCTTCGTATAGCATGAGATATGATATCTCAATGCTTCTAATACCAAACCTGAGATCCTTCCAATGACATGAGATGTGATATCCAATTCCTTCCCATTCCAAACTTGAGACCCTTCCTACAGCATGCGATGTGATATCTCAATGCTTCTAATACCACACCTGAGACCCGTCCAATAACATGAGATGGGATATCCAAGTCCTTCCCATTCCAATCCTGAGACCCTTCCTATAGCATGAGATGTGATATCTCAATGCTTCTAATACCAAACCTGAGACCCTTCCTATAACATGAGATGGGATATCCAACTCCTTCCCATTCCAATCCTGAGACCCTTCCGATAGCAGAGATGTGATATCTCAATGCTTATACCAAACCTGAGACCTTTCCTATGGCATGAGATGTCATATACAACTCCTTCCCATTCCAATCCTGAGACCCTTCCTATAGCTTGAGATGTGATACCCAACTCCTTCCCATTCCAATTCTGAGACCCTTCCTATATCATGAGACCTGATATCTCAATGCTTCTAATACCAAACCTGAGACCCTTCCTATGGATTGAGATGTGATATCCAACTCCTTCCCATTCCAACCTGAGACCCTTCCTATAGCATGAGATGGGATATCCAACTCCTTCCCATTCCAATCCTGAGACACTTCCTATAGCATGAGATATGATGTCTCAAGGCTTCTAATACCAAACCTGATATCCTTCCTATAACATGAGATGTGATATCCAACTCCTTCCTATTCCAATCCCGAGATCCTTCCTATAGCATGAGATATGATATCTCAATGCTTCTAATACCAAACCTGAGATCCTTCCTACAGCATGCGATGTGATATCTCAATGCTTCTAATACCACACCTGAGACCCGTCCAATAACATGAGATGTGATATCCAATTTCTTCCCATTCCAAACCTGAGACCCTTCCTACAGCATGCGATGTGATATCTCAATGCTTCTAATACCACACCTGAGACCCGTCCAATAACATGAGATGGGATATCCAAGTCCTTCCCATTCCAATCCTGAGACCCTTCCTATAGCATGAGATGTGATATCTCAATGCTTCTAATACCAAACCTGAGACCCTTCCTATAACATGAGATGGGATATCCAACTCCTTCCCATTCCAATCCTGAGACCCTTCCGATAGCAGAGATGTGATATCTCAATGCTTATACCAAACCTGAGACCTTTCTTATGGCATGAGATGTCATATAAAACTCCTTCCCATTCCAATCCTGAGACCCTTCCTATAGCTTGAGATGTGATACCCAACTCCTTCCCATTCCAATTCTGAGACCCTTCCTATATCATGAGACCTGATATCTCAATGCTTCTAATACCAAACCTGAGACCCTTCCTATGGATTGAGATGTGATATCCAACTCCTTCCCATTCCAACCTGAGACCCTTCCTATAGCATGAGATGGGATATCCAACTCCTTCCAAATCCAATCCTGAGACCCTTCCTATAGCATGAGATGTGATATCTCAATGCTTCTACCAAACCTGAGACCCTTCCTATAGCATGAGATGTAATATCCAACTCCTTCCCATTCCAATCCTGAGACACTTCCTATAGCATGAGATATGATGTCTCAAGGCTTCTAATACCAAACCTGATATCCTTCCTATAACATGAGATGTGATATCCAACTCCTTCCTATTCCAATCCTGAGATCCTTCCTATAGCATGAGATATGATATCTCAATGCTTCTAATACCAAACCTGAGATCCTTCCTATGACATGAGATGTGATATCCAATTCCTTCCCATTCCAAACCTGAGACCCTTCCTACAGCATGCGATGTGATATCTCAATGCTTCTAATACCACACCTGAGACCCGTCCAATAACATGAGATGGGATATCCAAGTCCTTCCCATTCCAATCCTGAGACCCTTCCTATAGCATGAGATGTGATATCTCAATGCTTCTAATACCAAACCTGAGACCCTTCCTATAACATGAGATGGTATATCCAACTCCTTCCCATTCCAATCCTGAGACCCTTCTGATAGCAGAGATGTGATATCTCAATGCTTATACCAAACCTGAGACCTTTCCTATGGCATGAGATGTCATATACAACTCCTTCCCATTCCAATCCTGAGACCCTTCCTATAGCTTGAGATGTGATACCCAACTCCTTCCCATTCCAATTCTGAGACCCTTCCTATATCATGAGACCTGCTATCTCAATGCTTCTAATACCAAACCTGAGACCCTTCCTATGGATTGAGATGTGATATCCAACTCCTTCCCATTCCAACCTGAGACCCTTCCTATAGCATGAGATGGGATATCCAACTCCTTCCAAATCCAATCCTGATACCCTTCCGATAGCATGAGATGTGATATCCCAATGCTTCTACCAAACCTGAGACCCATACTATGGCATGAGATGTGATATCAAACTCCTTCCCATTCCAATCCTGAGACCCTTCCTATAGCTTGAGATGTGATATCCAACTCCTTCCCATTCCAATCCTGAGACCCTTCCTATAGCATGAGATGTGATATCCAACTCCTTCCCATTCCAATCCTGAGACCCTTCCTATAGCATGAGATGTGATATCTCAATGCCTCTAATACCAAACCTGAGATCCTTCCTCTAACATGAAATGTGATATCCAACTCCTTCCCATTCCAATCCTGAGACCCTTCCTATAGCTTGAGATGTGATATCCAACTCCTTCCCTTTCCAAACCTGAGAGCCTACCTATAGCATGAGATGTGATATCCAACTCCTTCCCATTCCAATCCTGAGACACTTCCAATAGCAGAGATATGATATCTCAATGCCTCTAATACCAAACCTGAGATCCTTCCTCTAACATGAAATGTGATATCCAACTCCTTTCCTTTCCAAACCTGAGAGCCTACCTATAGCATGAGATGTGATATCCAACTCCTTCCCATTCCAATCCTGAGACACTTCCAATAGCAGAGATATGATATCTCAATGCTTATACCAAACCTGAGACGCTTCCTATAACATGAGATGTACTATCCAACTCCTTCCAGTTCCAAACATGAGGCCCTTCCTATAGCATGAGATGTGATATCCAACTCCTTCCCATTCCAATCCTGAGACCCATCCGATAGCATGAGATGTGATATCTCAATGCTTCTAATACCAAACCTGAGATCCTTCCTATAACATGAGATGTGATATCCAAATCACCTTCCAAACCTGAGACCCTCCCTATAGCATGAGATGTGATATCCAACTCCTTCCAGTTCCAAACCTGAGACCCTTCCTATAGCATGAGATGTGATATCCAACTCCTTCCCATTCCAATCCTGAGACCCATCCAATAGCATGAGATGTGATATCTCAATGCCTCTAATACCAAACCTGAGATCCTTCCTCTAACATGAAATGTGATATAAAACTCCTTCCCTTTCCAAACCTGAGAGCCTTCCTATAGCATGAGATGTGATATCCAAGTCCTTCCCATTCCAATCCTGAGACCCTTCCTATAACATGAGATTTGATATCCAACTCCTTCCCAATCCAACCTGAGACCCTTACTATAGCATGAGATGGGATATCCAACTCCATCCAAATCCTATCCTGAGACCGTTCCGATAGCATGAGATGTGATATCTCAATGCTTCTACCAAACCTGAGACCCATACTATGGCATGAGATGTGATATCAAACTCCTTCCCATTCCAATCCTGAGACCCATCCGATAGCATGAGATGTGACATCTCAATGCTTCTAATACCAAACCTGAGATCCTTCCTATAACATGAGATGTGATATCCAAATCACCTTCCAAACCTGAGACCCTCCCTATAGCATGAGATGTTATATCCAACTCCTTCCAGTTCCAAAACTGAGACCCTTCCTATAGCATGAGATGTGATATCCAACTCCTTCCCATTCCAATCCTGAGACCCATCCAATAGCATGAGATGTGATATCTCAATGCCTCTAATACCAAACCTGAGATCCTTCCTCTAACATGAAATGTGATATAAAACTCCTTCCCTTTCCAAACCTTAGAGCCTTCCTATAGCATGAGATGTGATATCCAAGTCCTTCCCATTCCAATCCTGAAACCCTTCCTATAACATGAGATTTGATATCCAACTCCTTCCCAATCCAACCTGCGACCCTTACTATAGCATGAGATGGGATATCCAACTCCATCCAAATCCTATCCTGAGACCGTTCCGATAGCATGAGATGTGATATCTCAATGCTTCTACCAAACCTGAGACCCATACTATGGCATGAGATGTGATATCAAACTCCTTCCCATTCCAATCCTGAGACCCTTCCTATAGCTTGAGATGTGATATCCAACTCCTTCCCATTCCAATTCTGAGACCCTTCCTATACCATGAGATGTGATATCCAATTCCTTCCCATTCCAAACCTGAGACCCTTCCTACAGCATGCGATGTCATATCTCAATGCTTCTAATACCAAACCTGAGACCCGTCCTACAACATGAGATGGGATATCCAACTCCTTCCCATTCTAAATCTGAGACCCTTCGTATAGCATGAGATGTGATATAAAACTCTGTCCCATTCCAATCCTGCGTCCCTTCCTATAGCATGAGATTTGATATCTCAATGTTTCTACTACCAAACCTGAGACCTTTCCTATAACATGAGACGTGATATCCAACTCCTTCCCATTCCAATCCTGAGACTCTTCCTATAGCATGAGATGGGATATCCAACTCCTTCCCATTCCAATCCTGAGACCCTTCCGATAGCAGAGATGTGATATCTCAATGCTTATACCAAACCTGAGACCTTTCCTATGGCATGAGATGTCATATACAACTCCTTCCCATTCCAATCCTGAGACCCTTCCTATAGCTTGAGATGTGATACCCAACTCCTTCCCATTCCAATTCTGAGACCCTTCCTATATCATGAGACCTGATATCTCAATGCTTCTAATACCAAACCTGAGACCCTTCCTATGGATTGAGATGTGATATCCAACTCCTTCCCATTCCAACCTGAGACCCTTCCTATAGCATGAGATGGGATATCCAACTCCTTCCCATTCCAATCCTGAGACACTTCCTATAGCATGAGATATGATGTCTCAAGGCTTCTAATACCAAACCTGATATCCTTCCTATAACATGAGATGTGATATCCAACTCCTTCCTATTCCAATCCCGAGATCCTTCCTATAGCATGAGATATGATATCTCAATGCTTCTAATACCAAACCTGAGATCCTTCCTACAGCATGCGATGTGATATCTCAATGCTTCTAATACCACACCTGAGACCCGTCCAATAACATGAGATGTGATATCCAATTTCTTCCCATTCCAAACCTGAGACCCTTCCTACAGCATGCGATGTGATATCTCAATGCTTCTAATACCACACCTGAGACCCGTCCAATAACATGAGATGGGATATCCAAGTCCTTCCCATTCCAATCCTGAGACCCTTCCTATAGCATGAGATGTGATATCTCAATGCTTCTAATACCAAACCTGAGACCCTTCCTATAACATGAGATGGGATATCCAACTCCTTCCCATTCCAATCCTGAGACCCTTCCGATAGCAGAGATGTGATATCTCAATGCTTATACCAAACCTGAGACCTTTCTTATGGCATGAGATGTCATATAAAACTCCTTCCCATTCCAATCCTGAGACCCTTCCTATAGCTTGAGATGTGATACCCAACTCCTTCCCATTCCAATTCTGAGACCCTTCCTATATCATGAGACCTGATATCTCAATGCTTCTAATACCAAACCTGAGACCCTTCCTATGGATTGAGATGTGATATCCAACTCCTTCCCATTCCAACCTGAGACCCTTCCTATAGCATGAGATGGGATATCCAACTCCTTCCAAATCCAATCCTGAGACCCTTCCTATAGCATGAGATGTGATATCTCAATGCTTCTACCAAACCTGAGACCCTTCCTATAGCATGAGATGTAATATCCAACTCCTTCCCATTCCAATCCTGAGACACTTCCTATAGCATGAGATATGATGTCTCAAGGCTTCTAATACCAAACCTGATATCCTTCCTATAACATGAGATGTGATATCCAACTCCTTCCTATTCCAATCCTGAGATCCTTCCTATAGCATGAGATATGATATCTCAATGCTTCTAATACCAAACCTGAGATCCTTCCTATGACATGAGATGTGATATCCAATTCCTTCCCATTCCAAACCTGAGACCCTTCCTACAGCATGCGATGTGATATCTCAAGGCTTCTAATACCACACCTGAGACCCGTCCAATAACATGAGATGGGATATCCAAGTCCTTCCCATTCCAATCCTGAGACCCTTCCTATAGCATGAGATGTGATATCTCAATGCTTCTAATACCAAACCTGAGACCCTTCCTATAACATGAGATGGTATATCCAACTCCTTCCCATTCCAATCCTGAGACCCTTCCGATAGCAGAGATGTGATATCTCAATGCTTATACCAAACCTGAGACCTTTCCTATGGCATGAGATGTCATATACAACTCCTTCCCATTCCAATCCTGAGACCCTTCCTATAGCTTGAGATGTGATACCCAACTCCTTCCCATTCCAATTCTGAGACCCTTCCTATATCATGAGACCTGCTATCTCAATGCTTCTAATACCAAACCTGAGACCCTTCCTATGGATTGAGATGTGATATCCAACTCCTTCCCATTCCAACCTGAGACCCTTCCTATAGCATGAGATGGGATATCCAACTCCTTCCAAATCCAATCCTGATACCCTTCCGATAGCATGAGATGTGATATCCCAATGCTTCTACCAAACCTGAGACCCATACTATGGCATGAGATGTGATATCAAACTCCTTCCCATTCCAATCCTGAGACCCTTCCTATAGCTTGAGATGTGATATCCAACTCCTTCCCATTCCAATCCTGAGACCCTTCCTATAGCATGAGATGTGATATCTCAATGCCTCTAATACCAAACCTGAGATCCTTCCTCTAACATGAAATGTGATATCCAACTCCTTCCCATTCCAATCCTGAGACCCTTCCTATAGCTTGAGATGTGATATCCAACTCCTTCCCTTTCCAAACCTGAGAGCCTACCTATAGCATGAGATGTGATATCCAACTCCTTCCCATTCCAATCCTGAGACACTTCCAATAGCAGAGATATGATATCTCAATGCCTCTAATACCAAACCTGAGATCCTTCCTCTAACATGAAATGTGATATCCAACTCCTTTCCTTTCCAAACCTGAGAGCCTACCTATAGCATGAGATGTGATATCCAACTCCTTCCCATTCCAATCCTGAGACACTTCCAATAGCAGAGATATGATATCTCAATGCTTATACCAAACCTGAGACGCTTCCTATAACATGAGATGTACTATCCAACTCCTTCCAGTTCCAAACATGAGGCCCTTCCTATAGCATGAGATGTGATATCCAACTCCTTCCCATTCCAATCCTGAGACCCATCCGATAGCATGAGATGTGATATCTCAATGCTTCTAATACCAAACCTGAGATCCTTCCTATAACATGAGATGTGATATCCAAATCACCTTCCAAACCTGAGACCCTCCCTATAGCATGAGATGTGATATCCAACTCCTTCCAGTTCCAAACCTGAGACCCTTCCTATAGCATGAGATGTGATATCCAACTCCTTCCCATTCCAATCCTGAGACCCATCCAATAGCATGAGATGTGATATCTCAATGCCTCTAATACCAAACCTGAGATCCTTCCTCTAACATGAAATGTGATATAAAACTCCTTCCCTTTCCAAACCTGAGAGCCTTCCTATAGCATGAGATGTGATATCCAAGTCCTTCCCATTCCAATCCTGAGACCCTTCCTATAACATGAGATTTGATATCCAACTCCTTCCCAATCCAACCTGAGACCCTTACTATAGCATGAGATGGGATATCCAACTCCATCCAAATCCTATCCTGAGACCGTTCCGATAGCATGAGATGTGATATCTCAATGCTTCTACCAAACCTGAGACCCATACTATGGCATGAGATGTGATATCAAACTCCTTCCCATTCCAATCCTGAGACCCATCCGATAGCATGAGATGTGACATCTCAATGCTTCTAATACCAAACCTGAGATCCTTCCTATAACATGAGATGTGATATCCAAATCACCTTCCAAACCTGAGACCCTCCCTATAGCATGAGATGTTATATCCAACTCCTTCCAGTTCCAAAACTGAGACCCTTCCTATAGCATGAGATGTGATATCCAACTCCTTCCCATTCCAATCCTGAGACCCATCCAATAGCATGAGATGTGATATCTCAATGCCTCTAATACCAAACCTGAGATCCTTCCTCTAACATGAAATGTGATATAAAACTCCTTCCCTTTCCAAACCTTAGAGCCTTCCTATAGCATGAGATGTGATATCCAAGTCCTTCCCATTCCAATCCTGAGACCCTTCCTATAACATGAGATTTGATATCCAACTCCTTCCCAATCCAACCTGCGACCCTTACTATAGCATGAGATGGGATATCCAACTCCATCCAAATCCTATCCTGAGACCGTTCCGATAGCATGAGATGTGATATCTCAATGCTTCTACCAAACCTGAGACCCATACTATGGCATGAGATGTGATATCAAACTCCTTCCCATTCCAATCCTGAGACCCTTCCTATAGCTTGAGATGTGATATCCAACTCCTTCCCATTCCAATTCTGAGACCCTTCCTATACCATGAGATGTGATATCCAATTCCTTCCCATTCCAAACCTGAGACCCTTCCTACAGCATGCGATGTCATATCTCAATGCTTCTAATACCAAACCTGAGACCCGTCCTACAACATGAGATGGGATATCCAACTCCTTCCCATTCTAAATCTGAGACCCTTCGTATAGCATGAGATGTGATATAAAACTCTGTCCCATTCCAATCCTGCGTCCCTTCCTATAGCATGAGATTTGATATCTCAATGTTTCTACTACCAAACCTGAGACCTTTCCTATAACATGAGACGTGATATCCAACTCCTTCCCATTCCAATCCTGAGACTCTTCCTATAGCATGAGATGTGATATCTCAATGCTTCTACCAAACCTGAGACCCTTCCTATAGCATGAGATGTGATATCCAACTCCTTCCCATTCCAATCCTCAGACACTTTCTATAGCATGAGATGTGATATCTCAATGCTTCTAATACCAAACCTGAGACCCTTCCTATGGCATAAGATTTGATATCACACTCCTTCCGATTCCAATCCTGAGACCCTTCCTATAGCATGAGATATGATATTCAACTCCTCCCCATTCCAATCTGGAAACCCTTCCTATACCATGAGGTGTGATATCTCAATGCTTCTAATACCAAACCTGAGACCCGTCCTATAACATGAGATGTGATATCTAAATCCTTCCCCTTCCAAAACTGAGACCCTTCCTTTAGCATGAGATGTGATATCTCAATGCTTCTAATGTCAAAACTGAGACCCTCCTTATAGCATGAGATGTGATATCTAAGTCCTTCCCATTCCAATCCTTAGATCCTTCCGATAGCAGAGATGTGATATCTCAATGCTTATACGAAACCTGAGACCCTTCCTATGGCATGAGATGTGATATACAAATCCTTCTCATTCCAAACCAGAGACCCTTCCTATAGCGTGAGCTGTGATATCCGACTCCTTCTCAATCCAATCCTGAGACCCTTCCTATAGCATGAGATGTAATATCACAATGCTTGTATAACCAAACCTGAGACCCTTCCTATAGCATGAGATGTGATATCTCAATGCTTCTAATACCAAAACTGAGACCCTTCTTAAAGCATGAGATGTGATATCCAACTCCTTCCCGTTCCAAACCTGAGGCCCTTCCTATAGCATATGTGATATCCAACTCCTTCCCATTCCAAACCTGAGACCCATCCTATAGCAAGAATGTAATATCCAACTCCTTCTCATTCCAATCCTGAGACCATTCCTATAGCATGATATGTGATATCTCAATGCTTCTAACAGCAAACCTGAGATCCTCCCTATGACATGAGATGTGATATCCAATTCCTTCCCATTCCAAACCTGAGACCCTTCCTACAGCATGCGATGTGATATCTCAATGCTTCTAATACCACACCTGAGACCCATCCAATAACATGAGATGGGATATCAAGTCCTTCCCATTCCAATCCTGAGACCCTTCCTATAGCATGAGATGTGATATCTCAATGCTTCTAATACCAAACCTGAGACCCTTCCTATAACATGAGATGGGATATCCAACTCCTTCCCATTCCAATCCTGAGACCCGTCAAATAGCAGAGATGTGATATCTCAATGCTTATACCAAACCTGAGACCTTTCCTATGGCATGGGATGTCCTATAAAACTCCTTCCCATTCCAATCCTGAGACCCTTCCTATAGCTTGAGATGTGATACCCAACTCCTTCCCATTCCAATTCTGAGACCCTTCCTATACCATGAGACTTGATATCTCAATGCTTCTAATACCAAACCTGAGACCCTTCCTATGGTTTGAGATGTGATATCCAACTCCTTCCCATTCCAACCTGAGACCCTTCCTATAGCATGAGATGGCATATCCAACTCCTTCCAAATCCAATCCTGATACCCTTCCGATAGCATGAGATGTGATATCCCAATGCTTCTACCAAACCTGAGACCCATACTATGGCATGAGATGTGATATCAAACTCCTTCCCATTCCAATCCTGAGACCCTTCCTATTGCTTGAGATGTGATATCCAACTCCTTCCCATTCTAATCCTGAGACCCTTCCTATAGCATGAGATGTGATATCCAACCCCTTCCCATTCCAATCCTGAGACCCTTCCTACAGCATGAGATGTGATATCTCAATGCCTCTAATACCAAACCTGAGATCCTTACTCTAACAAGAAATGTGATATCCAACTCCTTCCCTTTCCAAACCTGAGAGCCTACCTATAGCATGAGATGTGATATCCAAGTCCTTCCCATTCCAATCCTTAGACCCTTCCTACAGCATGCGATGTGATATCTCAATGCTTATACCAAACCTGAGACCCTTCCTATAGCATGAGATGTGAAATCCAACTCCTTCCCATTCCAATCCTGAGACCCTTCCTATAGCATGAGATGTGATATCTCAATGCCTCTAATACCAAACCTGAGATACTTCCTCTAACATGAGATGGGATATCCAAGTCCTTCCCATTCCAATCCTGAGACCCTTCCTATAGCATGAGATGTGATATCTCAATGCTTCTAATACCAAACCTGAGACCCTTCCTATAACATGAGATGGGATATCCAACTCCTTCCCATTCCAATCCTGAGACCCTTCAAATAGCAGAGATGTGATATCTCAATGCTTATACCAAACCTGAGACTTTTCCTATGGCATGAGATGTCATATACAACTCCTTCCCATTCCAATCCTGAGACCCTTCCTATAGCTTGAGATGTGATACCCAACTCCTTCCCATTCCAATTCTGAGACCCTTCCTATACCATGAGACTTGATATCTCAATGCTTCTAATACCAAACCTGAGACCCTTCCTATGGTTTGAGATGTGATATCCAACTCCTTCACATTCCAACCTGAGACCCTTCCTATAGCATGAGATGGGATATCCAACTCCTTCCAAATCCAATCCTGATACCCTTCCGATAGCATGAGATGTGATATCCCAATGCTTCTACCAAACCTGAGACCCATACTATGGCATGAGATGTGATATCAAACTTCTTCCCATTCCAATCCTGAGACCCTTCCTATAGCTTGAGATGTGATATCCAACTCCTTCCCATTCTAATCCTGAGACCGTTCCTATAACATGAGATGTGATATCTCAATGATTATACCAAACCTGAGACCCTTCCTATAGCATGAGATGTGATATCCAACTCCTTCCCATTCCAATCCTGAGACCCTTCCTATAGCATGAGATGTGATATCTCAATGCCTCTAATACCAAACCTGAGATCCTTCCTCTAACATGAAATGTGATATCCAACTCCTTCCCTTTCCAAACCTGAGAGCCTACCTATAGCATGAGATGTGATATCCAAGTCCTTCCCATTCCAATCCTTAGACCCTTCCTACAGCATGCGATGTGATATCTCAATGCTTATACCAAACCTGAGACCCTTCCTATAGCATGAGATGTGAAATCCAACTCCTTCCCATTCCAATCCTGGGACCCTCCCTATAGCATGAGATGTGATATCTCAATGCCTCTAATACCAAACCTGAGATCCTTCCTCTAACATGAAATGTGATATCCAACTCCTTCCCTTTCCAAACCTGAGAGCCTACCTATAGCATGAGATGTGATATCCAACTTCTTCCCATTCCAAGCCTGAGACACTTCCAATAGCAGAGATATGATATCTCAATGCTTATACCAAACCTGAGATGCTTCCTATAACATGAGATGTGATATCCAACTCCTTCCAGTTCCAAACCTGAGACCCTTCCTATAGCATGAGATGTGATATCCAACTCCTTCCCATTCCAATCCTGAGACCCATCCGATAGCATGAGATGTGATATCTCAATGCTTCTAATACCAAACCTGAGATCCTTCCTATAACATGAGATGTGATATCCAAATCACCTTCCAAACCTGAGACCCTCCCTATAGCATGAGATGTGATATCCGACTCCTTCCCATTCCAATCCTGAGACCGTTCTGATAGCATGAGATGTGATACCTCAATGCTTCTAATACCAAACCTGAGATCCTTCCAATAGCATGAGATGTGATATCTCAATGCTTATACCAAACCTGAGACGCTTCCTATAACATGAGATGTGATATCCAACTCCTTCCAGTTCCAAACCTGAGACCCTTCCTATAACATGAGATGTGATATCCAACTCCTTCCCATTCCAATCCTGAGACCCTTCCTATAGCATGAGATGTGATATCTCAATGCCTCTAATACCAAACCTGAGATCCTTCCTCTAACATGAAATGTGATATCCAACTCCTTCGCTTTCCAAACCTGAGAGCCTACCTATAGCATGAGATGTGATATCCAAGTTCTTCCCATTCCAATCCTTAGACCCTTCCTACAGCATGCAATGTGATATCTCAATGCTGATACCAAACCTGAGACCCATCCTATAGCATGAGATGTGATATCCAACACCTTCCCATTCCAATCCTGAGACACTTCCGATAGCAGAGATGTGATATCTCAATGCTTATACCTAACCTGAGACGCTTCCTATAACATGAGATGGGATATCCAACTCCTTCCCATTCCAATCCTGAGACCCTTCCGATAGCAGAGATGTGATATCTCAATGCTTATACCAAACCTGAGACCCGTCCTATAACATGAGATGGGATATCCAACTCCTTCCCATTCCAATCCTGAGACACTTCCGATAGCAGAGATGTGATATCTCAATGCTTATACCAAACCTGAGACGCTTCCTATAACATGAGATGGGATATCCAACTCCTTCCCATTCCAATCCTGAGACCCTTCCTATAGCTTGAGATGTGATACCCAACTCCTTCCCATTCCAATTCGGAGACCCTTCCTATACCATGAGACTTTATATCTCAATGCTTCTGTTACCAAACCTGAGACCCTTCCTATGTCTTGAGATGTGATATCCAACTCCTTCCCATTCCAACCTGAGTCCCTTCCTATACCATGAGATGGGATATCCAACTCCTTCCAAATCCAATCCTGATACCCTTCCGATAGCATGAGATGTGATATCCCAATGCTTCTACCAAACTTGAGACCCATATTATGGCATGAGATGTGATATCAAACTCCTTCCCATTCCAATCCTGAGACCCTTCCTATAGCTTGAGATGTGATATCCAACTCCTTCCCATTCCAATCCTGAGACCCTTCCTATAGCATGAGATGTGATATCTCAATGCTTATACCAAACCTGAGACCCTTCCTATAGCATGAGATGTGATATCCAACTCCTTCCCATTCCAATCCTGAGACCCTTCCTATAGCATGAGATGTGATATCTCAATGCCACTAATACCAAACCTGAGATCCTTCCTCTAACATGAAATGTGATATCCAACTCCTTCCCTTTCCAAACCTGAGAGCCTACCTATAGCATGAGATGTGATATCCAAGTCCTTCCCATTCCAATCCTTAGACCCTTCCTACAGCATGCAATGTGATATCTCAATGCTTATACCAAACCTGAGACCCTTCCTATAGCATGAGATGTGATATCCAACTCCTTCCCATTCCAATCCTGAGTCCCTTCCTATAGCATGAGATGTGATATCTCAATGCTTATACCAAACCTGAGACGCTTCCTATAACATGAGATGTGATATCCAACTCCTTCCAGTTCCAAACCTGAGACCCTTCCTATAGCATGAGATGTGATATCCAACTCCTTCCCATTCCAATCCTGAGACCCATCCGATAGCATGAGATGTGATATCTCAATGCTTCTAATACCAAACCTGAGATCCTTCCTATAACATGAGATGTGATATCCAAATCCCCTTCCAAACCTGAGACCCTCCCTATAGCATGAGATGTGATATCCAACTCCTTCCAGTTCCAAACCTGAGACCCTTCCGATAGCATGAGATGTGATATCTCAATGCTTGTAATACCAAACCTGAGATCCTTCCTATAGCATGAGATGTGATATCCAACTGCTTCACATTCCAAACCTGAGACCCTTCCGATAGCATGAGATGTGATATCTCAATGCTTCTAAAACCAAACATGAGAACCATCCTATAACATGAGATGTGAAATCCAAATCATTCCCTTTCCAAAACTGAGACCCTTCCGATAGCATGAGATGTGATATCTCAATGCTTCTAAAACCAAACATGAGAACCATCCTCTAACATGAGATGTGAAATCCAAATCATTCCCTTTCCAAACCTGAGACCCTTCCTATAGCTTGAGATGTGATATCAAACTCCTTCCCATTCCAATCCTGAGATAGCTTGAGATGTGCAATCCAACTCCTTCCCATTCCAATCCTGAGACCCTTCCTATACCATGAGATGTGATATGTCAATGCTTCTAATACCAAACCTGAGACCCGTCCTAAAACATATGTGAGATCCATATCCTTCCCCTTCCAAACCTGAGACCTTTCCTTTAGCATGAGATGTGATATCCAACTCCTTCCCATTCCAATCCTGAGACCCTTCCTATAGCATGATATGTGATATCTCAATGCTTCTAATACCAAACCTGAGACCTTTCCTATAGCATGAGATGTGATATCCGACTCCTTCCCAATCCAATCCTGAGACCCTTCCTATAGCATGAGATGTAATATCACAATGCTTGTAATACCACACCTGAGTCCCTTCATATAGCATGAGATGTGATATCCAACTCCTTCCTATTCCAATCCTGAGACCATTCCTATAGCATGAGACGTGACATCTCAATGCTTCTACCAAACCTGAGACCCTTCCTATAACATGAGATGTGATATCCAACTCCTTCCTATTCCAATCCTGAGATCCTTCCTATACCATGAGATGTGATATCTCAATGTTTCTCATACCAAACCTGAGGCCCTTCCTATAGCAAGAGATGTGATATACAAATCCTTCCCATTCCAAACCTGAGACCCTTCCTATAGCGTGAGCTGTGATATCCGACTCCTTCCCAATCCAATCCTGAGACCCTTCCTATAGCATGAGATGTAATATCACAATGCTTGTAATACCAAACCTGAGACCCTTCCTATGGCATGAGATGCCATATACTTCTCCTTCCCAATCCAATCCTGAGACCCTTCCTATAGCATGAGATGTGATATCTCAATGCTTCTACCAAACCTGAGACCCTTCCTATAGCATGAGGTGTGATATCCAACTCCTTCCCATTCCAATCCTGAGACCCTTCCTATAGCATGAGATATGATATCTCAATGCTTCTAATACCAAACCTGATATCCTTCCTATAACATGAGATGTGATATCCAACTCCTTCCTATTCCAATCCTGAGATCCTTCCTATACCATGAGATGTGATATCTCAATGTTTCTCATACCAAACCTGAGGCCCTTCCTATAGCAAGAGATGTGATATACAAATCCTTCCCATTCCAAACCTGAGACCCTTCCTATAGCGTGAGCTGTGATATCCGACTCCTTCCCAATCCAATCCTGAGACCCTTCCTATAGCATGAGATGTAATATCACAATGCTTGTAATACCAAACCTGAGACCCTTCCTATAGCATGAGATGTGATATCTCAATGCTTCTAATACCAAAACTGAGACCCTTCTTAAAGCATGAGATGTGATATCCAACTCCTTCCCGTTCCAAACCTGAGGCCCTTCCTATAGCATATGTGATATCCAACTCCTTCCCATTCCAAACCTGAGACCCATCCTACAGCAAGAATGTAATATCCAACTCCTTCTCATTCCAATCCTGAGACCATTCCTATAGCATGAGATGTGATATCTCAATGCTTCTAATAGCAAACCTGAGTTCCTTCCTATGACATGAGATGTGATATCCAATTCCTTCCAATTCCAAACCTGAGACCCTTCCTACAGCATGCGATGTGATATCTCAATGCTTCTAATACCACACCTGAGACCCGTCCAATAACATGAGATGGGATATCCAAGTCCTTCCGATTCCAATCCTGAGACCCTTCCTATAGCTTGAGATGTGATATGTCCATGCTTCTAATACCAAACCTGAGATCCTTCCTATAACATGAGATGGGATATCCAACTCCTTCCCATTCCAATCCTGAGACCCTTCCGATAGCAGAGATGTGATATCTCAATGCTAATACCAAACCTGAGACCTTTCCCATGGCATGAGATGTCATATACAACTCCTTCCCATTCCAATGCTGAGACCCTTCCTATACCATGAGACTTGATATCTCAATGCTTCTAATACCAAACCTGAGACCCTTCCTATGGCTTGAGATGTGATATCCAACTCCTTCCCATTCCAACCTGAGACCCTTCCTATAGCATGAGATGGGATATCCAACTCCTTCCAAATCCAATCCTGATACCCTTCCGAGAGCATGAGATGTGATATCCCAATGCTTCTACCAAACCTGAGACCCATACTATGGCATGAGATGTGATATCAAACTCCTTCCCATTCCAATCCTGAGACCCTTCCTATAGCTTGAGATGTGATATCCAACTCCTTCCCATTCCAATCCTGAGACCCTTCCTATAGCATGAGATGTGATATCTCAATGCTTATACCAAACCTGAGACCCTTCCTATAGCATGAGATGTGATATCCAACTCCTTCCCATTCCAATCCTGAGACCCTTCCTATAGCATGAGATGTGATATCTCAATGCCTCTAATACCAAACCTGAGATCCTTCCTCTAACATGAAATGTGATATCCAACTCCTTCCCTTTCCAAACCTGAGAGCCTACCTATAGCATGAGATGTGATATCCAAGTCCTTCCCATTCCAATCCTTAGACCCTTCCTACAGCATGCAATATGATATCTCAATGCTTATATCAAACCTGAGACCCTTCCTATAGCATGAGATGTGATATCCAACTCTTTCCCATTCTAATCCTGAGACCCTTCCTATAGCATGAGATGTGATATCTCAATGCCTTTAATACCAAACCTGAGATCCTTCCTCTAACATGAAATGTGATATCCAACTCCTTCCCTTTCCAAACCTGAGAGCCTACCTAAAGCATGAGATGTGATATCCAAGTCCTTCCCATTCCAATCCTTAGACCCTTCCTACAGCATGCAATGTGATATCTCAATGATTCTAATACCAAACCTGAGACCCGTCCTATAACATGAGATGGGATATCCAACTCCTTCCCATTCCAATCCTGAGACACTTCCGATAGCAGAGATGTGATATCTCAATGCTTATACCAAACCTGAGACGCTTCCTATAACTTGAGATGTGATATCCAACTCCTTCCAGTTCCAAACCTGAGACCCTTCCTATAGCATGAGATGTGATATCCAACTCCTTCCCATTCCAATCCTGAAACCCATCCGATAGCATGAGATGTGATATCTCAATGCTTCTAATACCAAACCTGAGATCCTTCCTATAACATGAGATGTGATATCCAAATCCCCTTCCAAACCTGAGTTCCTCCCTATAGCATGAGATGTGATATCCAACTCCTTCCAGTTCCAAACCTGAGACCCTTCCTATAGCATGAGATGTGATATCCAACTCCTTCCCATTCCAATCCTGAGACCCTTCCGATAGCATGAGATGTGATATCTCAATGCCTCTAATACCAAACCTGAGATCCTTCCTCTAACATGAAATGTGATATCCAACTCCTTCCCTTTCCAAACCTGAGAGCCTTCCTATCGCATGAGATGTGATATCCAAGTCCTTCCCATTCCAATCCTGAGACCCTTCCTATAACATGAGATGTGATATCCAACTCCTTCCCATTCCAACCTGAGACCCTTCCTATAGTATGAGATGGGATATCCAACTCCATCCAAATCCAATCCTGAGACCCTTCCGATAGCATGAGATGTGATATCTCAATGCTTCTACCAAACCTGAGACGCATATTATGGCATGAGATGTGATATCCAACTCCTTCCCATTCCAATTCTGAGACCCTTCCTATACCATGAGACTTGATATGTCAATGCTTCTAATACGAAACCTGAGACCCTTCCTATAGCATGAGATGTGATATCTCAATGCTTCTAATACCAAACCTGAGACCCTTCCTATAGCATGGGATGGGATATCCAACTACTTCCCATGGGATGGGATATCCAACTACTTCCCAATCCAATCCTGAGACCCTTCCTATACCATGAGATGTGATATCTCAATGCTTCTAATACTAAACCCGAGACCCGTCCTATAACATGAGATGTAATATCCTAATCCTTCCCCTTCCAAGCCTGAGACTCTTCCTTTAGCATGAGATGTGTATCCAACTTCTTCCCATTCCAATCCTGAGACCCTTCCTATAGCTTGAGATGTGATATCCAACTCCTTCCCATTCCAATCCTGAGACCCTTCCTATAGCATGAGATGTGATATCTCAATGCTTATACCAAACCTGAGACCCTTCCTATAGCATGAGATGTGATATCCAACTCCTTCCCATTCCAATCCTGAGACCCTTCCTATAGCATGAGATGTGATATCTCAATGCCTCTAATACCAAACCTGAGATCCTTCCTCTAACATGAAATGTGATATCCAACTCCTTCCCTTTCCAAACCTGAGAGCCTACCTATAGCATGAGATGTGATATCCAAGTCCTTCCCATTCCAATCCTTAGACCCTTCCTACAGCATGCAATATGATATCTCAATGCTTATATCAAACCTGAGACCCTTCTTATAGCATGAGATGTGATATCCAACTCTTTCCCATTCTAATCCTGAGACCCTTCCTATAGCATGAGATGTGATATCTCAATGCCTTTAATACCAAACCTGAGATCCTTCCTCTAACATGAAATGTGATATCCAACTCCTTCCCTTTCCAAACCTGAGAGCCTACCTAAAGCATGAGATGTGATATCCAAGTCCTTCCCATTCCAATCCTTAGACCCTTCCTACAGCATGCAATGTGATATCTCAATGATTCTAATACCAAACCTGAGACCCGTCCTATAACATGAGATGGGATATCCAACTCCTTCCCATTCCAATCCTGAGACACTTCCGATAGCAGAGATGTGATATCTCAATGCTTATACCAAACCTGAGACGCTTCCTATAACATGAGATGTGATATCCAACTCCTTCCAGTTCCAAACCTGAGACCCTTCCTATAGCATGAGATGTGATATCCAACTCCTTCCCATTCCAATCCTGAAACCCATCCGATAGCATGAGATGTGATATCTCAATGCTTCTAATACCAAACCTGAGATCCTTCCTATAACATGAGATGTGATATCCAAATCCCCTTCCAAACCTGAGTTCCTCCCTATAGCATGAGATGTGATATCCAACTCCTTCCAGTTCCAAACCTGAGACCCTTCCTATAGCATGAGATGTGATATCCAACTCCTTCCCATTCCAATCCTGAGACCCTTCCGATAGCATGAGATGTGATATCTCAATGCCTCTAATACCAAACCTGAGATCCTTCCTCTAACATGAAATGTGATATCCAACTCCTTCCCTTTCCAAACCTGAGAGCCTTCCTATCGCATGAGATGTGATATCCAAGTCCTTCCCATTCCAATCCTGAGACCCTTCCTATAACATGAGATGTGATATCCAACTCCTTCCCATTCCAACCTGAGAGCCTTCCTATAGCATGAGATGGGATATCCAACTCCATCCAAATCCAATCCTGAGACCCTTCCGATAGCATGAGATGTGATATCTCCATGCTTCTACCAAACCTGAGACGCATATTATGGCATGAGATGTGATATCCAACTCCTTCCCATTCCAATTCTGAGACCCTTCCTATACCATGAGACTTGATATCTCAATGCTTCTAATACGAAACCTGAGACCCTTCCTATAGCATGAGATGTGATATCTCAATGCTTCTAATACCAAACCTGAGACCCTTCCTATAGCATGGGATGGGATATCCAACTACTTCCCATGGGATGGGATATCCAACTACTTCCCAATCCAATCCTGAGACCCTTCCTATACCATGAGATGTGATATCTCAATGCTTCTAATACTAAACCTGAGACCCGTCCTATAACATGAGATGTAACATCCTAATCCTTCCCCTTCCAAGCCTGAGACTCTTCCTTTAGCATGAGATGTGATATCCAACTTCTTCCCATTTCAATCCTGAGACCCTTCCGACAGCATGAGATGTGATATCTCAATGCTTCTAATATGAAACCTGAGACCCTCCCTATAGCATGAGATGTGATATCCAAGTCCTTCCCATTCCAATCCTGAGACCCTTCCTATAACATGAGATGTGATATCTCAATGCTTCTAATACCAAACCTGAGACCCTTCCTATAACATGAGATAGGATATCCAACTCCTTCCCATTCCAATCCCGAGACCCTTCCTATAGCAGAGATGTGATATATCAATGCTTATACCAAACCTGAGACCCTTCCTATGACATGAGATGTCATATACTACTCCTTCCCATTCCAATCCTGAGACCCTTCCTATAGCATGAGATGTGATATCTCAATGCTTCTACCAAACCTGAGACCCTTCCTAGAGCAAGAGATGTGATATACAAATCCTTCCCATTCCAAACCTGAGACCCTTCCTATAGGATGAGATGTGATATCCGACTCCTTCCCAATGCAAACCTGAGACCGTACCGATAGCATGAGATGTGATATCTCAATTCTTCTACCAAACCTGAGACCCATACTATGGCATGAGATGTGATATCAAACTCCTTCCCATTCCAATCCTTAGACCCTTCCTATAGCTTGAGATGTGATATCCAACTCCTTCCCATCCCAATTCTGAGACCCTTCCTATACCATGAGACTTGATATCTCAATGCTTCTAATATGAAACCTGAGACCCTTCCTATATCATGAGATGTATTATCCAATTCCTTCCCATTCCAAACCTGAGACCCTTCCTACAGCATGCGATGTCATATCTCAATGCTTCTAATACCAAACCTGAGACCCGTCCTATAACATAAGATGGGATATCCAACTCCTTCCCATTCCAAATCTGAGACCCTTCGTATAGCATGAGATGTGATATCTCAATGCTTCTAATACCAAACCTGGATCCTTCCTATAGCATGAGATGTGATATAAAACTCCGTCCCAGTCCAATCCTGCGTTCCTATAGCATGAGATTTGCTATCTCAATGTTTCTACTACCAAACCTGAGACCTTTCCTATAACATGAGACGTGATATCCAACTCCTTCCCATTCCAATCCTGAGATTCTTCCTATAGCATTAGATGTGATATCTCAATGCTTCTACCAAACCTGAGACCCTTCCTATAGCATGAGATGTGATATCCAACTCCTTCCCATTCCAATCCTCAGACACTTTCTATAGCATGAGATGTGATATCTCAATGATTCTAATACCAAACCAGAGACCCTTCCTATGGCATGAGATTTGATATCACACTCCTTCCCATTCCAATCCTGAGATCCTTCCTATAGCATGAGATATGATATCCAACTCCTCCCCATTCCAATCCGGAAACCCTTCCTATACCATGAGGTGTGATATCTCAATGCTTCTAATACCAAACCTGAGACCCGTCCTATAACATGAGATGTGATATCCAAATCCTTCCCCTTCCAAAACTGAGACCATTCTTTAGCATGAGATGTGATATTCAGCTCCTTCCCATTCCAATCCTGAGACCCTTCCGATAGCATGAGATGTGATATCTCAATGCTTATACGAAACCTGAGACCCTTCCTATGGCATGAGATGTGATATACAAATCCTTCCCATTCCAAACCAGAGACCCTTCCTATAGCGTGAGCTGTGATATCCGACTCCTTCCCAATCCAATCCTGAGACCCTTCCTATAGCATGAGATGGAATATCACAATGCTTGTAATACCAAACCTGAGACCCTTCCTATAGCATGAGATGTGATATCTCAATGCTTCTAATACCAAAACTGAGACCCTTCTTAAAGCATGAGATGTGATATCCAACTCCTTCCCGTTCCAAACCTGAGGCCCTTCCTATTGCATATGTGATATCCAACTCCTTCCCATTCCAAACCTGAGACCCATCCTATAGCAAGAATGTAATATCCAACTCCTTCTCATTCCAATCCTGAGACCATTCATATAGCATGAGATGCAAACCTGAGATCCTTCCTATGACATGAGATGTGATATCCAATTCCTTCCCATTCCAAACCTGAGACCCTTCCTACAGCATGCGATGTGATATCTCAATGCTTCTAATACCGCACCTTGACCCATCCAATAACATGAGATGGGATATCCAAGTCCTTCCCATTCCAATCCTGAGACCCTTCCTATAGCATGAGATGTGATATCTCAATGCTTCTAATACCAAACCTGAGACCCTTCCTATAACATGAGCTGGGATATCCAACTCCTTCCCATTCCAATCCTGAGACACTTCCTATAGCATGAGATGTGTTATCTCAATGCTTCTACCAAAACTGAGACCCTTCCTTTAGCATGAGATGTGATATCCAACTCCTTCCCATTCCAATCCTGAGACCCTTCCTATAGCATGAGATGTGATATCTCAATGCTTCTAATACCAAACCTGAGATCCGTCCTATAACATGAGATGTGATATCCAAATCCTTCCACTTCCAAACCTGAGACCCTCCTTTTAGCATGAGATGTGATATCCGACTCCTTCCCATTCCAATCCTGAGACCCTTCTGATAGCATGATATGTGATATCTCAATGCTTCTAATACCAAACCTGAGATCCTTCCAATAGCATGAGATGTGATATCTCAATGCTTCTAATACCAAATCTGAGATACTTCCTCAAACATGAGATGTGATATCCATATCCGTCCACTTCCAAACCTGAGACCCTCCCTTTAGCATGAGATTGTCCAATTTCGTCTCCCTCTCCTCCCCACTCTCCTCACCTGATCGGTAATCCTCCAATTCTTCCGTCTTGAGATGCCGACGTGAGCAGAAATCTCTCTTCGTGGTTGAAGATACTTGCCTACCACGAGAGGAAGCCACAGTGAATGCTTGAAACAAGCAGTCCTGGGACTCCTTTACCGTAGTGGGCGACAAGGGAAAAAGCCTGGATGGCAGAAAAAACCCTTGCAAAGAATGAAGCCAAACCGGAGTCTTCCAAGGATAATGATGAAGCGTAGTCTGTAGTAGTAGAAGAGTAGGTTTCCGGCTAATACGGATTTGAGGAGGAGGACGACAAACGATGATGGCAGAAACAAGGCAGAAAAACGCCTTGCTAGAAGGAGTAGTGAGAGAGACTGTAGCCGGCGGCAAGATAGAGCCGCAAAAGCTGAAGAAGGTAAAGCAAAAGGGGAGAAGGGAGAGAGAGAGAGAGAGAGAGAGGAAGAAGCCTCGCTCGAAAACTAGGAGAGGCGAAGGTAAAGGCACGGACCAAGCCGTGTAAGGGAAATACTAGCGTTCTCACCCAAAGCAGGAAAACAAAAACACTATGGGGGTTGCAACGCAGAGATTGCCGGGAGTGAGATACTGAAATACTTCCCGGCGACGCCATCTTGCCGGAGAACTAGACCGCGGCTGCACGTAAAGAAAGCAACGTGCTGGAACTACGGTCTGCGCCAGAGCCTCCAATGCGGAAGTATCCGCCAATCGGCCCGGCTGCGCATGACAGTATGCCCCCTCACAAAGCGAACCCCCCCAGGCTTACCCGGAAAGCACCGATGGAACCCAGTCAACAACCGGGGGGCATGAATGTGGGAGACTGGTTCCCAAGAGTCCTCCGACTCTGGGTAACCCTTCCACGAGACCAAGTATTCCAATCGTCCCCTGTAGAATCTGGAGTCACGAATAGCTGAAATTTCGTATTCCTTCGTACTACCAGAACCCTGGACCTGCAAGCGGGGAAGAGATCTTAGGTGAGGGTCCGGAAAAAAAGGTTTAAGAAGAGAGGAATGAAAAACAGGATGAATGCGACTGAGCGCGGGAGGCAATTTCAATCTGAAAGCGACAGGGTTGATCTTAGATAGGACAGAAAAAGGTCCCAAAAAGCGAGGAGAAAGTTTGGAAGGGTGAACCCATCGAGGCAGAAATTTAGTAGAGAGCCACACCTTGTCTCCCTCTTTCCAATCGGGACAGTCCTGCCGACCTTTATCTGCCTGTTCCTTGTTCCGGCTTCTGCTTCTTTCGAGACTGAGTTTTGCAGTCTTATGCGCCTCCGCAAGGGACTGAAGCACTGCTTCCGCAGTGGGAGAGTTCGTAGGAGTTGAAACCACGGGAAAAATGGTTCGAGGATGCACTCCATAAGTGCAAAAGAAAGGGGTAAGACCTATCGCGGAATGTGTAGAATTGTTATAACAAAACTCCGCGGTGGGTAACAGCGACACCCAGTTGTCTTGATGTCGGTTGGTATAGCATCTCAGATATTGCTCCAAGGTGGCATTCAGTCGTTCTGTCTGACCGTTCGACTGAGGGTGGAAACCAGATGATAGAGCTCTCTCCATGCCAACTCTAGTACACAAAGCCTTCCAGAAGTTTGAGATGTACTGACTACCTCGATCGGAAATGATCTTGTCCGGCAAGCCATGTAGTCGAAAAACGTCTCGTGTGAAGGTTTCCGCCATCTGAGTGGCAGTTGGTAAGCCAGGTAGTGGGGAAAAATGTGCCAATTTTGTGAAAGTATCTATCGTTACCATAATGCAAGTGCAGGATTCGGACTTGGGTAGATCCACAATGAAATCGGTAGAGATGAGACCCCAAGGGCGTGTAGGCATCTCGGGTTGAGTCAGCAAACCTAAGGGCTTGCCCGATGGATACTTAGCTGTGGCACATATTGGACAGGCCTTGATGTAATCCTTCACTTCTCCTTTCATTTCAGGCCAGAAGAACCTTCTCGAAATTAGTTCAGTAGTGTTCTGCACTCCTCTATGACCCGAGGTAAGTGGATCATGGCCCAAATGAATGATCTTCTTACGCCAAGGGCCTTCTGGAATGTACAGTCGGTTCTCGTAAAACACTAAACCCTCCTTCTCGATATATTTTCCTCCTCGTAGCTTAGAAAGATTCATCTTTTCGGAAGCCAACGCGGTCTTAACATCTTGAAAGAAAACATTGACAAGTCCCAGAATAGTGTTTCTTCTGAACATAGTCTCTCGAGAATGAGGGGTATAGTCTCCAAGAACATCCTTCCTAGATAAGGCATCTGCGACTTTATTCGAGGAATCTGGTAGATAGGTAATATGAAAGTCGTATTGGGCGAAATAATAAGCCCATCGTGCTTGTCTTGAATTCACACACTCCATGTTCTGTAATGCCTTGAGATTCTTATGATCTGTCCTAATGAGAAAAGAATGACGTGCACCCATCAGTAAATGTCGCCATTCTTCACAGGCCAGCTTCATGGCGAGTAGTTCTTTCTCCAAAACCGAATAGTTCAGTTGGCTGGGAGACAAAGTCTTTGAGAGATAAGCTACTGGATGTTCTATACCATCGTAGGTTTGAAGAAGAACCGCCCCTATAGCCAAGGCAGAGGCATCTGTCGCTACGATGAACTGTCGGTTTTGATCCGGATGTCGAAGAATCGGAGCGGAACAGAACAGTCTTTTTAAGTCCCTAAAACCCTGTTCAGCTTCGGGTGACCATAGGAACGGCCCTGATTCTTTCCTTAAGAGTCGCGTAATGGGAAGCACTATCTCTGAGAAGTTTGGGATGAACCTCCTGTAGAAATTTGCGAGACCCAGAAATCTTTGTACTTCCTTAACACTGTCCGGGGAGGACCAATCGAGTACAGCAGTGACCTTGTCGGAATCCATGGAAATTCCTTCTTCCGAGAGAACATATCCAAGGTAGTGAACAGAGCGGGCTGCAAAAACGCACTTCTCGGGTGTTAGGAAAGATTTCGTAATTGTAAGGAATTTTCCTTCCATGTGGCAACCCCTAAACTTTTTGCTATTGTTTTTAACCTTGTTCTTGACTTTGCCAGAGAAGTACAGCCTTCTGCCGCACTTCTCTGGGCTTTCGCTCCTTTCTTACGGGGAAACTGACATGCCCTTAAGACAGTCAGTACCGGGGAACGTGGTTTCCCGTAGTTTCTTTTATCGTGTCGCAGCTTTAGTGCAACACGACACAAGAGGGCACTGTAAGCTAAGTTACAGCTCTCTTGGGTCTCTAGCCTTCTACAGGCCCTAGATACTCTTTTAGGATGGTATTTGATCGGTGCAAGTCATTCAGGGACGGGACTGGTGGCAGCGATCGTTTTGTTTATTTTGAGCTCCTTTTGGCGTTCTGAGCACGTTTTTGCACTGAACCCAAAATGGTGGCCTGGCTCCCAAAATGGCCAGGCCGCGAGGCTCCTTTGTCCTGCCCACTGTCCGTCTTGCTCCCTTCACCTTCCCCAGGTCCGGCGACCTGGGGCCTTCCTTATTTGGGCATGTACTTTCCCGCGAAACGTGGTTGCTTTCGCGGGCTTCTACATGTCGTTTGTGTGCCTCCAGGGTGTGGGCTGGGATGTCTGGTCCCAATACACATCCTGGGTGCCAGAGAGTCTAGGGTGGTGTGAATGCCTGGGACCACCGTGGTCCGTGATTGGTCCACATATGGTATGTGTTTTGATGAGCGGATCTCCCATTGGCTCCCCTCCGTTTTGGCGCGAAGGGAACCGTGGATAAGAGGGGGCTGGAAACACCACTACCATGTCGATCTCCTGAGTTCTCACGAACGAAGGAATACAGGAGCCAAGTATCCTGCAACTACGAGGCTGGACCGAAGAATCGCTGGTGACCCGCTGAAGGAATCCTCCTTTGCACTGCTGTCGCCCGGAGAGCCCCTGTCCTCCTTTGATCGAACCAGAAGGCCTGTACTGGTGCTTCGACCTTTGGAATAGCAGGAACAGCTATTCCCGGCATCTTCAACCATCTCCTGCCAAGTAAGCCTTCGGAAGCGTCTCTGGGCCATCCAGTTGACTGACCAGCTTACCAAGGAGTTTGGCTCTGCAACCGCCGCCAGGTTGTGTTGTATTGCGAGTCCTTGTCCCTCTCCCACGCTTCGTACGCTTGGCGTCCCCAGGTCTGAAGGGAGGAGGGTTCATTTGGCTCGAATACACACGGCCGCTCCGTTGTCCTGTGCGGCAACAAAACTGTGCCGGTTTCGTCGATTGGGACGTCTTTTTGCTCTACACGACTACAAAGCATTCCCTGCTCTTCTGAACCTGCCAGCTGCTGAAACTATCGTGGAGAAGCCTGGGTCTGCTTGCTTCGGGGACCGGTGAGTAGTATATCTAGGATCTGGTCGCCCTCCTGCAGTATCCCATTGCTTTTCCCTGCTGTGTAAAAACAGCACCCTTTTGCCGCGCTCGCGCTCTGCTTCTGCCCGCTGTGGAGGCTGCGCTTGAGTTGCGGAACCTGTTCTTCTTCTGCTGTGCACTAACCCGAACTGCCTGACTTCCTCCGAAGAGCTTCCCCTTTTGCCCGTTGGCACCGGCGTGGCAGGTACTTTGAGCACAAGGCTCCACTCTTCGCAGGGCTCGGACTTCCATCTAGTTAGGTGCCTATGAAGGCGAACTGAGTCGAAAGCATTATCGCACTGCCTGTTTTCCTTCCCTGGCAGGTGGACTACATATTTCGTGCTTTAAACGCTTGCGACTGTGTAATTGTATATATATTGTGTTGATATGGTATGTGTTGGTTTAATATTGTGATATTGTGATTTTCTCGCTACGGTTATTATTTTAAAGGCCTTAAAATAAATGTGTATCTATTTTTGATATAACAACTGTTTGGAGTAGTTTGTCAGCGCTCTTGCTTTGTGTGCTCACTGCGGGCTTTCAGTCACCCTCACCCCTCTTGAGACCTAGTCTTGACCGCCGCGATCGCTACCTTGATTGGTCTGGCTTGTCCAGAGGTTACCCTGTTCCAAGTAATTAGGTTGGCCTTCTGAACTTCTGCGCCACCAGGACAGAGTTCAGAAATCCGTCTTAACAAATTGGTGTACAGCGGTGGGATACGACTGAGGGTATCCAGTGTTGTGCTCGAACTAAGGCATTTCAGGTTATTCCAAACAGTACACATAGTGAATTGTTATAGTATAACTTTAAAAAGGCCATAGTCCTATCAAACAGTATGGAAACAAGTACGTTGTTAACTTTAAATGCTTCCAAATCAGAAACGCTGAAAAAGATGTGTGCGGAGAGAGGTGTTTCCTCTCAAGGCACGAAATTGGAAATGATCCAAAGAATCGTGGCGTGGCAAGAAGCGCAGCTTGACGCTATTACTTCTGAGGACAGTGCGGAAGGTGGTGGGGCTGCTCTCACTGGTAGAACCGACGGTTCTGCCGCCGCACTGTTCCACCGCGACCACGAGGACAGGGAGGACGAGCTGTCTAATGTTTCCTCTGCCAGTGTTGATGGGGATGCTATGCTTGAATTCAAGAAGCAAGAGCTGCGGTTTAGGCAGCAGGAGCTTGAATTCAGCATAGCCAAACTAAAAATCGAACAGGCAGAAAAACAGAAAGACAGGGATCACCAGTTGGAACTGGCCAAGCTTCAGGTTGCAAATGGATCCAAGGGTCCTGGACATGGGTCTGGGGCCTCCTCTCATCCACGGTTTCCAAAAGATCTGCTCAGTGTGTATGAAGAGAGGAATGACATTATGGACTGGCTGAATGCGTTTGAGTATGCATGCGAGGTCCAGGAAGTTGACAATGCTGATAAGATTGCGTGGTTGCTCAGTAGACTGCCCCATTCTGGCTGCAGTGCCATTATGGAAATGTCGAAGGCTGAGCGGGCTGATTTCGCAATGTTAAAGCAGACTCTCATTTTAAAGTTTGGGAAGACTCCGGCCCAATATTTAAAGCGTTTTCGAGAGTATAAGAAAAAGGAAGGTGGTACTTGGGTATCTTATGTCGCTGAATCTTTGAAAAACTTAACTGGCTGGGTCGAAGGCTATAAGGTTTCTACCTTCGACGGCATGATAAATCTTGTCATGCTGGAACACATTTTTGCTTCTTCTTCCCCGGAGCTTAAGCAGCATTTGGCCGATTCGAAGGAGATAGATCCTAAGAAGCTGGCCATTGCAGCAGACTTATGGGTGTCACATCGAGTGTCCCATAAGGACAAAACTCATCCTGGTAAGCAGGAGGAGGGGAAAAAGTCCAAAGATATGGAGGGTGGGGAATCTGCTAAATCTTCTTCCCAAAAGGGCCACAAAAAGAAAAACAAGGGTAAGACACAAGAGAACTCACAGGGTAGTGGAGGTTCGCCTCCGAAACAGAACTCTGGTTACAATAAGCCTCCCTACGTAAACAGACCCACTGGGGCTTGTTTTTCTTGTGGAGCAACTGACCATGTGAAGGGGGATCCCCGTTGTAAGGTTAGACCTTTGGGGGTCCACTCCGCTAATCTGGCCTTCTCCTCCTACGAGGAAGAAGAGATTACAGGAGCATCCTTCTCCTCGGACTCATTTCCCAGCGGAATAGAGGCCGAGGTAGTTTTAGTGTCCCTGGGTTCCTGGGAGCCTAAAGTCGCAGAGGCGTATGCTAGGATTCCGGATAATACCAAGCACTACTTTAAAGACAGTGTGCTGATCAATGGAGTGGATACTCCAGCTCTTAGGGATAGTGGGTGCAGTCGAACTGTAGTGGATTCTACCTTGGTAGACTCAGAGGAAGTTGCCAGAGCTACTCTGATGCCCACTAAGTTGGCTGACGGCCCCCTCCGTATGTTTCCCGTGATCCCTGTAAATCTTACTTTAAATGGTACAGCAGTCAGGATTCCAGTGAGCATTCAGAGAAACGTCCCGGGAAAGGTCTTGTTGGGTAATGATCTCAGAGCTTTAGGGCTCGTAGGAGACACTGCCGAAAGACCCTACACACGGTCTCAAGCACGGGCAGCATTGGCCAAGTCCAATACGCCGCCCCAGCCGAAGGGGCAACCCAAGGCGAAAGGAGTCTACAAGTCAAGACGGGGGAAAGAGAATATTCCCCCGAGCTCGCCTACCACTGCGGTGGAGGAAGTTGGTCAATCGCCCGGGCCTGACGAGGAGGTGGCGATGCCTGAAGTATTCGACCCCAACGATCATCCTGAACTAAAAGACTTGTTAGTTGAAGGAGGTCCTGATAGGGACGAATTCAGTAAAGGCCAACGTGAGTGCCCATCTCTGGAAGGCCTAAGGAGACAGGCCTGCTCCCAGCTTGAGTGTGAACCTCCTGGGAAGCATAGGATTTATTGGGAAGGTGGACTCCTGTATAGTGAGCCCACAGAGTCTACAGAAGGAGACCATAGGAGGTTGGTGGTTCCCCTTGCTGTTAGACCCTTCCTCCTGCAGTTGGCGCATGAAGTTCCCCTTGCTGGTCACCTTGGTATGAAGAGGACCAAGCAAAGGTTATCCATGCACTTCTACTGGCCCAAGATGGGGGTGCAAGTAGAAAGTCACTGCAGGAGTTGCGCCTCCTGCCAGTTGTCTGGTAAGGTTGGCGCGACAATCCAAGCTCCGTTGGTACCGCTCCCAGTTGTGGGGGTACCATTTGAAAGGGTAGGGATCGACATCGTCGGTCCCCTTGACCCGCAAACATCCTCGGGCAATAGGTTTATCCTGGTGCTGGTCGACCATGCAACCAGGTATCCTGAGGCCATCCCATTGAAAACTGTAACTGCCAAGTCAGTTGCAAAAGCTTTACTCGGCATATTTACTAGGGTTGGCTTCCCTAAAGAAGTTGTGTCAGATCGTGGCAGCAACTTTATGTCAAAGTATATGCAGGCTATGTGGAAAGAATGTGGGGTCACCTACAAGTTCTCTTCTGCATACCACCCCCAGACCAATGGTCTGGTGGAACGTTTTAACAGAACATTAAAGAGCATGATTGGGGCTCTGGAGGAGCCCCAGAGAAGAAAATGGGATCTTCTTTTACCATGCTTGCTGTTTGCCTACCGAGAGGTACCACAGGAGGGTGTTGGCTTCAGCCCCTTCGAACTTCTGTTCGGTCATCCCGTACGGGGACCCTTAGCCATTGTCAAGGAGGGATGGGAGATGCCCACTCCCCCTGTTACAACCAATGTAGTTGACTATGTGCTAGGGCTCAGAAAACGGATGGTACTTCTGATGGGCTTGGCTAGTGATAAATTGAAGGCAGGGCAAGCGCTGGTGAAACATTGGTACGACCAGAAAGCTTCCCTCATCAACTTTACACCTGGTCAGCAAGTCCTGATCATGAATCCTATAAGGCCTCGAGCTTTACAGGACAAATGGTCAGGCCCTTACACAGTGGTGGAGCCCCTGGGTGAGGTGAACTATTTAGTGGACCTTGGAAGGCCTGGACAGGCTCCAAAAGTGTTTCACGTGAATAGGCTGAAGGCTTTCGTCCCAAGAGTCGAAATCGCAGCACTGCTACTGGCTTCAGATGTTGAGGAAGAGGAGTCAGAACCTCTCACCGACCTGTTCCAAAGCGGTCCTTCAGATAGCTCCGTTGAGGGTGTCCGAGTGGCCCCTCACCTGACTTCTGATCAGCAGGCTGAGGTGAAAAGTTTGCTTAGGCAGTTTTCCCCCCTGTTTTCACAGTCCCCTGGTTTGACACCTTGGTGCAAACATAACATTGACACAGGAGACAGTGTACCTACCAAAAGTAGGGGATACAGGATGTCAGACAAAGTACGGTCTTATATTAAGACCGAGGTCAACAAGATGTTAGATCTTGGGGTGATTGAACCCTCTAGTAGTCCTTGGTCCAGTCCTGTGGTTCTGGTTCCAAAGGCAGGCACTTCTGAATTGAGGTTCTGCGTGGATTACAGGGCTCTGAATGCTGTCACCAAGACAGATGCCCACCCCTTGCCTCGAACAGATGAGCTGGTGGATACTTTGGGTGCCTCCAAGTACCTCAGCACGTTTGACCTCACTGCTGGCTATTGGCAAATAGCTTTAGCAGAACATGCCAGGGAGAAGACAGCATTTTCGACGCCAGACGGCCTTTACCAATTCCGGGTAATGCCGTTCGGGTTGAAGAATGCACCTGCCACTTTCCAGAGGCTTGTGAATCATGTGTTGAATGGGTTGGACGAATTCTGTCTTGCATATCTGGACGATATAGCAGTTTTCAGTGCCACCTGGGAAGACCATGTGAAACACCTCGGGATTGTGCTCCAGGCTCTTCAGAAAGCCCACTTGACCATAAAGGCTAGTAAATGCCAGATTGGACAAGGCTCAGTGGTTTACCTTGGACATGAAGTAGGTGGAGGGAGGATACAGCCTCTACCCAGTAAAGTACAAGCAGTACAAGACTGGCCTACCCCCACTACGCAAACCCAAGTGAGAGCCTTTTTAGGACTCACGGGGTATTACCGCAATTTTGTGGCAGACTATGGTACCATAGCTGCTCCTCTGACTGCCCTCACAACTCCGAAGAAACCCAAGAAGGTAACTTGGACCGACGAGTGTGAGAAGGCCTTCAATGGCTTAAAAGACTCCTTGTGCCAGGCCCCTGTCCTAAGGGCCCCTGATTATCAAAGACCTTTTATCGTGCAGACGGATGCCTCTGACACTGGGATAGGAGCTGTACTATCACAAGTAGATGAGAAGGGTAAGGAACACCCTATCGGTTTTATTAGTCGCCAGCTTAAGGACAGAGAGCTCAGGTGGTCCACGGTAGAGAAAGAATGTTTCTCTGTTGTGTGGGCCCTAAGGAAGCTGAGGCCCTACCTCTATGGGACCCACTTCACTGTGCAGACTGACCATAAGCCGTTAAAGTGGCTAATGAACATGAAGGGGGAGAATCCAAAGTTGCTTAGGTGGTCCATAAGTCTTCAAGGCTTCGACTTCACTATTGAGCATAGACCAGGTGTCCAACATAGCAATGCTGATGGGTTGTCCAGAATGTTTAACCGACCTGAACAAGAGACTCATCCAGGGGTGGATTAGTTCCCCCTGTCCATAGTCTGGGAGGGGCGAGTGTTAGGAAAGATTTCGTAATTGTAGGGAATTTTCCTTCCATGTGGCAACCCCTAAACTTTTTGCTATTGTTTTTAACCTTGTTCTTGACTTTGCCAGAGAAGTACAGCCTTCTGCCGCACTTCTCTGGGCTTTCGCTCCTTTCTTACGGGGAAACTGACATGCCCTTAAGACAGTCAGTACCGGGGAACGTGGTTTCCCGTAGTTTCTTTTATCGTGTCGCAGCTTTAGTGCAACACGACACAAGAGGGCACTGTAAGCTAAGTTACAGCTCTCTTGGGTCTCTAGCCTTCTACAGGCCCTAGATACTCTTTTAGGATGGTATTTGATCGGTGCAAGTCATTCAGGGACGGGACTGGTGGCAGCGATCGTTTTGTTTATTTTGAGCTCCTTTTGGCGTTCTGAGCACGTTTTTGCACTGAACCCAAAATGGTGGCCTGGCTCCCAAAATGGCCAGGCCGCGAGGCTCCTTTGTCCTGCCCACTGTCCGTCTTGCTCCCTTCACCTTCCCCAGGTCCGGCGACCCGGGGCCTTCCTTATTTGGGCATGTACTTTCCCGCGAAACGTGGTTGCTTTCGCGGGCTTCTACATGTCGTTTGTGTGCCTCCAGGGTGTGGGCTGGGATGTCTGGTCCCAATACACATCCTGGGTGCCAGAGAGTCTAGGGTGGTGTGAATGCCTGGGACCACCGTGGTCCGTGATTGGTCCACGTATGGTATGTGTTTTGATGAGCGGATCTCCCATTGGCTCCCCTCCGTTTTGGCGCGAAGGGAACCGTGGATAAGAGGGGGCTGGAAACACCACTACCATGTCGATCTCCTGAGTTCTCACGAACGAAGGAATACAGGAGCCAAGTATCCTGCAACTACGAGGCTGGACCGAGGAATCGCTGGTGACCCGCTGAAGGAATCCTCCTTTGCACTGCTGTCGTCCGGAGAGCCCCTGTCCTCCTTTGATCGAACCAGAAGGCCTGTACTGGTGCTTCGACCTTTGGAATAGCAGGAACAGCTATTCCCGGCATCTTCAACCATCTCCTGCCAAGTAAGCCTTCGGAAGCGTCTCTGGGCCATCCAGTTGACTGACCAGCTTACCAAGGAGTTTGGCTCTGCAACCGCCGCCAGGTTGTGTTGTATTGCGAGTCCTTGTCCCTCTCCCACGCTTCGTACGCTTGGCGTCCCCAGGTCTGAAGGGAGGAGGGTTCATTTGGCTCGGATACACACGGCCGCTCCGTTGTCCTGTGCGGCAACAAAACTGTGCCGGTTTCGTCGATTGGGACGTCTTTTTGCTCTACACGACTACAAAGCGTTCCCTGCTCTTCTGAACCTGCCAGCTGCTGAAACTATCGTGGAGAAGCCTGGGTCTGCTTGCTTCGGGGACCGGTGAGTAGTATATCTAGGATCTGGTCGCCCTCCTGCAGTATCCCATTGCTTTTCCCTGCTGTGTAAAAACAGCACCCTTTTGCCGCGCTCGCGCTCTGCTTCTGCCCGCTGTGGAGGCTGCGCTTGAGTTGCGGAACCTGTTCTTCTTCTGCTGTGCACTAACCCGAACTGCCTGACTTCCTCCGAAGAGCTTCCCCTTTTGCCCGTTGGCACCGGTGTGGCAGGTACTTTGAGCACAAGGCTCCACTCTTCGCAGGGCTCGGACTTCCATCTAGTTAGGTGCCTATGAAGGCGAACTGAGTCGAAAGCATTATCGCACTGCCTGTTTTCCTTCCCTGGCAGGTGGACTACATATTTCGTGCTTTAAACGCTTGCGACTGTGTAATTGTATATATATTGTGTTGATATGGTATGTGTTGGTTTAATATTGTGATATTGTGATTTTCTCGCTACGGTCATTATTTTAAAGGCCTTAAAATAAATGTGTATCTATTTTTGATATAACAACTGTTTGGAGTAGTTTGTCAGCGCTCTTGCTTTGTGTGCTCACTGCGGGCTTTCAGTCACCCTCACCCCTCTTGAGACCTAGTCTTGACCGCCGCGATCGCTACCTTGATTGGTCTGGCTTGTCCAGAGGTTACCCTGTTCCAAGTAATTAGGTTGGCCTTCTGAACTTCTGCGTCACCAGGACAGAGTTCAGAAATCCGTCTTAACATCGGGTTTGACCAGAAGTTTGTAACGTTGTAGACGCTCCAGCACTTGAGTAACGTGAAAGATATGGGATTCCAAGTCGGAGGAGTATATCAAAATATCGTCCAAGTAGATGATGATAGTAACCAGTAACAGATCGGAGAATAAACGATCCATAAATCGTTGAAAAATGGCCGGGGCATTCACTAATCCGAACGGCATTACCTTGTATTCGTATAATCCGAACGGGGTGCGGAAGGCCGCGTTCCATTCATCTCCCTCGGCAATGCGAAGCAAATGATATGCGTTCCGAAGGTCCAGTTTAGTAAAGATACTGGCCCCCTGTACCGCCTCTATGATCTCAGATATGAGTGGCATGGGATAGCGGTCTCTGATTGTAACTTTATTTAGTCCTCTGTAATCAATACAAGGACGCAAATCGGTGGAGTCCCTCTTTCTGATGAAAAACAATGAAGCTCCTGCCGGAGACTTGGAATGTTGAATAAGGCCGTTTTGCAAGTTGGTATCCAAGTATTTCCTTAAAACTTTCCTCTTGGTTTGGGTTAAAGAAAACATCCTGCCGAAAGGAACTAAAGCATTACTTTCCAACTCTAAAGAGCAATCTTCAGGCCTGTGTGGGGGTAGCTCCGCAGGTATCGTCTCCTTGAAGACCTCCTGATAGGGTAAACAATAATGTGGTAATGCGTGAACCCCCACATGATCACTTGTTAACACCTTCGAAGTCTGGGACTCCCCATGGAATGGTGCTGAGAGGCAATGTTGTCTGCAGTACATAGATGAAAAACTCAACTGGTTGCTAGTCCAGTTTACCTGAGGGTTGTGTTTGCGAAGCCAGGTAACTCCTAAAATTATAGGAAAGTGCGCGGCTCTAATGATGTCGAATTTGCGCACTTCTCTATGTTGGAAGATGGTAACTCCTAGTTCTTCCGTGGTATGGGTTATCAAACCCGATGAGCGTGGAGATCCGTCTACACCCTCTACCTTTTGATCCTCTTTGCGGGCTACTCTATGAAGGCCCACCTTCTCTGCCCAAAGAGTGTCAACAAAGCTTCCGGCCGCCCCACAATCCAGGAAGGCTAGGGCATCTATAGATCTTCCCCGGGATTCAATTTGTACCGGAATAACCATCAACCTGGAATCCTCCAAAGTGTTGGGAGCTGAAATGGAGAGAGAAACATAGGGACTGAACGGGTTGCAAATTGATCCTCGGAACCAAGTCCCTACTGGCGCCGAGGAAGTTTGTTTCCCTGTGACTTAGCTGGAACCACCGGACAATCTTTGAGCTGGTGCTGTTCAGAACCACAATAGGCACACAGTCCCTTTTCCTTTCTCCTTCTTCGCTCAGCGAATGTAAGCGGACCCCTGGTAGCTCCGATCTGCATTGGCTCTTCGAGGGAGTGGGAGGAGGTGTGAGAAGAGGACGTAGAAGCATTGGATGTATGAGGGCTTGTTGATACGCCATGTTTGCGGCGTTCTGCTCGGCGTTCTTGAAGTCGATATTCAATCTGCAATGTGGAAGATAGCAGATCAGTGAAAGTCGGGGGGCGAGAGGACCGGGCAAGCTCAACCTTAATCTCTTCTCTTAGGCCCCTTCTGAAGATGGTGTACTGGGCTTGTTCCGGCCAACCTGCTCCTACCGCCAAAGTCTTGAATCGGGATATATATGTTAGAACATCTGAGGACCCTTGCCGCACATCCAACAAATCCTCACATGCAGTAAAGGTTAGTTCCGGTCTCTCAAATGTCTGTTGCAACAAGGCTTGAAAGCCGGCGAAGTCATGTAATATGGGGTTAGCACTGATCACCAATGGCGTAGCCCAAGAAAGGGCGTTACCAGTCATATTTGAGATCAAAAAGCCTACCTTGGATTGATCGGTGGCAAAGGAACGAGGCCGAAAAGTAAAGTACACTACACAAGCCTCCATGAATTCTTTTAACTTCTTTGGTGAACCATCGAATTTCCCTGAAGGAAGCAACATCATCGGTAGTTCCGCAGGCGAAACCTCCCGAGTAGTGGCAAGTTGGCGTAGAACCACGTTTTCCGCCTTAACCGTCTGTAATTCTTGTGACAGGCCATGAACTGCCTTCCAGAGTTCCTGGATCTGTTCTTCGGCTGACATTGTTTTCTCCGGGCGTTGCAATCTGTCCAATTTCGTCTCCCTCTCCTCCCCACTCTCCTCACCTGATCGGTAATCCTCCAATTCTTCCGTCTTGAGATGCCGACGTGAGCAGAAATCTCTCTTCGTGGTTGAAGATACTTGCCTACCACGAGAGGAAGCCACAGTGAATGCTTGAAACAAGCAGTCCTGGGACTCCTTTCCCGTAGTGGGCGACAAGGGAAAAAGCCTGGATGGCAGAAAAAACCCTTGCAAAGAATGAAGCCAAACCGGAATCTTCCAAGGATAATGATGAAGCGTAGTCTGTAGTAGTAGAAGAGTAGGTTTCCGGCTAATACGGATTTGAGGAGGAGGATGACAAACGATGATGGCAGAAACAAGGCAGAAAAACGCCTTGCTAGAAGGAGTAGTGAGAGAGACTGTAGCCGGCGGCAAGATAGAGCCGCAAAAGCTGAAGAAGGTAAAGCAAAAGGGGAGAAGGGAGAGAGAGAGAGAGAGAGAGAGAGAGAGGAAGAAGCCTCGCTCGAAAACTAGGAGAGGCGAAGGTAAAGGCACGGACCAAGCCGTGTAAGGGAAATACTAGCGTTCTCACCCAAAGCAGGAAAACAAAAACACTATGGGGGTTGCAACGCAGAGATTGCCGGGAGTGAGATACTGAAATACTTCCCGGCGACGCCATCTTGCCGGAGAACTAGACCGCGGCTGCACGTACAGAAAGCAACGTGCTGGAACTACGGTCTGCGCCGGAGCCTCCAATGCGGAAGTATCCGCCAATCGGCCCGGCTGCGCATGACAGAGATGTGATATCCGATCCTTCCCATTCCAATCCTGAGACCCTTCTGATAGCATGAGATGTGATATCTCAATGCTTCTAATACCAAACCTGAGATCCTTCCAATAGCATGAGATGTGATATCTCAATGCTTCTAATACCAAACCTGAGATCCTTGCTATAGCATGAGATGTGATATCCAACTCCTTCCCATTCCAAACCTGAGACCCTTCCGATAGCATGAGATGTGATATCTCAATGCTTCTAAAACCAAACATGAGAACCATCATATAACATATGATGTGAAATCCAAATCATTCCCTTTCCAAAACTGAGACCCTTCCGATAGCATGAGATGTGATATCTCAATGCTTCTAAAACCAAACATGAGAACCATCCTATAACATGAGATGTGAAATCCAAATCATTCCCTTTCCAAACCTGAGACCCTTCCTATAACTTGAGATGTGATATCAAACTCCTTCCCATTCCAATCATGAGATAGCTTGAGATGTGCTATCCAACTCCTTCCCATTCCAATCCCGAGACCCTTCCTATACCATGAGATGTGATATCTCAATGCTTCTAATACCAAACCTGAGACCCATCCTAAAACATATGTGAGATCCAAATCCTTCCCCTTCCAAACCTGAGACCTTTCCTTTAGCATGAGATGTGATATCCAACTCCTTCCCATTCCAATCCTGAGACCCTTCCTATAGCATGATATGTGATATCTCAATGCTTCTAATACCAAACCTGAGATCCTTCCTATAACATGAGATGTGTATCCAACTCCTTCCCATTCCAAACCTGAGACCCTTCCTATAGCATGAGATGTGATATCCGACTCCTTCCCAATCCAATCCTGAGACCCTTCCTATAGCATGAGATGTAATATCACAATGCTTGTAATACCACACCTGAGTCCCTTCATATAGCATGAGATGTGATATCCAACTCCTTCCTATTCCAATCCTGAGACCCTTCCTATAGCATGAGACGTGACATCTCAATGCTTCTAATACCAAACCTGAGACCCTTCCTATAGCATGAGATGGGATATCCAACTCCTTCCCATTCCAATCCCGAGACCCTTCCGATAGCAGAGATGTGATATCTCAATGCTTATACCAAACCTGAGACCCTTCCTATGGCATGAGATGTCATATAATTCTCCTTCCCATTCCAATCCTGAGACCCTTCCTATAGCATGAGTTGTGATATCTCAATGCTTCTACCAAACCTGATACCCTTCCTATAGCATGAGATGTGATATCCAACTCCTTCCCATTCCAATCCTGAGAACCTTCCTACAGCATGAGATATGATATCTCAATGCTTCTAATACCAAACCTGATATCCTTCCTATAACACGAGATGTGATATCCAACTCCTTCCTATTCCAATCCTGAGATCCTTCCTATACCATGAGATGTGATATCTCAATGTTTCTCATACCAAACCTGAGGCCCTTCCTATAGCAAGAGATGTGATATACAAACCCTTCCCTTTCCAAACCTGAGACCCTTCCTATAGCGTGAGCTGTGATATCCGACTCCTTCCCAATCCAATCCTGAGACCCTTCCTATAGCATGAGATGTAATATCACAATGCTTGTAATACCAAACCTGAGACCCTTCCTATAGCATGAGATGTGATATCTCAATGCTTCTAATACCAAAACCGAGACCCTTCTTAAAGCATGAGATGTGATATCCAACTCCTTCCCGTTCCAAACCTGAGGCCCTTCCTATAGCATATGTGATATCCAACTCCTTCCCATTCCAAACCTGAGACCCATCCTATAGCAAGAATGTAATATCCAACTCCTTCTCATTCCAATCCTGAGACCATTCCTATAGCATGAGATGTAATATCTCAATGCTTCTAATAGCAAACCTGATTTCCTTCCTATGACATGAGATGTGATATCCAATTCCTTCCAATTCCAAACCTGAGACCCTTCCTACAGCATGCGATGTGATATCTCAATGCTTCTAATACCACACCTGAGACCCGTCCAATAACATGAGATGGGATATCCAAGTCCTTCTCATTCCAATCCTGAGACCCTTCCTATAGCATGAGATGTGATATTTCAATGCTTCTAATACCAAACCTGAGACCCTTCCTATAACATGAGATGGGATATCCAACTCCTTCCCATTCCAATCTTGAGACCCTTCCGATAGCAGAGAAGTGATATCTCAATGCTTATACCAAACCTGAGACCTTTCCTATGGCATGAGATGTCATATACAACTCCTTCCCATTCCATACTGAGACCCTTCCTATAGCTTGAGATGTGATACCCAACTCCTTCCCATTCCAATTCTGAGACCCTTCCTATACCATGAGACTTTATATCTCAATGCTTCTAATACCAAACCTGAGACCCTTCCTATGGCTTGAGATGTGATATCCAACTCCTTCCCATTCCAACCTGAGAACCTTCCTATAGCATGAGATGGGATATCCAACTCCTTCCAAATCCAATCCTGATCCCCTTCCGATAGCATGAGATGTGATATCCCAATGCTTCTACCAAACCTGAGACCCATACTATGGCATAAGATGTGATATCAAACTCCTTCCCATTCCAATCCTGAGACCCTTCCTATAGCTTGAGATGTGATATCCAACTCCTTCCCATTCCAAATCTGAGACCCTTCCTATAGCATGAGATGTGATATCTCAATGCTTATACCAAACCGAGACCCTTCCTATAGCATGAGATGTGATAACCAACTCCTTCCCATTCCAATCCTGAGACCCTTCCTATAGCATGAGATGTGATATCTCAATGCCTCTAATACCAAACCTGAGATCCTTCCTCTAACATGAAATGTGATATCCAACTCCTTCCCTTTCCAAACCTGAGAGCCTACCTATAGCATGAGATGTGATATCCAACTCCTTCCCATTCCAATCCTGAGACCCTTCCTATAGCATGAGATGTGATATCTCAATGCTTATACCAAACCTGAGTCCCTTCCTATAGCATGAGATGTGATATCCAACTCCTTCCCATTCCAATCCTGAGACCCTTCCTATAGCATGAGATGTGATATCTCAATGCCTCTAATACCAAACCTGAGATCCTTCCTCTAACATGAAATGTGATATCCAACTCCTTCCCTTTCCAAACCTGAGAGCCTACCTATAGCATGAGATGTGATATCCAAGTCCTTCCCATTCCAATCCTTAGACCCTTCCTACAGCATGCAATATGATATCTCAATGCTTACATCAAACCTGAGACCCTTCCTATAGCATGAGATGTGATATCCAACTCCTTCCCATTCCAATCCTGAGACCCTTCCTATAGCATGAGATGTGATATCTCAATGCCTCTAATACCAAACCTGAGATCCTTCCTCTAACATGAAATGTGATATCCAACTCCTTCCCTTTCCAAGCCTGAGAGCCTACCTATAGCATGAGATGTGATATCCAAGTTCTTCCCATTCCAATCCTTAGACCCTCCCTACAGCATGCAATGTGATATCTCAATGATTCTAATACCAAACCTGAGACCCGTCCTATAACATGAGATGGGATATCCAACTCCTTCCCATTCCAATCCTGAGACACTTCCGATAGCAGAGATGTGATATCTCAATGCTTATACCAAAACTGAGACGCTTCCTATAACATGAGATGTGATATCCAACTCCTTCCAGTTCCAAACCTGAGACCCTTCCTATAGCATGAGATGTGATATCCAACTCCTTCCCATTCCAATCCTGAGACCCATCCGATAGCATGAGATGTGATATCTCAATGCTTCTAATACCAAACCTGAGATCCTTCCTATAACATGAGATGTGATATCCAAATCCCCTTCCAAACCTGAGACCCTCCCTATAGCATGAGATGTGATATCCAACTCCTTCCAGTTCCAAACCTGAGACCCTTCCTATAGCATGAGATGTGATATCCAACTCCTTCCCATTCCAATCCTGAGACCCTTCCGATAGCATGAGATGTGATATCTCAATGCCTCTAATACCAAACCTGAGATCCTTCCTCTAACATGAAATGTGATATCCAACTCCTTCCCTTTCCAAACCTGAGAGCCTTCCTATAGCATGAGATGTGATATCCAAGTCCTTCCCATTCCAATCCTGAGACCCTTCCGATAACATGAGATGTGATATCCAACTCCTTCCCATTCCAACCTGAGACCCTTCCTATAGCATGAGATGGGATATCCAACTCCATCCAAATCCAATCCTGAGACCCTTCCGATAGCATGAGATGTGATATCTCAATGCTTCTACCAAACCTGAGACCCATATTATGGCATGAGATGTGATATCCAACTCCTTCCCATTCCAATTCTGAGACCCTTCCTACAGCATGCGATGTGATATCTCAATGCTTCTAATACCACACCTGAGACCCATCCAATAACATGAGATGGGATATCCAAGTCCTTCCCATTCCAATCCTGAGACCCTTCCTATAGCTTGAGATGTGATATCTCAATGCTTCTAATACCAAACCTGAGACCCTTCCTATAACATGAGATGGGATATCCAACTCCTTCCCATTCCAATCCTGAGACCCTTCCGATAGCAGAGATGTGATATTTCAATGCTTATACCAAACCTGAGACCTTTCCCATGGCATGAGATGTCATATACAACTCCTTCCCATTCCAATGCTGAGACCCTTCCTATACCATGAGACTTGATATCTCAATGCTTCTAATACCAAACCTGAGACCCTTCCTATGGCTTGAGATGTGATATCCAACTCCTTCCCATTCCAACCTGAGACCCTTCCTATAGCATGAGATGGGATATCCAACTCCTTCCAAATCCAATCCTGATACCCTTCCGATAGCATGAGATGTGATATCCCAATGCTTCTACCAAACCTGAGGCCCATATTATGGCATGAGATGTGATATCAAACTCCTTCCCATTCCAATCCTGAGACCCTTCCTATAGCTTGAGATGTGATATCCAACTCCTTCCCATTCCAAGCCTGAGACCCTTCCTATAGCATGAGATGTGATATCTCAATGCTTATACCAAACCTGAGACCCTTCCTATAGCATGAGATGTGATACCCAACTCCTTCCCATTCCAATCCTGAGACCCTTCCTATAGCATGAGATGTGATATCTCAATGCCTCTAATACCAAACCTGAGATCCTTCCTCTAACATGAAATGGTATATCCAACTCCTTCCCTTTCCAAGCCTGAGAGCCTACCTATAGCATGAGATGTGATATCCAAGTCCTTCCCATTCCAATCCTTAGACCCTCCCTACAGCATGCAATGTGATATCTCAATGATTCTAATACCAAACCTGAGACCCGTCCTATAACATGAGATGGGATATCCAACTCCTTCCCATTCCAATCCTGAGACACTTCCGATAGCAGAGATGTGATATCTCAATGCTTATACCAAAACTGAGACGCTTCCTATAACATGAGATGTGATATCCAACTCCTTCCAGTTCCAAACCTGAGACCCTTCCTATAGCATGAGATGTGATATCCAACTCCTTCCCATTCCAATCCTGAGACCCATCCGATAGCATGAGATGTGATATCTCAATGCTTCTAATACCAAACCTGAGATCCTTCCTATAACATGAGATGTGATATCCAAATCCCCTTCCAAACCTGAGACCCTCCCTATAGCATGACATGTGATATCCAACTCCGTCCAGTTCCAAACCTGAGACCCTTCCTATAGTATGAGATGTGATATCCAACTCCTTCCCATTCCAATCCTGAGACCCTTCCGATAGCATGAGATGTGATATCTCAATGCCTCTAATACCAAACCTGAGATCCTTCCTCTAACATGAAATGTGATATCCAACTCCTTCCCTTTCCAAACCTGAGAGCCTTCCTATAGCATGAGATGTGATATCCAAGTCCTTCCCATTCCAATCCTGAGACCCTTCCTATAACATGAGATGTGATATCCAACTCCTTCCCATTCCAACCTGAGACCCTTCCTATAGCATGAGATGGGATATCGAACTCCATCCAAATCCAATCCTGAGACTCTTCCGATAGCATGAGATGTGATATCTCAATGCTTCTACCAAACCTGAGACCCATATTATGGCATGAGATGTGATATCCAACTCCTTCCCATTCCAATTCTGAGACCCTTCCTATACCATGAGACTTGATATCTCAATGCTTCTAATACGAAACCTGAGACCCTTCCTATAGCATGAGATGTGATATCTCAATGCTTCTAATACCAAACCTGAGACCCTTCCTATAGAATGAGATGCGATATCCAACTCCTTCCCAATCCAATCCTGAGACCCTTTCTATACCATGAGATGTGATATCTCAATGCTTCTAATACTAAACCTGAGACCCTTCCTATAGCAAGAGATGTGATATCCAAAACCTTCCCATTTGAATCCTGAGACCCTTCCTATAACATGAGATGTGATATCCAACTCCTTCCCATTCCAACCTGAGACCCTTCCTATAGCATGAGAAGGGATATCCAACTCCTTCCCATTCCAATCCTGAGACCCTTCCTATACCATGAGATGTGATATCTCAATGCTTCTAATACCAAACCTGGGACCCATCCTATAACATGAGATATGATATCCAAATCCTTCCCCTTCCAAAACTGAGACCCTTCCTTTAGCATGAGATGTGATATCCAAATCCTTCCCATTCCAATCCTGAAACCCTTCCTATAGCATGAGATGTGATATCTCAATGTTTCTAATAAAACAACCTGAGACCCTTCCTATAGCAAGAGATGTGATATCCAAATCCTTCCCATTCCAATCCTGAGACCCTTTCTATAACATGAGATGTGATATCCAACTCCTTCCCATTCCAATTCTGAAACCCTTCCTATAGCATGAGATGTGATATCTCAATGTTTCTAATAAAAAACCTGAGACCCTTCCTATAGCAAGAGATGTGATATCCAAATCCTTCCCATTCCAATCCTGAGATCCTTCCTATAACATGAGATGTGATATCCAATTCCTTCCCATTCCAAACCTGAGACCCTTCCTATTGGATGAGATGTGATATCCAACTCCTTCCCATTCCAATCCTGAGACCCTTCCTATACCATGAGATGTGATATCTCAATGCTTCTAATACCAAACCTGGGACCCGCCCTATAACATGAGATATGATATCCAAATCCTTCCCCTTCCAAACCTGAGACCCTTCCTTTAGCATGAGATGTGATATCCAAATCCTTCCCATTCCAATCCTGAAACCCTTCCTATAGCATGAGATGTGATATCTCAATGTTTCTAATAAAAGACCTGAGACCCATCCTATAGCAAGAGATGTGATATCCAAATCCTTCCCATTCCAATCCTGAGACCCTTTCTATAACATGAGATGTGATATCCAACTCCTTCCCATTCCAATCCTGAAACCCTTCCTATAGCATGAGATGTGATATCTCAATGTTTCTAATAAAAAACCTGAGACCCTTCCTATAGCAAGAGATGTGATATCCAAATCCTTCCCATTCCAATCCTGAGATCCTTCCTATAACATGAGATGTGATATCCAATTCCTTCCCATTCCAAACCTGAGACCCTTCCTATTGGATGAGATGTGATATCCAACTCCTTCCCATTCCAATCCTGAGACCCTTCCTATATCATGAGATGTGATATCTCAATGCTTCTAATACCAAACCTGGGACCCGTCCTATAACATGAGATATGATATCCAAATCCTTCCCCTTCCAAACCTGAGACCCTTCCTTTAGCATGAGATGTGATATCCAAATCCTTCCCATTCCAATCCTGAAACCCTTCCTATAACATGAGATGTGATATCCAACTCCTTCCCATTCCAACCTGAGACCCTTCCTATAACATGAGATGTGATATCCAACTCCTTCCCATTCTAACCTGAGACCCTTCCTATAGCATGAGGAGGGATATCCAACTCCTTCCCATTTGAATCCTGAGACCCTTCCTATAACATGAGATGTGATATCCAACTCCTTCCCATTCCAACCTGAGACCCTTCCTATAGCATGAGGAGGGATATCCAACTCCTTCCCATTCCAATCCTGAGACCCTTCCTATACCATGAGATGTGATATCTCAATGCTTCTAATACCAAACCTGGGACCCGTCCTATAACATGAGATATGATATCCAAATCCTTCCCCTTCCAAACCTGAGACCCTTCCTTTAGCATGAGATGTGATATCCAAATCCTTCCCATTCCAATCCTGAAACCCTTCCTATAGCATGAGATGTGATATCTCATAAAAAAAACCTGAGACCCTTCCTATAGCAAGAGATGTGATATCCAAATCCTTCCCATTTGAATCCTGAGACCCTTCCTATAACATGAGATGTGATATCCAACTCCTTCCCATTCCAACCTGAGACCCTTCCTATAGCATGAGGAGGGATATCCAACTCCTTCCCATTCCAATCCTGAGACCCTTCCTATACCATGAGATGTGATATCTCAATGCTTCTAATACCAAACCTGGGACCCGTCCTATAACATGAGATATGATATCCAAATCCTTCCCCTTCCAAAACTGAGACCCTTCCTTTAGCATGAGATTTGATATCCAAATCCTTCCCATTCCAATCCTGAAACCCTTCCTATAGCATGAGATGTGATATCTCAATGTTTCTAATAAAACAACCTGAGACCCTTCCTATAGCAAGAGATGTGATATCCAAATCCTTCCCATTCCAATCCTGAGACCCTTTCTATAACATGAGATGTGATATCCAACTCCTTCCCATTCCAATTCTGAAACCCTTCCTATAGCATGAGATGTGATATCTCAATGTTTCTAATAAAAAACCTGAGACCCTTCCTATAGCAAGAGATGTGATATCCAAATCCTTCCCATTCCAATCCTGAGATCCTTCCTATAACATGAGATGTGATATCCAATTCCTTCCCATTCCAAACCTGAGACCCTTCCTATTGGATGAGATGTGATATCCAACTCCTTCCCATTCCAATCCTGAGACCCTTCCTATACCATGAGATGTGATATCTCAATGCTTCTAATACCAAACCTGGGACCCGCCCTATAACATGAGATATTATATCCAAATCCTTCCCCTTCCAAACCTGAGACCCTTCCTTTAGCATGAGATGTGATATCCAAATCCTTCCCATTCCAATCCTGAAACCCTTCCTATAGCATGAGATGTGATATCTCAATGTTTCTAATAAAAGACCTGAGACCCATCCTATAGCAAGAGATGTGATATCCAAATCCTTCCCATTCCAATCCTGAGACCCTTTCTATAACATGAGATGTGATATCCAACTCCTTCCCATTCCAATCCCGAAACCCTTCCTATAGCATGAGATTTGATATCTCAATGTTTCTAATAAAAAACCTGAGACCCTTCCTATAGCAAGAGATGTGATATCCAAATCCTTCCCATTCCAATCCTGAGATCCTTCCTATAACATGAGATGTGATATCCAATTCCTTCCCATTCCAAACCTGAGACCCTTCCTATTGGATGAAATGTGATATCCAACTCCTTCCCATTCCAATCCTGAGAACCTTCCTATATCATGAGATGTGATATCTCAATGCTTCTAATACCAAACCTGGGACCCGTCCTATAACATGAGATATGATATCCAAATCCTTCCCCTTCCAAACCTGAGACCCTTCCTTTAGCATGAGATGTGATATCCAAATCCTTCCCATTCCAATCCTGAAACCCTTCCTATAGCATGAGATGTGATATCTCATAAAAAAAACCTGAGACCCTTCCTATAGCAAGAGATGTGATATCCAAATCCTTCACATTCCAATCCTGAGACCCTTTCTATAACATGAGATGTGATATCCAACTCCTTCCCATTCCAATTCTGAAACCCTTCCTATAGCATGAGATGTGATATCTCAATGTTTCTAATAAAAAACCTGAGACCCTTCCTATAGCAAGAGATGTGATATCCAAATCCTTCCCATTCCAATCCTGCCAATCCTGAGATCCTTCCTATAACATGAGATGTGATATCCAATTCCTTCCCATTCCAAACCTTTGACCCTTCCTATTGGATGAGATGTGATATCCAACTCCTTCCCATTCCAATCCTGAGACCCTTCCTATACCATGAGATGTGATATCTCAATGCTTCTAATACCAAACCTCGGACCCGTCCTATAACATGAGATATGATATCAAAATCCTTCCCCTTCCAAACCTGAGACCCTTCCTTTAGCATGAGATGTGATATCCAAATCCTTCCCATTCCAATCCTGAAACCCTTCCTATAGCATGAGATGTGATATCTCAATGTTTCTAATAAAAAACTTGAGACCCATCCTATAGCAAGAGATGTGATATCCAAATCCTTCCCATTCCAATCCTGAGACCCTTCCTTTAGCATGAGATGTGATATCCAAATCCTTCCCATTCCAATCCTGAAACCCTTCCTATAGCATGAGATGTGATATCTCAATGTTTCTAATAAAAAACCTGAGACCCTTCTTATAGCAAGAGATGTGATATCCAAATCCTTCCCATTCCAATCCTGAGACCCTTCCTATAACATGAGATGTGATATCCAAATCCTTCCCCTTCCAAACCTGAGACCCTCCCTTTAGCATGAGATGTGATATCCAACTCCTTCCCATTCCAAGCCTGAGACCCTTCTGATAGCATGAGATGTGATATCTCAATGCCTTTAATACCAAACCTGAGATCCTACCTCTAACATGAAATGTGATATCCAACTCCTTCCCTTTCCAAACCTGAGAGCCTTCCTATAGCATGAGATGTGATATCCAAGTCCTTCCCATTCCAATCCTGAGACCCTTCCTATAACATGAGATGTGATATCCAACTCCTTCCCATTCCAACCTGGGACCCTTCCTATAGCATGAGATGGGATATCCAACTCCTTCCAAATCCAATCCTGATACCCTTCCGATAGCATGAGATGTGATATCCCAATGCTTCTACCAAACCTGAGACCCATACTATGGCATGAGATGTGATATCAAACTCCTTTCCATTCCAATCCTGAGACCCCTCCTATAGCTTGAGATGTGATATCCAACTCCTTCCCATTCCAATCCTGAGACCCTTCCTATAGCATGAGATGTGATATCTCAGTGCCTCTAATACCAAACCTGAGATCCTTCCTCTAACATGAAATGTGATATCCAACTACTTCCCTTTCCAAACCTGAGAGCCTACCTATAGCATGAGATGTGATATCCAAGTCCTTCCCATTCCAATCCTTAGACCCTTCCTACAGCATGCAATGTGATATCTCAATGATTCTAATACCAAACCTGAGATCCGTCCTATAACATGAGATGGGATATCCAACTCCTTCCCATTCCAATCCTGAGACACTTCCGATAGCAGAGCAGAGATGTGATATATCAATGCTTATACCAAACCTGAGACGCTTCCTATAACATGAGATGTGATATCCAACTCCTTCCCATTCCAATCCTGAGACCCATCCGATAGCATGAGATGTGATATCTCAATGCTTCTAATACCAAACCTGAGATCCTTCCTATAACATGAGATGTGATATCCAAATCCCCTTCCAAACCTGAGACCCTCCCTATAGCATGAGATGTGATATCCAACTCCTTCCAGTTCCAAACCTGAGACCCTTCCTATAGCATGAGATGTGATATTCAACTCCTTCCCATTCCAATCCTGAGACCCTTCCGATAGCATGAGATGTGATATCCAAGTCCTTCCCATTCCAACCTGAGACCCTTCCTATAGCATGAGATGGGATATCCAACTCCATCCAAATCCAATCCTGAGACCCTTCCTATAGCATGAGATGTGATATCTCAATGCTTCTACCAAACCTGAGACCCATACTATGGCATGAGATGTGATATCAAACTCCTTCCCATTCCAATCCTGAGACCCTTCCTATAGCTTGAGATGTGATATCCAACTCCTTCCCATTCTAATTCTGAGATCCTTCCTATACCATGAGACTTGATATCTCAATGCTTCTAATACGAAACCTGAGACCCTTCCTATAGCATGAGATGTGATATCTCAATGCTTCTAATACCAAACCTGAGACCCTTCCTATAGCATGAGATGGGATATCCAACTCCTTCCCAATCCAATCCTGAGACCCTTCTTATACCATGAGATGTGATATCTCAATGCTTCTAATACTAAACCTGAGACCCGTCCTATAACATGAGATGTAATATCCTAATCCTTCCCCTTCCAAGCCTGAGACCCTTCCTTTAGCATGAGATGTGATATCCAACTCCTTCCAATTCCAATTCTGAGACCCTTCCTATACCATGAGACTTTATATCTCAATGTTTCTAATACCAAACCGGAGACCCTTCCTATGTCTTGAGATGTGATATCCAACTCCTTCCCATTCCAACCTGAGACCCTTCCTATAGCATGAGATGGGATATCCAACACCTTCCAAATCCAATCCTGATACCCTTCCGATAGCATGAGATGTGATATCCCAATGCTTCTACCAAACCTGAGACCCATATTATGGCTTGAGATGTGATATCAAACTCCTTCCCATTCCAATCCTGAGACCCTTCCTATAGCATGAGATGTGATATCTCAATGCTTATACCAAACCTGAGACCCTTCCTATAGCATGAGATGTGATATCCAACTCCTTCCCATTCCAATCCTGAGACCCATCCTATTGCATGAGATGTGATATCTCAATGCCTCTAATACCAAACCTGAGATCCTTCCTCTAACATGAAATGTGATATCCAACTCCTTCCCTTTCCAAACCTGAGAGCCTACCTATAGCATGAGATGTGATATCCAAGTCCTTCCCATTCCAATCCTTAGACCCTTCCCACAGCATGCAATGTGATATCTCAATGCTTATACCAAACCTGAGACCCTTCCTATAGCATGAGATGTGATATCCAACTCCTTCCCATTCCAATCCTGAGACCCTTCCTATAGCATGAGATGTGATATCTCAATGCCTCTAATACCAAACCTGAGATCCTTCCTCTAACATGAAATGTGATATCCAACTCCTTCCCTTTCCAAACCTGAGAGCCTACCTAAAGCATGAGATGTGATATCCAAGTCCTTCCCATTCCAATCCTTAGACCCTTCCTACAGCATGCAATGTGATATCTCAATGATTCTAATACCAAACCTGAGACGCTTCCTATAACATGAGATGTGATATCCAACTCCTTCCCATTCCAATCCTGAGACCCATCCGATAGCATGAGATGTGATATCTCAATGCTTCTAATACCAAACCTGAGATCCTTCCTATAACATGAGATGTGATATCCAAATCCCCTTCCAAACCTGAGACCCTCCCTATAGCATGAGATGTGATATCCAACTCCTTCCAGTTCCAAACCTGAGACCCTTCCGATAGCATGAGATGTGATATCTCAATGCTTCTAATACCAAACCTGAGATCCTTCCTATAGCATGAGATGTGATATCCAACTGCTTCCCATTCCAAACCTGAGACCCTTCCGATAGCATGAGATGTGATATCTCAATGCTTCTAAAACCAAACATGAGAACCATCCTATAACATGAGATGTGAAATCCAAATCATTCCCTTTCCAAAACTGAGACCCTTCCGATAGCATGAGATGTGATATCTCAATGCTTCTAAAACCAAACATGAGAACCATCCTATAACATGAGATGTGAAATCCAAATCATTCCCTTTCCAAACCTGAGACCCTTCCTATAGCTTGAGATGTGATATCCAACTTCTTCCCATTCCAATCCTGAGACCCTTCCTATAGCATGAGATGTGATATCCAACTCCTTCCCATTCCAACCCTGAGACCCTTCCTATAGCATGAGATGTGATATCTCAATGCCTCTAATACCAAACCTGAGATCCTTCCTCTAACATGAAATGTGATATCCAACTCCTTCCCTTTCCAAGCCTGAGAGCCTACCTATAGCATGAGATGTGATATCCAAGTTCTTCCCATTCCAATCCTTAGACCCTCCCTACAGCATGCAATGTGATATCTCAATGATTCTAATACCAAACCTGAGACCCGTCCTATAACATGAGATGGGATATCCAACTCCTTCCCATTCCAATCCTGAGACACTTCCGATAGCAGAGATGTGATATCTCAATGCTTATACCAAAACTGAGACGCTTCCTATAACATGAGATGTGATATCCAACTCCTTCCAGTTCCAAACCTGAGACCCTTCCTATAGCATGAGATGTGATATCCAACTCCTTCCCATTCCAATCCTGAGACCCATCCGATAGCATGAGATGTGATATCTCAATGCTTCTAATACCAAACCTGAGATCCTTCCTATAACATGAGATGTGATATCCAAATCCCCTTCCAAACCTGAGACCCTCCCTATAGCATGAGATGTGATATCCAACTCCTTCCAGTTCCAAACCTGAGACCCTTCCTATAGCATGAGATGTGATATCCAACTCCTTCCCATTCCAATCCTGAGACCCTTCCGATAGCATGAGATGTGATATCTCAATGCCTCTAATACCAAACCTGAGATCCTTCCTCTAACATGAAATGTGATATCCAACTCCTTCCCTTTCCAAACCTGAGAGCCTTCCTATAGCATGAGATGTGATATCCAAGTCCTTCCCATTCCAATCCTGAGACCCTTCCGATAACATGAGATGTGATATCCAACTCCTTCCCATTCCAACCTGAGACCCTTCCTATAGCATGAGATGGGATATCCAACTCCATCCAAATCCAATCCTGAGACCCTTCCGATAGCATGAGATGTGATATCTCAATGCTTCTACCAAACCTGAGACCCATATTATGGCATGAGATGTGATATCCAACTCCTTCCCATTCCAATTCTGAGACCCTTCCTACAGCATGCGATGTGATATCTCAATGCTTCTAATACCACACCTGAGACCCATCCAATAACATGAGATAGGATATCCAAGTCCTTCCCATTCCAATCCTGAGACCCTTCCTATAGCTTGAGATGTGATATCTCAATGCTTCTAATACCAAACCTGAGACCCTTCCTATAACATGAGATGGGATATCCAACTCCTTCCCATTCCAATCCTGAGACCCTTCCGATAGCAGAGATGTGATATTTCAATGCTTATACCAAACCTGAGACCTTTCCCATGGCATGAGATGTCATATACAACTCCTTCCCATTCCAATGCTGAGACCCTTCCTATACCATGAGACTTGATATCTCAATGCTTCTAATACCAAACCTGAGACCCTTCCTATGGCTTGAGATGTGATATCCAACTCCTTCCCATTCCAACCTGAGACCCTTCCTATAGCATGAGATGGGATATCCAACTCCTTCCAAATCCAATCCTGATACCCTTCCGATAGCATGAGATGTGATATCCCAATGCTTCTACCAAACCTGAGGCCCATATTATGGCATGAGATGTGATATCAAACTCCTTCCCATTCCAATCCTGAGACCCTTCCTATAGCTTGAGATGTGATATCCAACTCCTTCCCATTCCAAGCCTGAGACCCTTCCTATAGCATGAGATGTGATATCTCAATGCTTATACCAAACCTGAGACCCTTCCTATAGCATGAGATGTGATACCCAACTCCTTCCCATTCCAATCCTGAGACCCTTCCTATAGCATGAGATGTGATATCTCAATGCCTCTAATACCAAACCTGAGATCCTTCCTCTAACATGAAATGGTATATCCAACTCCTTCCCTTTCCAAGCCTGAGAGCCTACCTATAGCATGAGATGTGATATCCAAGTCCTTCCTATTCCAATCCTTAGACCCTCCCTACAGCATGCAATGTGATATCTCAATGATTCTAATACCAAACCTGAGACCCGTCCTATAACATGAGATGGGATATCCAACTCCTTCCCATTCCAATCCTGAGACACATCCGATAGCAGAGATGTGATATCTCAATGCTTATACCAAAACTGAGACGCTTCCTATAACATGAGATGTGATATCCAACTCCTTCCAGTTCCAAACCTGAGACCCTTCCTATAGCATGAGATGTGATATCCAACTCCTTCCCATTCCAATCCTGAGACCCATCCGATAGCATGAGATGTGATATCTCAATGCTTCTAATACCAAACCTGAGATCCTTCCTATAACATGAGATGTGATATCCAAATCCCCTACCAAACCTGAGACCCTCCCTATAGCATGAGATGTGATATCCAACTCCGTCCAGTTCCAAACCTGAGACCCTTCCTATAGTATGAGATGTGATATCCAACTCCTTCCCATTCCAATCCTGAGACCCTTCCGATAGCATGAGATGTGATATCTCAATGCCTCTAATACCAAACCTGAGATCCTTCCTCTAACATGAAATGTGATATCCAACTCCTTCCCTTTCCAAACCTGAGAGCCTTCCTATAGCATGAGATGTGATATCCAAGTCCTTCCCATTCCAATCCTGAGACCCTTCCTATAACATGAGATGTGATATCCAACTCCTTCCCATTCCAACCTGAGACCCTTCCTATAGCATGAGATGGGATAACGAACTCCATCCAAATCCAATCCTGAGACTCTTCCGATAGCATGAGATGTGATATCTCAATGCTTCTACCAAACCTGAGACCCATATTATGGCATGAGATGTGATATCCAACTCCTTCCCATTCCAATTCTGAGACCCTTCCTATACCATGAGACTTGATATCTCAATGCTTCTAATACGAAACCTGAGACCCTTCCTATAGCATGAGATGTGATATCTCAATGCTTCTAATACCAAACCTGAGACCCTTCCTATAGAATGAGATGCGATATCCAACTCCTTCCCAATCCAATCCTGAGACCCTTTCTATACCATGAGATGTGATATCTCAATGCTTCTAATACTAAACCTGAGACCCTTCCTATAGCAAGAGATGTGATATCCAAAACCTTCCCATTTGAATCCTGAGACCCTTCCTATAACATGAGATGTGATATCCAACTCCTTCCCATTCCAACCTGAGACCCTTCCTATAGCATGAGAAGGGATATCCAACTCCTTCCCATTCCAATCCTGAGACCCTTCCTATACCATGAGATGTGATATCTCAATGCTTCTAATACCAAACCTGGGACCCATCCTATAACATGAGATATGATATCCAAATCCTTCCCCTTCCAAAACTGAGACCCTTCCTTTAGCATGAGATGTGATATCCAAATCCTTCCCATTCCAATCCTGAAACCCTTCCTATAGCATGAGATGTGATATCTCAATGTTTCTAATGAAACAACCTGAGACCCTTCCTATAGCAAGAGATGTGATATCCAAATCCTTCCCATTCCAATCCTGAGACCCTTTCTATAACATGAGATGTGATATCCAACTCCTTCCCATTCCAATTCTGAAACCCTTCCTATAGCATGAGATGTGATATCTCAATGTTTCTAATAAAAAACCTGAGACCCTTCCTATAGCAAGAGATGTGATATCCAAATCCTTCCCATTCCAATCCTGAGATCCTTCCTATAACATGAGATGTGATATCCAATTCCTTCCCATTCCAAACCTGAGACCCTTCCTATTGGATGAGATGTGATATCCAACTCCTTCCCATTCCAATCCTGAGACCCTTCCTATACCATGAGATGTGATATCTCAATGCTTCTAATACCAAACCTGGGACCCGCCCTATAACATGAGATATGATATCCAAATCCTTCCCCTTCCAAACCTGAGACCCTTCCTTTAGCATGAGATGTGATATCCAAATCCTTCCCATTCCAATCCTGAAACCCTTCCTATAGCATGAGATGTGATATCTCAATGTTTCTAATAAAAGACCTGAGACCCATCCTATAGCAAGAGATGTGATATCCAAATCCTTCCCATTCCAATCCTGAGACCCTTTCTATAACATGAGATGTGATATCCAACTCCTTCCCATTCCAATCCTGAAACCCTTCCTATAGCATGAGATGTGATATCTCAATGTTTCTAATAAAAAACCTGAGACCCTTCCTATAGCAAGAGATGTGATATCCAAATCCTTCCCATTCCAATCCTGAGATCCTTCCTATAACATGAGATGTGATATCCAATTCCTTCCCATTCCAAACCTGAGACCCTTCCTATTGGATGAGATGTGATATCCAACTCCTTCCCATTCCAATCCTGAGACCCTTCCTATATCATGAGATGTGATATCTCAATGCTTCTAATACCAAACCTGGGACCCGTCCTATAACATGAGAAATGATATCCAAATCCTTCCCCTTCCAAACCTGAGACCCTTCCTTTAGCATGAGATGTGATATCCAAATCCTTCCCATTCCAATCCTGAAACCTTTCCTATAGCATGAGATGTGATATCTCATAAAAAAAACCTGAGACCCTTCCTATAGCAAGAGATGTGATATCCAAATCCTTCCCATTTGAATCCTGAGACCCTTCCTATAACATGAGATGTGATATCCAACTCCTTCCCATTCCAACCTGAGACCCTTCCTATAGCATGAGGAGGGATATCCAACTCCTTCCCATTCCAATCCTGAGACCCTTCCTATACCATGAGATGTGATATCTCAATGCTTCTAATACCAAACCTGGGACCCGTCCTATAACATGAGATATGATATCCAAATCCTTCCCCTTCCAAACCTGAGACCCTTCCTTTAGCATGAGATGTGATATCCAAATCCTTCCCATTCCAATCCTGAAACCCTTCCTATAGCATGAGATGTGATATCTCATAAAAAAAACCTGAGACCCTTCCTATAGCAAGAGATGTGATATCCAAATCCTTCCCATTTGAATCCTGAGACCCTTCCTATAACATGAGATGTGATATCCAACTCCTTCCCATTCCAACCTGAGACCCTTCCTATAGCATGAGGAGGGATATCCAACTCCTTCCCATTCCAATCCTGAGACCCTTCCTATACCATGAGATGTGATATCTCAATGCTTCTAATACCAAACCTGGGACCCGTCCTATAACATGAGATATGATATCCAAATCCTTCCCCTTCCAAAACTGAGACCCTTCCTTTAGCATGAGATGTGATATCCAAATCCTTCCCATTCCAATCCTGAAACCCTTCCTATAGCATGAGATGTGATATCTCAATGTTTCTAATAAAACAACCTGAGACCCTTCCTATAGCAAGAGATGTGATATCCAAATCCTTCCCATTCCAATCCTGAGACCCTTTCTATAACATGAGATGTGATATCCAACTCCTTCCCATTCCAATTCTGAAACCCTTCCTATAGCATGAGATGTGATATCTCAATGTTTCTAATAAAAAACCTGAGACCCTTCCTATAGCAAGAGATGTGATATCCAAATCCTTCCCATTCCAATCCTGAGATCCTTCCTATAACATGAGATGTGATATCCAATTCCTTCCCATTCCAAACCTGAGACCCTTCCTATTGGATGAGATGTGATATCCAACTCCTTCCCATTCCAATCCTGAGACCCTTCCTATACCATGAGATGTGATATCTCAATGCTTCTAATACCAAACCTGGGACCCGCCCTATAACATGAGATATGATATCCAAATCCTTCCCCTTCCAAACCTGAGACCCTTCCTTTAGCATGAGATGTGATATCCAAATCCTTCCCATTCCAATCCTGAAACCCTTCCTATAGCATGAGATGTGATATCTCAATGTTTCTAATAAAAGACCTGAGACCCATCCTATAGCAAGAGATGTGATATCCAAATCCTTCCCATTCCAATCCTGAGACCCTTTCTATAACATGAGATGTGATATCCAACTCCTTCCCATTCCAATCCTGAAACCCTTCCTATAGCATGAGATTTGATATCTCAATGTTTCTAATAAAAAACCTGAGACCCTTCCTATAGCAAGAGATGTGATATCCAAATCCTTCCCATTCCAATCCTGAGATCCTTCCTATAACATGAGATGTGATATCCAATTCCTTCCCATTCCAAACCTGAGACCCTTCCTATTGGATGAAATGTGATATCCAACTCCTTCCCATTCCAATCCTGAGACCCTTCCTATATCATGAGATGTGATATCTCAATGCTTCTAATACCAAACCTGGGACCCGTCCTATAACATGAGATATGATATCCAAATCCTTCCCCTTCCAAACCTGAGACCCTTCCTTTAGCATGAGATGTGATATCCAAATCCTTCCCATTCCAATCCTGAAACCCTTCCTATAGCATGAGATGTGATATCTCATAAAAAAAACCTGAGACCCTTCCTATAGCAAGAGATGTGATATCCAAATCCTTCACATTCCAATCCTGAGACCCTTTCTATAACATGAGATGTGATATCCAACTCCTTCCCATTCCAATTCTGAAACCCTTCCTATAGCATGAGATGTGATATCTCAATGTTTCTAATAAAAAACCTGAGACCCTTCCTATAGCAAGAGATGTGATATCCAAATCCTTCCCATTCCAATCCTGCCAATCCTGAGATCCTTCCTATAACATGAGATGTGATATCCAATTCCTTCCCATTCCAAACCTTTGACCCTTCCTATTGGATGAGATGTGATATCCAACTCCTTCCCATTCCAATCCTGAGACCCTTCCTATACCATGAGATGTGATATCTCAATGCTTCTAATACCAAACCTCGGACCCGTCCTATAACATGAGATATGATATCAAAATCCTTCCCCTTCCAAACCTGAGACCCTTCCTTTAGCATGAGATGTGATATCCAAATCCTTCCCATTCCAATCCTGAAACCCTTCCTATAGCATGAGATGTGATATCTCAATGTTTCTAATAAAAAACCTGAGACCCATCCTATAGCAAGAGATGTGATATCCAAATCCTTCCCATTCCAATCCTGAGACCCTTCCTTTAGCATGAGATGTGATATCCAAATCCTTCCCATTCCAATCCTGAAACCCTTCCTATAGCATGAGATGTGATATCTCAATGTTTCTAATAAAAAACCTGAGACCCTTCTTATAGCAAGAGATGTGATATCCAAATCCTTCCCATTCCAATCCTGAGACCCTTCCTATAACATGAGATGTGATATCCAAATCCTTCCCCTTCCAAACCTGAGACCCTCCCTTTAGCATGAGATGTGATATCCAACTCCTTCCCATTCCAAGCCTGAGACCCTTCTGATAGCATGAGATGTGATATCTCAATGCCTTTAATACCAAACCTGAGATCCTACCTCTAACATGAAATGTGATATCCAACTCCTTCCCTTTCCAAACCTGAGAGCCTTCCTATAGCATGAGATGTGATATCCAAGTCCTTCCCATTCCAATCCTGAGACCCTTCCTATAACATGAGATGTGATATCCAACTCCTTCCCATTCCAACCTGAGACCCTTCCTATAGCATGAGATGGGATATCCAACTCCTTCCAAATCCAATCCTGATACCCTTCCGATAGCATGAGATGTGATATCCCAATGCTTCTACCAAACCTGAGACCCATACTATGGCATGAGATGTGATATCAAACTCCTTTCCATTCCAATCCTGAGACCCTTCCTATAGCTTGAGATGTGATATCCAACTCCTTCCCATTCCAATCCTGAGACCCTTCCTATAGCATGAGATGTGATATCTCAGTGCCTCTAATACCAAACCTGAGATCCTTCCTCTAACATGAAATGTGATATCCAACTACTTCCCTTTCCAAACCTGAGAGCCTACCTATAGCATGAGATGTGATATCCAAGTCCTTCCCATTCCAATCCTTAGACCCTTCCTACAGCATGCAATGTGATATCTCAATGATTCTAATACCAAACCTGAGATCCGTCCTATAACATGAGATGGGATATCCAACTCCTTCCCATTCCAATCCTGAGACACTTCCGATAGCAGAGCAGAGATGTGATATATCAATGCTTATACCAAACCTGAGACGCTTCCTATAACATGAGATGTGATATCCAACTCCTTCCCATTCCAATCCTGAGACCCATCCGATAGCATGAGATGTGATATCTCAATGCTTCTAATACCAAACCTGAGATCCTTCCTATAACATGAGATGTGATATCCAAATCCCCTTCCAAACCTGAGACCCTCCCTATAGCATGAGATGTGATATCCAACTCCTTCCAGTTCCAAACCTGAGACCCTTCCTATAGCATGAGATGTGATATTCAACTCCTTCCCATTCCAATCCTGAGACCCTTCCGATAGCATGAGATGTGATATCCAAGTCCTTCCCATTCCAACCTGAGACCCTTCCTATAGCATGAGATGGGATATCCAACTCCATCCAAATCCAATCCTGAGACCCTTCCTATAGCATGAGATGTGATATCTCAATGCTTCTACCAAACCTGAGACACATACTATGGCATGAGATGTGATATCAAACTCCTTCCCATTCCAATCCTGAGACCCTTCCTATAGCTTGAGATGTGATATCCAACTCCTTCCCATTCTAATTCTGAGATCCTTCCTATACCATGAGACTTGATATCTCAATGCTTCTAATACGAAACCTGAGACCCTTCCTATAGCATGAGATGTGATATCTCAATGCTTCTAATACCAAACCTGAGACCCTTCCTATAGCATGAGATGGGATATCCAACTCCTTCCCAATCCAATCCTGAGACCCTTCTTATACCATGAGATGTGATATCTCAATGCTTCTAATACTAAACCTGAGACCCGTCCTATAACATGAGATGTAATATCCTAATCCTTCCCCTTCCAAGCCTGAGACCCTTCCTTTAGCATGAGATGTGATATCCAACTCCTTCCAATTCCAATTCTGAGACCCTTCCTATACCATGAGACTTTATATCTCAATGTTTCTAATACCAAACCGGAGACCCTTCCTATGTCTTGAGATGTGATATCCAACTCCTTCCCATTCCAACCTGAGACCCTTCCTATAGCATGAGATGGGATATCCAACACCTTCCAAATCCAATCCTGATACCCTTCCGATAGCATGAGATGTGATATCCCAATGCTTCTACCAAACCTGAGACCCATATTATGGCATGAGATGTGATATCAAACTCCTTCCCATTCCAATCCTGAGACCCTTCCTATAGCTTGAGATGTGATATCCAACTCCTTCCCATTCCAATCCTGAGACCCTTCCTATAGCATGAGATGTGATATCTCAATGCTTATACCAAACCTGAGACCCTTCCTATAGCATGAGATGTGATATCCAACTCCTTCCCATTCCAATCCTGAGACCCATCCTATTGCATGAGATGTGATATCTCAATGCCTCTAATACCAAACCTGAGATCCTTCCTCTAACATGAAATGTGATATCCAACTCCTTCCCTTTCCAAACCTGAGAGCCTACCTATAGCATGAGATGTGATATCCAAGTCCTTCCCATTCCAATCCTTAGACCCTTCCCACAGCATGCAATGTGATATCTCAATGCTTATACCAAACCTGAGACCCTTCCTATAGCATGAGATGTGATATCCAACTCCTTCCCATTCCAATCCTGAGACCCTTCCTATAGCATGAGATGTGATATCTCAATGCCTCTAATACCAAACCTGAGATCCTTCCTCTAACATGAAATGTGATATCCAACTCCTTCCCTTTCCAAACCTGAGAGCCTACCTAAAGCATGAGATGTGATATCCAAATCCTTCCCATTCCAATCCTTAGACCCTTCCTACAGCATGCAATGTGATATCTCAATGATTCTAATACCAAACCTGAGACGCTTCCTATAACATGAGATGTGATATCCAACTCCTTCCCATTCCAATCCTGAGACCCATCCGATAGCATGAGATGTGATATCTCAATGCTTCTAATACCAAACCTGAGATCCTTCCTATAACATGAGATGTGATATCCAAATCCCTTTCCAAACCTGAGACCCTCCCTATAGCATGAGATGTGATATCCAACTCCTTCCAGTTCCAAACCTGAGACCCTTCCGATAGCATGAGATGTGATATCTCAATGCTTCTAATACCAAACCTGAGATCCTTCCTATAGCATGAGATGTGATATCCAACTGCTTCCCATTCCAAACCTGAGACCCTTCCGATAGCATGAGATGTGATATCTCAATGCTTCTAAAACCAAACATGAGAACCATCCTATAACATGAGATGTGAAATCCAAATCATTCCCTTTCCAAAACTGAGACCCTTCCGATAGCATGAGATGTGATATCTCAATGCTTCTAAAACCAAACATGAGAACCATCCTATAACATGAGATGTGAAATCCAAATCATTCCCTTTCCAAACCTGAGACCCTTCCTATAGCTTGAGATGTGATATCCAACTCCTTCACATTCCAATCCTGAGACCCTTCCTATAGCATGATATGTGATATCTCAATGCTTCTAATACCAAACCTGAGACCCTTCCTATAGCATGAGATGTGATATCCGACTCCTTCCCAATCCAATCCTGAGACCCTTCCTATAGCATGAGATGTAATATCACAATGCTTGTAATACCACACCTGAGTCCCTTCATATAGCATGAGATGTGATATCCAACTCCTTCCCATTCCAATTCTGAAACCCTTCCTATAGCATGAGATGTGATATCTCAATGTTTCTAATAAAAAACCTGAGACCCTTCCTATAGCAAGAGATGTGATATCCAAATCCTTCCCATTCCAATCCTGAGATCCTTCCTATAACATGAGATGTGATATCCAATTCCTTCCCATTCCAAACCTGAGACCCTTCCTATTGGATGAGATGTGATATCCAACTCCTTCCCATTCCAATCCTGAGACCCTTCCTATACCATGAGATGTGATATCTCAATGCTTCTAATACCAAACCTGGGACCCGCCCTATCACATGAGATATGATATCCAAATCCTTCCCCTTCCAAACCTGAGACCCTTCCTTTAGCATGAGATGTGATATCCAAATCCTTCCCATTCCAATCCTGAAACCCTTCCTATAGCATGAGATGTGATATCTCAATGTTTCTAATAAAAGACCTGAGACCCATCCTATAGCAAGAGATGTGATATCCAAATCCTTCCCATTCCAATCCTGAGACCCTTTCTATAACATGAGGTGTGATATCCAACTCCTTCCCATTCCAATCCTGAAACCCTTCCTATAGCATGAGATGTGATATCTTAATGTTTCTAATAAAAAACCTGAGACCCTTCCTATAGCAAGAGATGTGATATCCAAATCCTTCCCATTCCAATCCTGAGATCCTTCCTATAACATGAGATGTGATATCCAATTCCTTCCCATTCCAAACCTGAGACCCTTCCTATTGGATGAGATGTGATATCCAACTCCTTCCCATTCCAATCCTGAGACCCTTCCTATATCATGAGATGTGATATCTCAATGCTTCTAATACCAAACCTGGGACCCGTCCTATAACATGAGATATGATATCCAAATCCTTCCCCTTCCAAACCTGAGACCCTTCCTTTAGCATGAGATGTGATATCCAAATCCTTCCCATTCCAATCCTGAAACCCTTCCTATAGCATGAGATGTGATATCTCATATAAAAAACCTGAGACCCTTCCTATAGCAAGAGATGTGATATCCAAATCCTTCCCATTCCAATCCTGAGACCCTTCCTTTAGCATGAGATGTGATATCCAAATCCTTCCCATTCCAATCCTGAAACCCTTCCTATAGCATGAGATGTGATATCTCAATGTTTCTAATAAAAAACCTGAGACCCTTCCTATAGCAAGAGATGTGATATCCAAATCCTTCCCATTCCAATCCTGAGACCCTTCCTATAACATGAGATGTGATATCCAAATCCTTCCCCTTCCAAACCTGAGACCCTCCCTTTAGCATGAGATGTGATATCCAACTCCTTCCCATTCCAAGCCTGAGACCCTTCTGATAGAATGAGATGTGATATCTCAATGCCTTTAATACCAAACCTGAGATCCTACCTCTAACATGAAATGTGATATCCAACTCCTTCCCTTTCCAAACCTGAGAGCCTTCCTATAGCATGAGATGTGATATCCAAGTCCTTCCCATTCCAATCCTGAGACCCTTCCTATAACATGAGATGTGATATCCAACTCCTTCCCATTCCAACCTGAGACCCTTCCTATAGCATGAGATGGGATATCCAACTCCTTCCAAATCCAATCCTGATACCCTTCCGATAGCATGAGATGTGATATCCCAATGCTTCTACCAAACCTGAGACCCATACTATGGCATGAGATGTGATATCAAACTCCTTTCCATTCCAATCCTGAGACCCTTCCTATAGCTTGAGATGTGATATCCAACTCCTTCCCATTCCAATCCTGAGACCCTTCCTATAGCATGAGATGTGATATCTCAGTGCCTCTAATACCAAACCTGAGATCCTTCCTCTAACATGAAATGTGATATCCAACTCCTTCCCTTTCCAAACCTGAGAGCCTACCTATAGCATGAGATGTGATATCCAAGTCCTTCCCATTCCAATCCTTAGACCCTTCCTACAGCATGCAATGTGATATCTCAATGATTCTAATACCAAACCTGAGATCCGTCCTATAACATGAGATGGGATATCCAACTCCTTCCCATTCCAATCCTGAGACACTTCCGATAGCAGAGATGTGATATATCAATGCTTATACCAAACCTGAGACGCTTCCTATAACATGAGATGTGATATCCAACTCCTTCCCATTCCAATCCTGAGACCCATCCGATAGCATGAGATGTGATATCTCAATGCTTCTAATACCAAACCTGAGATCCTTCCTATAACATGAGATGTGATATCCAAATCCCCTTCCAAACCTGGACCCTCCCTATAGCATGAGATGTGATATCCAACTCCTTCCAGTTCCAAACCTGAGACCCTTCCTATAGCATGAGATGTGATATCCAACTCCTTCCCATTCCAATCCTGAGACCCTTCCGATAGCATGAGATGTGATATCTCAATGCCTCTAATACCAAACCTGAGATCCTTCCTCTAACATGAAATGTGATATCCAACTCCTTCCCTTTCCAAACCTGAGAGCCTTCCTATACCATGAGATGTGATATCCAAGTCCTTCCCATTCCAATCCGGAGACCCTTCCTATAACATATAATGTGATATCCAACTCCTTCCCATTCCAACCTGAGACCCTTCCTATAGCATGAGATGGGATATCCAACTCCATCCAAATCCAATCCTGAGACCCTTCCGATAGCATGAGATGTGATATCTCAATGCTTCTACCAAACCTGAGACCCATACTATGGCATGAGATGTGATATCAAACTCCTTCCCATTCCAATCCTGAGACCCTTCCTATAGCTTGAGATGTGATATCCAACTCCTTCCCATTCTAATTCTGAGACCCTTCCTATACCATGAGACTTGATATCTCAATGCTTCTAATACGAAACCTGAGACCCTTCCTATAGCATGAGATGTGATATCTCAATGCTTCTAATACCAAACCTGAGACCCTTCCTATAGCATGAGATGGGATATCCAACTCCTTCCCAATCCAATCCTGAGACCCTTCCTATACCATGAGATGTGATATCTCAATGCTTCTAATACTAAACCTGAGACACGTCCTATAACATGAGATGTAATATCCTAATCCTTCCCCTTCCAAGCCTGAGACCCTTCCTTTAGCATGAGATGTGATATCCAACTCCTTCCAATTCCAATTCTGAGACCCTTCCTATACCATGAGACTTTATATCTCAATGTTTCTAATACCAGACCGGAGACCCTTCCTATGTCTTGAGATGTGATATCCAACTCCTTCCCATTCCAACCTGAGACCCTTCCTATAGCATGAGATGGGATATCCAACACCTTCCAAATCCAATCCTGATACCCTTCCGATAGCATGAGATGTGATATCCCAATGCTTCTACCAAACCTGAGACCCATATTATGGCATGAGATGTGATATCAAACTCCTTCCCATTCCAATCCTGAGACCCTTCCTATAGCTTGAGATGTGATATCCAACTCCTTCCCATTCCAATCCTGAGACCCTTCCTATAGCATGAGATGTGATATCTCAATGCTTATACCAAACCTGAGACCCTTCCTATAGCATGAGATGTGATATCCAACTCCTTCCCATTCCAATCCTGAGACCCATCCTATTGCATGAGATGTGATATCTCAATGCCTCTAATACCAAACCTGGGATCCTTCCTCTAACATGAAATGTGATATCCAACTCCTTCCCTTTCCAAACCTGAGAGCCTACCTATAGCATGAGATGTGATATCCAAGTCCTTCCCATTCCAATCCTTAGACCCTTCCCACAGCATGCAATGTGATATCTCAATGCTTATACCAAACCTGAGACCCTTCCTATAGCATGAGATGTGATATCCAACTCCTTCCCATTCCAATCCTGAGACCCTTCCTATAGCATGAGATGTGATATCTCAATGCCTCTAATACCAAACCTGAGATCCTTCCTCTAACATGAAATGTGATATCCAACTCCTTCCCTTTCCAAACCTGAGAGCCTACCTAAAGCATGAGATGTGATATCCAAGTCCTTCCCATTCCAATCCTTAGACCCTTCCTACAGCATGCAATGTGATATCCAACTCCTTCCCATTCCAACCTGAGACCCTTCCTATAGCATGAGATGGGATATCCAACTCCATCCAAATCCAATCCTGAGACCCTTCCGATAGCATGAGATGGGATATCCAACTCCTTCCCAATCCAATCCTGAGACCCTTCCTATACCATGAGATGTGATATCTCAATGCTTCTAATACTAAACCTGAGACACGTCCTATAACATGAGATGTAATATCCTAATCCTTCCCCTTCCAAGCCTGAGACCCTTCCTTTAGCATGAGATGTGATATCCAACTCCTTCCAATTCCAATTCTGAGACCCTTCCTATACCATGAGACTTTATATCTCAATGTTTCTAATACCAGACCGGAGACCCTTCCTATGTCTTGAGATGTGATATCCAACTCCTTCCCATTCCAACCTGAGACCCTTCCTATAGCATGAGATGGGATATCCAACACCTTCCAAATCCAATCCTGATACCCTTCCGATAGCATGAGATGTGATATCCCAATGCTTCTACCAAACCTGAGACCCATATTATGGCATGAGATGTGATATCAAACTCCTTCCCATTCCAATCCTGAGACCCTTCCTATAGCTTGAGATGTGATATCCAACTCCTTCCCATTCCAATCCTGAGACCCTTCCTATAGCATGAGATGTGATATCTCAATGCTTATACCAAACCTGAGACCCTTCCTATAGCATGAGATGTGATATCCAACTCCTTCCCATTCCAATCCTGAGACCCATCCTATTGCATGAGATGTGATATCTCAATGCCTCTAATACCAAACCTGGGATCCTTCCTCTAACATGAAATGTGATATCCAACTCCTTCCCTTTCCAAACCTGAGAGCCTACCTATAGCATGAGATGTGATATCCAAGTCCTTCCCATTCCAATCCTTAGACCCTTCCCACAGCATGCAATGTGATATCTCAATGCTTATACCAAACCTGAGACCCTTCCTATAGCATGAGATGTGATATCCAACTCCTTCCCATTCCAATCCTGAGACCCTTCCTATAGCATGAGATGTGATATCTCAATGCCTCTAATACCAAACCTGAGATCCTTCCTCTAACATGAAATGTGATATCCAACTCCTTCCCTTTCCAAACCTGAGAGCCTACCTAAAGCATGAGATGTGATATCCAAGTCCTTCCCATTCCAATCCTTAGACCCTTCCTACAGCATGCAATGTGATATCCAACTCCTTCCCATTCCAACCTGAGACCCTTCCTATAGCATGAGATGGGATATCCAACTCCATCCAAATCCAATCCTGAGACCCTTCCGATAGCATGAGATGTGATATCTCAATGCTTCTACCAAACCTGAGACCCATACTATGGCATGAGATGTGATATCAAACTCCTTCCCATTCCAATCCTGAGACCCTTCCTATAGCTTGAGATGTGATATCCAACTCCTTCCCATTCTAATTCTGAGACCCTTCCTATACCATGAGACTTGATATCTCAATGCTTCTAATACGAAACCTGAGACCCTTCCTATAGCATGAGATGTGATATCTCAATGCTTCTAATACCAAACCTGAGACCCTTCCTATAGCATGAGATGGGATATCCAACTCCTTCCCAATCCAATCCTGAGACCCTTCCTATACCATGAGATGTGATATCTCAATGCTTCTAATACTAAACCTGAGACACGTCCTATAACATGAGATGTAATATCCTAATCCTTCCCCTTCCAAGCCTGAGACCCTTCCTTTAGCATGAGATGTGATATCCAACTCCTTCCAATTCCAATTCTGAGACCCTTCCTATACCATGAGACTTTATATCTCAATGTTTCTAATACCAAACCGGAGACCCTTCCTATAACATGAGATGTGATATCCAACTCCTTCCCATTCCAACCTGAGACCCTTCCTATAGCATGAGATGGGATATCCAACTCCTTCCAAATCCAATCCTGATACCCTTCCGATAGCATGAGATGTGATATCCCAATGCTTCTACCAAACCTGAGACCCATACTATGGCATGAGATGTGATATCAAACTCCTTTCCATTCCAATCCTGAGACCCTTCCTATAGCATGAGATGTGATATCCAACTCCTTCCCATTCCAATCCTGAGACCCTTCCTATTGCATGAGATGTGATATCTCAATGCCTCTAATACCAAACCTGAGATCCTTCCTCTAACATGAAATGTGATATCAAACTCCTTCCCTTTCCAAACCTGAGAGCCTACCTATAGCATGAGATGTGATATCCAAGTCCTTCCCATTCCAATCCTTAGACCCTTCCCACAGCATGCAATGTGATATCTCAATGCTTATACCAAACCTGAGACCCTTCCTATAGAATGAGATGTGATATCCAACTCCTTCCCATTCCAATCCTGAGACCCTTCCTATAGCATGAGATGTGATATCTCAATGCCTCTAATACCAAACCTGAGATCCTTCCTCTAACATGAAATGTGTATCCAACTCCTTCCCTTTCCAAACCTGAGAGCCTACCTAAAGCATGAGATGTGATATCCAAGTCCTTCGCATTCCAATCCTTAGACCCTTCCTAAAGCATGCAATGTGATATCTCAATGATTCTAATACCAAACCTGAGACGCTTCCTATAACATGATATGTGATATCCAACTCCTTCCCATTCCAATCCTGAGACCCATCCGATAGCATGAGATGTGATATCTCAATGCGTCTAATACCAAACCTGAGATCCTTCCTATAACATGAGATGTGATATCCAAATCCCCTTCCAAACCTGAGACCCTCCCTATAGCATGAGATGTGATATCCAACTCCTTCCAGTTCCAAACCTGAGACCATTCCGATAGCATGAGATGTGATATCTCAATGCTTCTAATACCAAATCTGAGATCCTTCCTATAGCATGAGATGTGATATCCAACTGCTTCCCATTCCAAACCTGAGACCCTTCCGATAGCATGAGATGTGATATCTCAATGCTTCTAAAACCAAACATGAGAACCATCCTATAACATGAGATGTGAAATCCAAATCATTCCCTTTCCAAAACTGAGACCCTTCCGATAGCATGATATGTGATATCTCAATGCTTCTAAAACCAAACATGAGAACCATCCTATAACATGAGATGTGAAATCCAAATCATTCCCTTTCCAAACCTGAGACCCTTCCTATAGCTTGAGATGTGATATCCAACTCCTTCACATTCCAATCCTGAGACCCTTCCTATAGCATGATATGTGATATCTCAATGCTTCTAATACCAAACCTGAGACCCTTCCTATAGCATGAGATGTGATATCCGACTCCTTCCCAATCCAATCCTGAGACCCTTCCTATAGCATGAGATGTAATATCACAATGCTTGTAATACCACACCTGAGTCCCTTCATATAGCATGAGATGTGATATCCAACTCCTTCCTATTCCAATCCTGAGACCCTTCCTATAGCATGAGACGTGACATCTCAATGCTTCTAATACCAAACCTGAGACCCTTCCTATAGCATGAGATGGGATATCCAACTCCTTCCCATTCCAATCCCGAGACCCTTCCGATAGCAGAGATGTGATATCTCAATGCTTATACCAAACCTGAGACCCTTCCTATAGCATGAGATGGGATATCCAACTCCTTCCCATTCCAATCCTGAGACCCTTCCTATAGCATGAGATGTGATATTCAACTCCTTCCCATTCCAATCCTGAGACCCTTCGTATAGCATGAGATATGATATCTCAATGCTTCTAATACCAAACCTGATATCCTTCCTATAACATGAGATGTGATATCCAACTCCTTCCTATTCCAATCCTGAGATCCTTCCTATACCATGAGATGTGATATCTCAATGTTTCTCATACCAAACCTGAGGCCCTTCCTATAGCAAGAGATGTGATATACAAATCCTTCCCATTCCAAACCTGAGACCCTTCCTATAGCGTGAGCTGTGATATCCGACTCCTTCCCAATCCAATCCTGAGACCCTTCCTATAGCATGAGATGTAATATCACAATGCTTGTAATACCAAACCTGAGACCCTTCCTATAGCATGAGATGTGATATCTCAATGCTTCTAATACCAAAACTGAGACCCTTCTTAAAGAATGAGATGTGATATCCAACTCCTTCCCGTTCCAAACCTGAGGCCCTTCCTATAGCATATGTGATATCCAACTCCTTCCCATTCCAAACCTGAGACCCATCCTATAGCAAGAATGTAATATCCAACTCCTTCTCATTCCAATCCTGAGACCATTCCTATAGCATGAGATGTGATATCTCAATGCTTCTTATAGCAAACCTGAGTTCCTTCCTATGACATGAGATGTGATATCCAATTCCTTCCAATTCCAAACCTGAGACCCTTCCTACAGCATGCGATGTGATATCTCAATGCTTCTAATACCACACCTGAGACCCGTCCAATAACATGAGATGGGATATCCAAGTCCTCCCCATTCCAATCCTGAGACCCTTCCTATAGCTTGAGATGTGATATCTCAATGCTTATACCAAACCTGAGACCTTTCCCATGGCATGAGATGTCATATACAACTCCTTCCCATTCCAATGCTGAGACCCTTCCTATACCATGAGACTTGATATCTCAATGCTTCTAATACCAAACCTGAGACCCTTCCTATGGCTTGAGATGTGATATCCAACTCCTTCCCATTCCAACCTGAGACCCTTCCTATAGCATGAGATGGGATATCCAACTCCTTCCAAATCCAATCCTGATACCCTTCCGATAGCATGAGATGTGATATCCCAATGCTTCTACCAAACCTGAGACCCATACTATGGCATGAGATGTGATATCAAACTCCTTCCCATTCCAATCCCGAGACCCTTCCTATAGCTTGAGATGTGATATCCAACTCCTTCCCATTCCAATCCTGAGACCCTTCCTATAGCATGAGATGTGATATCTCAATGCTTATACCAAACCTGAGACCCTTCCTATAGCATGAGATGAGATATCCAACTCCTTCAAATTCCAATCCTGAGACCCTTCCTATAGCATGAGATGTGATATCTCAATGCCTCTAATACCAAACCTGAGATCCTTCCTCTAACATGAAATGTGATATCCAACTCCTTCCCTTTCCAAACCTGAGAGCCTACCTATAGCATGAGATGTGATATCCAAGTCCTTCCCATTCCAATCCTGAGACCCTTCCTATAACATGAGATGTGATATCCAACTCCTTCCCATTCCAACCTGAGACCCTTCCTATAGCATGAGATGGGATATCCAATTCCTTCCAAATCCAATCCTGATACCCTTCCAATAACATGAGATGGGATATCCAAGTCCTTCCCATTCCAATCCTGAGACCCGTCCTATAGCTTGAGATGTGATATCTCAATGCTTCTAATACCAAACCTGAGACCCTTCCTATAACATGAGATGGGATATCCAACTCGTTCCCATTCCAATCCTGAGACCCTTCCTATAGCATGAGATGTGATATCTCAGTGCCTCTAATACCAAACCTGAGATCCTTCCTCTAACATGAAATGTGATATCCAACTCCTTCCCTTTCCAAACCTGAGAGCCTACCTATAGCATGAGATGTGATATCCAAGTCCTTCCCATTCCAATCCTTAGACCCTTCCTACAGCATGCAATGTGATATCTCAATGATTCTAATACCAAACCTGAGACGCTTCCTATAACATGAGATGTGATATCCAACTCCTTCCCATTCCAATCCTGAGACCCATCCGATAGCATGAGATGTGATATCTCAATGCTTCTAATGCCAAACCTGAGATCCTTCCTATAACATGAGATGTGATATCCAAATCCCCTTCCAAACCTGAGACCCTCCCTATAGCATGAGATGTGATATCCAACTACTTCCAGTTCCAAACCTGAGACCCTTCCGATAGCATGAGATGTGATATCTCAATGCTTCTAATACCAAACCTGAGATCCTTCCTATAGCATGAGATGTGATATCCAACTGCTTCCCATTCCAAACCTGAGACCCTTCCGATAGCATGAGATGTGATATCTCAATGCTTCTAAAACCAAACATGAGAACCATCCTATAACATGAGATGTGAAATCCAAATCATTCCCTTTCCAAAACTGAGACCCTTCCGATAGCATGAGATGTGATATCTCAATGCTTCTAAAACCAAACATGAGAACCATCCTATAACATGAGATGTGAAATCCAAATCATTCCCTTTCCAAACCTGAGACCCTTCCTATAGCTTGAGATGTGATATCCAACTCCTTCACATTCCAATCCTGAGACCCTTCCTATAGCATGATATGTGATATCTCAATGCTTCTAATACCAAACCTGAGACCCTTCTCTTCTCCAGCTGAGCGTGGAGAGCGGTCGCCGGTGGCCTGAGGGGATTAGCAGGCCTGAAAGCCCTGCCTGGGCCTCCGTGAGTTTGTGCTTGTAATATTGGTTAAAGGAAAAGTTACGTTGTTTTATTTTTCTCGCGCTCCCAGCGCGTGTGTGGCCTGCTCCTGCTCCCCCCCTCCCACTTCCTGGTCTTTCCCCTCCCTCCCCGCCCACCCCCCCCTCTGATTGGCTGTGTCCTGCCTCCCCTCTGGCCTACTCGACGGCCGTTCCCCACGCTCGCTTCTTCTCCAGCTGAGCGTGGAGAGCGGTCGCCGGTGGCCTGAGGGGATTAGCAGGCCTGAAAGCCCTGCCTGGGCCTCCGTGAGTTTGTGCTTGTAATATTGGTTAAAGGAAAAGTTACGTTGTTTTTATTTTTCTCGCGCTCCCAGCGCGTGTGTGGCCTGCTCCTGCTCCCCCCCCTCCCACTTCCTGGTCTTTCCCCTCCCTCCCCGCCCACCCCCCCCTCTGATTGGCTGTGTCCTGCCTCCCCTCTGGCCTACTCGACGGCCGTTCCCCACGCTCGCTTCTTCTCCAGCTGAGCGTGGAGAGCGGTCGCCGGTGGCCTGAGGGGATTAGCAGGCCTGAAAGCCCTGCCTGGGCCTCCGTGAGTTTGTGCTTGTAATATTGGTTAAAGGAAAAGTTACGTTGTTTTTATTTTTCTCGCGCTCCCAGCGCGTGTGTGGCCTGCTCCTGCTCCCCCCCTCCCACTTCCTGGTCTTTCCCCTCCCTGCCCGCCCACACCCCCTCCCCTCCTCTCCCTCTGCCTATAACCTCCCCCTTACTGGGCAGCCCTCTGCCCGGCAGCCCCCGCGGCTAAGGGCCCCAGGCCAAGGGCGACTCCTACAGTGCGGCTCCCTGTGTGTCTGCAGGTGTCCGCAGGGGACGCCAGGTGCAAGTTCCACCTTTTCTCCGGCCCACCCCACCTCACCTCACCCGCATGATGCCTCGCCCCCCCCCCTATTCTAATTTTCCGGTAAACTAGGGTGTTTCTCTCCTCTCGCAGGAATCTCAAACTTAGGTGGCCCTGACCCACTACGCATTACTGTTTGCTCTTCACTGTGTTAAACTAGGGTGTTTCTCTCCTCTCGCAGGAATCTCAAACTTAGGTGGCCCTGACCCCCTACGCATTACTGTTTGCTCTTCACTGTGTTAAACTAGGGTGTTTCTCTCCTCTCGCAGGAATCTCAAACTTAGGTGGCCCTGACCCACTACGCATTACTGTTTGCTCTTCACTGTGTTAAACTAGGGTGTTTCTCTCCTCTCGCAGGAATCTCAAACTTAGGTGGCCCTGACCCCCTACGCATTACTGTTTGCTCTTCACTGTGTTAAACTAGGGTGTTTCTCTCCTCTCGCAGGAATCTCAAACTTAGGTGGCCCTGACCCACTACGCATTACTGTTTGCTCTTCGCTGTGTTAAACTAGGGTGTTTCTCTCCTCTCGCAGGAATCTCAAACTTAGGTGGCCCTGACCCCCTACGCATTACTGTTTGCTCTTCACTGTGTTAAACTAGGGTGTTTCTCTCCTCTCGCAGGAATCCCAAACTTAGGTGGCCCTGACCCACTACGCATTACTGTTTGCTCTTCGCTGTGTTAAACTAGGGTGTTTCTCTCCTCTCGCAGGAATCTCAAACTTAGGTGGCCCTGACCCACTACGCATTACTGTTTGCTCTTCACTGTGTTAAACTAGGGTGTTTCTCTCCTCTCGCAGGAATCTCAAACTTAGGTGGCCCTGACCCACTACGCATTACTGTTTGCTCTTCACTGTGTTAAACTAGGGTGTTTCTCTCCTCTCGCTGGAATCTCAAACTTAGGTGGCCCTGACCCACTACGCATTACTGTTTGCTCTTCACTGTGTTAAACTAGTGCCCTCCACTCACTTCCTGTCTGCATACTCGTGTCGTTCGCCTCCCCTCCTATTCCATGGTGCTCTCCATCTCGCCTATCTACTCTAACTGCTTCTCCATTGACTATCCTGCTCTCCTCACTAAATCCGGTAGGAAAAAGTTTAAAAAGGACATCCTGGTCTCCAACCCAGGCCTCCCTATCGCTGACACCTACACGAGCGCCTGCTCCAAGGAAACTCTCACTGACATTCTCTTCTTCGTGCCTTCACCTGACCTATGGACCCTTCACATGGTCGCTGTGCTCTCTCCTTTCTCCACCTCTCCCATTAATGGTGGCACCCGTTGGGATGTCCTCTTGGCCCCTTTCCACTCCTCTAAAGCCATCATTAATGTCTATGCTAACGGGACCGTCTTGGTCCAAGGCCCTCAGGCCAACCTTCACCTCTTTGATAGACGCTTCCCATGCCTCATCAACTTCCTCTCCGCTCCCGCTGTCCCCCCTCCTCTATCCTCAGCTACCTTGCCTCCCCCCTCCCTCCCTGCCCCCTCCCTTGCTCCCTCTTCAACTCCTTCTCTAACACCTCCGCAGGGTGTACCTCTGATCTGTACCCCTCCCCGGAAGTTTTTCAAGGGTGGCAACCTTCTCCACATTGCCACTCTAAACTCCCGCTCTGCCATCAAGCACTCCTCTGATATCTGTCGCCTTCTTGAGGAACTGGACCTCGACATCCTCGGTCTCACTGAGACTTGGTTCACTGCCAGCTCTGCCACCAGCTTCGACACACTCCTACCTGACGGCTACAAGATCCTCTCCGTGCCCAGGCCCAACCGTTCAGGGGGTGGTGTTGCCCTTATCTTCCCTGAGTGGATTCCTGCCACTGTCACTCCTACGCAGACCTACTCCTCTTTTGAATGTCTTGTCTGCCGACTTTCTCTCTCTCCTAGCCATTCCCTTACCGTGGCTACTATCTATCGGCCACCTGGTCAAATTTCCTCCTTCCTCTCTGAGTGGGCTGATCTCTCCTCATCACTCCTGTCCTCAACCACCCAACTCCTCTTTCTCGGCGACTTCAACATCCACCTTGATGCCTCCTGTCCCCCCACTGGTCTCTTTCGCGAACTCTGCAACTCTCTCTCACTCTCTATTCTCCCTTCTGGTCCTACTCACTCTGCAGGGCACACTCTTGATGCTCTGATCTCTTCTGACCTTCCCCTCTCCCTCCCTCTCTCCACTCCTCTCTCCTGGAGTGACCACTTTCTTCTATCCTCCCACCTCTCCCTCCCTACCCCACAGGCAAAGCCACCCTCTTCACTGCCACCCACCTTCTCGGTCATCCGACCCATGAAGCGGGTGTCAGTTGAGGCTTTCGCTGCCACCTTCTCGCCCCCTCCTCCCCCCTCGGCTGACTCCCACCCCGACACAGCCCTCTCCATGCTCTATTCCTCTATATCTGATACTCTCGACATCCTTGCCCCCGTCATGAGAATCCGCCTGAAGCCCAAAGCCAAATGTAATTCCTGGTACGACTCGGATCTCGTCACCCTAAAACGCAAGTGCAGGGTGGCAGAGAGGAAATGGCGTGCTTCATGTTCATCCTCTGACAAACTGGCCTGCCGCCTGCTCCAAAGGCAATATCGGCTCTCCGTTCTCACTAAGAAGAGAGCCCTTATCCAAGCCCGCATCTCTGAGGCATCAAACAACTCGGCCGAACTCTTTAAAATCTGCAAGGAGCTGGCCAACCCTGCTGCAGTCTCTACCTCTCCTGTCCCCTCACAGGCCCTCTGCACTGCACTGGCCTCGCACTTCATCTCAAAAACTCAGGACATCCTGTCCTCACTCTCCTCCCCTCTCCTCCCTCCCTCTCTTCCTGGCTCTTCCTCTTGCTCTCTTGTAGCCGCCCCTCCGCCCTCCTTCTCTTCATTTCCACCTTTTTCTGCTGACGAGGTTTCCAGACAAGTCCGATCTATGAAAGCCTCGTCTAAACAGGTTCACCCCTGTTCCTCCAAAACCATCAAGGACCACATCGTCTCCCTGGCTCCTGCCCTGGCTGACTTTTGCAACCACTCATTCGCCTCTGGAGTCTTCCCATCCCCCCTCAAGCACTCCCTTGTGCACCCCCTCCTCAAGAAACCCTCTTCCGACCCCTCCTGCCCGGCCAACTATCGCCCAATCTCCATTACTCCCTTCCTGGGCAAGCTCCTGGAGAAACTGGCCATCTCCCAGCTTAACCTCCATGCTGAATCTGTTGGTAATCTTCATGACCATCAATCCGGCTTCAGAGCGGCCAGAAGCACGGAAACTGCTCTCCTGAACATCCGTGAGGACCTGCTCCTGAACCTCGATTCCAACACTCCCTGTGTTCTCATTCTGCTCGATCTCTCCTCTGCCTTTGACACTGTCAACCATGCCATCCTGCTCAACCGTCTCCGTGATAACCTGGGTATCACTGGTCAGGCTCTGGCATGGCTGACCTCTTTCCTCTCTGGTCGACCCTCCCAGGTCCAAATGGGCTCCTTCCTCTCTGACATCTTTTTCTCCACCTGTGGTGTCCCCCAGGGATCCAACCTCTCTCCCTGGCTTTTCAACCAGTATCTGGCACTCCTTGCCCACCGCATCGCCGCCCTCTGCCCCCACTTCCAGTGCTATGCGGACGATACCCAGCTCATTTTCAGGCTACCCTCGGCCTCCTCCTCTCCTTCCCTCATCTCCGACTGTCTGTCTGCTATCCAGGAATGGTGTGCCGCCAATGACCTCTGCCTTAACGCCAGTAAGACTGAGATTCTACTCATCGGCGCACCCACTCCCTCCTTCCCTGCAGCTCTCTGGCCGGCCTCCCTTGGCCCCCTTCCTGCCCCTACATGCAAGGCTAAAAACCTCGGGGTCATCTTCGACTCCACACTCTCCTTCTCTCCTCATATATCTGATGTCTCTAAGAAATCACACTACCAGCTGCACCTCCTCAGAGGTATTCTTCCCTTCCTCTCCTTCCCCCAGAAGCTCACTGTCTCCCGAGCCCTGGTTCTCTCAAGGCTGGACTACTGTAACAGCCTCTATCTTAATCTCCCTGCCTCCACTCTCCGCCCTCTGCAACTTATCCAGAACAGAACTGCGAGACTTGTCCTTGGCCTCAAGCCCAGGGACCGTATCTCTCCAGGACTGAAATCTCTTCACTGGCTCCCAGTGGCTGCGAGGATTAAGTTCAAAACCCTCTGCATTGTCCACAAGGCCTTCTGGGGCTTGGGGCCTAAATACCTTCAACTCTCTCTTCCTAAATATCTCCCTTCACGAGCCCTTCGCTCATCCATCTCTAACTCCCTCATGGTCAGCCGCTTCTCGAAGCAACGTGCTGGGGGTAGATCTCTCTCCGCAGCAGGGGCCTCCCTCTGGAACAGCCTGCCTGCCTCCCTGAAACTTGAGGAGAACCATCTCCGGTTCCGGAAGCACCTCAAAACCTTCCTCTTCGCTTCTGCCTTCTCTCTCCCTCTCCCCTGCTAAACCTGCTTAACTCCCCACTGAATTCTGCACTTAACCTGCATCTGGGCCACTCTCAGCGACCTCGGTCCAGGGCCCAGCCACTCTCCACTTGCACTGACCCCCTGGCTCCCCCTGCACTGTGGGACTGTCACTGTATCCCTACAGCCCCCTGCCCAGCACTTGCTCTGCACTTACCTCGCACTTGCCACCAGCTGGCCCTTTTTATTTATCATTTATTATTTCATTACGCCACTTACCTTGTACTGCACTTCTCCCCCCACCTCCTCCCCCTGCACTTTCTCCTTTTTCCCCTTACCTCTGCACTTGCGCGATCTGAATGACACCTGGCCTAGTAGGATCGCTTGTCCGTCTTCCCCTTGTTTCCCTCCCTCCCTGCCTCGTCGCGCCTTGAAACACTTGTGTATAGGCGCGTTACAAATACCATATCATATCATATCATATCATAGCATGAGATGTGATATCCGACTCCTTTTCCTTCTGCTTTCCTTCTATACTTACCTTTGATCTAACGTGAACTGTATAAACTGCACTTTTCTTGATTTAACTGCGAACTGCATAAATTGTATTTCTCCTGTAACTAAGTTCTTAAGTAATCTTGTACTGTTTGCGCCCAGCTACCCCTTCGGGTTTGGTTCTGCGCTATACCAAATAAACAAACAAACAAACAAACATGAGACGTGACATCTCAATGCTTCTAATACCAAACCTGAGACCCTTCCTATAGCACGAGATGGGATATCCAACTCCTTCCCATTCCAATCCCGAGACCCTTCCGATAGCAGAGATGTGATATCTCAATGCTTATACCAAACCTGAGACCCTTCCTATGGCATGAGATGCCATATACTTCTCCTTCCCATTCCAATCCTGAGACCCTTCCTATAGCATGAGATGTGATATCTCAATGCTTCTACCAAACCTGAGACCCTTCCTATAGCATGAGATGTGATATCCAACTCCTTCCCATTCCAATCCTGAGACCCTTCGTATAGCATGAGATATGATATCTCAATGCTTCTAATACCAAACCTCATATCCTTCCTATAACATGAGATGTGATATCCAACTCCTTCCTATTCCAATCCTGAGATCCTTCCTATACCATGAGATGTGATATCTCAATGTTTCTCATACCAAACCTGAGGCCCTTCCTATAGCAAGAGATGTGATATACAAATCCTTCCCATTCCAAACCTGAGACCCTTCCTATAGCGTGAGCTGTGATATCCGACTCCTTCCCAATCCAATCCTGAGACCCTTCCTATAGCATGAGATGTAAGATCACAATGCTTGTAATACCAAACCTGAGACCCTTCCTATAGCATGAGATGTGATATCTCAATGCTTCTAATACCAAAACTGAGACCCTTCTTAAAGCATGAGATGTGATATCCAACTCCTTCCCGTTCCAAACCTGAGGCCCTTCCTATAGAATATGTGATATCCAACTACTTCCCATTCCAAACCTGAGACCCATCCTATAGCAAGAATGTAATATCCAACTCCTTCTCATTCCAATCCTGAGACCATTCCTATAGCATGAGATGTGATATCTCAATGCTTCTAATAGCAAACCTGAGTTCCTTCCTATGACATGAGATGTGATATCCAATTCCTTCCAATTCCAAACCTGAGACCCTTCCTACAGCATGCGATGTGATGTCTCAATGCTTCTAATACCACACCTGAGACCCATCCAATAACATGAGATGGGATATCCAAGTCCTTCCCATTCCAATCCTGAGACCCGTCCTATAGCTTGAGATGTGATATCTCAATGCTTCTAATACCAAACCTGAGACCCTTCCTATAACATGAGATGGGATATCCAACTCCTTCACATTCCAATCCTGAGACCCTTCCTATAGCATGAGATGTGATATCTCAGTGCCTCTAATACCAAACCTGAGATCCTTCCTCTAACATGAAATGTGATATCCAACTCCTTCCCTTTCCAAACCTGAGAGCCTACCTATAGCATGAGATGTGATATCCAAGTCCTTCCCATTCCAATCCTTAGACCCTTCCTACAGCATGCAATGTGATATCTCAATGATACCAAACCTGAGACCCGTCCTATAACATGAGATGGGATATCCAACTCCTTCCCATTCCAATCCTGAGACCCATCCGATAGCATGAGATGTGATATCTCAATGCTTCTAATACCAAACCTGAGATCCTTCCTATAACATGAGATGTGATATCCAAATCCCCTTCCAAACCTGAGACCCTCCCTATAGCATGAGATGTGATATCCAACTCCTTCCAGTTCCAAACCTGAGACCCTTCCTATAGCATGAGATGCGATATCCAACTCCTTCCCATTCCAATCCTGAGACCCTTCCGATAGCATGAGATGTGATATCTCAATGCCTCTAATACCAAACCTGAGATCCTTCCTCTAACATGAAATGTGATATCCAACTCCTTCCCTTTCCAAACCTGAGAGCCTTCCTATAGCATGAGATGTGATATCCAAGTCCTTCCCATTCCAATCCGGAGACCCTTCCTATAACATATAATGTGATATCCAACTCCTTCCCATTCCAACCTGAGACCCTTCCTATAGCATGAGATGGGATATCCAACTCCATCCAAATCCAATCCTGAGACCCTTCCGATAGCATGAGATGTGATATCTCAATGCTTCTACCAAACCTGAGACCCATACTATGGCATGAGATGTGATATCAAACTCCTTCCCATTCCAATCCTGAGACCCTTCCTATAGCTTGAGATGTGATATCCAACTCCTTCCCATTCTAATTCTGAGACCCTTCCTATACCATGAGACTTGATATCTCAATGCTTCTAATACGAAACCTGAGACCCTTCCTATAGCATGAGATGTGATATCTCAATGCTTCTAATACCAAACCTGAGACCCTTCCTATAGCATGAGATGGGATATCCAACTCCTTCCCAATCCAATCCTGAGACCCTTCCTATACCATGAGATGTGATATCTCAATGCTTCTAATACTAAACCTGAGACCCGTCCTATAACATGAGATGTAATATCCTAATCCTTCCTCTTCCAAGCCTGAGACCCTTCCTTTAGCATGAGATGTGATATCCAACTCCTTCCAATTCCAATTCTGAGACCCTTCCTATACCATGAGACTTTATATCTCAATGTTTCTAATACCAAACCGGAGACCCTTCCTATGTCTTGAGATGTGATATGCAACTCCTTCCCATTCCAACCGGAGACCCTTCCTATAGCATGAGATGGGATATCCAACACCTTCCAAATCCAATCCTGATACCCTTCCGATAGCATGAGATGTGATATCCCAATGCTTCTACCAAACCTGAGACCCATATTATGGCATGAGATGTGATATCAAACTCCTTCCCATTCCAATCCTGAGACCCTTCCTATAGCTTGAGATGTGATATCCAACTCCTTCCCATTCCAATCCTCAGACCCTTCCTATAGCATGAGATGTGATATCTCAATGCTTATACCAAACCTGAGACCCTTCCTATAGCATGAGATGTGATATCCAACTCCTTCCCATTCCAATCCTGAGACCCTTCCTATTGCATGAGATGTGATATCTCAATGCCTCTAATACCAAACCTGAGATCCTTCCTCTAACATGAAATGTGATATCCAACTCCTTCCCTTTCCAAACCTGAGAGCCTACCTAAAGCATGAGATGTGATATCCAAGTCCTTCCCATTCCAATCCTTAGACCGTTCCTACAGCATGCAATGTGATATCTCAATGATTCTAATACCAAACCTGAGACGCTTCCTATAACATGAGATGTGATATCCAACTCCTTCCCATTCCAATCCTGAGACCCATCCGATAGCATGAGATGTGATATCTCAATGCTTCTAATACCAAACCTGAGATCCTTCCTATAACATGAGATGTGATATCCAAATCCCCTTCCAAACCTGAGACCCTCCCTATAGCATGAGATGTGATATCCAACTCCTTCCAGTTCCAAACCTGAGACCCTTCCGATAGCATGAGATGTGATATCTCAATGCTTCTAATACCAAACCTGAGATCCTTCCTATAGCATGAGATGTGATATCCAACTGCTTCCCATTCCAAACCTGAGACCCTTCCGATAGCATGAGATGTGATATCTCAATGCTTCTAAAACCAAACATGAGAACCATCCTATAACATGAGATGTGAAATCCAAATCATTCCCTTTCCAAAACTGAGACCCTTCGGATAGCATGAGATGTGATATCTCACTGCTTCTAAAACCAAACATGAGAACCATCCTATAACATGAGATGTGAAATCCAAATCATTCCCTTTCCAAACCTGAGACCCTTCCTATAGCTTGAGATGTGATATCCAACTCCTTCCCATTCCAATCCTGAGACCCTTCCTATAGCATGATATGTGATATCTCAATGCTTCTAATACCAAACCTGAGACCCTTCCTATAGCATGAGATGTGATATCCGACTCCTTCCCAATCCAATCCTGAGACCCTTCCTATAGCATGAGATGTAATATCACAATGCTTGTAATACCACTCCTGAGTCCCTTCATATAGCATGAGATGTGATATCCAACTCCTTCCTATTCCAATCCTGAGACCCTTCCTATAGTATGAGACGTGACATCTCAATGCTTCTAATACCAAACCTGAGACCCTTCCTATAGCATGAGATGGGATATCCAACTCCTTCCCATTCCAATCCCGAGACCCTTCCCATAGCAGAGATGTGATATCTCAATGCTTATACCAAACCTGAGACCCTTCCTATGGCATGAGATGCCATATACTTCTCCTTCCCATTCCAATCCTGAGACCCTTCCTATAGCATGAGATGTGATATCTCAATGCTTCTACCAAACCTGAGACCCTTCCTATAGCATGAGATGTGATATCCAACTCCTTCCCATTCCAATCCTGAGACCCTTCCTATAGCATGAGATATGATATCTCAATGCTTCTAATACCAAACCTGATATCCTTCCTATAACATGAGATGTGATATCCAACTCCTTCCTATTCCAATCCTGAGATCCTTCCTATACCATGAGATGTGATATCTCAATGTTTCTCATACCAAACCTGAGGCCCTTCCTATAGCAAGAGATGTGATATACAAATCCTTCCCATTCCAACCCTGAGACCCTTCCTATAGCGTGAGCTGTGATATCCGACTCCTTCCCAATCCAATCCTGAGATCCTTCCTATAGCATGAGATGTAATATCACAATGCTTGTAATACCAAACCTGAGACCCTTCCTATAGCATGAGATGTGATATCTCAATGCTTCTAATACCAAAACTGGGACCCTTCTTAAAGCATGAGATGTGATATCCAACTCCTTCCCGTTCCAAACCTGAGGCCCTTCCTATAGCATATGTGATATCCAACTCCTTCCCATTCCAAACCTGAGACCCATCCTATAGCAAGAATGTAATATCCAACTCCTTCTCATTCCAATCCTGAGACCATTCCTATAGCATGAGATGTGATATCTCAATGCTTCTAATAGCAAACCTGAGTTCCTTCCTATGACATGAGATGTGATATCCAATTCCTTCCAATTCCAAACCTGAGACCCTTCCTACAGCATGCGATGTGATATCTCAATGCTTCTAATACCACACCTGAGACCCGTCCAATAACATGAGATGGGATATCCAAGTCCTTCCCATTCCAATCCTGAGACCCTTCCTATAGCTTGAGATGTGATATCTCAATGCTTCTAATACCAAACCTGAGACCCTTCCTATAACATGAGATGGGATATCCAACTCCTTCTCATTCCAATCCTGAGACCCTTCCGATAGCAGAGATGTGATATCTCAATGCTTATACCAAACCTGAGACCTTTCCCATGGCATGAGATGTCATATACAACTCCTTCCCATTCCAATGCTGAGACCCTTCCTATACCATGAGACTTGATATCTCAATGCTTCTAATACCAAACCTGAGGCCCTTCCTATGGCTTGAGATGTGATATCCAACTCCTTCCCATTCCAACCTGAGACCCTTCCTATAGCATGAGATGGGATATCCAACTCCATCCAAATCCAATCCTGAGACCCTTCCGATAGCATGAGATGTGATATCTCAATGCTTCTACCAAACCTGAGACCCATACTATGGCATGAGATGTGATATCAAACTCCTTCCCATTCCAATCCTGAGACCCTTCCTATAGCTTGAGATGTGATATCCAACTGCTTCCCATTCCAATCCTGAGACCCTTCCTATAGCATGAGATGTGATATCTCAATGCTTATACCAAACCTGAGACCCTTCCTATAGCATGAGATGTGATAACCAACTCCTTCCCATTCCAATCCTGAGACCATTCCTATAGCATGAGATGTGATATCTCAATGCCTCTAATACCAAACCTGAGATCCTTCCTCTAACATGAAATGTGATATCCAACTCCTTCCCTTTCCAAACCTGAGAGCCTACCTATAGCATGAGATGTGATATCCAAGTCCTTCCCATTCCAATCCTTAGACCCTTCCTACAGCATGCAATATGATATCTCAATGCTTATATCAAACCTGAGACCCTTCCTATAGCATGAGATGTGATATCCAACTCCTTCCCATTCCAATCCTGAGACCCTTCCTATAGCATGATATGTGATATATCAATGCCTCTAATACCAAACCTGAGATCCTTCCTCTAACATGAAATGTGATATCCAACTCCTTCCCTTTCCAAGCCTGAGAGCCTACCTATAGCATGAGATGTGATATCCAAGTCCTTCCCATTCCAATCCTTAGACCCTCCCTACAGCATGCAATGTGATATCTCAATAATTCTAATACCAAACCTGAGACCCGTCCTATAACATGAGATGGGATATCCAACTCCTTCCCATTCCAATCCTGAGACACTTCCGATAGCAGAGATGTGATATCTCAATGCTTATACCAAACCTGAGACGCTTCCTATAACATGAGATGTGATATCCAACTCCTTCCAGTTCCAAACCTGAGACCCTTCCTATAGCATGAGATGTGATATCCAACTCCTTCCCATTCCAATCCTGAGACCCATCCGATAGCATGAGATGTGATATCTCAATGCTTCTAATACCAAACCTGAGATCCTTCCTATAACATGAGATGTGATATCCAAATCCCCTTCCAAACCTGAGACCCTCCCTATAGCATGAGATGTGATATCCAACTCCTTCCAGTTCCAAACCTGAGACCCTTCCTATAGCATGAGATGTGATATCCAACTCCTTCCCATTCCAATCCTGAGACGCTTCCGATAGCATGAGGTGTGATATCTCAATGCCTCTAATACCAAACCTGAGATCCTTCCTCTAACATGAAATGTGATATCCAACTCCTTCCCTTTCCAAACCTGAGAGCCTTCCTATAGCATGAGATGTCATATCCAAGTCCTTCCATTCCAATCCTGAGACCCTTCCTATAACATGAGATGTGATATCCAACTCCTTCCCATTCCAACCTGAGACCCTTCCTATAGCATGAGATGGGATATCCAACTCCTTCCCATTCCAATCCTTAGACCCTTCCTACAGCATGCAATATGATATCTCAATGCTTATATCAAACCTGAGACCCTTCCTATAGCATGAGATGTGATATCCAACTCCTTCCCATTCCAATCCTGAGACCCTTCCTATAGCATGAGATGTGATATATCAATGCCTCTAATACCAAACCTGAGATCCTTCCTCTAACATGAAATGTGATATCCAACTCCTTCCCTTTCCAAGCCTGAGAGCCTACCTATAGCATGAGATGTGATATCCAAGTCCTTCCCATTCCAATCCTTAGACCCTCCCTACAGCATGCAATGTGATATCTCAATATTTCTAATACCAAACCTGAGACCCGTCCTATAACATGAGATGGGATATCCAACTCCTTCCCATTCCAATCCTGAGACACTTCCGATAGCAGAGATGTGATATCTCAATGCTTATACCAAACCTGAGACGCTTCCTATAACATGAGATGTGATATCCAACTCCTTCCAGTTCCAAACCTGAGACCCTTCCTATAGCATGAGATGTGATATCCAACTCCTTCCCATTCCAATCCTGAGACCCATCCGATAGCATGAGATGTGATATCTCAATGCTTCTAATACCAAACCTGAGATCCTTCCTATAACATGAGATGTGATATCCAAATCCCCTTCCAAACCTGAGACCCTCCCTATAGCATGAGATGTGATATCCAACTCCTTCCAGTTCCAAACCTGAGACCCTTCCTATAGCATGAGATGTGATATCCAACTCCTTCCCATTCCAATCCTGAGACCCTTCCGATAGCATGAGATGTGATATCTCAATGCCTCTAATACCAAACCTGAGATCCTTCCTCTAACATGAAATGTGATATCCAACTCCTTCCCTTTCCAAACCTGAGAGCCTTCCTATAGCATGAGATGTGATATCCAAGTCCTTCCCATTCCAATCCTGAGGCCCTTCCTATAACATGAGATGTGATATCCAACTCCTTCCCATTCCAACCTGAGACCCTTCCTATAGCATGAGATGGGATATCCAACTCCATCCAAATCCAATCCTGAGACCCTTCCGATAGCATGAGATGTGATATCTCAATGCTTCTACCAAACCTGAGACCCATATTATGGCATGAGATGTGATATCCAACTCCTTCCCATTCCAATTCTGGGACCCTTCCTATACCATGAGACTTGATATCTCAATGCTTCTAATACGAAACCTGAGACCCTTCCTATAGCATGAGATGTGATATCTCAATGCTTCTAATAACAAACCTGAGACCCTTCCTATAGAATGAGATGGGATATCCAACTCCTTCCCAATCCAATCCTGAGACCCTTCCTATACCATGAGATGTGATATCTCAATGCTTCTAATACTAAACCTGAGACCCGTCCTATAACATGAGATGTAATATCCTAATCCTTCCCCTTCCAAGCCTGAGACCCTTCCGATAGCATGAGATGTGATATCTCAATGCTTCTAATATGAAACCTGAGACCCTCCCTATAGCATGAGATGTGATATCCAAGTCCTTCCCATTCCAATCCTGAGACCCTTCCTATAACATGAGATGTGATATCTCAATGCTTCTAATACCAAACCTGAGACCCTTCCTATAACATGAGATAGGATATCCAACTCCTTCCCATTCCAATCCCGAGACACTTCCGATAGCAGAGATGTGATATATCAATGCTTATACCAAACCTGAGACCCTTCCTATGACATTAGATGTCATACACTACTCCTTCCCATTCCAATCCTGAGACCCTTCCTATAGCATGAGATGGGATATCCAACTCCTTCCCAATCCAATCCTGAGACCCTTCCTATACCATGAGATGTGATATCTCAATGCTTCTAATACTAAACCTAAGACCCGTCCTATAACATGAGATGTAATATCCTAATCCTTCCCCTTCCAAGCCTGTGACCCTTCCTTTAGCATGAGATGTGATATCCAACTTCTTCCCATTTCAATCCTGAGACCCTTCCGATAGCATGAGGTGTGATATCTCAATGCTTCTAATATGAAACCTGAGACCCTCCCTATAGCATGAGATGTGATATCCAAGTCCTTCCCATTCCAATCCTGAGACCCTTCTTATAACATGAGATGTGATATATCAATGCTTCTAATACCAAACCTGAGACCCTTCCTATAACATGAGATAGGATATCCAACTCCTTCCCATTCCAATCCCGAGACCCTTCCGATAGCAGAGATGTGATATATCAATGCTTATACCAAACCTGAGACCCTTCCTATGACATGAGATGTCATATACTACTCCTTCCCATTCCAATCCTGAGACCCTTCCTATAGCATGAGATGTGATATCTCAATGCTTCTACCAAACCTGAGACCCTTCCTATAGCAAGAGATGTGATATACAAATCCTTCCCATTCCAAACCTGAGACCCTTCCTATAGCATGAGATGTGATATCTGACTCCTTCCCAATCCAAACCTGAGACCCTTCCTATAGCATGAGATGTGATATCCAACTCCTTCCTATTCCAATCCTGAGACCCTTCCTATAGCATGAGACGTGACATCTCAATGCTTCTAATACCAAACCTGAGACCCTTCCTATAGCATGAGATGGGATATCCAACTCCTTCCCTTTCCAATCCCGAGACCCTTCCGATAGCAGAGATGTGATATCTCAATGCTTATAATAAACCTGAGACCCTTCCTATGGCATGAGATGTCATATACTTCTCCTTCCCATTCCAATCCTGAGACCCTTCCTATAGCATGAGATGTGATATCTCAATGCTTCTACCAACCTGAGACCCTTCCTATAGCATGAGATGTGATATCCAACTCCTTCCCATTCCAATCCTGAGACCCTTCCTATAGCATGAGATGTGATATCTCAATGCTTCTAATACCAAACCTGATATCCTTCCTATAACATGAGATGTGATATCCAACTCCTTCCTATTCCAATCCTGAGATCCTTCCTATACCATGAGATGTGATATCTCAATGTTTCTCATACCAAACCTGAGGCCCTTCCTATAGCAAGCGATGTGATATACAAATCCTTCCCATTCCAAATCTGAGACCCTTCCTATAGCATGAGCTGTGATATCCGACTCCTTCCCAATCCAATCCTGAGACCATTCCTATAGCATGAGATGTAATATCACAATGCTTGTAATACCAAATCTGAGACCCTTCCTATAGCATGAGATGTGATATCTCAATGCTTATAATACCAAAACTGGGACCCTTCTTAAAGCATGAGATGTGATATCCAACTCCTTCCCTTTCCAAACCTGAGGCCCTTCCTATAGCATATGTGATATCCAACTCCTTCCCATTCCAAACCTGAGACCCATCCTATAGCAAGAATGTAATATCCAACTCCTTCTCATTCCAATCCTGAGACCATTCCTATAGCATGAGATGTGATATCTCAATGCTTCTAATAGCAAACCTGAGATCCTTCCTATGACATGAGATGTGATATCCAATTCCTTCCCATTCCAAACCTGAGACCCTTCCTACAGCATGCGATGTGATTTCTCAATGCTTCTAATACCACACCTGATAACTGTCCAATAACATGAGATGGGATATCCAGATCCTTCCCATTACAAACCTGAGACCCTTCCTATAACATGAGATGGGATATCCAACTCCTTCCCATTCCAATCCTGAGATCCTTACGATAGCAGAGATGTGATATCTCAATGCTTATACCAAACCTGAGACCTTTCCTATGGCATGAGATGACATATACAACTCCTTCCCATTCCAATCCTGAGACCCTTCCTATAGCTTGAGATGTGATACCCAACTCCTTCCCATTCCAATTTGGAGACCCTTCCTATACCATGAGACTTGATATCTCAATGCTTCTAATACCAAACCTGAGACCCTTCCTATATCTTGAGATGTGATATCCAACTCCTTCCCATTCCAACCTGAGACCCTTCCTATAGCATGAGATGGGATATCCAACTCCTTCCAAATCCAATCCTGATACCCTTCCGATAGCATGAGATGTGATATCCCAATGCTTCTACCAAACCTGAGACCCATACTATGGCATGAGATGTGATATCAAACTCCTTCCCATTCCAATCCTGAGACCCTTCCTATAGCTTGAGATGTGATATCCAACTCCTTCCCATTCCAATCCTGAGACCCTTCCTATAGCATGAGATGTGATATCTCAATGCTTATACCAAACCTGAGACCCTTCCTATAGCATGAGATGTGATATCCAACTCCTTCCCATTCCAATCCTGAGACCCTTCCTATAGCATGAGATGTGATATCTCAATGTTTCTAATAAAAAACCTGAGACCCTTCCTATAGCAAGAGATGTGATATCCAAATCCTTCCCATTCCAATCCTGAGATCCTTCCTATAACATGAAATGTGATATCCAATTCCTTCCCATTCCAATCCTGAGACCCTTCCTATACCATGAGATGTGATATCTCAATGCTTCTAATACCAAACCTGGGACCCGTCCTATAACATGAGATATGATCTCCAAATCCTTCCCCTTCCAAACCTGAGACCCTTCCTTTAGCATGGGATGTGATATCCAAATCCTTCCCATTCCAATCCTGAAACCCTTCCTATAGCATGAGATGTGATATCTCAATGTTTCTAATAAAAAACCTGAGACCCTTCCTATAGCAAGAGATGTGATATCCAAATCCTTCCCATTTGAATCCTGAGACCCTTCCTATAACATGAGATGTGATATCCAACTCCTTCCCATTCCAACCTGAGACCCTTCCTATAGCATGAGGAGGGATATCCAACTCCTTCCCATTCCAATCCTGAGACACTTCCGATAGCAGAGATGTGATATCTCAATGCTTATACCAAACCTGAGACGCTTCCTATAACATGAGATGTGATATCCAACTCCTTCCAGTTCCAAACCTGAGACCCTTCCTATAGCATGAGATGTGATATCCAACTCCTTCCCATTCCAATCCTGAGACCCATCCGATAGCATGAGATGTGATATCTCAATGCTTCTAATACCAAACCTGAGATCCTTCCTATAACATGAGATGTGATATCCAAATCCCCTTCCAAACCTGAGACCCTCCCTATAGCATGAGATGTGATATCCAACTCCTTCCAGTTCCAAACCTGAGACCCTTCCTATAGCATGAGATGTGATATCCAACTCCTTCCCATTCCAATCCTGAGACCCTTCCGATAGCATGAGATGTGATATCTCAATGCCTCTAATACCAAACCTGAGATCCTTCCTCTAACATGAAATGTGATATCCAACTCCTTCCCTTTCCAAACCTGAGAGCCTTCCTATAGCATGAGATGTGATATCCAAGTCCTTCCCATTCCAATCCTGAGGCCCTTCCTATAACATGAGATGTGATATCCAACTCCTTCCCATTCCAACCTGAGACCCTTCCTATAGCATGAGATGGGATATCCAACTCCATCCAAATCCAATCCTGAGACCCTTCCGATAGCATGAGATGTGATATCTCAATGCTTCTACCAAACCTGAGACCCATATTATGGCATGAGATGTGATATCCAACTCCTTCCCATTCCAATTCTGAGACCCTTCCTATACCATGAGACTTGATATCTCAATGCTTCTAATACGAAACCTGAGACCCTTCCTATGGCATGAGATGTGATATCTCAATGCTTCTAATAACAAACCTGAGACCCTTCCTATAGAATGAGATGGGATATCCAACTCCTTCCCAATCCAATCCTGAGACCCTTCCTATACCATGAGATGTGTTATCTCAATGCTTCTAATACTAAACCTGAGACCCGTCCTATAACATGAGATGTAATATCCTAATCCTTCCCCTTCCAAGCCTGAGACCCTTCCTTTAGCATGAGATGTGATATCCAACTTCTTCCCATTTCAATCCTGAGACCCTTCCGATAGCATGAGATGTGATATCTCAATGCTTCTAATATGAAACCTGAGACCCTCCCTATAGCATGAGATGTGATATCCAAGTCCTTCCCATTCCAATCCTGAGACCCTTCCTATAACATGAGATGTGATATCTCAATGCTTCTAATACCAAACCTGAGACCCTTCCTATAACATGAGATAGGATATCCAACTCCTTCCCATTCCAATCCCGAGACACTTCCGATAGCAGAGATGTGATATATCAATGCTTATACCAAACCTGAGACCCTTCCTATGACATTAGATGTCATACACTACTCCTTCCCATTCCAATCCTGAGACCCTTCCTATAGCATGAGATGGGATATCCAACTCCTTCCCAATCCAATCCTGAGACCCTTCCTATACCATGAGATGTGATATCTCAATGCTTCTAATACTAAACCTGAGACCCGTCCAATAACATGAGATGTAATATCCTAATCCTTCCCCTTCCAAGCCTGAGACCCTTCCTTTAGCATGAGATGTGATATCCAACTTCTTCCCATTTCAATCCTGAGACCCTTCCGATAGCATGAGGTGTGATATCTCAATGCTTCTAATATGAAACCTGAGACCCTCCCTATAGCATGAGATGTGATATCCAAGTCCTTCCCATTCCAATCCTGAGACCCTTCTTATAACATGAGATGTGATATATCAATGCTTCTAATACCAAACCTGAGACCCTTCCTATAACATGAGATAGGATATCCAACTCCTTCCCATTCCAATCCCGAGACCCTTCCGATAGCAGAGATGTGATATATCAATGCTTATACCAAACCTGAGACCCTTCCTATGACATGAGATGTCATATACTACTCCTTCCCATTCCAATCCTGAGACCCTTCCTATAGCATGAGATGTGATATCTCAATGCTTCTACCAAACCTGAGACCCTTCCTATAGCAAGAGATGTGATATACAAATCCTTCCCATTCCAAACCTGAGACCCTTCCTATAGCATGAGATGTGATATCTGACTCCTTCCCAATCCAAACCTGAGACCCTTCCTATAGCATGAGATGTGATATCCAACTCCTTCCTATTCCAATCCTGAGACCCTTCCTATAGCATGAGACGTGACATCTCAATGCTTCTAATACCAAACCTGAGACCCTTCCTATAGCATGAGATGGGATATCCAACTCCTTCCCATTCCAATCCCGAGACCCTTCCGATAGCAGAGATGTGATATCTCAATGCTTATAATAAACCTGAGACCCTTCCTATGGCATGAGATGTCATATACTTCTCCTTCCCATTCCAATCCTGAGACCCTTCCTATAGCATGAGATGTGATATCTCAATGCTTCTACCAACCTGAGACCCTTCCTATAGCATGAGATGTGATATCCAACTCCTTCCCATTCCAATCCTGAGACCCTTCCTATAGCATGAGATGTGATATCTCAATGCTTCTAATACCAAACCTGATATCCTTCCTATAACATGAGATGTGATATCCAACTCCTTCCTATTCCAATCCTGAGATCCTTCCTATACCATGAGATGTGATATCTCAATGTTTCTCATACCAAACCTGAGGCCCTTCCTATAGCAAGCGATGTGATATACAAATCCTTCCCATTCCAAATCTGAGACCCTTCCTATAGCATGAGCTGTGATATCCGACTCCTTCCCAATCCAATCCTGAGACCATTCCTATAGCATGAGATGTAATATCACAATGCTTGTAATACCAAATCTGAGACCCTTCCTATAGCATGAGATGTGATATCTCAATGCTTATAATACCAAAACTGGGACCCTTCTTAAAGCATGAGATGTGATATCCAACTCCTTCCCTTTCCAAACCTGAGGCCCTTCCTATAGCATATGTGATATCCAACTCCTTCCCATTCCAAACCTGAGACCCATCCTATAGCAAGAATGTAATATCCAACTCCTTCTCATTCCAATCCTGAGACCATTCCTATAGCATGAGATGTGATATCTCAATGCTTCTAATAGCAAACCTGAGATCCTTCCTATGACATGAGATGTGATATCCAATTCCTTCCCATTCCAAACCTGAGACCCTTCCTACAGCATGCGATGTGATTTCTCAATGCTTCTAATACCACACCTGATAACTGTCCAATAACATGAGATGGGATATCCAGATCCTTCCCATTACAAACCTGAGACCCTTCCTATAACATGAGATGGGATATCCAACTCCTTCCCATTCCAATCCTGAGATCCTTACGATAGCAGAGATGTGATATCTCAATGCTTATACCAAACCTGAGACCTTTCCTATGGCATGGATTGACATATACAACTCCTTCCCATTCCAATCCTGAGACCCTTCCTATAGCTTGAGATGTGATACCCAACTCCTTCCCATTCCAATTTGGAGACCCTTCCTATACCATGAGACTTGATATCTCAATGCTTCTAATACCAAACCTGAGACCCTTCCTATATCTTGAGATGTGATATCCAACTCCTTCCCATTCCAACCTGAGACCCTTCCTATAGCATGAGATGGGATATCCAACTCCTTCCAAATCCAATCCTGATACCCTTCCGATAGCATGAGATGTGATATCCCAATGCTTCTACCAAACCTGAGACCCATACTATGGCATGAGATGTGATATCAAACTCCTTCCCATTCCAATCCTGAGACCCTTCCTATAGCTTGAGATGTGATATCCAACTCCTTCCCATTCCAATCCTGAGACCCTTCCTATAGCATGAGATGTGATATCTCAATGCTTATACCAAACCTGAGACCCTTCCTATAGCATGAGATGTGATATCCAACTCCTTCCCATTCCAATCCTGAGACCCTTCCTATAGCATGAGATGTGATATCTCAATGTTTCTAATAAAAAACCTGAGACCCTTCCTATAGCAAGAGATGTGATATCCAAATCCTTCCCATTCCAATCCTGAGATCCTTCCTATAACATGAAATGTGATATCCAATTCCTTCCCATTCCAATCCTGAGACCCTTCCTATACCATGAGATGTGATATCTCAATGCTTCTAATACCAAACCTGGGACCCGTCCTATAACATGAGATATGATATCCAAATCCTTCCCCTTCCAAACCTGAGACCCTTCCTTTAGCATGGGATGTGATATCCAAATCCTTCCCATTCCAATCCTGAAACCCTTCCTATAGCATGAGATGTGATATCTCAATGTTTCTAATAAAAAACCTGAGACCCTTCCTATAGCAAGAGATGTGATATCCAAATCCTTCCCATTTGAATCCTGAGACCCTTCCTATAACATGAGATGTGATATCCAACTCCTTCCCATTCCAACCTGAGACCCTTCCTATAGCATGAGGAGGGATATCCAACTCCTTCCCATTCCAATCCTGAGACCCTTCCTATACCATGAGATGTGATATCTCAATGCTTCTAATACCAAACCTGGGACCCGTCCTATAACATGAGATATGATATCCAAATCCTTCCCCTTCCAAAACTGAGACCCTTCCTTTAGCATGAGATGTGATATCCAAATCCTTCCCATTCCAATCCTGAAACCCTTCCTATAGCATGAGATGTGATATCTCAATGTTTCTAATAAAACAACCTGAGACCCTTCCTATAGCAAGAGATGTGATATCCAAATCCTTCCCATTCCAATCCTGAGACCCTTTCTATAACATGAGATGTGATATCCAACTCCTTCCCATTCCAATTCTGAAACCCTTCCTATAGCATGAGATGTGATATCTCAATGTTTCTAATAAAAAACCTGAGACCCTTCCTATAGCAAGAGATGTGATATCCAAATCCTTCCCATTCCAATCCTGACATCCTTCCTATAACATGAGATGTGATATCCAATTCCTTCCCATTCCAAACCTGAGACCCTTCCTATTGGATGAGATGTGATATCCAACTCCTTCCCATTCCAATCCTGAGACCCTTCCTATACCATGAGATGTGATATCTCAATGCTTCTAATACCAAACCTGGGACCCATCCTATACCATGAGATATGATATCCAAATCCTTCCCCTTCCAAACCTGAGACCCTTCCTTTTGCATGAGATGTGATATCCAAATCCTTCGCTTCCAATCCTGAAACCCTTCCTATAGCATGAGATGTGATATCTCAATGTTTCTAATAAAAAACCTGAGACCCTTCCTATAGCAAGAGATGTGATATCCAAATCCTTCCCATTCCAATCCTGAGTTCCTTCCTATAACATGAGATGTGATATCCAATTCCTTCCCATTCCAAACCTGAGACCCTTCCTATTGGATGAGATGTGATATCCAACTCCTTCCCATTCCAATCCTGAGACCCTTCCTATATCATGAAATGTGATATCTCAATGCTTCTAATACCAAACCTCGGACCCGTCCTATAACATGAGATATGATATCCAAATCCTTCCCCTTCCAAACCTGAGACCCTTCCTTTAGCATGAGATGTGATATCCAAATCCTTCCCATTCCAATCCTGAAACCCTTCCTATAGCATGAGATGTGATATCTCAATGTTTCTAATAAAAAACCTGAGACCCATCCTATAGCAAGAGATGTGATATCCAAACCCTTCCCATTCCAATCCTGAAACCCTTCCTATAGCATGAGATGTGATATCTCAATGTTTCTAATAAAAAACCTGAGACCCTTCCTATAGCAAGAGAAGTGATATCCAAATCCTTCGCATTCCAATCCTGAGACCCTTCCTATAACATGAGATGTGATATCCAAATCCTTCCCCTTCCAAACCTGAGACCCTCCCTTTAGCATGAGATGTGATATCCAACTCCTTCCCATTCCAATCCTGAGACCCTTCCTATACCATGAGATGTGATATCTCAATGCTTCTAATACCAAACCTGGGACCCGTCCTATAACATGAGATATGATATCCAAATCCTTCCCATTCCAAACCTGAGACCCTTCCTTTAGCATGAGATGTGATATCCAACTCCTTCCCATTCCAACCTGAGACCCTTCCTATAGCATGAGATGGGATATCCAACTCCTTCCAAATCCAATCCTGATACCCTTCCGATAGCATGAGATGTGATATCCCAATGCTTCTACCAAACCTGAGACCCATACTATGGCATGAGATGTGATATCAAACTCCTTCCCATTCCAATCCTGAGACCCTTCCTATAGCTTGAGATGTGATATCCAACTCCTTCCCATTCCAATCCTGAGACCCTTCCTATAGAATGAGATGTGATATCTCAATGCTTATACCAAACCTGAGACCCTTCCTATAGCATGAGATGTGATATCCAACTCCTTCCCATTCCAATCCTGAGATCCTTCCTATAGCATGAGATGTGATATCTCAATGTTTCTAATAAAAAACCTGAGACCCTTCCTATAGCAAGAGATGTGATATCCAAATCCTTCCCATTCCAATCCTGAGATCCTTCCTATAACATGAAATGTGATATCCAATTCCTTCCCATTCCAATCCTGAGACCCTTCCTATACCATGAGATGTGATATCTCAATGCTTCTAATACCAAACATGGGACCCGTCCTATAACATGAGATATGATATCCAAATCCTTCCCCTTCCAAACCTGAGACCCTTCCTTTAGCATGGGATGTGATATCCAAATCCTTCCCATTCCAATCCTGAAACCCTTCCTATAGCATGAGATGTGATATCTCAATGTTTCTAATAAAAAACCTGAGACCCATCCTATAGCAAGAGATGTGATATCCAAACCCTTCCCATTCCAATCCTGAAACCCTTCCTATAGCATGAGATGTGATATCTCAATGTTTCTAATAAAAAACCTGAGACCCTTCCTATAGCAAGAGATGTGATATCCAAATCCTTCCCATTCCAATCCTGAGACCCTTCCTATAACATGAGATGTGATATCCAAATCCTTCCCCTTCCAAACCTGAGACCCTCCCTTTAGCATGAGATGTGATATCCAACTCCTTCCCATTCCAATCCTGAGACCCTTCCTATTGGATGAGATGAGATATCCAACTCCTTCCCATTCCATTCCTGAGACCCTTCCTATACCATGAGATGTGATATCTCAATGCTTCTAATACCAAACCTGGGACCCGTCCTATAACATGAGATATGATATCCAAATCCTTCCCCTTCCAAACCTGAGACCCGTCCTTTAGCATGAGATGTGATATCCAAATCCTTCCCATTCCAATCCTGAAACCCTTCCTATAGCATGAGATGTGATATCTCAATGTTTCTAATAAAAGACCTGAGACCCATCCTATAGCAAGAGATGTGATATCCAAATCCTTCCCATTCCAATCCTGAGACCCTTTCTATAACATGAGATGTGATATCCAACTCCTTCCCATTCCAATCCTGAAACCCTTCCTATAGCATGAGATGTGATATCTCAATGTTTATAATAAAAAACCCGAGACCCTTCCTATAACATGAGATGTGATATCCAATTCCTTCCCATTCCAAACCTGAGACCCTTCCTATTGGATGAGATGTGATATCCAACTCCTTCCCATTCCAATCCTGAGATCCTTCCTATATCATGAGATGTGATATCTCAATGCTTCTAATACCAAACCTCGGACCCGTCCTATAACATGAGATATGATATCCAAATACTTCCCCTTCCAAACCTGAGACCCTTCCTTTAGCATGAGATGTGATATCCAAATCCTTCCCATTCCAATCCTGAAACCCTTCCTATAGCATGAGATGTGATATCTCAATGTTTCTAATAAAAAACCTGAGACCCATCCTATAGCAAGAGATGTGATATCCAAACCCTTCCCATTCCAATCCTGAAACCCTTCCTATAGCATGAGATGTGATATCTCAATGTTTCTAATAAAAAACCTGAGACCCTTCCTATAGCAAGAGATGTGATATCCAAATCCTTCCCATTCCAATCCTGAGACCCTTCCTATAACATGAGATGTGATATCCAAATCCTTCCCCTTCCAAACCTGAGACCCTCCCTTTAGCATGAGATGTGATATCCAACTCCTTCCCATTCCAATCCTGAGACCCTTCCTATACCATGAGATGTGATATCTCAATGCTTCTAATACCAAACCTGGGACCCGTCCTATAACATGAGATATGATATCCAAATCCTTCCCCTTCCAATCCTGAAACCCTTCCTATAACATGAGATGTGATATCCAAATCCTTCCCCTTCTAAACCTGAGACCCTCCCTTTAGCATGAGATGTGATATCCAACTCCTTCCCATTCCAATCCTGAGACCCTTCCTATACCATGAGATGTGATATCTCAATGCTTCTAATACCAAACCTGGGACCCTTCCTTTAGCATGAGATGTGATATCCAAATCCTTCCCATTCCAATCCTGAAACCCTTCCTATTGCATGAGATGTGATATCTCATAAAAAAAAACCTGAGACCCTTCCTATAGCAAGAGATGTGATATCCAAATCCTTCCCATTCCAATCCTGACACCCTTTCTATAACATGAGATGTGATATCCAACTCCTTCCCATTCCAATTCTGAAACCCTTCCTATAGCATGAGATGTGATATCTCAATGTTTCTAATAAAAAACCTGAGACCCTTCCTATAGCAAGAGATGTGATATCCAAATCCTTCCCATTCCAATCCTGCCAATCCTGAGATCCTTCCTATAACATGAGATGTGATATCCAATTCCTTCCCATTCCAAACCTTTGACCCTTCCTATTGGATGAGATGTGATATCCAACTCCTTCCCATTCCAATCCTGAGACCCTTCCTATACCATGTGATGTGATATCTCAATGCTTCTAATACCAAACCTCGGACCCGTCCTATAACATGAGATATGATATCAAAATCCTTCCCCTTCCAAACCTGAGACCCTTCCTTTAGCATGAGATGTGATATCCAAATCCTTCCCATTCCAATCCTGAAACCCTTCCTATAGCATGAGATGTGATATCTCAATGTTTCTAATAAAAAACCTGAGACCCATCCTATAGCAAGAGATGTGATATCCAAATCCTTCCCATTCCAATCATGAGACCCTTCCTTTAGCATGAGATGTGATATCCAAATCCTTCCCATTCCAATCCTGAAACCCTTCCTATAGCATGAGATGTGATATCTCAATGTTTCTAATAAAAAACCTGAGACCCTTCCTATAGCAAGAGATGTGATATCCAAATCCTTCCCATTCCAATCCTGAGACCCTTCCTATAACATGAGATGTGATATCCAAATCCTTCCCCTTCTAAACCTGAGACCCTCCCTTTAGCATGAGATGTGATATCCAACTCCTTCCCATTCCAAGCCTGAGACCCTTCTGATAGCATGAGATGTGATATCTCAATGCCTTTAATACCAAACCTGAGATCCTACCTCTAACATGAAATGTGATATCCAACTCCTTCCCTTTCCAAACCTGAGAGCCTTCCTATAGCATGAGATGTGATATCCAAGTCCTTCCCATTCCAATCCTGAGACCCTTCCTATAACATGAGATGTGATATCCAACTCCTTCCCATTCCAACCTGAGACCCTTCCTATAGCATGAGATGGGATATCCAACTCCTTCCAAATCCAATCCTGATACCCTTCCGATAGCATGAGATGTGATATCCCAATGCTTATACCAAACCTGAGACCCATACTATGGCATGATATGTGATATCAAACACCTTCCCATTCCAATCCAGAGGCCCTTCCTATAGCTTGAGATGTGATATCCAACTCCTTCCCATTCCAATCCTGAGACCCTTCCTATAGCATGAGATGTGATATCTCAGTGCCTCTAATACCAAACCTGAGATCCTTCCTCTAACATGAAATGTGATATCCAACTCCTTCCCTTTCCAAACCTGAGAGCCTACCTATAGCATGAGATGTGATATCCAAGTCCTTCCCATTCCAATCCTTAGACCCTTCCTACAGCATGCAATGTGATATCTCAATGATTCTAATACCAAACCTGAGACCCGTCCTATAACATGAGATGGGATATCCAACTCCTTCCCATTCCAATCCTGAGACACTTCCGATAGCAGAGATGTGATATATCAATGCTTATACCAAACCTGAGACGCTTCCTATAACATGAAATGTGATATCCAACTCCTTCCCATTCCAATCCTGAGACCCATCCGATAGCATGAGATGTGATATCTCAATGCTTCTAATACCAAACCTGAGATCCTTCCTATAACATGAGATGTGATATCCAAATCCCCTTCCAAACCTGAGACCCTCCCTATAGCATGAGATGTGATATCCAACTCCTTCCCATTCCAACCTGAGACCCTTCCTATAGCATGAGAAGGGATATCCAACTCCTTCCCATTCCAATCCTGAGACCCTTCCTATACCATGAGATGTGATATCTCAATGCTTCTAATACCAAACCTGGGACCCGTCCTATAACATGAGATATGATATCCAAATCCTTCCCCTTCCAAAACTGAGACCCTTCCTTTAGCATGAGATGTGATATCCAAATCCTTCCCATTCCAATCCTGAAACCCTTCCTATAGCATGAGATGTGATATCTCAATGTTTCTAATAAAACAACCTGAGACCCTTCCTATAGCAAGAGATGTGATATCCAATCCTTCCCATTCCAATCCTGAGACCCTTTCTATAACATGAGATGTGATATCCAACTCCTTCCCATTCCAATTCTGAAACCCTTCCTATAGCATGAGATGTGATATCTCAATGTTTCTAATAAAAAACCTGAGACCCTTCCTATAGCAAGAGATGTGATATCCAAATCCTTCCCATTCCAATCCTGAGATCCTTCCTATAACATGAGATGTGGTATCCAATTCCTTCCCATTCCAAACCTGAGACCCTTCCTATTGGATGAGATGTGATATCCAACTCCTTCCCATTCCAATCCTGAGACCCTTCCTATACCATGAGATGTGATATTTCAATGCTTCTAATACCAAACCTGGGACCCGTCCAATAACATGAGATATGATATCCAAATCCTTCCCCTTCCAAACCTGAGACCCTTCCTTTAGCATGAGATGTGATATCCAAATCCTTCCCATTCCAATCCTGAAACCCTTCCTATAGCATGAGATGTGATATCTCAATGTTTCTAATAAAAGACCTGAGACCCATCCTATAGCAAGAGATGTGATATCCAAATCCTTCCCATTCCAATCCTGAGACCCTTTCTATAACATGAGATGTGATATCCAACTCCTTCCCATTCCAGTCCTGAAACCCTTCCTATAGCATGAGATGTGATATCTCAATGTTTCTAATAAAAGACCTGAGACCCATCCTATAGCAAGAGATGTGATATCCAAATCCTTCCCATTCCAATCCTGAGATCCTTCCTATAACATGAGATGTGATATCCAATTCCTTCCCATTCCAAACCTGAGACCCTTCCTATTGGATGAGACGTGATATCCAACTCCTTCCCATTCCAATCCTGAGACCCTTCCTATATCATGAGATGTGATATCTCAATGCTTCTAATACCAAACCTCGGACCCGTCCTATAACATGAGATATGATATCCAAATCCTTCCCCTTCCAAACCTGAGAACGTTCCTTTAGCATGAGATGTGATATCCAAATCCTTCCCATTCCAATCCTGAAACCCTTCCTATAGAATGAGATGTGATATCTCAATGTTTCTAATAAAAAACCTGAGACCCATCCTATAGCAAGAGATGTGATATCCAAACCCTTCCCATTCCAATCCTGAAACCCTTCCTATAGCATGAGATGTGATATCGCAATGTTTCTAATAAAAAACCTGAGACCCTTCCTATAGCAAGAGATGTGATATCCAAATCCTTCCCATTCTAATCCTGAGACCCTTCCTATAACATGAGATGTGATATCCAAATCCTTCCCCTTCCAAACCTGAGACCCTCCCTTTAGCATGAGATGTGATATCCAACTCCTTCCCATTCCAATCCTGAGACCCTTCCTATACCATGAGATGTGATATCTCAATGCTTCTAATACCAAACCTGGGACCCGTCCTATAACATGAGATATGATATCCAAATCCTTCCCCTTCCAAACCTGAGACCCTTCCTTTAGCATGAGATGTGATATCCAAATCCTTCCCATTCCAATCCTGAAACCCTTCCTATAGCATGAGATGTGATATCTCATAAAGAAAAACCTGAGACCCTTCCTATAGCAAGAGATGTGATATCCAAATCCTTCCCATTCCAATCCTGAGACCCTTTCTATAACATGAGATGTGATATCCAACTCCTTCCCATTCCAATTCTGAAACCCTTCCTATAGCATGAGATGTGATATCTCAATGTTTCTAATAAAAAACCTGAGACCCTTCCTATAGCAAGAGATGTGATATCCAAATCCTTCCCATTCCAATCCTGCCAATCCTGAGATCCTTCCTATAACATGAGATGTGATATCCAATTCCTTCCCATTCCAAACCTTTGACCCTTCCTATTGGATGAGATGTGATATCCAACACCTTCCCATTCCAATCCTGAGACCCTTCCTATACCATGAGATGTGATATCTCAATGCTTCTAATACCAAACCTCGGACACGTCCTATAACATGAGATATGACATCAAAATCCTTCCCCTTCCAAACCTGAGACCCTTCCTTTAGCATGAGATGTGATATCCAAATCCTTCCCATTCCAATCCTGAAACCCTTCCTATAGCATGAGATGTCATATCTCAATGTTTCTAATAAAAAACCTGAGACCCATCCTATAGCAAGAGATGTGATATCCAAATCCTTCCCATTCCAATCCTGAGACCCTTCCTTTAGCATGAGATGTGATATCCAAATCCTTCCCATTCCAATCCTGAAACCCTTCCTATAGCATGAGATGTGATATCTCAATGTTTCTAATAAAAAACCTGAGACCCTTCCTATAGCAAGAGATGTGATATCCAAATCCTTCCCATTCCAATCCTGAGACCCTTCCTATAACATGAGATGTGATATCCAAATCCTTCCCCTTCCAAACCTGAGACCCTCCCTTTAGCATGAGATGTGATATCCAACTCCTTCCCATTCCAAGCCTGAGACCCTTCTGATAGCATGAGATGTGATATCTCAATGCCTTTAATACCAAACCTGAGATCCTTCCTCTAACATGAAATGTGATATCCAACTCCTTCCCTTTCCAAACCTGAGAGCCTTCCTATAGCATGAGATGTGATATCCAAGTCCTTCCCATTCCAATCCTGAGACCCTTCCTATAACATGAGATGTGATATCCAACTCCTTCCCATTCCAACCTGAGACCCTTCCTATAGCATGAGATGGGATATCCAACTCCTTCCAAATCCAATCCTGATACCCTTCCGATAGCATGAGATGTGATATCCCAATGCTTCTACCAAAACTGAGATCCATACTATGGCATGAGATGTGATATCAAACTCCTTCCCATTCCAATCCTGAGACCATTCCTATAGCTTGAGATGTGATATCCAACTCCTTCCCATTCCAATCCTGAGACCCTTCCTATAGCATGAGATGTGATATCTCAGTGCCTCTAATACCGAACCTGAGATCCTTCCTCTAACATGAAATGTGATATCCAACTCCTTCCCTTTCCAAACCTGAGAGCCTACCTATAGCATGAGATGTGATATCCAAGTCCTTCCCATTCCAATCCTTAGACCCTTCCTACAGCATGCAATGTGATATCTCAATGATTCTAATACCAAACCTGAGACCCGTCCTATAACATGAGATGGGATATCCAACTCCTTCCCATTCCAATCCTGAGACACTTCCGATAGCAGAGATGTGATATATCAATGCTTATACCAAACCTGAGACGCTTCCTATAACATGAGATGTGATATCCAACTCCTTCCCATTCCAATCCTGAGACCCATCCGATAGCATGAGAAGTGATATCTCAATGCTTCTAATACCAAACCTGAGATCTTTCCTATAACATGAGATGTGATATCCAAATCCCCTTCCAAACCTGAGACCCTCCCTATAGCATGAGATGTGATATCCAACTCCTTCCAGTTCCAAACCTGAGACCCTTCCTATAGCATGAGATGTGATATCCAACTCCTTCCCATTCCAATCCTGAGACCCTTCCGATAGCATGAGATGTGATATCTCAATGCCTCTAATACCAAACCTGAGATCCTTCCTCTAACATGAAATGTGATATCCAACTCCTTCCCTTTCCAAACCTGAGAGCCTTCCGATAGCATGAGATGTGATATCCAAGTCCTTCCCATTCCAATCCGGAGACCCTTCCTATAACATATAATGTGATATCCAACTCCTTCCCATTCCAACCTGAGACCCTTCCTATAGCATGAGATGGGATATCCAACTCCATCCAAATCCAATCCTGAGACCCTTCCGATAGCATGAGATGTGATATCTCAATGCTTTTACCAAACCTGAGACCCATACTATGGCATGAGATGTGATATCAAACTCCTCCCCATTCCAATCCTGAGACCCTTCCTATAGCTTGAGATGTGATATCCAACTCCTTCCCATTCTAATTCTGAGACCCTTCCTATACCATGAGACTTGATATCTCAATGCTTCTAATACGAAACCTGAGACCCTTCCTATAGCATGAGATGTGATATCTCAATGCTTCTAATACCAAACCTGAGACCCTTCCTATAGCATGAGATGGGATATCCAACTCCTTCCCAATCCAATCCTGAGACCCTTCCTATACCATGAGATGTGATATCTCAATGCTTCTAATACTAAACCTGAGACCCGTCCTATAACATGAGATGTAATATCCTAATCCTTCCCCTTCCAAGCCTGAGACCCTTCCTTTAGCATGAGATGTGATATCCAAGTCCTTCCCATTCCAATCCTGAGACCCTTCCTATAACATGAGATGTGATATCTCAATGCTTCTAATACCAAACCTGAGACCCTTCCTATAACATGAGATAGGATATCCAACTCCTTCCCATTCCAATCCCGAGACCCTTCCGATTGCAGTGATGTGATATATCAATGTTTATACCAAACCTGAGACCCTTCCTATGACATGAGAAGTCATATACTACTCCTTCCCATTCCAATCCTGAGACCCTTCCTATAGCATGAGATGTGATATCTCAATGCTTCTACCAAACCTGAGACCCTTCCTATAGCATGAGATGTGATATCCAACTCCTTCCCATTCCAATCCTGAGACCCTTCCTATAGCATGAGATGTGATATCTCAATGCTTATACCAAACCTGAGACCCTTCCTATTGCATGAGTTGTGATATCCAACCCCTTCCCATTCCAATCCTGAGACCCTTCCTATAGCATGAGATGTGATATCTCAATGTTTCTAATAAAAAACCTGAGACCCTTCCTATAGCAAGAGATGTGATATCCAAATCCTTCCCATTCCAATCCTGAGATCCTTCGTTTAACATGCGATGTGATATCCAATTCCTTCCAATTCCAAACCTGAGACCCTTCCTTTTGGATGAGATGTGATATCCAACTCCTTCCCATTCCAATCCTGAGACCCTTCCTATACCATGAGATGTGATATCTCAATGCTTCCAATACCAAATCTGGGACCCGTCCTATAACATGAGATATGATATCCAAATCCTTCCCCTTCCAAACCTGAGACCCTTCCTTTAGCATGAGATGTGATATCCAAATCCTTCCCATTCCAATCCTGAAACCCTTCCTATAGCATGAGATGTGATATCTCAATGTTTCTAATAAAAAATCTGAGACCCTTCCTATAGCAAGAGATGTGATATCCAAATCCTTCCCATTTGAATCCTGAGACCCTTCCTATAACATGAGATGTGATATCCGACTCCTTCCCATTCCAACCTGAGACCCTTCCTATAGCATGAGAAGGGATATCCAACTCCTTCCCATTCCAATCCTGAGACCCTTCCTATACCATGAGATGTGATATCTCAATGCTTCTAATACCAAACCTGGGACCCGTCCTATAACATGAGATATGATATCCAAATCCTTCCCCTTCCAAACCTGAGACCCTTCCTTTAGCATGAGATGTGATATCCAAATCGTTCCCATTCCAATCCTGAAACCCGTCCTATAGCATGAGATGTGGTATCTCAATGTTTCTAATAAAAAAAACATGAGACCCTTCCTATAGCAAGAGATGTGATATCCAAATCCCTCCCATTCCAATCCTGAGACCCTTTCTATAACATGAGATGTGATATCCAACTCCTTCCCATTCCAATTCTGAAACCCTTCCTATAGCATGAGATGTGATATCTCAATGTTTCTAATAAAAAACCTGAGACCCTTCCTATAGCAAGAGATGTGATATCCAAATCCTTCCCATTCCAATCCTGTGATCCTTCCTATAGCATGAGATGTGATATCTAAATCCTTCCCATTCCAATCCTGAAACCCTTCCTATAGCATGAGATGTGATATCTCAATGTTTCTAATAAAAAACCTGAGACCCTTCCTATAGCAAGAGATGTGATATCCAAATCCTTCCCATTCCAATCCTGAGACCCTTCCTATAACATGAGATGTGATATCCAAATCCTTCCCCTTCCAAACCTGAGACCCTCCCTTTAGCATGAGATGTGATATCCAACTCCTTCCCATTCCAAGCCTGAGACCCTTCTGATAGCATGAGATGTGATATCTCAATGCCTTTAATACCAAACCTGAGATCCTTTCTCTAACATGAAATGTGATATCCAACTCCTTCCCTTTCCAAACCTGAGAGCCTTCCTATAGCATGAGATGTGATATCCAAGTCCTTCCCATTCCAATCCTGAGACCCTTCCTATAACATGAGATGTGATATCCAACTCCTTCCCATTCCAACCTGAGACCCTTCCTATAGCATGAGATGGGATATCCAACTCCTTCCAAATCCAATCCTGATACCCTTCCGATAGCATGAGATGTGATATCCCAATGCTTCTACCAAAACTGAGATCCATACTATGGCATGAGATGTGATATCAAACTCCTTCCCATTCCAATCCTGAGACCCTTCCTATAGCTTGAGATGTGATATCCAACTCCTTCCCATTCCAATCCTGAGACCCTTCCTATAGCATGAGATGTGATATCTCAGTGCCTCTAATACCGAACCTGAGATCCTTCCTCTAACATGAAATGTGATATCCAACTCCTTCCCTTTCCAAACCTGAGAGCCTACCTATAGCATGAGATGTGATATCCAAGTCCTTCCCATTCCAATCCTTAGACCCTTCCTACAGCATGCAATGTGATATCTCAATGATTCTAATACCAAACCTGAGACCCGTCCTATAACATGAGATGGGATATCCAACTCCTTCCCATTCCAATCCTGAGACACTTCCGATAGCAGAGATGTGATATATCAATGCTTATACCAAACCTGAGACGCTTCCTATAACTTGAGATGTGATATCCAACTCCTTCCCATTCCAATCCTGAGACCCATCCGATAGCATGAGAAGTGATATCTCAATGCTTCTAATACCAAACCTGAGATCTTTCCTATAACATGAGATGTGATATCCAAATCCCCTTCCAAACCTGAGACCCTCCCTATAGCATGAGATGTGATATCCAACTCCTTCCAGTTCCAAACCTGAGACCCTTCCTATAGCATGAGATGTGATATCCAACTCCTTCCCATTCCAATCCTGAGACCCTTCCGATAGCATGAGATGTGATATCTCAATGCCTCTAATACCAAACCTGAGATCCTTCCTCTAACATGAAATGTGATATCCAACTCCTTCCCTTTCCAAACCTGAGAGCCTTCCTATAGCATGAGATGTGATATCCAAGTCCTTCCCATTCCAATCCGGAGACCCTTCCTATAACATATAATGTGATATCCAACTCCTTCCCATTCCAACCTGAGACCCTTCCTATAGCATGAGATGGGATATCCAACTCCATCCAAATCCAATCCTGAGACCCTTCCGATAGCATGAGATGTGATATCTCAATGCTTTTACCAAACCTGAGACCCATACTATGGCATGAGATGTGATATCAAACTCCTCCCCATTCCAATCCTGAGACCCTTCCTATAGCTTGAGATGTGATATCCAACTCCTTCCCATTCTAATTCTGAGACCCTTCCTATACCATGAGACTTGATATCTCAATGCTTCTAATACGAAACCTGAGACCCTTCCTATAGCATGAGATGTGATATCTCAATGCTTCTAATACCAAACCTGAGACCCTTCCTATAGCATGAGATGGGATATCCAACTCCTTCCCAATCCAATCCTGAGACCCTTCCTATACCATGAGATGTGATATCTCAATGCTTCTAATACTAAACCTGAGACCCGTCCTATAACATGAGATGTAATATCCTAATCCTTCCCCTTCCAAGCCTGAGACCCTTCCTTTAGCATGAGATGTGATATCCAAGTCCTTCCCATTCCAATCCTGAGACCCTTCCTATAACATGAGATGTGATATCTCAATGCTTCTAATACCAAACCTGAGACCCTTCCTATAACATGAGATAGGATATCCAACTCCTTCCCATTCCAATCCCGAGACCCTTCCGATAGCAGTGATGTGATATATCAATGTTTATACCAAACCTGAGACCCTTCCTATGACATGAGATGTCATATACTACTCCTTCCCATTCCAATCCTGAGACCCTTCCTATAGCATGAGATGTGATATCTCAATGCTTCTACCAAACCTGAGACCCTTCCTATAGCATGAGATGTGATATCCAACTCCTTCCCATTCCAATCCTGAGACCCTTCCTATAGCATGAGATGTGATATCTCAATGCTTATACCAAACCTGAGACCCTTCCTATTGCATGAGTTGTGATATCCAACCCCTTCCCATTCCAATCCTGAGACCCTTCCTATAGCATGAGATGTGATATCTCAATGTTTCTAATAAAAAACCTGAGACCCTTCCTATAGCAAGAGATGTGATATCCAAATCCTTCCCATTCCAATCCTGAGATCCTTCGTTTAACATGCGATGTGATATCCAATTCCTTCCAATTCCAAACCTGAGACCCTTCCTTTTGGATGAGATGTGATATCCAACTCCTTCCCATTCCAATCCTGAGACCCTTCCTATACCATGAGATGTGATATCTCAATGCTTCCAATACCAAATCTGGGACCCGTCCTATAACATGAGATATGATATCCAAATCCTTCCCCTTCCAAACCTGAGACCCTTCCTTTAGCATGAGATGTGATATCCAAATCCTTCCCATTCCAATCCTGAAACCCTTCCTATAGCATGAGATGTGATATCTCAATGTTTCTAATAAAAAATCTGAGACCCTTCCTATAGCAAGAGATGTGATATCCAAATCCTTCCCATTTGAATCCTGAGACCCTTCCTATAACATGAGATGTGATATCCGACTCCTTCCCATTCCAACCTGAGACCCTTCCTATAGCATGAGAAGGGATATCCAACTCCTTCCCATTCCAATCCTGAGACCCTTCCTATACCATGAGATGTGATATCTCAATGCTTCTAATACCAAACCTGGGACCCGTCCTATAACATGAGATATGATATCCAAATCCTTCCCCTTCCAAACCTGAGACCCTTCCTTTAGCATGAGATGTGATATCCAAATCGTTCCCATTCCAATCCTGAAACCCGTCCTATAGCATGAGATGTGGTATCTCAATGTTTCTAATAAAAAAAACATGAGACCCTTCCTATAGCAAGAGATGTGATATCCAAATCCCTCCCATTCCAATCCTGAGACCCTTTCTATAACATGAGATGTGATATCCAACTCCTTCCCATTCCAATTCTGAAACCCTTCCTATAGCATGAGATGTGATATCTCAATGTTTCTAATAAAAAACCTGAGACCCTTCCTATAGCAAGAGATGTGATATCCAAATCCTTCCCATTCCAATCCTGTGATCCTTCCTATAGCATGAGATGTGATATCTAAATCCTTCCCATTCCAATCCTGAAACCTTTCCTATAGCATGAGATGTGATATCTCAATGTTTCTAATAAAAAACCTGAGACCCATCCTATAGCAAGAGATGTGATATCCAAATCCTTCCCATTCCAATCCTGAGACCCATTCTATAACATGAGATGTGATATCCAACTCCTTCCCATTCCAATTCTGAAACCCTTCCTATAGCATGAGATGTGATATCTCAATGCTTCTAATACCAAACATGGGACCCGTCCTATAACATGAGATATGATATCCAAATCCTTCCCCTTCCAAACCTGAGACCCTTCCTTTAGCATGAGATGTGATATCCAAATCCTTCCCATTCCAATCCTGAAACCCTTCCTATAGCATGAGATGTGATATCTCAATGTTTCTAATAAAAAACCTGAGACCCGTCCTATAGCAAGAGATGTGATTTCCAAATCCTTCCCATTCCAATCCTGAGACCCTTTCTATAACATGAGATGTGATATCCAACTCCTTCCCATTCCAATCCTGAAACCCTTCCTATAGCATGAGATGTGATATCTCAATGTTTCTAATGAAAAACCTGAGACCCTTCCTATAGCAAGAGATGTGATATCCAAATCCTTCCCATTCCAAACCTGAGACCCTTCCTATTGGATGAGATGTGATATCCAACTCCTTCCCATTCCAATCCTAAGATCCTTCCTATACCATGAGATGTGATATCTCAATGCTTCTAATACCAAACCTCGGACCCGTCCTATAACATGAGATATGATATCCAAATCCTTCCCCTTCCAAACCTGAGACCCTTCCTTTAGCATGAGATGTGATATCCGAATCCTTCCCATTCCATTCCTGAAACACTTCCTATAGCATGAGATGTGATATCTCAATGTTTCTAATAAAAAACCTGAGACCCATCCTATAGCAAGAGATGTGATATCCAAATCCTTCCCATAACAATCCTGAGACCCTTCCTTTAGCATGAGATGTGATATCCAAATCCTTCCCATTCCAATCCTGAAACCCTTCCCATAGCATGAGATGTGATATCTCAATGTTTCTAATAAAAAACCTGAGACCCTTCCTATAGCAAGAGATGTGATATCCAAATCCTTCCCATTCCAATCCTGAGACCCTTCCTATAACATGAGATGTGATATCCAAATCCTTCCCCTTCCAAACCTGAGACCCTCCCTTTAGCATGAGATGTGATATCCAACTCCTTCCCATTCCAAGCCTGAGACCCTTCTGATAGCATGAGATCTGATATCTCAATGCCTCTAATACCAAACCTGAGATCCTACCTCTAACATGAAATGTGATATCCAACTCCTTCCCTTTCCAAACCTGAGAGCCCTCCTATAGCATGAGATGTGATATCCAAGTCCTTCCCATTCCAATCCTGAGACCCTTCCTATAACATGAGATGTGATATCCAACTCCTTCCCATTCCAACCTGAGACCCTTCCTATAGCATGAGATGTGATATCCAACTCCTTCCCATTCCAATCCTGAGACCCTTCCATAGCATGAGATGTGATATCTCAATGCCTCTAATACCAAACCTGAGATCCTTCCTCTAATATGAAATGTGATATCCAACTCCTTCCCTTTCCAAACCTGAGAGCCTACCTATAGCATGAGATGTGATATCCAAGTCCTTCCCATTCCAATCCTTAGACCCTTCCTACAGCATGCGATGTGATATCTCAATGATTCTAATACCAAACCTGAGACCCGTCCTATAACATGAGATGGGATATCCAACTCCTTCCCATTCCAATCCTGAGACACTTCCGATAGCAGAGATGTGATATCTCAATGCTTATACCAAACCTGAGACGCTTCCTATAACATGAGATGTGATATCCAACTCCTTCCAGTTCCAAACCTGAGACCCTTCCTATAGCATGAGATGTGATATCCAACTCCTTCCCATTCCAATCCTGAGACCCATCCGATAGCATGAGATGTGATATCTCAATGCTTCTAATACCAAACCTGAGATCCTTCCTATAACATGAGATGTGATATCCAAATCCCCTTCCAAACCTGAGACCCTCCCTATAGCATGAGATGTGATATCCAACTCCTTCCCATTCCAATCCTGAGACCCTTCCGATAGCATGAGATGTGATATCTCAATGCCTCTAATACCAAACCTGAGATCCTTCCTCTAACATGAAATGTGATATCCAACTCCTTCCCTTTCCAAACCTGAGAGCCTTCCTATAGCATGAGATGTGATATCCAAGTCCTTCCCATTCCAATCCTGAGACCCTTCCTATAACATGAGATGTGATATCCAACTCCTTCCCATTCCAACCTGAGACCCTTCCTATAGCATGAGATGGGATATCCAACTCCATCCAAATCCAATCCTGAGACCCTTCCGATAGCATGAGATGTGATATCTCAATGCTTTTACCAAACCTGAGACCCATACTATGGCATGAGATGTGATATCAAACTCCTTCCCATTCCAATCCTGAGACCCTTCCTATAGCTTGAGATGTGATATCCAACTCCTTCCTATTCCAATTCTGAGACCCTTCCTATACCATGAGACTTGATATCTCAATGCTTCTAATACTAAACCTGAGACCCTTCCTATAGCATGAGATGTGATATCTCAATGCTTCTAATACCAAACCTGAGACCCTTCCTATAGCATGATATGGGATATCCAACTCCTTCCCAATCCAATCCTGAGACCCTTCCTATACCATGAGATGTGATATCTCAATGCTTCTAATACTAAACCTGAGACCCATCCTATAACATGAGATGTAATATCCTAATCCTTCCCCTTCCAAGCCTGAGACCCTTCCTTTAGCATGAGATGTGATATCCAACTCCTTCCCATTCCAATCCAGAGACCCTTCCGATAGCATGAGATGCGATATCTCAATGCTTCTAATATGAAACCTGAGACCCTCCCTATAGCATGACATGTGATATCACCCTCTTATGAGAAGAGGGTGGTTTTCAGTGCTTTGCGGAAGGCTAGGAGGGAGGGCTCACTGCGGATGGTGGGAGGTAGGGCATTCCAGTGAGTGGGTGCGAGATAGGGGAAGCTGGATCCACCTGCTCTGGATCTTTTTACTAGTGGCACAGAGAGCATGTTGGTGTAGGTTGATCTTGTTGGTCTTGTAGAGGCGACGGAGTGGATTCTTTGTGAGAGGTAATCGGGGGCAGTGAGATGGATGCATTTGTGTGTCAGTGTGAGCGCTTTGAAAATTATTCTCTCCTTTATTGGGAGCCAGTGGGCTAGTTTTCTGGCTTCCGAGATGTGGTCCCTTTTGGCAATACCTTGGGCTGCTCGGAGAGCACTATTCTGGATGACTTGTAGCCTCTCCAAGTTTCTTTTTGGGGTTCCTAGGAAGAGTATGTTGCAGTAGTCTAGCCTGGAGCCGGTGATGGCTCTGGCTATGTTTGTGCAGTTCTCTTTGGAGAGGAAAGGCCTGACTGCGCTGATAAGTTTAGCATGATATGCGGCTGAGGAGGCAATGGCGTTGACTTGTCTGTCCATGGAGAGGTTAGAGTCTAGATAGACTCCAAGAGTTTTGACTGAGTCTGAAACAGGTATTTTGATGGTGTCGATGGTGAAGTGACTGAATTGGGAGTCAAGTTTTTTTAGCGTTTCTGGGGAACCTACCAGTAGGAGTTCTGTCTTGTCAGAGTTGAGGCATAGTCCATTGTCTGCCATCCAGGCTTGGATGGTGTTGTAGAGGTTGTTAAGGGTCATGGAGTCAGTGTCGTAGTTGCCTGTGAGGGTAAGGAGGATCTGGGTATCGTCCGCGTAGTTAGTGTAGGATATACCCATAGCGTCGAGGATGAGGAAGAGGGGTCGTGTGAAGATGTTGTAGAGTGTGGGGGAGAGGCATGAGCCTTGAGGCACGCCAAAGAGTATGGTAGTGGGTGAGGCAGAGGCTAGGTCGGAGAATACTTGCATGGTTCTGTCTTGTAGGAAGGATTTGATCCATGCTGTGGCGTCAGGGGAGAACTTGGCAGTGAAGGAGAGATGATGGCAAAGGACGTCATGATCTACGAGATCGAACGCTGCAGATAAGTCAAGGAGTAGGAGAAGAGCTGATTTGCCCATGTCTCTGGCATCGTCCATTTGGTTTTTCAGGTCAAGTAGGGCGGTTTCAGTCCCATGTCTAGGGCGGAAGCCAGATTGGCGGAGTCCCAGGAGTTTGTTTTCTTCGATGTAGTGCTGAACCTGCAGATAGGCTGCTTTGTCGAGTATTTTGAGGAGGAAAGGGACAGTGGTGATGGGTCTATAGTTGTTGGGGGAGGTGGGATCGAGAGTTGGTTTTTTTAAGAGGGGGCGGACCCATGCTTCCTTGAGGGAGGTGGGGACTTTCCCTGTTGCGAAGGAGGCATTAACAAATGCTGTCAGGAAGGGAGCAAGTGCTTCAGTGCAGTCCTTGATGAGAGTGGCTGGGCAGGCATCACCTTTACAGTTGGATGCTTTGATGTTGCACCAGGCTTTGTCTTTGGTGAAGTTCTGGGGGGTGGGAGTAGGAGTCTCTAGCTCCCTAAAAATTGCAAAGATTTCTTTTGTGCTGGATTGGGCTTCCGAAATTCTGGATTCAAAAGATTTGATAGCTTTTTTGTACTCCGTGGAGCAGGCTTTAAAGATCAGCTTGTCTTTGTCAGTGTGGGACGTTTGCCACTGAGTAAGCACATATCATGCTATAGGAAGGGTCTCAGGATTGGAATGGGAAGGAGTTGGATATCACATCTCATGCTAAAGGAAAGGTCTCAGGTTTGGAAGGGGAAGGATTTGGATCTCACATATGTTTTAGGACGGGTCTCAGGTTTGGTATTAGAAGCATTGAGATATCACATCTCATGGTATAGGAAGGGTCTCGGGATTGGAATGGGAAGGAGTTTGATATCACATCTCATGCCATAGTATGGGTCTCAGGTTTGGTAGAAGCATTGGGATATCACATCTCATGCTATCGGAAGGGTATCAGGATTGGATTTGGAAGGAGTTGGATATCCCATCTCATGCTATAGGAAGGGTCTCAGGTTGGAATGGGAAGGAGTTGGATATCACATCTCAAGCTATAGGAAGGGTCTCAGGATTGGAATGGGAAGGAGTTTGATATCACATCTCATGCCATAGTATGGCTCTCAGGTTTGGAAAGGGAAGGAGTTGGATATCACATTTCATGTTAGAGGTAGGATCTCAGGTTTGGTATTAGAGGCATTGAGATATCACATCTCATGCTATCGGAAGGGTCTCAGGATTGGAATGGGAAGGAGCTGGATATCACATCTCATGCTAAAGGAAGGGTCTCAGTTTTGGAAGGGGAAGGATTTGGATATCACATCTCATGTTATAGGACGGGTCTCAGGTTTGGTATTAGAAGCATTGAGATATCACACCTCATGGTATAGGAAGGGTTTACGGATTGGAATGGGGAGGAGTTGGATATCATATTAGCATGAGATGTGATATCCAACTCTTTCCCATTCCAATCCTGAGACCCTTCCGATACCATGAGATGTGATATCCAAATCCTTCCCATTCCAATCCAATTCTAATACTAAACCTGAGACCCGTCCTATAACATGAGATGTAATATCCTAATCCTTCCCCTTCCAATCCTGAGACCCTTCCTATAGCATGAGATATGATGTCCAACTCCTTCCCATTCCAATCCAGAGACCCTTCCGATAGCATGAGATGTGATATATCAATGCTTCTAATATGAAACCTGAGACCCTCCCTATAGCATGAGATGTGATATCCAAGTCCTTCCCATTCCAATCCTGAGACCCTTCCTATAACATGAGATGTGATATCTCAATGCTTCTAATACCAAACCTGAGACCCTTCCTATAACATAAGATAGGATATCCAACTCCTTCCCATTCCAATCCCGAGAACCTTCCGATAGCAGAGATGTGATATATCAATGCTTATACCAAACCTGAGACCCTTCCTATGACATGAGATGTCATATACTACTCCTTCCCATTCCAATCCTGAGACCCTTCCTATAGCATGAGATGTGATATCTCAATGCTTCTACCAAACCTGAGACCCTTCCTATAGCATGAGATGTGATATCCAACTCCTTCCCATTCCAATCCTGAGACCCTTCCTATAGCATGAGATGTGATATCTCAATGCTTCTAATACCAAACCTGATATCCTTCCTATAACATGAGATGGGATATCCAACTCCTTCCCATTCCAATCCTGAGATCCTTTCTATACAATGAGATGTGATATCTCAATGTTTCTCTTACCAAACCCGAGGCCCTTCCTATAGCAAGAGATGTGATATCCGAATCCTTCTCAATCCAATCCTGAGACCCTTCCTATAGCGTGAGCTGTGATATCCGACTCCTTCCCAATCCAATCCTGAGACCCTTCCTATAGCATGAGATGTAATATCACAATGCTTGTAATACCAAATCTTAGACCCTTCCTATAGCATGAGATGTGATATCTCAATGCTTCTAATACCAAAACTGAGACCCTTCTTAAAGCATGAGATGTGATATCCAACTCCTTGCCGTTCCAAACCTGAAGCCCTTCCTATAGCATATGTGATATGCAACTCCTTTCCATTCCAAACCTGAGACCCATCCTAAAGCAAGAATGTAATATCCAACTCCTTCTCATTCCAATCCTGAGACCATTCCTATAGCATGAGATGTGATATCTCAATGCTTCTAATAGCAAACCTGAGATCCTTCCTATGACATGAGATGTGATATCCAATTCCTTCCCATTCCAAACCTGAGACCCTTCCTACAGCATGCGATGTGATATCTCAATGCTTCAAATACCACACCTGAGACCCGTCCAATAACATGAGATGGGATATCCAAGTCCTTCCCATTCCAATCCTGAGACCCTTCCTATAGCATGAGATGTGATATCTCAATGCTTCTAATACCAAACCTGAGACCCTTCCTATAACATGAGATGGGATATCCAACTCCTTCCCATTCCAATCCTGAGACACTTCCGATAGCAGAGATGTGATATCTCAATGCTTATACCAAACCTGAGACCTTTCCTATGGCATGAGATGTCATATACAACTCCTTCCCATTCCAATCCTGAGACCCTTCCTATAGCTTGAGATGTGATACCCAACTCCTTCCCATTCCAATTCTGAGACCCTTCCTATACCATGAGACTTGATATCTCAATGCTTCTAATACCAAACCTGAGACCCTTCCTATGGCTTGAGATGTGATATCCAACTCCTTCCCATTCCAACCTGAGACCCTTCCTATAGCATGAGATGGGATATCCAACTCCTTCCAAATCCAATCCTGATACCCTTCCGATAGCATGAGATGTGATATCCCAATGCTTCTACCAAACCTGAGACCCATACTATGGCATCAGATGTGATATCAAACTCCTTCCCATTCCAATCCTGAGACCCTTCCTATAGCTTGAGATGTGATATCCAACTCCTTCCCATTCCAATCCTGAGACCCTTCCTATAGCATGAGATGTGATATCTCAATGCTTATACCAAACCTGAGACCCTTCCTATAGCATGACATGTGATATCCAACTCCTTCCCATTCCAATCCTGAGACCCTTCCTAGAGCATGAGATGTGATATCTCAATGCCTCTAATACCAAACCTGAGTTCCTTCCTCTAACATGAAATGTGATATCCAACTCCTTCCCTTTCCAAACCTGAGAGCCTACCTATAGCATGAGATGTGATATCCAAGTCCTTCCCATTCCAATCCTTATACCCTTCCTACAGCATGCGATGTGATATCTCAATGCTTATACCAAACCTGAGACCCTTCCTATAGCATGAGATGTGATATCTCAATGCCTCTAATACCAAACCTGAGATCCTTCCTCTAACATGAAATGTGATATCCAACTCCTTCCCTTTCCAAACCTGAGAGCCTACCTATAGCATGAGATGTGATATCCAACTCCTTCCCATTCCAATCCTGAGACACTTCCAATAGCAGAGATATGATATCTAAATGCTTATACCAAACCTGAGACGCTTCCTATAACATGAGATGTGATATCCAACTCCTTCCAGTTCCAAACCTTAAACCCTTCCTATAGCATGAGATGTGATATCCAACTCCTTCCCATTCCAATCCTGAGACCCATCCAATAGCATGAGAGGTGATATCTCAATGCTTCTAATACCAAACCTGAGATCCTTCCTATAACATGAGATGTGATATCCAAATCACCTCCCAAACCTGAGACCCTCCCTATAGCATGAGATGTGATATCCAACTCCTTCCCATTCCAATCCTGAGACCCTTCCAATAGCATGAGATGTGATATCCAAGTCCTTCCCATTCCAATCCTGAGACCCTTCCTATAACATGAGATGTGATATCCAACTCCTTCCCATTCCAACCTGAGACCTTTCCTATAGCATGAGATGGGATATCCAACTCCATCCAAATCCTATCCTGAGACCGTACCGATAGCATGAGATGTGATATCTCAATGCTTCTACCAAACCTGAGACCCATACTATGGCATGAGATGTGATATCAAACTCCTTCCCATTCCAATCCTGAGACCCTTCCTATAGCTTGAGATGTGATATCCAACTCCTTCCCATTCCAATTCTGAGACCCTTCCTATACCATGAGACTTGATATCTCAATGCTTCTAATATGAAACCTGAGACCCTTCCTATAGCATGAGATGTGATATCCAATTCCTTCCCATTCCAAACCTGAGACCCTTCCTACAGCATGCGATGACATATCTCAATGCTTCTAATACCAAACCTGAGACCCGTCCTATAACATGAGATGGGATATCCAACTCCTTCCCATTCCAAATCTGAGACCCTTCGTATAGCATGAGATGTGATATCTCAATGCTCCTAATACCAAACCTGGATCCTTCCTATAGCATGAGATGTGATATAAAACTCCTTCCCATTCCAATCCTGCGTCCCTTCCTATAGCATGAGATTTGATATCTCTATGTTTCTACTACCAAACCTGAGACCTTTCCTATAACATGATACGTGATATCCAACTCCTTCCCATTCCAATCCTGAGACTCTTCCTATAGCATGAGATGTGATATCTCAATGCTTCTACCAAACCTGAGACCCTTCCTATAGCATGAGATGTGATATCCAACTCCTTCCCATTCCAATCCTCAGACACTTTCTATAGCATGAGATGTGATATCTCAATGATTCTAATACCAAACCAGAGACCCTTCCTATGGCATGAGATTTGATATCACACTCCTTCCCATTCCAATCCTGAGACCCTTCCTATAGCATGAGATATGATATCCAACTCCTCCCCATTCCAATCCGGAAACCCTTCCTATACCATGAGGTGTGATATCTCAATACTTCTAATACCAAACCTGAGACCCGTCCTATAACATGAGATGTGATATCCAAATCCTTCCCCTTCCAAAACTGAGACCCTTCTTTAGCATGAGATGTGATATCCAGCTCCTTCCCATTCCAATCATGAGACCCTTCCGATAGCATGAGATGTGATATCTCAATGCTTCTAATATCAAAACTGAGACCCTCCTTATAGCATGAGATGTGATATCTAAGTCCTTCCCATTCCAATCCTGAGATCCTTCCTATAGCAGAGATGTGATATCTCAATGCTTATACGAAACCTGAGACCCTTCCTATAGCATGAGATGGGATATCCAACTCCTTCCAAATCCAATCCTGATACCCTTCCGATAGCATGAGATGTGATATCCCAATGCTTCTACCAAACCTGAGACCCATACTATGGCATGAGATGTGATATCAAACTCCTTCCCATTCCAATCCTGAGACCCTTCCTATAGCTTGAGATGTGATATCCAACTCCTTCCCATTCCAATCCTGAGACCCTTCCTATAGCATGAGATGTGATATCTCAATGCTTATACCAAACCTGAGACCCTTCCTATAGCATGACATGTGATATCCAACTCCTTCCCATTCCAATCCTGAGACCCTTCCTAGGGCATGAGATGTGATATCTCAATGCCTCTAATACCAAACCTGAGTTCCTTCCTCTAACATGAAATGTGATATCCAACTCCTTCCCTTTCCAAACCTGAGAGCCTACCTATAGCATGAGATGTGATATCCAAGTCCTTCCCATTCCAATCCTTAGACCCTTCCTACAGCATGCGATGTGATATCTCAATGCTTATACCAAACCTGAGACCCTTCCTATAGCATGAGATGTGATATCTCAATGCCTCTAATACCAAACCTGAGATCCTTCCTCTAACATGAAATGTGATATCCAACTCCTTCCCTTTCCAAACCTGAGAGCCTACCTATAGCATGAGATGTGATATCCAACTCCTTCCCATTCCAATCCTGAGACACTTCCAATAGCAGAGATATGATATCTAAATGCTTATACCAAACCTGAGACGCTTCCTATAACATGAGATGTGATATCCAACTCCTTCCAGTTCCAAACCTGAGACCCTTCCTATAGCATGAGATGTGATATCCAACTCCTTCCCATTCCAATCCTGAGACCCATCCGATAGCATGAGAGGTGATATCTCAATGCTTCTAATACCAAACCTGAGATCCTTCCTATAACATGAGATGTGATATCCAAATCACCTTCCAAACCTGAGACCCTCCCTATAGCATGAGATGTGATATCCAACTCCTTCCCATTCCAATCCTGAGACCCTTCCAATAGCATGAGATGTGATATCTCAATGCCTCTAATACCAAACCTGAGATCCTTCCTCTAACATGAAATGTGATATCCAACTCCTTCCCTTTCCAAACCTGAGAGCCTTCCTATAGCATGAGATGTGATATCCAAGTCCTTCCCATTCCAATCCTGAGACCCTTCCTATAACATGAGATGTGATATCCAACTCCTTCCCATTCCAACCTGAGACCTTTCCTATAGCATGAGATGGGATATCCAACTCCATCCAAATCCTATCCTGAGACCGTACCGATAGCATGAGATGTGATATCTCAATGCTTCTACCAAACCTGAGACCCATACTATGGCATGAGATGTGATATCAAACTCCTTCCCATTCCAATCCTGAGACCCTTCCTATAGCTTGAGATGTGATATCCAACTCCTTCCCATTCCAATTCTGAGACCCTTCCTATACCATGAGACTTGATATCTCAATGCTTCTAATATGAAACCTGAGACCCTTCCTATAGCATGAGATGTGATATCCAATTTCTTCCCATTCCAAACCTGAGACCCTTCCTACAGCATGCGATGGCATATCTCAATGCTTCTAATACCAAACCTGAGACCCGTCCTATAACATGAGATGGGATATCCAACTCCTTCCCATTCCAAATCTGAGACCCTTCGTATAGCATGAGATGTGATATCTCAATGCTTCTAATACCAAACCTGGATCCTTCCTATAGCATGAGATGTGATATAAAACTCCTTCCCATTCCAATCCTGCGTCCCTTCCTATAGCATGAGATTTGATATCTCAATGTTTCTACTACCAAACCTGAGACCTTTCCTATAACATGAGACGTGATATCCAACTCCTTCCCATTCCAATCCTGAGACTCTTCCTATTGCATGAGATGTGATATCTCAATGCTTCTACCAAACCTGAGACCCTTCCTATAGCATGAGATGTGATATCCAACTCCTTCCCATTCCAATCCTCAGACACTTTCTATAGCATGAGATGTGATATCTCAATGATTCTAATACCAAACCAGAGACCCTTCCTATGGCATGAGATTTGATATCACACTCCTTCCCATTCCAGTCCTGAGACCCTTCCTATAGCATGAGATATGATATCCAACTCCTCCCCATTCCAATCCGGAAACCCTTCCTATACCATGAGGTGTGATATCTCAATACTTCTAATACCAAACCTGAGACCCGTCCTATAACATGAGATGTGATATCCAAATCCTTCCCCTTACAAAACTGAGACCCTTCTTTAGCATGAGATGTGATATCCAGCTCCTTCCCATTCCAATCATGAGACCCTTCCGATAGCATGAGATGTGATATCTCAATGCTTCTAATATCAAAACTGAGACCCTCCTTATAGCATGAGATGTGATATCTAAGTCCTTCCCATTCCAATCCTGAGATCCTTCCTATAGCAGAGATGTGATATCTCAATGCTTATACGAAACCTGAGACCCTTCCTATGGCATGAGATGTGATATACAAATCCTTCCCATTCCAAACCAGAGACCCTTCCTATAGCGTGAGCTGTGATATCCGACTCCTTCCCAATCCAATCCTGAGACTGTCATGCCTTCGGGTCGTTCCTCCGGCCATGTCCCGTCACCCAGTCTTGTAACCCGTCTCTCCCATTCACCTGTCTCCCGGGGCTCACGCAGGCAACCCAGTTTGGCTCGCGCGCTGGCAAGACAAACGCCATACGCCTTACAGTCGCGGTTGCGGCCGTTTCTCCATTGGCAGTTGCCATGGAGATTAGGCCACCGCTCGAGCAGTAACACACTCGCTCGTATCGTTGTGGCCCGATCACGTGACTCGATTACACAGTCATGTGCCCCAGGTTCGCGGTCACGTGACTCCGTTTAGTGTCATGTGACCAGGAAGAAGATGGTATTTAAACGGTGCAGTGCCTGTACACCACGCTTCACAGCTGGTTTACTTGGAGACTCTGTTTGGCTTGCTTACCCATGTTGCTTACCTGGCTTCCTTGGACCTAGCTTTTGTTTTCTGGACTTCTTGTGGATCGCGCTCGGCTATTGCTACGTCTGCTCTTCTGCTCATTACGGCTCCTGACCCCGGACTGAACTACGGACTTCCTCTGGATCGTGCTTTTTGTTCTTCCATTGGTTTGGACGGCTCTTCCTGGCTTCAGTCCTTTTTTCTGCTCAACGGACCTCTCTTGGGCCTCCCTGATTGCACCTCTGCACGGTTGGTCTCACTTCCCAGTTGGTGGCTGTCATCTAATTACCTGGGGCCCTTCTACAATACAGACACTCTCCAGGTGGAGACTGGCGAAGACCATCCAGACCTATCCCTTAGGGTGGGTCCTTTGCCTACGTGAGTCCCGGAACCATCCTCCCGTTCAGGTTCACCATCCCTTTCATCAAATCCTCGGTAAGACTCTGATTGCCTTCTGACTAATACATGTAGTATCCTGTCTGCTTGGTATATAATCATTGCCTTTTTTCACAGCTGCCTTGGGGTTCCTAGTACTTCGGTTCCGGCTCCGGATCTTCTCCACCTGTGGCCTCAAAGGTTGCACAGGGAGTGAATTAGTGATTCTCCCTGTGCGGCACTTGGGGACGGAGGTCTCCTATATCTTCACGACTCTCAACGCAAAACAGACTGTGAAGCCTGTCGTGTAAAATATGGAGGGTGCCGCTGAAGACCCCCTGGCCGCTGTCATCAAAGCAATCACGGTACTACGGGCCGACATGGTGGCTGCTAATACAGCAGTCCATCAGCGTCTTGACCTGTTACAGAGCGCCCAACATCCCTTACCCGCGGACCCGGAGCTCGGAGACGCCACTCCAGCACCGGTATCCCTTGCACACCCAATCCCGACTCCCTGGCTCCCGTTCCGGTGGTCCTGCCCTCTCCCTTTCCTTTGGCTGCCCCAGAAAAGTTCCATGGGGACCCGAGGAAGTTTAGGACTTTCCTTAACCAGTGTAAGTTTCACTTTTTGTGTCAACCCCTTGCTTTTCCTGATCCTACCACCAAGGCGGCATTCACTCTATCTCACCTAGCCGGCACGGCTGCTGCTTGGTCAAACCCGCTGTTAGAAACCGATCATCCTGCCCTCTATGATTTCGACCAGTTAGTATCAGAGATGTCCCGAGTATTCGACACCAGGTATAAAGCACAACTGAACTGCTGGACCTGTCCCAGGGTAAGGGCTCCCTCATTGAGTACATTACACGATTTAACCAACTGGCAGCAGAGACCTCATGGCCCGAAAGCAAAAGATCGGTTGTGTTCTATAGATGGCTAAGCAGCCCTATGAAAGTCGCCTTGGCTATGGTACCGTCTCTACCAGTTCAGTTCCCGGCCCTGGTGGACTTGGCTCTCCAAGTGGACGCACGGCGCTCTGAACGCAGGGCTGAGGCCGGGTTTTCCCAGACTGCCAGCTCTGCCGTCTCGTCGTCTTCCTCTGAGTCCACCGGTGAGCCTATGCAAATAGGGGGTGTTAGGAGTCCCATCACCTCGAGAGAGAGGGAGCGCAGAAGGGCTGAGAACGCCTGCTTTTACTGCGGCTTGGGGGGGCATTTTGTGAAGGCGTGTCCCCGGAGACCCAGACCCAAGAAACAGGGTTTTCATCCAGCTTGATCCTAAATACGGGGGTAGGATCGAGTTCTCCATGCCCTTCCCCGAATCTCACTCCATCGTTTGGTCGAATCAGGCCTATTCAAGTAGAAGCCACCATACAGCCTGCCCCTGGTATCATCCACCCCGTGCAGATCATTATTGATTCCGGGGCCTCCGGGAACTATATTGATATCACTCTAGCCCAGACACTGAACCTACCTCTGATCAACAAACCCCGACCCGAACCGGTTCAAGCAGTCGAGGGGACAGAACTTGCTTCTGGTCCCATTAAGCAACAGACCACCCCCCTCGTCCTGACCATCCAATCAGTCCATAAGGAAACCCTCCACTTTGATTTGATATCCATGCCTCAGTTCGGCGTCATAATAGGAATGCCATGGTTACGGGAACACAACCCGCATATCGATTGGGGAACGGGACACATACATTTCGAATCCGAGCTCTGTCAAAACTTCTGCCTCCCCGTGGACAGAGAGGCAGACACCCCAGCATTAGCTCTTGGTGCTGTTGCCCAACTCTCGATACTGGGCAACGACATTCCCCCTGCCTCGCATATAGTGGGTTTAGTCACCACTCACATCCCTGTGGTTTATCAGGATTACAGAACGCTATTCGATCAGGGCTCCTCTGAAGTACTCCCTCCTCACCGCCCCTATGACTGTCCGATTGACTTGGTTCCCGGGGCCTTGGTTCCCTCAGGCCGCATCTATTCTTTGTCCCTATCGGAGGACCTGACTCTTAAGGAGTACATCGATAAAGCGCTGCGTCTGGGTCACATACGACCGTCTAAGTCATCTGCAGCTAGCCCCATATTCTTCATGCCTAAAAAAGAGGGCGACCTTCGTCCTTGTGTGGATTATCGTCGGCTCAATGCCGTCACGGTTAAGAACCGCTACCCGATTCCACTCATCTCTTCTCTTTTGGACCGGTTAACCCATGCCTCCATATATACCAAGTTGGATTTGCGGGGGGCCTATAACCTCGTCCGCATCCGAAAGGGAGACGAATGGAAGACCGCCTTCTGTACGCGGTATGGCCTTTATGAGTATACGGTCATGCCCTTCGGCCTATGCAACGCCCCGGCCACTTTTCAGCATTTCATGAACGACATCTTCTCGGACATATTGGACACGTTTGTGGTGGTGTATCTTGATGATATACTCGTCTTCTCTCACACTCTGAAAGAACACATACAACATGTACGAGAAGTGTTGTCCCGGCTGCAAAAACACTCGTTGTTTGTTAAACCCGAAAAATGTTTGTTCCATGTGACTAACGTGGAATTCCTAGGGTTTAACATCACACCTGGTGGTCTGGCCATGAATCACACCAAAGTACGGGCGATCCTCGAATGGCCAACACCAAAGACCATAAAGACCTTGCAATCCTTCTTGGGTTTCGCTAATTTTTATCGGCGCTTTATCTCTGGGTTCTCTTCTCTCGTGTCCCCTCTCACGTCCCTTACCAGTCCTCTTGTTCCATTCAAGTGGCAGGAGATACACCAGCAGGCCTTCGAGGCGTTGAAGAACGCCTCTACCACTGCCCCTGTGCTCCAGCACCCCGGCCCTGACCAGCCTTACGTCGTTGAGGCTGATGCCTCTTCTTTTGCATTGGGGGCAATCCTGTCACAAGCCTGTCCCGCTACAGGGCGGCTTCATCCTGTAGCCTTCCATTCACGCAAGTTCAGCCCCGCAGAAACCCACTATACCGTAACCGAAAAAGAGCTACTGGCGGTAATGGACGCCTTCCGAACCTGGCGTCATCACCTGTTGGGGGCCAAACATAAGGTTACGGTATACACAGACCACAGGAACTTGCAAGACCTGGCAGCCCTGAAATGCGTAAACAGTAGACAGGTCAGATGGCACCTGTTCTTCGCCGCTTTTGACTTCCAGATTAAACATCGCTCTGGTTCAGAGCATAGCAAGACCGACGCTTTGTCTCGCTCCCCTGGGGGGGTTTCGTTACCGGTGTTTCCTGACACGCTCTTACCCCGGGGGCATGTTGTCTGCACATGTACACCCCCTCTGGCACTACTAGAAGGGATTCGTTCTTGGGTTCAAAAGCACCCCGATCAGCTGTCGGAAGGGGATCCCACTTATCACAACGGTCTGCCGTATGTACAGGACCGCCTAGTTTTCCCTTCCACTGACACCAGAAACCTAGCCCTGGAGTGGTCCCATGATGCCCCGATCAACGGTCACCCTGGCCAGGCCCGTACCTTGGACCTCTTGAAACGCTGGTGTTGGTGGCCTTCCATGAGACGTGACGTGGGCTGTTACGTAGACTCATGCTCAGTCTGTGCTCAGGGCAAACATCGTAGGGGTCGTCCATTGGGGCTTCTGCGACCCTTACCCGTGCCACCAAAGCCTTGGCACACCCTGACCATGGATTTCGTAACCGATTTACCCAGGATCCAGGGCTACGACACCGTATGGGTAGTGGTTGATGTCTTCACCAAGATGGCCCGTTTCATCCCTTGTCATGGTATCCCGTCTGCCCCTACCTTGGCCAAGCTCTTCTTTGATACCATTTTCTGTCTATACGGCCTTCCCTCTGTCCTTGTGTCCGATCGAGACTCTCAGTTCACATCCCGTTTCTGGCGTGCCTTGACCGCTTTGCTAGGTATCGATGCACGGTTCTCCTCCGCATACCACCCAGAAACCGATGGCCAGACCGAGAGAACAAATCAGTCCATGGAACAATATCTGCGTTGTTTGATGCTGCAACAACAATCGACCTGGTTGCAGAACATACGTTATGCTGAATTCGCCTACAACAACGCTACACACTCTTACACTGGTTTCTCTCCGTTCTACGCCATGTATGGCCAACATCCCCGAGTCCTCCCTGTCCCCGACATTTCACCCACCGAGAACCCTGCCGCAGCAGCCTGCGTTCGGGATATGTCAGCCCTCCATGCCCAGGTCCTCGTTCATCTGCAGGAGGCACAGGCATCCATGAAGGCCTCCACAGACGCTAGGCGTACCATGGCCCCTTTGTATCCCGTTGGTTCCCGGGTTTGGTTGTCCTCCCGACATCTCCGCTTGAAGGGCTGTCGCAAACTGTTGCCCCGTTTTGTGGGTCCTTATGTTGTTTCCCGAGTCATCAATCCGGCGGCCTATCGCCTAGTTCTCCCTTCCTCTTGGCGGGTACATCCTGTGTTCCATACCTCCCTCCTCAAGCCCTGCCCGTCCTCGACACGTCTTCGCCCCTCTCCTGCCCCTGTTTCCCTGGATGCGCCTGATGTTTTCGAGGTCTCGGACATTCTGGGGTCCTGTTTCCTTCGGGGTCGCCTGCAGTACCTGGTCGATTGGTTGGGTTTTGGTCAGGAGGAGCGTACCTGGGTCTCTGCCTCGGATGTCCATGCCCCCTGGTTGGTTGCTCGGTTTCATCGGGAGCATCCTTCCTGCCCACGGGGTCGTGGGCCTTTGGGGGGGGGCTCTGTCATGCCTTCGGGTCGTTCCTCCGGCCATGTCCCGTCACCAGTCTTGTAACCCGTCTCTCCCATTCACCTGTCTCCCGGGGCTCACGCAGTCAACCCAGTTTGGCTCGCGCGCTGGCAAGACAAACGCCATACGCCTTACAGTCGCGGTTGCGGCCGTTTCTCCATTGGCAGTTGCCATGGAGATTAGGCCACCGCTCGAGCAGTAACACACTCACTCGATTACACGGTCATGTGCCCCAGGTTCGCGGTCACGTGACTCTGTTTAGTGTCATGTGACCAGGAAGAAGATGGTATTTAAACAGTGAAGTGCCTGTACACCACGCTTCACAGCTGGTTTACTTGGAGACTCTGTTTGGCTTGCTTACCCATGTTGCTTACCTGGCTTCCTTGGACCTAGCTTTTGTTTTCTGGACTTCTTGTGGATCGCGCTCGGCTATTGCTACGTCGGCTCTTCTGCTCATTACGGCTCCTGACCCCGGACTGAACTACGGACTTCCTCTGGATCGTGCTTTTTGTTCTTCCATTGGTTCGGACGGACCTTTTTTCTGCTCAACGGACCTCTCTTGGGCCTCCCTGATTGCACCTCTGCACGGTTGGTCTCACTTCCCAGTTGGTGGCTGTCATCTGATTACCTGGGGCCCTTCTACAATAAAGACACTCTCCAGGTGGAGACTGGCAAAGACCATCCGGACCTATCCCTTAGGGTGGGTCCTTTGCCTACGTGAGTCCCGGAACCATCCTCCCGTTCAGGTTCACCATCCCTTTCATCAAATCCTTGGTAAGACTCTGATTGCCTTCTGACTAATACATGTAGTATCCTGTCTGCTCGGTATATAATCATTGCCTTTTTTCACAGCTGCCTTGGGGTTCCTAGTACTTCGGTTCTGGCTCCGGATCTTCTCCACCTGTGGCCTCAAAGGTTGCACAGGGAGTGAATTAGTGATTCTCCCTGTGCGGCACTTGGGGACGGAGGTCTCCTATATCTTCACGACTCTCAACGCAAAACAGAGACCCTTCCTATAGCATGAGATGGAATATCACAATGCTTGTAATACCAAACCTGAGACCCTTCCTATAGCATGAGATGTGATATCTCAATGCTTCTAATACCAAAACTGAGACCCTTCTTAAAGCATGAGATGTGATATCCAACTCCTTCCCGTTCCAAACCTGAGGCCCTTCCAATTGCATATGTGATATCCAACTCCTTCCCATTCCAAACCTGAGACCCATCCTATAGCAAGAATGTAATATCCAACTCCTTCTCATTCCAATCCTGAGACCATTCCTATAGCATGAGATGTGATATCTCAATGCTTCTAATAGCAAACCTGAGATCCTTCCTATGACATGAGATGTGGTATCCAATTCCTTCCCATTCCAAACCTGAGACCCTTCCTACAGCATGCGATGTGATATCTCAATGCTTCTAATACCACACCTGAGACCCATCCAATAACATGAGATGGGATATCCAAGTCCTTCCCATTCCAATCCTTAGACCCTTCCTATAGCATGAGATGTGATATCTCAATGCTTCTAATACCAAACCTGAGACCCTTCCTATAACATGAGCTGGGATATCCAACTCCTTCCCATTCCAATCCTGAGACCCTTCCTATAGCATGAGATGTGTTATCTCAATGCTTCTACCAAAACTGAGACCCTTCCTTTAGCATGAGATGTGATATCCAACTCCTTCCCATTCCAATCCTGAGACCCTTCCTATAGCATGAGATGTGACATCTCAATGCTTCTAATACCAAACCTGAGATCCTTCCAATAGCATGAGATGTGATATCTCAATGCTTCTAATACCAAACCTGAGATCCTTCCTAAAACATGAGATGTGATATCCAAATCCGTCCACTTCCAAACCTGAGACCCTCCCTTTAGCATGAGATGTGATATCCGATCCTTCCCATTCCAATCCTGAGACCCTTCTGATAGCATGAGATGTGATATCTCAATGCTTCTAAAACCAAACATGAGAACCATCCTATAACATGAGATGAGAAATCCAAATCATTCCCTTTCCAAAACTGAGACCCTTCCGATAGCATGAGATGTGATATCTCAATGCTTCTAAAACCAAACATGAGAACCATCCTATAACATGAGATGAGAAATCCAAATCATTCCCTTTCCAAAACTGAGACCCTTCCGATAGCATGAGATGTGATATCTCAATGCTTCTAAAACCAAACATGAGAACCATCCTATAACATGAGATGTGAAATCCAAATCATTCCCTTTCCAAACCTGAGACCCTTCCTATAACTTGAGATGTGATATCAAACTCCTTCCCATTCCAATCCTGAGATAGCTTGAGAGGTGCTATCCAACTCCTTCCCATTCCAATCCCGAGACCCTTCCTATACCATGAGATGTGATATCTCAATGCTTCTAATACCAAACCTGAGACCCGTCCTAAAACATATGTGAGATCCAAATCCTTCCCCTTCCAAACCTGAGACCTTTCCTTTAGCATGAGATGTGATATCCAACTCCTTCCCATTCCAATCCTGAGACCCTTCCTATAGCATGATATGTGATATCTCAATGCTTCTAATACCAAACCTGAGATCCTTCCTATAACATGAGATGTGTATCCAACTCCTTCCCATTCCAAACCTGAGACCCTTCCTATAGCATGAGATGTGATATCCGACTCTTTCCCGATCCAATCCTGAGACCCTTCCTATAGCATGAGATGTAATATCACAATGCTTGTAATACCACACCTGAGTCCCTTCATATAGCATGAGATGTGATATCCAACTCCTTCCTATTCCAATTCTGAAACCCTTCCTATAGTATGAGACGTGACATCCCAATGCTTCTAATACCAAACCTGAGACCCTTCCTATAACATGAGATGTGATATCCAATTCCTTCCCATTCCAAACCTGAGACCCTTCCTATTGGATGAGATGTGGTAACCAACTCTTTCCCATTCCAATCCTGAGACCCTTCCTATAGCATGAGATGTGATATCTCAATGTTTCTAATAAAAAACCTGAGACCCTTCCTATAGCATGAGATGTGATATCCAATTCCTTCCCATTCCAAACCTGAGACCCTTCCTATTGGATGAGATGTGATATCCAACTCCTTCCCATTCCAACCTGAAACCCTTCCTATAGCATGAGATGGGATATCCAACTCCTTCCAAATCCAATCCTGATACCCTTCCGATAGCATGAGATGTGATATCCCAATGCTTCTACCAAACCTGAGACCCATACTATGGCATGAGATGTGATATCAAACTCCTTCCCATTCCAATCCTGAGACCCTTCCTATAGCTTGAGATGTGATATCCAACTCCTTCCCATTCCAATCCTGAGACCCTTCCTATAGCATGAGATGTGATATCTCAATGCTTATACCAAACCTGAGACCCTTCCTATAGCATGAGATGTGATATCCAATTCCTTCCCATTCCAAACCTGAGACCCTTCCTACAGCATGCGATGGCATATCTCAATGCTTCTAATACCAAACCTGAGACCCGTCCTATGACATGAGATGGGATATCCAACTCCTTCCCATTCCAAATCTGAGACCCTTCGTATAGCAGGAGATGTGATATCTCAATGCTTCTAATACCAAACCTGGATCTTTCCTATAACATGAGATGTGATATAAAACTCCTTCCCATTCCAATCCTGTGTCCCTTCCTATAGCATGAGATTTGATATCTCAATGTTTCTACTACCAAACCTGAGACCTTTCCTATAACATGAGACGTGATATCCAACTCCTTCCCATTCCAATCCTGAGACTCTTCCTATAGCATGAGATGTGATATCTCAATGCTTCTACCAAACCTGAGACCCTTCCTATAGCATGAGATGTGATATCCAACTCCTTCCCATTCCAATCCTCAGACACTTTCTATAGCATGAGATGTGATATCTCAATGATTCTAATACCAAACCAGAGACCCTTCCTATGGCATGAGATTTGATATCACACTCCTTCCCATTCCAATCCTGAGACCCTTCCTATAGCATGAGATATGATATCCAACTCCTCCCCATTCCAATCCGGAAACCCTTCCTATACCATGAGGTGTGATATCTCAATACTTCTAATACCAAACCTGAGACCCGTCCTATAACATGAGATGTGATATCCAAATCCTTCCCCTTCCAAAACTGAGACCCTTCTTTAGCATGAGATGTGATATCCAGCTCCTTCCCATTCCAATCCTGAGACCCTTCCGATAGCATGAGATGTGATATCTCAATGCTTCTAATATCAAAACTGAGACCCTCCTTATAGCATGAGATGTGCTATCTAAGTCCTTCCCATTCCAATCCTGAGATCCTTCCGATAGCAGAGATGTGATATCTCAATGCTTATACGAAACCTGAGACCCTTCCTATGGCATGAGATGTGATATACAAATCCTTCCCATTCCAAACCAGAGACCCTTCCTATAGCGTGAGCTGTGATATCCGACTCCTTCCCAATCCAATCCTGAGACTGTCATGCCTTCGGGTCGTTCCTCCGGCCATGTCCCGTCACCCAGTCTTGTAACCCGTCTCTCCCATTCACCTGACTCCCGGGGCTCACGCAGGCAACCCAGTTTGGCTCGCGCGCTGGCAAGACAAACGCCATACGCCTTACAGTCGCGGTTGCGGCCGTTTCTCCATTGGCAGTTGCCATGGAGATTAAGCCACCGCTCGAGCAGTAACACACTCGCTCGTATCGTTGTGGCCCGATCACGTGACTCGATTACACAATCATGTGCCCCAGGTTCGCGGTCACGTGACTCCGTTTAGTGTCATGTGACCAGGAAGAAGATGATATTTAAACGGTGCAGTGCCTGTACACCACGCTTCACAGCTGGTTTACTTGGAGACTCTGTTTGGCTTGCTTACCCATGTTGCTTACCTGGCTTCCTTGGACCTAGCTTTTGTTTTCTGGACTTCTTGTGGATCGCGCTCGGCTATTGCTACGTCGGCTCTTCTGCTCATTACGGCTCCTGACCCCGGACTGAACTACGGACTTCCTCTGGATCGTGCTTTTTGTTCTTCCATTGGTTCGGACGGCTCTTCCTGGCTTCAGACCTTTTTTCTGCTCAACGGACCTCTCTTGGGCCTCCCTGATTGCACCTCTGCACAGTTGGTCTCACTTCCCAGTTGGTGGCTGTCATCTAATTACCTGGGGCCCTTCTACAATACAGACACTCTCCAGGTGGAGACTGGCGAAGACCATCCAGACCTATCCCTTAGGGTGGGTCCTTTGCCTACGTGAGTCCCGGAACCATCCTCCCGTTCAGGTTCACCATCCCTTTCATCAAATCCTCGGTAAGACTCTGATTGCCTTCTGACTAATACATGTAGTATCCTGTCTGCTTGGTATATAATCATTGCCTTTTTTCACAGCTGCCTTGGGGTTCCTAGTACTTCGGTTCTGGCTCCGGATCTTCTCCACCTGTGGCCTCAAAGGTTGCACAGGGAGTGAATTAGTGATTCTCCCTGTGCGGCACTTGGGGACGGAGGTCTCCTATATCTTCACGACTCTCAACGCAAAACAGACTGTGAAGCCTGTCGTGTAAGATATGGAGGGTGCCGCTGAAGACCCCCTGGCCGCTGTCATCCAAGCAATCACGGTACTACGGGCCGACATGGTGGCTGCTAATACAGCAGTCCATCAGCGTCTTGACCTGTTACAGAGCGCCCAACATCCCTTACCCGCGGACCCGGAGCTCGGAGACGCCACTCCAGCACCGGTATCCCTTGCACACCCAATCCCGACTCCCTCGGCTCCCGTTCCGGTGGTCCTGCCCTCTCCCTTTCCTTTGGCTGCCCCAGAAAAGTTCCATGGGGACCCGAGGAAGTTTAGGACTTTCCTTAACCAGTGTAAGTTGCACTTTTTGTGTCGACCCCTTGCTTTTCCTGATCCTACCACCAAGGCGGCATTCACTCTATCTCACCTAGCCGGCACGGCTGCTGCTTGGGCAAACCCGCTGTTAGAAACCGATCATCCTGCCCTCTATGATTTCGACCAGTTAGTATCAGAGATGTCCCGAGTATTCGACACCAGGTATAAAGCACAATCCCATGATCTAGAACTGCTGGACCTGTCCCAGGGTAAGGGCTCCCTCATTGAGTACATTACACGATTTAACCAACTGGCAGCAGAGACCTCATGGCCCGAAAGCAAAAGATCGGTTGTGTTCTATAGATGGCTAAGCAGCCCTATGAAAGACGCCTTGGCTATGGTACCGTCTCTACCAGTTCAGTTCCCGGCCCTGGTGGACTTGGCTCTCCAAGTGGACGCACGGTGCTCTGAACGCAGGGCTGAGGCCGGGTTTTCCCAGACTGCCAGCTCTGCCGTCTCGTCGTCTTCCTCTGAGTCCACCGGTGAGCCTATGCAAATAGGGGGTGTTAGGAGTCCCATCACCTCGAGAGAGAGGGAGCGCAGAAGGGCTGAGAACGCCTGCTTTTACTGCGGCTTGGGGGGGCATTTTGTGAAGGAGTGTCCCCGGAGACCCAGACCCAAGAAACAGGGTTTTCATCCAGCTCGATCCTAGATACGGGGGTAGGATCGAGTTCTCCATGCCCTTCCCCGAATCTCACTCCATCGTTTGGTCGAATCAGGCCTATTCAAGTAGAAGCCACCATACAGCCTGCCCCTGGTATCATCCACCCCGTGCAGATCATTATTGATTCCGGGGCCTCCGGGAACTATATTGATATCACTCTAGCCCAGACACTGAACCTACCTCTGATCAACAAACCCCGACCCGAACCGGTTCAAGCAGTCGAGGGGACAGAACTTGCTTCTGGTTCCATTAAGCAACAGACCACCCCCCTCGTCCTGACCATCCAATCAGTCCATAAGGAAACCCTCCACTTTGATTTGATATCCATGCCTCAGTTCGGCGTCATAATAAGAATGCCTTGGTTACGGGAACACAACCCGCATATCGATTGGGGAACGGGACACATACATTTCGAATCCGAGCTCTGTCAAAACTTCTGCCTCCCCGTGGACAGAGAGGCAGACACCCCACCATTAGCTCTTGGTGCTGTTGCCCAACTCTCGATACTGGGCAACGACATTCCCCCTGCCTCGCATATAGTGGGTTTAGTCACCACTCACATCCCTGTGGTTTATCAGGATTACAGAACGCTATTCGATCAGGGCTCCTCTGAAGTACTCCCTCCTCACCGCCCCTATGACTGTCCGATTGACTTGGTTCCCGGGGCCTTGGTACCCTCACGCCGCATCTATTCTTTGTCCCTATCGGAGGACCTGACTCTTAAGGAGTACATCGATAAAGCGCTGCGTCTGGGTCACATACGACCGTCTAAGTCATCTGCAGCTAGCCCCATATTCTTCATGCCTAAAAAAGAGGGCGACCTTCGTCCTTGTGTGGATTATCGTCGGCTCAATGCCGTCACGGTTAAGAACCGCTACCCGATTCCACTCATCTCTTCTCTTTTGGACCGGTTAACCCATGCCTCCATATATACCAAGTTGGATTTGCGGGGGGCCTATAACCTCGTCCGCATCCGAAAGGGAGACGAATGGAAGACCGCCTTCTGTACGCGGTATGGCCTTTATGAGTATACGGTCATGCCCTTCGGCCTATGCAACGCCCCGGCCACTTTTCAGCATTTCATGAACGACATCTTCTCGGACATATTGGACACGTTTGTGGTGGTGTATCTTGATGATATACTCGTCTTCTCTCACACTCTGAAAGAACACATACAACATGTACGAGAAGTGTTGTCCCGGCTGCAAAAACACTCGTTGTTTGTTAAACCCGAAAAATGTTTGTTCCATGTGACTAACGTGGAATTCCTAGGGTTTAACATCACACCTGGTGGTCTGGCCATGAATCACACCAAAGTACGGGCGATCCTCGAATGGCCAACACCAAAGACCATAAAGACCTTGCAATCCTTCTTGGGTTTCGCTAATTTTTATCGGCGCTTTATCTCTGGGTTCTCTTCTCTCGTGTCCCCTCTCACGTCCCTTACCAGTCCTCTTGTTCCATTCAAGTGGCAGGAGATACACCAGCAGGCCTTCGAGGCGTTGAAGAACGCCTCTACCACTGCCCCTGTTCTCCAGCACCCCGGCCCTGACCAGCCTTACGTCGTTGAGGCTGATGCCTCTTCTTTTGCATTGGGGGCAATCCTGTCACAAGCCTGTCCCGCTACAGGGCGGCTTCATCCTGTAGCCTTCCATTCACGCAAGTTCAGCCCCGCAGAAACCCACTATACCGTAACCGAAAAAGAGCTACTGGCGGTAATGGACGCCTTCCGAACCTGGCGTCATCACCTGTTGGGGGCCAAACATAAGGTTACGGTATACACAGACCACAGGAACTTGCAAGACCTGGCAGCCCTGAAATGCGTAAACAGTAGACAGGTCAGATGGCACCTGTTCTTCGCCGCTTTTGACTTCCAGATTAAACATCGCTCTGGTTCAGAGCATAGCAAGGCCGACGCTTTGTCTCGCTCCCCTGGGGGGGTTTCGTTACCGGTGTTTCCTGACACGCTCTTACCCCGGGGGCATGTTGTCTGCACATGTACACCCCCTCTGGCACTACTAGAAGGGATTCGTTCTTGGGTTCAAAAGCACCCCGATCAGCTGTCGGAATGGGATCCCACTTATCACAACGGTCTGCCGTATGTACAGGACCGCCTAGTTTTCCCTTCCACTGACACCAGAAACCTAGCCCTGGAGTGGTCCCATGATGCCCCGATCAACGGTCACCCTGGCCAGGCCCGTACCTTGGACCTCTTGAAACGCTGGTGTTGGTGGCCTTCCATGAGACGTGACGTGGGCTGTTACGTAGACTCATGCTCAGTCTGTGCTCAGGGCAAACATCATAGGGGTCGTCCATTGGGGCTTCTGCGACCCTTACCCGTGCCACCAAAGCCTTGGCACACCCTGACCATGGATTTCGTAACCGATTTACCCAGGATCCAGGGCTACGACACCGTATGGGTAGTGGTTGATGTCTTCACCAAGATGGCCCGTTTCATCCCTTGTCATGGTATCCCGTCTGCCCCTACCTTGGCCAAGCTCTTCTTTGATACCATTTTCTGTCTATACGGCCTTCCCTCTGTCCTTGTGTCCGATCGAGACTCTCAGTTCACATCCCGTTTCTGGCGTGCCTTGACCGCTTTGCTAGGTATCGATGCACGGTTCTCCTCCGCATACTACCCAGAAACCGATGGCCAGACCGAGAGAACAAATCAGTCCATGGAACAATATCTGCGTTGTTTGATGCTGCAACAACAATCGACCTGGTTGCAGAACATACGTTATGCTGAATTCGCCTACAACAACGCTACACACTCTTACACTGGTTTCTCTCCGTTCTACGCCATGTATGGCCAACATCCCCGAGTCCTCCCTGTCCCCGACATTTCACCCACCGAGAACCCTGCCGCAGCAGCCTGCGTTCGGGATATGTCAGCCCTCCATGCCCAGGTCCTCGTTCATCTGCAGGAGGCACAGGCATCCATGAAGGCCTCCACAAACGCTAGGCGTACCATGGCCCCTTTGTATCCCGTTGGTTCCCGGGTTTGGTTGTCCTCCCGACATCTCCGCTTGAAGGGCTGTCGCAAACTGTTGCCCCGTTTTGTGGGTCCTTATGTTGTTTCCCGAGTCATCAATCCGGCGGCCTATCGCCTAGTTCTCCCTTCCTCTTGGCGGGTACATCCTGTGTTCCATACCTCCCTCCTCAAGCCCTGCCCGTCCTCGACACGTCTTCGCCCCTCTCCTGCCCCTGTTTCCCTGGATGCGCCTGATGTTTTCGAGGTCTCTGACATTCTGGGGTCCCGTTTCCTTCGGGGTCGCCTGCAGTACCTGGTCGATTGGTTGGGTTTTGGTCCGGAGGAGCGTACCTGGGTCTCTGCCTCGGATGTCCATGCCCCCCGGTTGGTTGCTTGGTTTCATCGAGAGCATCCTTCCTGCCCACGGGGTCGTGGGCCTTTGGGGGGGGGCTCTGTCATGCCTTCGGGTCGTTCCTCCGGCCATGTCCCGTCACCAGTCTTGTAACCCGTCTCTCCCATTCACCTGTCTCCCGGGGCTCACGCAGTCAACCCAGTTTGGCTCGCGCGCTGGCAAGACACACGCCATACGCCTTACAGTCACGGTTGCGGCCGTTTCTCTATTGGCAGTTGCCATGGAGATTAGGCCACCGCTCGAGCAGTAACACACTCACTCGATTACACGGTCATGTGCCCCAGGTTCGCGGTCACGTGACTCTGTTTAGTGTCATGTGACCAGGAAGAAGATGGTATTTAAACAGTGCAGTGCCTGTACACCACGCTTCACAGCTGGTTTACTTGGAGACTCTGTTTGGCTTGCTTACCCATGTTGCTTACCTGGCTTCCTTGGACCTAGCTTTTGTTTTCTGGACTTCTTGTGGATCGCGCTCGGCTATTGCTACGTCGGCTCTTCTGCTCATTACGGCTCCTGACCCCGGACTGAACTACGGACTTCCTCTGGATCGTGCTTTTTGTTCTTCCATTGGTTCGGACGGACCTTTTTTCTGCTCAACGGACCTCTCTTGGGCCTCCCTGATTGCACCTCTGCACGGTTGGTCTCACTTCCCAGTTGGTGGCTGTCATCTGATTACCTGGGGCCCTTCTACAATAAAGACACTCTCCAGGTAGAGACTGGCGAAGACCATCCGGACCTATCCCTTAGGGTGGGTCCTTTGCCTACGTGAGTCCCGGAACCATCCTCCCGTTCAGGTTCACCATCCCTTTCATCAAATCCTCGGTAAGACTCTGATTGCCTTCTGACTAATACATGTAGTATCCTGTCTGCTTGGTATATAATCATTGCCTTTTTTCACAGCTGCCTTGGGGTTCCTAGTACTTCGGTTCCGGCTCCGGATCTTCTCCACCTGTGGCCTCAAAGGTTGCACAGGGAGTGAATTAGTGATTCTCCCTGTGCGGCACTTGGGGACGGAGGTCTCCTATATCTTCACGACTCTCAACGCAAAACAGAGACCCTTCCTATAGCATGAGATGGAATATCACAATGCTTGTAATACCAAACCTGAGACCCTTCCTATAGCATGAGATGTGATATCTCAATGCTTCTAATACCAAAACTGAGACCCTTCTTAAAGCATGAGATGTGATATCCAACTCCTTCCCGTTCCAAACCTGAGGCCCTTCCTATTGCATATGTGATATCCAACTCCTTCCCATTCCAAACCTGAGACCCATCCTATAGCAAGAATGTAATATCCAACTCCTTCTCATTCCAATCCTGAGACCATTCCTATAGCATGAGATGTGATATCTCAATGCTTCTAATAGCAAACCTGAGATCCTTCCTATGACATGAGATGTGATATCCAATTCCTTCCCATTCCAAACCTGAGACCCTTCCTACAGCATGCGATGTGATATCTCAATGCTTCTAATACCACACCTGAGACCCATCCAATAACATGAGATGGGATATCCAAGTCCTTCCCATTCCAATCCTGAGACCCTTCCTATAGCATGAGATGTGATATCTCAATGCTTCTAATACCAAACCTGAGACCCTTCCAATAACATGAGCTGGGATATCCAACTCCTTCCCATTCCAATCCTGAGACCCTTCCTATAGCATGAGATGTGTTATCTCAATGCTTCTACCAAAACTGAGACCCTTCCTATAGATTGAAATGTGATATCCAACTCCTTCCCATTCCAATCCTGAGACCCTTCCTATAGCATGGGATGTGACATCTCAATGCTTCTAATACCAAACCTGAGATCCGTCCTATAACATGAGATGTGATATCCAAATCCTTCCACTTCCAAACCTGAGACCCTCCCTTTAGCATGAGATGCGATATCCGACTCCTTCCCATTCCAATCCTGAGACCCTTCTGATAGCATGAGATGGGATATCTCAATGCTTCTAATACCAAACCTGAGATCCTTCCAATAGCATGAGATGTGATATCTCAATGCTTCTAATACCAAACCTGAGATCCTTCCTAAAACATGAGATATGATATCCAAATCCGTCCACTTCCAAACCTGAGACCCTCCCTTTAGCATGAGATGTGATATCCGATCCTTCCCATTCCAATCCTGAGACCCTTCTGATAGCATGAGATGTGATATCTCAATGCTTCTAATACCAAACCTGAGATCCTTCCTATAGCATGAGATGTGATATCCAACTCCTTCCCATTCCAAACCTGAGACCCTTCCGATAGCATGAGATGTGATATCTCAATGCTTCTAAAACCAAACATGAGAACCATCCTATAACATGAGATGAGAAATCCAAATCATTCCCTTTCCAAAACTGAGACCCTTCCGATAGCATGAGATGTGATATCTCAATGCTTCTAAAACCAAACATGAGAACCATCCTATAACATGAGATGTGAAATCCAAATCATTCCCTTTCCAAACCTGAGACCCTTCCTATAACTTGAGATATGATATCAAACTCCTTCCCATTCCAATCCTGAGATAGCTTGAGATGTGCTATCCAACTCCTTCCCATTCCAATCCCGAGACCCTTCCTATACCATGAGATGTGATATCTCAATGCTTCTAATACCAAACCTGAGACCCGTCCTAAAACATATGTGAGATCCAAATCCTTCCCCTTCCAAACCTGAGACCTTTCCTTTAGCATGAGATGTGATATCCAACTCCTTCCCATTCCAATCCTGAGAACATTCCTATAGCATGATATGTGATATCTCAATGCTTCTAATACCAAACCTGAGATCCTTCCTATAACATGAGATGGGTATCCAACTCCTTCCCATTCCAAACCTGAGACCCTTCCTATAGCATGAGATGTGATATCCGACTCTTTCCCAATCCAATCCTGAGACCCTTCCTATAGCATGAGATGTAATATCACAATGCTTGTAATACCACACCTGAGTCCCTTCATATAGCATGAGATGTGATATCCAACTCCTTCCTATTCCAATTCTGAAACCCTTCCTATAGCATGAGACGTGACATCCCAATGCTTCTAATACCAAACCTGAGACCCTTCCTATAACATGAGATGTGATATCCAATTCCTTCCCATTCCAAACCTGAGACCCTTCCTATTGGATGAGATGTGGTAACCAACTCTTTCCCATTCCAATCCTGAGACCCTTCCTATAGCATGAGATGTGATATCTCAATGTTTCTAATAAAAAACCTGAGACCCTTCCTATAGCATGAGATGTGATATCCAATTCCTTCCCATTCCAAACCTGAGACCCTTCCTATTGGATGAGATGTGATATCCAACTCCTTCCCATTCCAATCCTGAGACCCTTCCTATACCATGAGATGTGATATCTCAATGCTTGTAATACCAAACCTGGGACCCGTCCTATAACATGAGATATGATATCCAAATCCTTCCCCTTCCAAACCTGAGGCCCTTCCTTTAGCATGAGATGTGATATCCAAATCCTTCCCATTCCAATCCTGAAACCCTTCCTATAGCATGAGATGTGATATCTCAATGTTTCTAATTAAAAACCTGAGACCCTTCCTATAGCAAGAGATGTGATATCCAAATCCTTCCCATTTGAATCCTGAGACCCTTCCTATAACATGAGATGTGATATCCAACTCCTTCCCATTCCAACCTGAGACCCTTCCTATAGAATGAGAAGGGATATCCAACTCCTTCCCATTCCAATCATGAGACCCTTCCTATACCATGAGATGTGATATCTCAATGCTTCTAATACCAAACCTGGGACCCGTCCTATAACATGAGATATGATATCCAAATCCTTCCCCTTCCAAACCTGAGACCCTTCCTTTAGCATGAGATGTGATATCCAAATCCTTCCCATTCCAATCCTGAAACCCTTCCTATAGCATGAGATGTGATATCTCAATGTTTCTAATAAAAAACCTGAGACCCTTCCTATGGCATGAGCTGTGATATCCGACTCCTTCCTAATCCAATCCTGAGACCCTTCCTATAGCATGAGATGTGATATCTCAATGCTTCTAATACCAAAACTGAGACCCTTCTTAAAGCATGAGATGTGATATCCAACTCCTTCCCGTTCCAAACCTGAGGCCCTTCCTATAGCATATGTGATATCCAACTCTTTCCATTCAAACCTGAGACCCATCCTATAGCATGAGATGTGATATCTCAATGCTTCTAATAGCAAACCTGAGATCCTCCCTATGACATGTGATGTGATGTCCAATTCCTTCCCATTCCAAACCTGAGACCCTCCCTACAGCATACGATGTGATATCTCAATGCTTCTAATACCACACCTGAGACCCGTCCAATAACATGAGATGGGATATCCAAGTTCTTCCGATTCCAATCCTGAGACCCTTCCTATAGCATGAGATGTGATATCCCAATGCTTATAATACCAAACCTGAGACCCTTCCTATAACATGAGATGGGATATCCAACTCCTTCCCATTCCAATCCTGAGACCCTTCCGATAGCAGAGATGTGATATCTCAATGCTTATACCAAACCTGAGACCTTTCCTATGGCATGAGATGTCATATACAACTCCTTCCCATTCCAATCCTGAGACCCTTCCTATAGCTTGGGATGTGATACCCAACTCCTTCCCATTCCAATTCTGAGACCCTTCCTATACCATGAGACTTGATATCTCAATGCTTCTAATACCAACCCTGAGACCATTCCTATAGATTGAGATGTGATATCCAACTCCTTCCCATTCCAACCTGAGACCCTTCCTATAGCATGAGATGGGATATCCAACTCCTTCCAAATCCAATCCTGATACCCTTCCGATAGCATGAGATGTGATATCCCAATGCTTCTACCAAACCTGAGACCCATACTATGGCATGAGATTTGATATCAAACTCCTTCCCATTCCAATCCTGAGACCCTTCCATAGCTTGAGATGTGATATCCAACTCCTTCCCATTCCAATCCTGAGACCCTTCCTATAGCATGAGAGATGTGATATCTCAATGCTTATACCAAACCTGAGACCCTTCCTATAGCATGAGATGTGATATCCAACTCCTTCCCATTCCAATCCTGAGACCCTTCCTATAGCATGAGATGTGATATCTCAATGCTTCTAATACCAATCCTGAGACCTTTCCTATACCATGAGATGTGATATCTCAATGCTTCTAATACCAAACCTGGGACCCGTCCTATAACATGAGATATGATATCCAAATCCTTCTTCTTCCAAACCTGAGACCCTTCCTTTAGCATGAGATGTGATATCCAAATCCTTCCCATTCCAATCCTGAAACCCTTCCTGTAGCATGAGATGTGATATCTCAATGTTTCTAATAAAAAACCTGAGACCCTTCCTATAGCATGAGCTGTGATATCCGACTCCTTCCTAATCCAATCCTGAGACCCTTCCTATAGCATGAGATGTGATATCTCAATGCTTCTAATACCAAAACTGAGACCCTTCTTAAAGCATGAAATGTGATATCCAACTCCTTCCCGTTCCAAACCTGAGGCCCTTCCTATAGCATATGTGATATCCAACTCTTTCCATTCAAACCTGAGACCCATCCTATAGCATGAGATGTGATATCTCAATGCTTTTAATAGCAAACCTGAGATCCTCCCTATGACATGTGATGTGATATCCAATTCCTTCCCATTCCAAACCTGAGACCCTTCCTACAGCATACGATGTGATATCTCAATGCTTCTAATACCACACCTGAGACCCGTCCAATAACATGAGATGGGATACCCAAGTTCTTCCGATTCCAATCCTGAGACCCTTCCTATAGCATGAGATGTGATATCCCAATGCTTATAATACCAAACCTGAGACCCTTCCTATAACATGAGATGGGATATCCAACTCCTTCCCATTCCAATCCTGAGACCCTTCCGATAGCAGAGATGTGATATCTCAATGCTTATACCAAACCTGAGACCTTTCCTATGGCATGAGATGTCATATACAACTCCTTCCCATTCCAATCCTGAGACCCTTCCTATAGCTTGAGATGTGATACCCAACTCCTTCCCATTCCAATTCTGAGACCCTTCCTATACCATGAGACTTGATATCTCAATGCTTCTAATACCAAACCTGAGACCCTTCCTATAGATTGAGATGTGATATCCAACTCCTTCCCATTCCAACCTGAGACCCTTCCTATAGCATGAGATGGGATATCCAACTCCTTCCAAATCCAATCCTGATACCCTTCCGATAGCATGAGATGTGATATCCCAATGCTTCTACCAAACCTGAGACCCATACTATGGCATGAGATTTGATATCAAACTCCTTCCCATTCCAATCCTGAGACCCTTCCTATAGCTTGAGATGTGATATCCAACTCCTTCCCATTCCAATCCTGAGACCCTTCCTATAGCATGAGAGATGTGATATCTCAATGCTTATACCAAACCTGAGACCCTTCCTATAGCATGAGATGTGATATCCAACTCCTTCCCATTCCAATCCTGAGACCCTTCCTATAGCATGAGATGTGATATCCAACTCCTTCCCATTCCAATCCTGAGACCCTTCCTACAGCAAGAGATGTGATATCCAAATCCTTCCCATTCCAATCCTGAGATCCTTCCTATAACATGAGATGTGATATCCAATTCCTTCCCATTCCAACCTGAGACCCTTCCTATAGCATGAGAAGGGATATCCAACTCCTTCCCATTCCAATCCTGAGACCCTTCCTATACCATGAGATGTGATATCTCAATGCTTCTAATGCCAAACCTGGGACCCCTCCTATAACATGAGATATGATATCCAAATCCTTCCCCTTCCAAACCTGAGACCCTTCCTTTAGCATGAGATGTGATATCCAAATCCTTCCCATTCCAATCCTGAAACCCTTCCTATAGCATGAGATGTGATATCTCAATGTTTCTAATAAAAAAACCTGAGACCCTTCCTATAGCAAGAGAAGTGATATCCAAATCCTTCCCATTCCAATCCTGAGACCCTTTCTATAACATGAGATGTGATATCCAACTCCTTCCCATTCCAATTCTGAAACCCTTCCTATAGCATGAAATGTGATATCTCAATGTTTCTAATAAAAAACCTGAGACCCTTCCTATAGCAAGAGATGTGATATCCAAATCCTTCCCATTCCAATCCTGAGATCCTTCCTATAACATGAGATGTGAAATCCAATTCCTTCCCATTCCAAACCTGAGACCCTTCCTATTGGATGAGATGTGATATCCAACTCCTTCCCATTCCAATCCTGAGACCCTTCCTATACCATGAGATGTGATATCTCAATGCTTCTAATACCAAACCTCGGACCCGTCCTATAACATGAGATATGATATCCAAATCCTTCCCCTTCCAAACCTAAGACCCTTCCTTTAGCATGAGATGTGATATCCAAATCCTTCCCATTCCAATCCTGAAACCCTTCCTATAGCATGAGATGTGATATCTCAATGTTTCTAATAAAAAACCTGAGACCCACCCTATAGCAAGAGATGTGATATCCAAATCCTTCCCATTCCAATCCTGAGACCCTTCCTTTAGCATGAGATGTGATATCTCAATGTTTCTAATAAAAAACCTGAGACCCTTCCTATAGCAAGAGATGTGATATCCAAATCCTTCCCATTCCAATCCTGAGACCCTTCCTATTACATGAGATGTGATATCCAAATCCTTCCCCTTCCAAACCTGAGACCCTCCCTTTAGCATGAGATGTGATATCCACCTCCTTCCCATTCCAATCATGAGACCCTTCCTATAGCAGGAGATGTGATATCTCAATGCTTCTAATACCAAACCTGATATCCTTCCTATAACATGAGATGGGATATCCAACTCCTTCCCATTCCAATCCTGAGATCCTTCCTATAACATGAGATGTGAAATCCAATTCCTTCCCATTCCAAACCTGAGACCCTTCCTATTGGATGAGATGTGATATCCAACTCCTTCCCATTCCAATCCTGAGACCCTTCCTATACCATGAGATGTGATATCTCAATGCTTCTAATACCAAACCTCGGACCCGTCCTATAACATGAGATATGATATCCAAATCCTTCCCCTTCCAAACCTAAGACCCTTCCTTTAGCATGAGATGTGATATCCAAATCCTTCCCATTCCAATCCTGAAACCCTTCCTATAGCATGAGATGTGATATCTCAATGTTTCTAATAAAAAACCTGAGACCCATCCTATAGCAAGAGATGTGATATCCAAATCCTTCCCATTCCAATCCTGAGACCCTTCCTTTAGCATGAGATGTGATATCCAAATCCTTCCCATTCCAATCCTGAAACCCTTCCTATAGCATGAGATGTGATATCTCAATGTTTCTAATAAAAAACCTGAGGCCCTTCCTATAGCAAGAGATGTGATATCCAAATCCTTCCCATTCCAATCCTGAGACCCTTCCTATAACATGAGATGTGATATCCAAATCCTTCCCCTTCCAAACCTGAGACCCTCCCTTTAGCATGAGATGTGATATCCACCTCCTTCCCATTCCAATCATGAGACCCTTCCTATAGCAGGAGATGTGATAGCTCAATGCTTCTAATACCAAACCTGATATCCTTCCTATAACATGAGATGGGATATCCAACTCCTTCCCATTCCAATCCTGAGATCCTTCCTATACCATGAGATGTGATATCTCAATGTTTCTCATACCAAACCTGAGGCCCTTCCTATAGCATGAGATGTGATATCCAACTCCTTCCCATTCCAATCCTGAGACCCTTCCTATAGCATGATATGTGATATCTCAATGCTTCTAATACCAAACCTGAGATCCTTCCTATAACATGAGATGTGTATCCAACTCCTTCCCATTCCAAACCTGAGACCCTTCCTATAGCATGAGATGTGATATCCGACTCTTTCCCGATCCAATCCTGAGACCCTTCCTATAGCATGAGATGTAATATCACAATGCTTGTAATACCACACCTGAGTCCCTTCATATAGCATGAGATGTGATATCCAACTCCTTCCTATTCCAATTCTGAAACCCTTCCTATAGCATGAGACGTGACATCCCAATGCTTCTAATACCAAACCTGAGACCCTTCCTATAACATGAGATGTGATATCCAATTCCTTCCCATTCCAAACCTGAGACCCTTCCTATTGGATGAGATGTGGTAACCAACTCTTTCCCATTCCAATCCTGAGACCCTTCCTATAGCATGAGATGTGATATCTCAATGTTTCTAATAAAAAACCTGAGACCCTTCCTATAGCATGAGATGTGATATCCAATTCCTTCCCATTCCAAACCTGAGACCCTTCATATTGGATGAGATGTGATATCCAACTCCTTCCCATTCCAACCTGAGACCCTTCCTATAGCATGAGATGGGATATCCAACTCCTTCCAAATCCAATCCTGATACCCTTCCGATAGCATGAGATGTGATATCCCAATGCTTCTACCAAACCTGAGACCCATACTATGGCATGAGATGTGATATCAAACTCCTTCCCATTCCAATCCTGAGACCCTTCCTATAGCTTGAGATGTGATATCCAACTCCTTCCCATTCAAATCCTGAGACCCTTCCTATAGCATGAGATGTGATATCTCAATGCTTATACCAAACCTGAGACCCTTCCTATAGCATGAGATGTGATATCCAATTCCTTCCCATTCCAAACCTGAGACCCTTCCTACAGCATGCGATGGCATATCTCAATGCTTCTAATACCAAACCTGAGACCCGTCCTATAACATGAGATGGGATATCCAACTCCTTCCCATTCCAAATCTGAGACCCTTCGTATAGCATGAGATGTGATATCTCAATGCTTCTAATACCAAACCTGGATCTTTCCTATAACATGAGATGTGATATAAAACTCCTTCCCATTCCAATCCTGTGTCCCTTCCTATAGCATGAGATTTGATATCTCAATGTTTCTACTACCAAACCTGAGACCTTTCCTATAACATGAGACGTGATATCCAACTCCTTCCCATTCCAATCCTGAGACTCTTCCTATAGCATGAGATGTGATATCTCAATGCTTCTACCAAACCTGAGACCCTTCCTATAGCATGAGATGTGATATCCAACTCCTTCCCATTCCAATCCTCAGACACTTTCTATAGCATGAGATGTGATATCTCAATGATTCTAATACCAAACCAGAGACCCTTCCTATGGCATGAGATTTGATATCACACTCCTTCCCATTCCAATCATGAGACCCTTCCTATAGCATGAGATATTATATCCAACTCCTCCCCATTCCAATCCGGAAACCCTTCCTATACCATGAGGTGTGATATCTCAATACTTCTAATACCAAACCTGAGACCCGTCCTATAACATGAGATGTGATATCCAAATCCTTCCCCTTCCAAAACTGAGACCCTTCTTTAGCATGAGATGTGATATCCAGCTCCTTCCCATTCCAATCCTGAGACCCTTCTGATAGCATGAGATGTGATATCTCAATGCTTCTAATATCAAAACTGAGACCCTCCTTATAGCATGAGATGTGATATCTAAGTCCTTCCCATTCCAATCCTGAGATCCTTCCGATAGCAGAGATGTGATATCTCAATGCTTATACGAAACCTGAGACCCTTCCTATGGCATGAGATGTGATATACAAATCCTTCCCATTCCAAACCAGAGACCCTTCCTATAGCGTGAGCTGTGATATCCGACTCCTTCCCAATCCAATCCTGAGACTGTCATGCCTTCGGGTCGTTCCTCCGGCCATGTCCCGTCACCCAGTCTTGTAACCCATCTCTCCCATTCACCTGTCTCCCGGGGCTCACGCAGGCAACCCAGTTTGGCTCGCGCGCTGGCAAGACAAACGCCATACGCCTTACAGTCGCGGTTGCGGCCGTTTCTCCATTGGCAGTTGCCATGGAGATTAAGCCACCGCTCGAGCAGTAACACACTCGCTCGTATCGTTGTGGCCCGATCACGTGACTCGATTACACAGTCATGTGCCCCAGGTTCGCGGTCACGTGACTCCGTTTAGTGTCATGTGACCAGGAAGAAGATGGTATTTAAACGGTGCAGTGCCTGTACACCACGCTTCACAGCTGGTTTACTTGGAGACTCTGTTTGGCTTGCTTACCCATGTTGCTTACCTGGCTTCCTTGGACCTAGCTTTTGTTTTCTGGACTTCTTGTGGATCGCGCTCGGCTATTGCTACGTCGGCTCTTCTGCTCATTACGGCTCCTGACCCCGGACTGAACTACGGACTTCCTCTGGATCGTGCTTTTTGTTCTTCCATTGGTTCGGACGGCTCTTCCTGGCTTCAGACCTTTTTTCTGCTCAACGGACCTCTCTTGGGCCTCCCTGATTGCACCTCTGCACGGTTGGTCTCACTTCCCAGTTGGTGGCTGTCATCTAATTACCTGGGGCCCTTCTACAATACAGACACTCTCCAGGTGGAGACTGGCGAAGACCATCCAGACCTATCCCTTAGGGTGGGTCCTTTGCCTACGTGAGTCCCGGAACCATCCTCCCGTTCAGGTTCACCATCCCTTTCATCAAATCCTCGGTAAGACTCTGATTGCCTTCTGACTAATACATGTAGTATCCTGTCTGCTTGGTATATAATCATTGCCTTTTTTCACAGCTGCCTTGGGGTTCCTAGTACTTCGGTTCCGGCTCCGGATCTTCTCCACCTGTGGCCTCAAAGGTTGCACAGGGAGTGAATTAGTGATTCTCCCTGTGCGGCACTTGGGGACGGAGGTCTCCTATATCTTCACGACTCTCAACGCAAAACAGACTGTGAAGCCTGTCGTGTAAGATATGGAGGGTGCCGCTGAAGACCCCCTGGCCGCTGTCATCCAAGCAATCACGGTACTACGGGCCGACATGGTGGCTGCTAATACAGCAGTCCATCAGCGTCTTGACCTGTTACAGAGCGCCCAACATCCCTTACCCGCGGACCCGGAGCTCGGAGACGCCACTCCAGCACCGGTATCCCTTGCACACCCAATCCCGACTCCCTCGGCTCCCGTTCCGGTGGTCCTGCCCTCTCCCTTTCCTTTGGCTGCCCCAGAAAAGTTCCATGGGGACCCGAGGAAGTTTAGGACTTTCCTTAACCAGTGTAAGTTGCACTTTTTGTGTCGACCCCTTGCTTTTCCTGATCCTACCACCAAGGCGGCATTCACTCTATCTCACCTAGCCGGCACGGCTGCTGCTTGGGCAAACCCGCTGTTAGAAACCGATCATCCTGCCCTCTATGATTTCGACCAGTTAGTATCAGAGATGTCCCGAGTATTCGACACCAGGTATAAAGCACAATCCCATGATCTAGAACTGCTGGACCTGTCCCAGGGTAAGGGCTCCCTCATTGAGTACATTACACGATTTAACCAACTGGCAGCAGAGACCTCATGGCCCGAAAGCAAAAGATCGGTTGTGTTCTATAGAGGGCTAAGCAGCCCTATGAAAGACGCCTTGGCTATGGTACCGTCTCTACCAGTTCAGTTCCCGGCCCTGGTGGACTTGGCTCTCCAAGTGGACGCACGGCGCTCTGAACGCAGGGCTGAGGCCGGGTTTTCCCAGACTGCCAGCTCTGCCGTCTCGTCGTCTTCCTCTGAGTCCACCGGTGAGCCTATGCAAATAGGGGGTGTTAGGAGTCCCATCACCTCGAGAGAGAGAGGGAGCGCAGAAGGGCTGAGAACGCCTGCTTTTACTGCGGCTTGGGGGGGCATTTTGTGAAGGAGTGTCCCCGGAGACCCAGACCCAAGAGACAGGGTTTTCATCCAGCTCGATCCTAGATACGGGGGTAGGATCGAGTTCTCCATGCCCTTCCCCGAATCTCACTCCATCGTTTGGTCGAATCAGGCCTATTCAAGTAGAAGCCACCATACAGCCTGCCCCTGGTATCATCCACCCCGTGCAGATCATTATTGATTCCGGGGCCTCCGGGAACTATATTGATATCACTCTAGCCCAGACACTGAACCTACCTCTGATCAACAAACCCCGACCCGAACCGGTTCAAGCAGTCGAGGGGACAGAACTTGCTTCTGGTCCCATTAAGCAACAGACCACCCCCTCGTCCTGACCATCCAATCAGTCCATAAGGAAACCCTCCACTTTGATTTGATATCCATGCCTCAGTTCGGCGTCATAATAGGAATGCCTTGGTTACGGGAACACAACCCGCATATCGATTGGGGAACGGGACACATACATTTCGAATCCGAGCTCTGTCAAAACTTCTGCCTCCCCGTGGACAGAGAGGCAGACACCCCACCATTAGCTCTTGGTGCTGTTGCCCAACTCTCGATACTGGGCAACGACATTCCCCCTGCCTCGCATATAGTGGGTTTAGTCACCACTCACATCCCTGTGGTTTATCAGGATTACAGAACGCTATTCGATCAGGGCTCCTCTGAAGTACTCCCTCCTCACCGCCCCTATGACTGTCCGATTGACTTGGTTCCCGGGGCCTTGGTACCCTCAAGCCGCATCTATTCTTTGTCCCTATCGGAGGACCTGACTCTTAAGGAGTACATCGATAAAGCGCTGCGTCTGGGTCACATACGACCGTCTAAGTCATCTGCAGCTAGCCCCATATCTTCATGCCTAAAAAAGAGGGCGACCTTCGTCCTTGTGTGGATTATCGTCGGCTCAATGCCGTCACGGTTAAGAACCGCTACCCGATTCCACTCATCTCTTCTCTTTTGGACCGGTTAACCCATGCCTCCATATATACCAAGTTGGATTTGCGGGGGGCCTATAACCTCGTCCGCATCCGAAAGGGAGACGAATGGAAGACCGCCTTCTGTATGCGGTATGGCCTTTATGAGTATACGGTCATGCCCTTCGGCCTATGCAACGCCCCGGCCACTTTTCAGCATTTCATGAACGACATCTTCTCGGACATATTGGACACGCTTGTGGTGGTGTATCTTGATGATATACTCGTCTTCTCTCACACTCTGAAAGAACACATACAACATGTACGAGAAGTGTTGTCCCGGCTGCAAAAACACTCGTTGTTTGTTAAACCCGAAAAATGTTTGTTCCATGTGACTAACGTGGAATTCCTAGGGTTTAACATCACACCTGGTGGTCTGGCCATGAATCACACCAAAGTACGGGCGATCCTCGAATGGCCAACACCAAAGACCATAAAGACCTTGCAATCCTTCTTGGGTTTCGCTAATTTTTATCGGCGCTTTATCTCTGGGTTCTCTTCTCTCGTGTCCCCTCTCACGTCCCTTACCAGTCCTCTTGTTCCATTCAAGTGGCAGGAGATACACCAGCAGGCCTTCGAGGCGTTGAAGAACGCCTCTACCACTGCCCCTGTGCTCCAGCACCCCGGCCCTGACCAGCCTTACGTCGTAGAGGCTGATGCCTCTTCTTTTGCATTGGGGGCAATCCTGTCACAAGCCTGTCCCGCTACAGGGCGGCTTCATCCTGTAGCCTTCCATTCACGCAAGTTCAGCCCCGCAGAAACCCATTATACCGTAACCGAAAAAGAGCTACTGGCGGTAATGGACGCCTTCCGAACCTGGCGTCATCACCTGTTGGGGGCCAAACATAAGGTTACGGTATACACAGACCACAGGAACTTGCAAGACCTGGCAGCCCTGAAATGTGTAAACAGTAGACAGGTCAGATGGCACCTGTTCTTCGCCGCTTTTGACTTCCAGATTAAACATCGCTCTGGTTCAGAGCATAGCAAGGCCGACGCTTTGTCTCGCTCCCCTGGGGGGGTTTCGTTACCGGTGTTTCCTGACACGCTCTTACCCCGGGGGCATGTTGTCTGCACATGTACACCCCCTCTGGCACTACTAGAAGGGATTCGTTCTTGGGTTCAAAAGCACCCCGATCAGCTGTCGGAATGGGATCCCACTTATCACAACGGTCTGCCGTATGTACAGGACCGCCTAGTTTTCCCTTCCACTGACACCAGAAACCTAGCCCTGGAGTGGTCCCATGACGCCCCGATCAACGGTCACCCTGGCCAGGCCCGTACCTTGGACCTCTTGAAACGCTGGTGTTGGTGGCCTTCCATGAGACGTGACGTGGGCTGTTACGTAGACTCATGCTCAGTCTGTGCTCAGGGCAAACATCGTAGGGGTCGTCCATTGGGGCTTCTGCGACCCTTACCCGTGCCACCAAAGCCTTGGCACACCCTGACCATGGATTTCGTAACCGATTTACCCAGGATCCAGGGCTACGACACCGTATGGGTAGTGGTTGATGTCTTCACCAAGATGGCCCGTTTCATCCCTTGTCATGGTATCCCGTCTGCCCCTACCTTGGCCAAGCTCTTCTTTGATACCATTTTCTGTCTATACGGCCTTCCCTCTGTCCTTGTGTCCGATCGAGACTCTCAGTTCACATCCCGTTTCTGGCGTGCCTTGACCGCTTTGCTAGGTATCGATGCACGGTTCTCCTCCGCATACCACCCAGAAACCGATGGCCAGACCGAGAGAACAAATCAGTCCATGGAACAATATCTGCGTTGTTTGATGCTGCAACAACAATCGACCTGGTTGCAGAACATACGTTATGCTGAATTCGCCTACAACAACGCTACACACTCTTACACTGGTTTCTCTCCGTTCTACGCCATGTATGGCCAACATCCCCGAGTCCTCCCTGTCCCCGACATTTCACCCACCGAGAACCCTGCCGCAGCAGCCTGCGTTCGGGATATGTCAGCCCTCCATGCCCAGGTCCTCGTTCATCTGCAGGAGGCACAGGCATCCGTGAAGGCCTCCACAGACGCTAGGCGTACCATGGCCCCTTTGTATCCCGTTGGTTCCCGGGTTTGGTTGTCCTCCCGACATCTCCGCTTGAAGGGCTGTCGCAAACTGTTGCCCCGTTTTGTGGGTCCTTATGTTGTTTCCTGAGTCATCAATCCGGCGGCCTATCGCCTAGTTCTCCCTTCCTCTTGGCGGGTACATCCTGTGTTCCATACCTCCCTCCTCAAGCCCTGCCCGTCCTCGACACGTCTTCGCCCCTCTCCTGCCCCTGTTTCCCTGGATGCGCCTGATGTTTTCGAGGTCTCTGACATTCTGGGGTCCCGTTTCCTTCGGGGTCGCCTGCAGTACCTGGTCGATTGGTTGGGTTTTGGTCCGGAGGAGCGTACCTGGGTCTCTGCCTCGGATGTCCATGCCCCCCGGTTGGTTGCTCGGTTTCATCGGGAGCATCCTTCCTGCCCACGGGGTCGTGGGCCTTTGGGGGGGGCTCTGTCATGCCTTCGGGTCGTTCCTCCGGCCATGTCCCATCACCAGTCTTGTAACCCGTCTCTCCCATTCACCTGTCTCCCGGGGCTCACGCAGTCAACCCAGTTTGGCTCGCGCCCTGGCAAGACACACGCCATACGCCTTACAGTCGCGGTTGCGGCCGTTTCTCTATTGGCAGTTGCCATGGAGATTAGGCCACCGCTCGAGCAGTAACACACTCACTCGATTACACGTCATGTGCCCCAGGTTCGCGGTCACGTGACTCTGTTTAGTGTCATGTGACCAGGAAGAAGATGGTATTTAAACAGTGCAGTGCCTGTACACCACGCTTCACAGCTGGTTTACTTGGAGACTCTGTTTGGCTTGCTTACCCATGTTGCTTACCGGGCTTCCTTGGACCTAGCTTTTGTTTTCTGGACTTCTTGTGGATCGCGCTCGGCTATTGCTACGTCGGCTCTTCTGCTCATTACGGCTCCTGACCCCGGACTGAACTACGGACTTCCTCTGGATCGTGCTTTTTGTTCTTCCATTGGTTCGGACGGACCTTTTTTCTGCTCAACGGACCTCTCTTGGGCCTCCCTGATTGCACCTCTGCACGGTTGGTCTCACTTCCCAGTTGGTGGCTGTCATCTGATTACCTGGGGCCCTTCTACAATAAAGACACTCTCCAGGTAGAGACTGGCGAAGACCATCCGGACCTATCCCTTAGGGTGGGTCCTTTGCCTACGTGAGTCCCGGAACCATCCTCCCATTCAGGTTCACCATCCCTTTCATCAAATCCTCGGTAAGACTCTGATTGCCTTCTGACTAATACATGTAGTATCCTGTCTGCTTGGTATATAATCATTGCCTTTTTTCACAGCTGCCTTGGGGTTCCTAGTACTTCGGTTCCGGCTCCGGATCTTCTCCACCTGTGGCCTCAAAGGTTGCACAGGGAGTGAATTAGTGATTCTCCCTGTGCGGCACTTGGGGACGGAGGTCTCCTATATCTTCACGACTCTCAACGCAAAACAGAGACCCTTCCTATAGCATGAGATGGAATATCACAATGCTTGTAATACCAAACCTGAGACCCTTCCTATAGCATGAGATGTGATATCTCAATGCTTCTAATACCAAAACTGAGACCCTTCTTAAAGCATGAGATGTGATATCCAACTCCTTCCCGTTCCAAACCTGAGGCCCTTCCTATTGCATATGTGATATCCAACTCCTTCCCATTCCAAACCTGAGACCCATCCTATAGCAAGAATGTAATATCCAACTCCTTCTCATTCCAATCCTGAGACCATTCCTATAGCATGAGATGTGATATCTCAATGCTTCTAATAGCAAACCTGAGATCCTTCCTATGACATGAGATGTGATATCCAATTCCTTCCCATTCCAAACCTGAGACCCTTCCTACAGCATGCGATGTGATATCTCAATTCTTCTAATACCACACCTGAGACCCATCCAATAACATGAGATGGGATATCCAAGTCCTTCCCATTCCAATCCTGAGACCCTTCCTATAGCATGAGATGTGATATCTCAATGCTTCTAATACCAAACCTGAGACCCTTCCAATAACATGAGCTGGGATATCCAACTCCTTCCCATTCCAATCCTGAGATCCGTCCTATAACATGAGATGTGATATCCAAATCCTTCCACTTCCAAACCTGAGACCCTCCCTTTAGCATGAGATGCGATATCCGACTCCTTCCCATTCTAATCCTGAGACCCTTCTGATAGCATGAGATGTGATATCTCAATGCTTCTAATACCAAACCTGAGATCCTTCCAATAGCATGAGATGTGATATCTCAATGCTTCTAATACCAAACCTGAGATCCTTCCTAAAACATGAGATGTGATATCCAAATCCGTCCACTTCCAAACCTGAGACCCTCCCTTTAGCATGAGATGTGATATCCGATCCTTCCCATTCCAATCCTGAGACCCTTCTGATAGCATGAGATGTGATATCTCAATGCTTCTAATGCCAAACCTGAGATCCTTCCTATAGCATGAGATGTGATATCCAACTCCTTCCCATTCCAAACCTGAGACCCTTCCGATAGCATGAGATGTGATATCTCAATGCTTCTAAAACCAAACATGAGAACCATCCTATAACATGAGATGAGAAATCCAAATCATTCCCTTTCCAAAACTGAGACCCTTCCGATAGCATGAGATGTGATATCTCAATGCTTCTAAAACCAAACATGAGAACCATCCTATAACATGAGATGTGAAATCCAAATCATTCCCTTTCCAAACCTGAGACCCTTCCTATAACTTGAGATGTGATATCAAACTCCTTCCCATTCCTATCCTGAGATAGCTTGAGATGTGCTATCCAACTCCTTCCCATTCCAATCCCGAGACCCTTCCTATACCATGAGATGTGATATCTCAATGCTTCTAATACCAAACCTGAGACCCATCCTAAAACATATGTGAGATCCAAATCCTTCCCCTTCCAAACCTGAGACCTTTCCTTTAGCATGAGATGTGATATCCAACTCCTTCCCATTCCAATCCTGAGAACATTCCTATAGCATGATATGTGATATCGCAATGCTTCTAATACCAAACCTGAGATCCTTCCTATAACATGAGATGTGTATCCAACTCCTTCCCATTCCAAACCTGAGACCCTTCCTATAGCATGATATGTGATATCCGACTCTTTCCCAATCCAATCCTGAGACCCTTCCTATAGCATGAGATGTAATATCACAATGCTTGTAATACCACACCTGAGTCCCTTCATATAGCATGAGATGTGATATCCAACTCCTTCCTATTCCAATTCTGAAACCCTTCCTATAGCATGAGACGTGACATCCCAATGCTTCTAATACCAAACCTGAGACCCTTCCTATAACATGAGATGTGATATCCAATTCCTTCCCATTCCAAACCTGAGACCCTTCCTATTGGATGAGATGTGGTAACCAACTCTTTCCCATTCCAATCCTGAGACCCTTCCTATAGCATGAGATGTGATATCTCAATGTTTCTAATAAAAAACCTGAGACCATTCCTATAGCATGAGATGTGATATCCAATTCCTTCCCATTCCAAACCTGAGACCCTTCCTATTGGATGAGATGTGATATCCAACTCCTTCCCATTCCAATCCTGAGACCCTTCCTATACCATGAGATGTGATATCTCAATGCTTGTAATACCAAACCTGGGACCCGTCCTATAACATGAGATATGATATCCAAATCCTTCCCCTTCCAAACCTGAGGCCCTTCCTTTAGCATGAGATGTGATATCCAAATCCTTCCCATTCCAATCCTGAAACCCTTCCTATAGCATGAGATGTGATATCTCAATGTTTCTAATTAAAAACCTGAGACCCTTCCTATAGCAAGAGATGTGATATCCAAATCCTTCCCATTTGAATCCTGAGACCCTTCCTATAACATGAGATGTGATATCCAACTCCTTCCCATTCCAACCTGAGACCCTTCCTATAGAATGAGAAGGGATACCCAACTCCTTCCCATTCCAATCATGAGACCCTTCCTATACCATGAGATGTGATATCTCAATGCTTCTAATACCAAACCTGGGACCCGTCCTATAACATGAGATATGATATCCAAATCCTTCCCCTTCCAAACCTGAGACCCTTCCTTTAGCATGAGATGTGATATCCAAATTCTTCCCATTCCAATCCTGAAACCCTTCCTATAGCATGAGATGTGATATCTCAATGTTTCTAATAAAAAACCTGAGACCCTTCCTATAGCATGAGCTGTGATATCCGACTCCTTCCAAATCCAATCCTGAGACCCTTCCTATAGCATGAGATGTGATATCTCAATGCTTCTAATACCAAAACTGAGACCCTTCTTAAAGCATGAGATGTGATATCCAACTCCTTCCCGTTCCAAACCTGAGGCCCTTCCTATAGCATATGTGATATCCAACTCTTTCCATTCAAACCTGAGACCCATCCTATAGCATGAGATGTGATATCTCAATGCTTCTAATAGCAAACCTGAGATCCTCCCTATGACATGTGATGTGATATCCAATTCCTTCCCATTCCAAACCTGAGACCCTCCCTACAGCATACGATGTGATATCTCAATGCTTCTAATACCACACCTGAGACCCGTCCAATAACATGAGATGGAATATCCAAGTTCTTCCGATTCCAATCCTGAGACCCTTCCTATAGCATGAGATGTGATATCCCAATGCTTATAATACCAAACCTGAGACCCTTCCTATAACATGAGATGGGATATCCAACTCCTTCCCATTCCAATCCTGAGACCCTTCCGATAGCAGAGATGTGATATGTCAATGCTTATACCAAACCTGAGACCTTTCCTATGGCATGAGATGTCATATACAACTCCTTCCCATTCCAATCCTGAGACCCTTCCTATAGCTTGAGATGTGATACCCAACTCCTTCCCATTCCAATTCTGAGACCCTTCCTATACCATGAGACTTGATATCTCAATGCTTCTTATACCAACCCTGAGACCCTTCCTATAGATTGAGATGTGATATCCAACTCCTTCCCATTCCAACCTGAGACCCTTCCTATAGCATGAGATGGGATATCCAACTCCTTTCAAATCCAACCCTCATACCCTTCCGATAGCATGAGATGTGATATCCCAATGCTTCTACCAAACCTGAGACCCATACTATGGCATGAGATTTGATATCAAACTCCTTCCCATTCCAATCCTGAGACCCTTCCTATAGCTTGAGATGTGATATCCAACTCCTTCCCATTCCAATCCTGAGACCCTTCCTATAGCATGAGAGATGTGATATCTCAATGCTTATACCAAACCTGAGACCCTTCCTATAGCATGAGATGTGATATCCAACTCCTTCCCATTCCAATCCTGAGACCCTTCCTATAGCATGAGATGTGATATCTCAATGCTTCTAATACCAATCCTGAGACCCTTCCTATACCATGAGATGTGATATCTCAATGCTTCTAATAAAAAACCTGGGACCCGTCCTATAACATGAGATATGATATCCAAATCCTTCTTCTTCCAAACCTGAGACCCTTCCTTTAGCATGAGATGTGATATCCAAATCCTTCCCATTCCAATCCTGAAACCCTTCCTATAGCATGAGATGTGATATCTCAATGTTTCTAATAAAAAACCTGAGACCCTTCCTATAGCATGAGCTGTGATATCCGACTCCTTCCCAATCCAATCCTGAGACCCTTCCTATAGCATGAGATGTGATATCTCAATGCTTCTAATACCAAAACTGAGACCCTTCTTAAAGCATGAGATGTGATATCCAACTCCTTCCCGTTCCAAACCTGAGGCACTTCCTATAGCATATGTGATATCCAACTCTTTCCATTCAAACCTGAGACCCATCCTATAGCATGAGATGTGATATCTCAATGCTTTTAATAGCAAACCTGAGATCCTCCCTATGACATGTGATGTGATATCCAATTCCTTCCCATTCCAAACCTGAGACCCTTCCTACAGCATACGATGTGATATCTCAATGCTTCTAATACCACACCTGAGACCCGTCCAATAACATGAGATGGGATATCCAAGTTCTTCCGATTCCAATCCTGAGACCCTTCCTATAGCATGAGATGTGATATCCCAATGCTTATAATACCAAACCTGAGACCCTTCCTATAACATGAGATGGGATATCCAACTCCTTCCCATTCCAATCCTGAGACCCTTCCGATAGCAGAGATGTGATATCTCAATGCTTATACCAAACCCGAGACCTTTCCTATGGCATGAGATGTCATATACAACTCCTTCCCATTCCAATCCTGAGACCCTTCCTATAGCTTGAGATGTGATACCCAACTCTTTCCCATTCCAATTCTGAGACCCTTCCTATACCATGAGACTTGATATCTCAATGCTTCTAATACCAAACCTGAGACCCTTCCTATAGATTGAGGTGTGATATCCAACTCCTTCCCATTCCAACCTGAGACCCTTCCTATAGCATGAGATGGGATATCCAACTCCTTCCAAATCCAATCCTGATACCCTTCCGATAGCCTGAGATGTGATATCCCAATGCTTCTACCAAACCTGAGACCCATACTATGGCATGAGATTTGATATCAAACTCCTTCCCATTCCAATCCTGAGACCCTTCCTATAGCTTGAGATGTGATATCCAACTCCTTCCCATTCCAATCCTGAGACCCTTCCTATAGCATGAGAGATGTGATATCTCAATGCTTATACCAAACCTGAGACCCTTCCTATAGCATGAGATGTGATATCCAACTCCTTCCCATTCCAATCCTGAGACCCTTCCTATAGCATGAGATGTGATATCTCAATGTTTTTAATAAAAAACCTGAGGCCCTTCCTACAGCAAGAGATGTGATATCCAAATCCTTCCCATTCCAATCCTGAGATCCTTCCTATAACATGAGATGTGATATCCAATTCCTTCCCATTCCAACCTGAGACCCTTCCTATAGCATGAGAAGGGATATCCAATTCCTTCCCATTCCAATCCTGAGACCCTTCCTATACCATGAGATGTGATATCTCAATGCTTCTAATGCCAAACCTGGGACCCCTCCTATAACATGAGATATGATATCCAAATCCTTCCCCTTCCAAACCTGAGACCCTTCCTTTAGCATGAGATGTGATATCCAAATCCTTCCCATTCCAATCCTGAAACCCTTCCTATAGCATGAGATGTGATATCTCAATGTTTCTTATAAAAAAACCTGAGACCCTTCCTATAGCAAGAGAAGTGATATCCAAATCCTTCCCATTCCAATCCTGAGACCCTTTCTATAACATGAGATGTGATATCCAACTCCTTCCCATTCCAATTCTGAAACCCTTCCTATAGCATGAAATGTGATATCTCAATGTTTCTAATAAAAAACCTGAGACCCTTCCTATAGCAAGAGATGTGATATCCAAATCCTTCCCATTCCAATCCTGAGATCCTTCCTATAACATGAGATGTGAAATACAATTCCTTCCCATTGCAAACTTGAGACCCTTCCTATTGGATGAGATGTGATATCCAACTCCTTCCCATTCCAATCCTGAGACCCTTCCTATACCATGAGATGTGATATCTCAATGCTTCTAATACCAAACCTCGGACCCGTCCTATAACATGAGATATGATATCCAAATCCTTCCCCTTCCAAACCTAAGACCCTTCCTTTAGCATGAGATGTGATATCCAAATCCTTCCCATTCCAATCCTGAAACCCTTCCTATAGCATGAGATGTGATATCTCAATGTTTCTAATAAAAAACCTGAGACCCATCCTATAGCAAGAGATGTGATATCCAAATCCTTCCCATTCCAATCCTGAGACCCTTCCTTTAGCATGAGATGTGATATCCAAATCCTTCCCATTCCAATCCTGAAACCCTTCCTATAGCATGAGATGTGATATCTCAATGTTTCTAATAAAAAACCTGAGGCCCTTCCTATAGCAAGAGATGTGATATCCAAATCCTTCCCATTCCAATCCTGAGATCCTTCCTATAACATGAGATGTGATATCCAAATCCTTCCCCTTCCAAACCTGAGACCCTCCCTTTAGCATGAGATGTGATATCCACCTCATTCCCATTCCAATCATGAGACCCTTCCTATAGCAGGAGATGTGATATCTCAATGCTTCTAATACCAAACCTGATATCCTTCCTATAACATGAGATGGGATATCCAACTCCTTCCCATTCCAATCCTGAGATCCTTCCTATACCATGAGATGTGATATCTCAATGTTTCTCATACCAAACCTGAGGCCCTTCCTATAGCAAGAGATGTGATATACAAATCCTTCCCATTCCAAAACTGAGACCCTTCCTATAGCATGATATGTGATATCCGACTCCTTCCCAATCCAATCCTGAGACCCTTCCTATAGCATGAGATGTAATATCACAATGCTTGTAATACCACACCCGAGTCCCTTCATATAGCATGAGATGTGATATCCAACTCCTTCCTATTCCAATCCTGAAACCCTTCCTATAGCATGAGACGTGACATCTCAATGCTTCTAATACCAAACCTGAGACCCTTCCTATAGCATGAGATGGGATATCCAACTCCTTCCCATTCCAATCCCGAGACCCTTCCGATAGCAGAGATGTGATATCTCAATGCTTATACCAAACCTGAGAACCTTCCTATCGCATGAGATGTCATATACTTCGCCTTCCCATTACAATCCCGAGACCCTTCCTATAGCATGAGATGTGATATTTCAATGCTTCTACCAAACCTGAGACCCTTCCTATAGCATGAGATGTGATATCCAACTCCTTCCCATTCCAATCAGGAGACCCTTCCTATACCATGAGATGTGATATCTCAATGCTTCTAATACCAAACCTGGGACCCGTCCTATAACATGAGATATGATATCCAAATCCTTCCCCTTCCAAACCTGAGGCCCTTCCTTTAGCATGAGATGTGATATCCAAATCCTTCCCATTCCAATCCTGAAACCCTTCCTATAGCATGAGATGTGATATCTCAATGTTTCTAATAAAAAACCTGAGACCCTTCCTATAGCAAGAGATGTGATATCCAAATCCTTCCCATTGGAATCCTGAAACCCTTCCTATAACATGAGATGTGATATCCAACTCCTTCCCATTCCAACCTGAGACCCTTCCTATAGAATGAGAAGGGATATCCAACTCCTTCCCATTCCAATCCTGAGACCCTTCCTATACCATGAGATGTGATATCTCAATGCTTCTAATACCAAACCTGGGACCCGTCCTATAACATGAGATATGATATCCAAATCCTTCCCCTTCCAAACCTGAGACCCTTCCTTTAGCATGAGATGTGATATCCAAATGCTTCCCATTCCAATCCTGAAACCCTTCCTATAGCATGAGATGTGATATTTCAATGTTTCTATTAAAAAACCTGAGACCCTTCCTATAGCATGAGCTGTGATATCCGACTCCTTCCCAATCCAATCCTGAGACCCTTCCTATAGCATGAGATGTGATATCTCAATGCTTCTAATACCAAAACTGAGACCCTTCTTAAAGCATGAGATGTGATATCCAACTCCTTCCCGTTCCAAACCTGAGGCCCTTCCTATAGCATGAGATGTGATATCTCAATGTTTCTAATAAAAAACCTGAGACCCTTCCTATAGCAAGAGATGTGATATCCAAATCCTTCCCATTCCAATCCTGAGATCCTTCCTATAACATGAGATGTGAAATACAATTCCTTCCCATTGCAAACCTGAGACCCTTCCTATTGGATGAGATGTGATATCCAACTCCTTCCCATTCCAATCCTGAGACCCTTCCTATACCATGAGATGTGATATCTCAATGCTTCTAATACCAAACCTCGGACCCGTCCTATAACATGAGATATGATATCCAAATCCTTCCCCTTCCAAACCTAAGACCCTTCCTTTAGCATGAGATGTGATATCCAAATCCTTCCCATTCCAATCCTGAAACCCTTCCTATAGCATGAGATGTGATATCTCAATGTTTCTAATAAAAAACCTGAGACCCATCCTATAGCAAGAGATGTGATATCCAAATCCTTCCCATTCCAATCCTGAGACCCTTCCTTTAGCATGAGATGTGATATCCAAATCCTTCCCATTCCAATCCTGAAACCCTTCCTATAGCATGAGATGTGATATCTCAATGTTTCTAATAAAAAACCTGAGGCCCTTCCTATAGCAAGAGATGTGATATCCAAATCCTTCCCATTCCAATCCTGAGACCCTTCCTATAACATGAGATGTGATATCCAAATCCTTCCCCTTCCAAACCTGAGACCCTCCCTTTAGCATGAGATGTGATATCCACCTCATTCCCATTCCAATCATGAGACCCTTCCTATAGCAGGAGATGTGATATCTCAATGCTTCTAATACCAAACCTGATATCCTTCCTATAACATGAGATGGGATATCCAACTCCTTCCCATTCCAATCCTGAGATCCTTCCTATACCATGAGATGTGATATCTCAATGTTTCTCATACCAAACCTGAGGCCCTTCCTATAGCAAGAGATGTGATATACAAATCCTTCCCATTCCAAAACTGAGACCCTTCCTATAGCATGATATGTGATATCCGACTCCTTCCCAATCCAATCCTGAGACCCTTCCTATAGCATGAGATGTAATATCACAATGCTTGTAATACCACACCCGAGTCCCTTCATATAGCATGAGATGTGATATCCAACTCCTTCCTATTCCAATCCTGAGACCCTTCCTATAGCATGAGACGTGACATCTCAATGCTTCTAATACCAAACCTGAGACCCTTCCTATAGCATGAGATGGGATATCCAACTCCTTCCCATTCCAATCCCGAGACCCTTCCGATAGCAGAGATGTGATATCTCAATGCTTATACCAAACCTGAGAACCTTCCTATCGCATGAGATGTCATATACTTCGCCTTCCCATTACAATCCCGAGACCCTTCCTATAGCATGAGATGTGATATTTCAATGCTTCTACCAAACCTGAGACCCTTCCTATAGCATGAGATGTGATATCCAACTCCTTCCCATTCCAATCCTGAGACCCTTCCTATACCATGAGATGTGATATCTCAATGCTTCTAATACCAAACCTGGGACCCGTCCTATAACATGAGATATGATATCCAAATCCTTCCCCTTCCAAACCTGAGGCCCTTCCTTTAGCATGAGATGTGATATCCAAATCCTTCCCATTCCAATCCTGAAACCCTTCCTATAGCATGAGATGTGATATCTCAATGTTTCTAATAAAAAACCTGAGACCCTTCCTATAGCAAGAGATGTGATATCCAAATCCTTCCCATTGGAATCCTGAAACCCTTCCTATAACATGAGATGTGATATCCAACTCCTTCCCATTCCAACCTGAGACCCTTCCTATAGAATGAGAAGGGATATCCAACTCCTTCCCATTCCAATCCTGAGACCCTTCCTATACCATGAGATGTGATATCTCAATGCTTCTAATACCAAACCTGGGACCCGTCCTATAACATGAGATATGATATCCAAATCCTTCCCCTTCCAAACCTGAGACCCTTCCTTTAGCATGAGATGTGATATCCAAATGCTTCCCATTCCAATCCTGAAACCCTTCCTATAGCATGAGATGTGATATTTCAATGTTTCTATTAAAAAACCTGAGACCCTTCCTATAGCATGAGCTGTGATATCCGACTCCTTCCCAATCCAATCCTGAGACCCTTCCTATAGCATGAGATGTGATATCTCAATGCTTCTAATACCAAAACTGAGACCCTTCTTAAAGCATGAGATGTGATATCCAACTCCTTCCCGTTCCAAACCTGAGGCCCTTCCTATAGCATATGTGATATCCAACTCTTTCCATTCCAAACCTGAGACCCATCCTATAGCATGAGATGTGATATCTCAATGCTTCTAATAGCAAACCTGAGATCCTCCCTATGACATGTGATGTGATATCCAATTCCTTCCCATTCCAAACCTGAGACCCTTCCTACAGCATACGATGTGATATCTCAATGCTTCTAATACCACACCTGAGACCCGTCCAATAACATGAGATGGGATATCCAAGTTCTTCCGATTCCAATCCTGAGACCCTTCCTATAGCATGAGATGTGATATCCCAATGCTTCTAATACCAAACCTGAGACCCTTCCTATAACATGAGATGGGATATCCAACTCCTTCCCATTCCAATCCTGAGACCCTTCCGATAGCAGAGATGTGATATCTCAATGCTTATACCAAACCTGAGACCTTTCCTATGGCATGAGATGTCATATACAACTCCTTCCCATTCCAATCCTGAGACCCTTCCTATAGCTTGAGATGTGATACCCAACTCCTTCCCATTCCAATTCTGAGACCCTTCCTATACCATGAGACTTGATATCTCAATGCTTCTAATACCAAACCTTAGACCCTTCCTATAGATTGAGATGTGATATCCAACTCCTTCCCATTCCAACCTGAGACCCTTCCTATAGCATGAGATGGGATATCCAACTCCTTCCAAATCCAATCCTGATACCCTTCCGATAGCATGAGATGTGATATCCCAATGCTTCTACCAAACCTGAGACCCATACTATGGCATGGGATTTGATATCAAACTCCTTCCCATTCCAATCCTGAGACCCTTCCTATAGCTTGAGATTTGATATCCAACTCCTTCCCATTCCAATCCTGAGACCCTTCCTATAGCATGAGAGATATGATATCTCAATGCTTATACCAAACCTGAGACCCTTCCTATAGCATGAGATTTGATATCCAACTCCTTCCCATTCCAATCCTGAGACCCTTCCTATAGCATGAGATGTGATATCTCAATGTTTTTAATAAAAAACCTGAGACCCTTCCTATAGAAAGAGATGTGATATCCAAATCCTTCCCATTCCAATCCTGAGATCCTTCCTATAACATGAGATGTGATATCCAATTCCTTCCCATTCCAAACCTGAGACCCTTCTTATTGGATGAGATGTGATATCCAACTCCTTCCCATTCCAATCCTGAGACCCTTCCTATACCATGAGATGTGATATCTCAATGCTTCTAATACCAAACCTGGGACCCGTCCTATAACATGAGATATGATATCCAAATCCTTCCCCTTCCAAACCTGAGGCCCTTCCTTTAGCATGAGATGTGATATCCAAATCCTTCCCATTCCAATCCTGAAACCATTCCTATAGCATGAGATGTGATATCTCAATGTTTCTAATAAAAAACCTGAGACCCTTCCTATAGCAAGAGATGTGATATCCAAATCCTTCCCATTTGAATCCTGAGACCCTTCCTATAACATGAGATGTGATATCCAACTCCTTCCCATTCCAACCTGAGACCCTTCCTATAGCATGAGAAGGGATATCCAACTCGTTCCCATTCCAATCCTGAGACCCTTCCTATACCATGAGATGTGATATCTCAATGCTTCTAATGCCAAACCTGGGACCCGTCCTATAACATGAGATATGATATCCAAATCCTTCCCCTTCCAAACCTGAGACCCTTCCTTTAGCATGAGATGTGATATCCAAATCCTTCCCATTCCAATCCTGAAACCATTCCTATAGCATGAGATGTGATATCTCAATGTTTCTAATAAAAAAACCTGAGACCCTTCCTATAGCAAGAGATGTGATATCCAAATCCTTCCCATTTGAATCCTGAGACCCTTCCTATAACATGAGATGTGATATCCAACTCCTTCCCATTCCAACCTGAGACCCTTCCTATAGCATGAGAAGGGATATCCAACTCCTTCCCATTCCAATCCTGAGACCCTTCCTATACCATGAGATGTGATATCTCAATGCTTCTAATGCCAAACCTGGGACCCGTCCTATAACATGAGATATGATATCCAAATCCTTCCCCTTCCAAACCTGAGACCCTTCCTTTAGCATGAGATGTGATATCCAAATCCTTCCCATTCCAATCCTGAAACCCTTCCTATAGCATGAGATGTGATATCTCAATGTTTCTAATAAAAAAAACCTGAGACCCTTCCTATAGCAAGAGAAGTGATATCCAAATCCTTCCCATTCCAATCCTGAGACCCTTTCTATAACATGAGATGTGATATCCAACTCCTTCCCATTCCAATTCTGAAACCCTTCCTATAGCATGAAATGTGATATCTCAATGTTTCTAATAAAAAACCTGAGACCCTTCCTATAGCAAGAGATGTGATATCCAAATCCTTCCCATTCCAATCCTGAGATCCTTCCTATAACATGAGATGTGAAATCCAATTCCTTCCCATTCCAAACCTGAGACCCTTCCTATTGGATGAGATGTGATATCCAACTCCTTCCCATTCCAATCCTGAGACCCTTCCTATACCATGAGATGTGATATCTCAATGCTTCTAATACCAAACCTCGGACCCGTCCTATAACATGAGATATGATATCCAAATCCTTCCCCTTCCAAACCTAAGACCCTTCCTATAGCATGAGATGTGATATCTCAATGTTTCTAATAAAAAACCTGAGACCCATCCTATAGCAAGAGATGTGATATCCAAATCCTTCCCATTCCAATCCTGAGACCCTTCCTTTAGCATGAGATGTGATATCCAAATCCTTCCCATTCCAATCCTGAAACCCTTCCTATAGCATGAGATGTGATATCTCAATGTTTCTAATAAAAAACCTGAGGCCATTCCTATAGCAAGAGATGTGATATCCAAATCCTTCCCATTCCAATCCTGAGACCCTTCCTATAACATGAGATGTGATATCCAAATCCTTCCCCTTCCAAACCTGAGACCCTCCCTTTAGCATGAGATGTGATATCCACCTCCTTCCCATTCCAATCATGAGACCCTTCCTATAGCAGGAGATGTGATATCTCAATGTTTCTCATACCAAACCTGAGGCCCTTCCTATAGCAAGAGATGTGATATACAAATCCTTCCCATTCCAAACCTGAGACCCTTCCTATAGCATGAGATGTGATATCCGACTCCTTCCCAATCCAATCCTGAGACCCTTCCTATAGCATGAGATGTAATATCACAATGCTTGTAATACCACACCCGAGTCCCTTCATAAAGCATGAGATGTGATATCCAACTCCTTCCTATTCCAATCCTGAGACCCTTCCTATAGCATGAGACGTGACATCTCAATGCTTCTAATACCAAACCTGAGACCCTTCCTATAGCATGAGATGGGATATCCAACTCCTTCCCATTCCAATCCCGAGACCCTTCCGATAGCAGAGATGTGATATCTCAATGCTTATACCAAACCTGAGACCCTTCCTATGGCATGAGATGTCATATACTTCGCCTTAGCATTACAATCCCGAGACCCTTCCTATAGCATGAGATGTGATATCTCAATGCTTCTACCAAACCTGAGACCCTTCCTATAGCATGATGTTAGGAAAGATTTCGTTATTGTAGGGAACTTTCCTTCCATGTGGCAACCCCTAAACTTTTTGCTATTGTTTTCAACCTGTTTTCTTGACTTTGCCAGAGAAGTACAGCCTTCTGCCGTACTCCTCTGGGCTTTCGCTCCTTTCTTACGGGGAAACTGACATGCCCTTAAGACAGTCAGTACCGGGGAACGCTGTTTCCCGTAGTTTCTTTTATCGTGTCGCCATTTTAGTGCAACACGACACAAGAGGGCACTGTAAGCTAAGTTACAGCTCTCTTGGGTCTCTAGCCTTCTACAGACCCTAGACACTCTTATAGGATGGTTTTTGGATCGGTGCAAGTCATTCAGGGACTGGGCTGGTGGCAGCGATCATTTGGTTTATTTTGAGCTCCTTTTGCCGTTCTGAGCACCTTTTTGCCGCGAACACAAAAGGGTGGCCCGGCTACCCAAAATGGCCGGACCACGAGGCTCCTTTGTCTCGTCCACTGTCCGTCTTGCTCCCTTTACCTTCCCCCGGGTCAGGCGACCCGGGGCCTTCCTTATTTGGGCATGTAGTTTCCCGCGAAACACGGTTGCTTTCGCGGGCTTCTACATGTCGTTTGAGTGCCCCCAGGATGTGGGCTGGGCTGTCTGGTCCCAATACACATCCTGGGTGCCAGAGAGTCTAGGGTGGTGTGAATGCCTGGGACCACTGTGGTCCGTGATTGGTCCACGTATGGTATGTGTGTTGATGTGCGGATCTCCCATTGGCTCCCCTCCGTTTTGGCGCGAAGGGAACCGTGGATAAGAGGGAGCTGGAAACACCACTGCCATGTCGATCTCCTGAGTTCTTACGAACCCAGGGATACAGGAGCCAAGTATCCTGCGAACACGAGGCTGGACCGAGGAATCACTGGTGACCCCCTGAAGAACTTCTGCTCCTCATTGCTGTCGTCCGGTGAAGCCCTTTCCACCTAAGATCGAACAAGAAGGCCTGTACTGGCGCTTCGACCTATTGGAATAGCAGGACCAGCTATTCCCGGCACCTTCATCAACTCCTGCTGTAAGCCTTCGGAAGTGTCTCTGGGCCATCCAGTTGACTGACCAGCTTACTAAGGAGGCCTGCTCTGTAATCGCCGACAGGTTGGGTGGTGTTCTGAGTCCGGGGCATGCTCACACGCTTCGTTTGCTTAGCAGTCCTAAGCTAGAGGTGAGCGGTGCTCGTTTGGCTTGAATACACCCGGCCGTTCCGTTGCCCTGCGGTGGCGACAAAACTGTGCTTGTTTCTTCGATCGGGACGTCTTTGTACTCTGCACGACGACGAGACGTTCCCTGCTCTTCAGAACCTGCCAGAAGCTGCATCTATCGAGGAGAAGCTCGGGCCTGCTTGCTTCGGGGACCGGTGAGTAGATTAGCTAGGATCTGGTCGCCCTCCAGCAGTGCCCCTTGCTTTTCCCCGCTGTAAATACAGCACCCCTTGTCCGTACTCGCGCCCTGCTTCTGCCTCACAGTGGAGGCTGCGCTAGAGTCGCGGACCGTGTTCTCCTTCATTAGAGCTCCCTACAGAGCTGTTCAACGTCCTCCGAAGAGCTTCACCTTCTGCCCATTGGCACCGGCGTGTGCAGGTACTTTTGAGCGCTAGGCTCCACTCTTCGTAGGGATTGGACTACCATCTAGTTAGGGGCCTCAGAAGGCGGACATATCACACGCATTGGTTCGCACTGCCTGTTTTCCTTCCCCTGCAGGTGGATAACATATTTCGTGCTGCTAATGCTGTGAAACTGTGTATTCTGTATATATATTGGGTGGATAGTGTATGTGTTGGTTTAATATCGTTGTATACCGCTGCTTTTACTGTGGTTATTAGTTTCAAGGCCTTATAATAAATGTGTATCTATTTTTGATATAAACAACTGTTTGGAGTAGTTTGTAAGCGCTCTTGCTTTGTGTGCTCATTGCGGGCTTTCAGTCACCCTCACCCCTCTTGAGACCTAGTCTTGACCGCCGCGATCGCTACCTTGATTGGTCTGGCTTGTCCAGAGGTTACCCTGTTCCAAGTAATTAGGTTGGCCTTCTGAACTTCTGCGCCACCAGGACAGAGTTCAGAAATCCGTCTTAACAAATTGGTGTACAGCGGTGGGATACGACTGAAGGTATCCAGTGTTGCGCTCGAACTAAGGCATTTCAGGTTATTCCAACCAGGACACGCAGTAAAGTATTGAATATAACGTTAAAAAGGCCATAGTCCTATCAACAGTATGGAAACGAATACTTTATTAACCTTAAATGCTTCGAAATCTGAAACATTGAAGAAGATGTGTGCGGAGAGAGGGGTTTCCTCTCAAGGCACTAAATTGGAAATGATCCAGAGAATCGTGGCGTGGCAAGAAGCGCAGCTTGACGCTATAACTTCCGAGGACAGTGCAGAAGGTGGTGGGGCTGCTCTCACTGGCAGAACCGACGGTTCTGCCGCTGCACTGATCCATCACGACCACGAGGACAGGGAGGATGTAATGTCTAACGTTTCCTCTGCCAGTGTTGATGGGGAGGCTATGCTTGAATTCAAGAAGCAAGAGCTGCGGTTTAGGCAGCAGGAGCTTGAATTCAGCATAGCCAAACTGAAAATCGACCAGGCAGAAAAACAAAAAGACAGGGATCACCAGTTGGAACTGGCCAAGCTTCAGTTCGCAAATGGGTCCAAGGGTCCTGGACATGGTTCTGGGGCTTCCTCTCATCCACGGTTTCCAAAAGATCTGCTCAGTGTGTATGAGGAACGAAATGACATTATGGACTGGTTAAATGCGTTTGAGTATGCATGCGAGGTTCAAGAGGTTGATAATGCGGATAAGATTGCATGGTTACTCAGCAGACTGCCCCATTCTGGTTGCAGTGCCATTATGGAAATGTCGAAGGCTGAGCGCGCTGATTTTGCAATGTTGAAGCAGACTCTCATTTTAAAGTTTGGGAAGACTCCGACCCAATATTTAAAAAGGTTTAGAGAGTATAAGAAAAAGGAAGGTGGTACTTGGGTGTCGTATGTAGCTGAGTCCCTGAAAAACTTGACTGGCTGGGTTGAAGGTTATAAGGTTTCTACCTTCGAAGGCATGATCAATCTGGTCATGCTGGAACACATTTTTGCTTCTTCTTCCCCGGAGCTTAAGCAGCATTTGGCCGATTCGAAGGAGATAGATCCTAAGAAGCTGGCCATTGCAGCAGACTTATGGGTGTCACATCGAGTGTCCCATAAGGACAAAACTCATCCTGGTAAGCAGGAGGAAGGGAAAAAGACCAAAGATATGGAGGGTGGGGAATCTGCTAAATCATCTTCCCATAAGGGCCACAAAAAGAAAAATAAGGGTAAGCCATCCGAGAACTCACAGGGTAGTGGAGGTTCGCCTCCGAAACAGAACTCTGGTTATAATAAGCCTCCCTACGTAAACAGACCCAATGGGGCTTGTTTTTCTTGTGGAGCAACTGACCATGTGAAGGGGGATCCCCGTTGTAAGGTTAGACCTTTGGGGGTCCACTCCGCTAATCTGGCCTTCTCCTCCTACGAGGAAGAAGAGATTACAGGAGCATCCTTCTCCTCAGACTCATTTCCCAGCGGAATAGAGGCTGAGGTAGTTTTAGTGTCCCTGGGTTCCTGGGAGCCTAAAGTCGCAGAGGCGTATGCTAGGATTCCGGATAATACCAAGCACTACTTTAAAGACAGTGTGCTGATCAATGGAGTGGATACTCCAGCTCTTAGGGATAGTGGGTGCAGTCGAACTGTAGTGGATTCTACCTTGGTAGACTCAGAGGAAGTTGCCAGAGCTACTCTGATGCCCACTAAGTTGGCTGACGGCCCCCTCCGTATGTTTCCCGTGATCCCTGTTAATCTAACTTTAAATGGTACAGCAGTTAGGATTCCAGTGAGCATTCAGAGAAACGTCCCGGGAAAGGTCTTGTTGGGCAATGATCTCAGAGCTCTAGGGCTCGTAGGAGACACTGCCGAAAGACCCTACACACGGTCTCAAGCACGGGCAGCATTGGCCAAGTCCAATACGCCGCCCCAGCCGAAGGGGAAACCCAAGGCGAAAGGAGTCAACAAGTCCCGACGGGGGAAAGAGAATATTCCCCCGAGCTCGCCTACCACTGCGGTGGAGGGAGTTGGTCAATCGCCCGAGCCTGACGAGGAGGTGGCGATGCCTGAAGTGTTCGACCCCAACGACCATCCTGAACTAAAAGACTTGTTAGTTGAAGGAGGTCCTGATAGGGACGACTTCAGTAAGGGCCAACGTGAGTGCCCATCTCTGAAAGGCCTAAGGAGACAGGCCTGCTCCCAGCTTGAGGGTGAACCTCCTGGGAAGCATCGGATTTATTGGGAAGGTGGACTCCTGTACAGTGAGCCCACAGAGTCTACAGAAGGAGACCATAGGAGGTTGGTGGTTCCCCTTTCTGTTAGACCCTTCCTCCTGCAGTTGGCGCATGAAGTTCCCCTTGCTGGTCACCTTGGAATGAAGAGGACCAAGCAAAGGTTATCTATGCACTTCTACTGGCCCAAGATGGGGGTGCAAGTAGAAAGTCACTGCAGGAGTTGTGCCTCCTGCCAGTTGTCTGGTAAGGTTGGCGCGACAATCCAAGCTCCGTTGGTACCGCTCCCAGTTGTGGGGGTACCATTTGAAAGGGTAGGGATCGACATCGTTGGTCCCCTTGACCCGCAAACATCCTCAGGCAATAGGTTTATCCTGGTGCTGGTCGACCATGCAACCAGGTATCCTGAGGCCATCCCATTAAAGACTGTAACTGCCAAGTCAGTTGCAAAAGCTTTACTCGGCATATTTACTAGGGTTGGCTTCCCTAAAGAAGTTGTGTCAGATCGTGGCAGCAACTTTATGTCGAAGTATATGCAAGCTATGTGGAAAGAATGTGGGGTCACCTACAAGTTCTCTTCTGCATACCACCCCCAGACCAATGGTCTGGTGGAGCGTTTCAACAGAACGCTAAAGAGCATGATTGGGGCTCTGGAGGAGCCCCAGAGAAGAAAATGGGATCTTCTTTTACCATGCTTGCTGTTTGCCTACAGAGAGGTACCACAGGAGGGTGTTGGCTTCAGCCCCTTCGAACTTCTGTTCGGTCATCCCGTACGGGGACCCTTAGCCATCGTCAAAGAGGGATGGGAGATGCCCACTCCCCCTGTTACTACCAATGTAGTTGACTATGTGCTAGGGCTCAGAAAACGGATGGTACTCCTGATGGGCTTGGCTAGTGAAAAGTTGAAGGCAGGACAAGCGCTGGTGAAACATTGGTACGACCAGAAAGCTTCCTTAATTCACTTTACCCCTGGTCAGCAAGTCCTGATCATGAACCCTATAAGGCCTCGCGCTTTACAGGACAAATGGTCAGGCCCTTACACAGTGGTGGAGCCCCTGGGTGAGGTGAACTATTTAGTGGACCTTGGAAGGCCTGGACAGGCTCCAAAAGTGTTCCACGTAAATAGGCTGAAGGCTTTCGTCCCAAGAGTCGAAATCGCAGCACTGCTACTGGCGTCAGACGTTGAGGAAGAGGAGTCAGAACCTCTTCCCGACCTGTTCCAAAGCGGTCCTTCAGATAGCTCCGTTGAGGGTGTCCGAGTGGCCCCTCACCTGACTTCTGATCAGCAGGCTGAGGTGAAAAGTTTGCTTAGGCAGTTTTCCCCCCTGTTTTCACAGTCGCCTGGTTTGACACCTTGGTGCAAACATAACATTGACACAGGAGACAGTGTACCTACCAAAAGTAGGGGATACAGGATGTCGGATAAAGTACGGTCTTATATTAAGACCGAGGTCAACAAGATGTTAGACCTTGGGGTGATTGAACCCTCTAGTAGTCCTTGGTCCAGTCCTGTGGTTCTGGTTCCAAAAGCAGGCACTTCTGAATTGAGGTTCTGCGTGGATTACAGGGCTCTGAATACTGTCACCAAGACAGACGCTCACCCCTTGCCTCGAACTGACGAGCTGGTGGATACCTTGGGTGCCTCCAAGTACCTCAGCACGTTTGACCTGACTGCGGGCTATTGGCAAATAGCTTTAGCAGAACATGCCAAGGAGAAGACAGCATTTTCAACTCCCGACGGGCTTTACCAATTCCGGGTAATGCCGTTCGGATTGAAGAATGCACCTGCCACTTTCCAGAGGCTTGTGAATCATGTGTTGAATGGGTTGGACGAATTCTGTCTTGCATATCTGGACGATATAGCAGTTTTCAGTGCCACCTGGGAAGACCATGTGAAACACCTCGGGATTGTGCTCCAGGCTCTTCAGAAAGCCCACTTGACCATAAAGGCGAGTAAATGCCAGATTGGACAAGGCTCAGTGGTTTACCTTGGGCATGAAGTAGGTGGAGGAAGGATACAGCCTCTCCCCAGTAAAGTACAAGCAGTACAAGACTGGCCTACCCCCACTACACAAACCCAAGTGAGAGCCTTCTTAGGACTCACGGGTTATTACCGCAATTTTATGGCAGACTATGGCACCATAGCTGCTCCTCTGACTGCCCTCACAACTCCGAAGAAACCCAAGAAGGTAACTTGGACTGACGAGTGTGAGAAGGCCTTCAATGGCTTGAAAGACTCCTTGTGCCAGGCCCCTGTGCTCAGGGCCCCTGATTATCAAAGACCTTTTATCGTGCAGACGGATGCCTCTGACACTGGGATAGGAGCTGTACTATCACAAGTAGATGAGAAGGGTAAGGAACACCCTATCGGTTTTATTAGTCGCCAGCTTAAGGACAGAGAGCTCAGATGGTCCACGGTAGAGAAAGAATGTTTCTCTGTTGTGTGGGCCCTAAGGAAGCTGCGGCCCTACCTCTATGGGACCCACTTCACTGTGCAGACTGACCATAAGCCGTTAAAGTGGCTAATGAACATGAAGGGGGAGAATCCAAAGTTGCTTAGGTGGTCCATAAGTCTACAAGGCTTCGACTTCACTATTGAGCATAGGCCAGGTGTCCAACATAGCAATGCTGATGGGTTGTCCAGAATGTTTTACCGACCTGAACAAGAGACTCATCCAGGGGTGGATTAGTTCCCCCTGTCCATAGTCTGGGAGGGGCGAGTGTTAGGAAAGATTTCGTTATTGTAGGGAACTTTCCTTCCATGTGGCAACCCCTAAACTTTTTGCTATTGTTTTCAACCTGTTTTCTTGACTTTGCCAGAGAAGTACAGCCTTCTGCCGTACTCCTCTGGGCTTTCGCTCCTTTCTTACGGGGAAACTGACATGCCCTTAAGACAGTCAGTACCGGGGAACGCTGTTTCCCGTAGTTTCTTTTATCGTGTCGCCATTTTAGTGCAACACGACACAAGAGGGCACTGTAAGCTAAGTTACAGCTCTCTTGGGTCTCTAGCCTTCTACAGACCCTAGACACTCTTATAGGATGGTTTTTGGATCGGTGCAAGTCATTCAGGGACTGGGCTGGTGGCAGCGATCATTTGGTTTATTTTGAGCTCCTTTTGCCGTTCTGAGCACCTTTTTGCCGCGAACACAAAAGGGTGGCCCGGCTACCCAAAATGGCCGGACCACGAGGCTCCTTTGTCTCGTCCACTGTCCGTCTTGCTCCCTTTACCTTCCCCCGGGTCAGGCGACCCGGGGCCTTCCTTATTTGGGCATGTAGTTTCCCGCGAAACACGGTTGCTTTCGCGGGCTTCTACATGTCGTTTGAGTGCCCCCAGGATGTGGGCTGGGCTGTCTGGTCCCAATACACATCCTGGGTGCCAGAGAGTCTAGGGTGGTGTGAATGCCTGGGACCACTGTGGTCCGTGATTGGTCCACGTATGGTATGTGTGTTGATGTGCGGATCTCCCATTGGCTCCCCTCCGTTTTGGCGCGAAGGGAACCGTGGATAAGAGGGAGCTGGAAACACCACTGCCATGTCGATCTCCTGAGTTCTTACGAACCCAGGGATACAGGAGCCAAGTATCCTGCGAACACGAGGCTGGACCGAGGAATCACTGGTGACCCCCTGAAGAACTTCTGCTCCTCATTGCTGTCGTCCGGTGAAGCCCTTTCCACCTAAGATCGAACAAGAAGGCCTGTACTGGCGCTTCGACCTATTGGAATAGCAGGACCAGCTATTCCCGGCACCTTCATCAACTCCTGCTGTAAGCCTTCGGAAGTGTCTCTGGGCCATCCAGTTGACTGACCAGCTTACTAAGGAGGCCTGCTCTGTAATCGCCGACAGGTTGGGTGGTGTTCTGAGTCCGGGGCATGCTCACACGCTTCGTTTGCTTAGCAGTCCTAAGCTAGAGGTGAGCGGTGCTCGTTTGGCTTGAATACACCCGGCCGTTCCGTTGCCCTGCGGTGGCGACAAAACTGTGCTTGTTTCTTCGATCGGGACGTCTTTGTACTCTGCACGACGACGAGACGTTCCCTGCTCTTCAGAACCTGCCAGAAGCTGCATCTATCGAGGAGAAGCTCGGGCCTGCTTGCTTCGGGGACCGGTGAGTAGATTAGCTAGGATCTGGTCGCCCTCCAGCAGTGCCCCTTGCTTTTCCCCGCTGTAAATACAGCACCCCTTGTCCGTACTCGCGCCCTGCTTCTGCCTCACAGTGGAGGCTGCGCTAGAGTCGCGGACCGTGTTCTCCTTCATTAGAGCTCCCTACAGAGCTGTTCAACGTCCTCCGAAGAGCTTCACCTTCTGCCCATTGGCACCGGCGTGTGCAGGTACTTTTGAGCGCTAGGCTCCACTCTTCGTAGGGATTGGACTACCATCTAGTTAGGGGCCTCAGAAGGCGGACATATCACACGCATTGGTTCGCACTGCCTGTTTTCCTTCCCCTGCAGGTGGATAACATATTTCGTGCTGCTAATGCTGTGAAACTGTGTATTCTGTATATATATTGGGTGGATAGTGTATGTGTTGGTTTAATATCGTTGTATACCGCTGCTTTTACTGTGGTTATTAGTTTCAAGGCCTTATAATAAATGTGTATCTATTTTTGATATAAACAACTGTTTGGAGTAGTTTGTAAGCGCTCTTGCTTTGTGTGCTCATTGCGGGCTTTCAGTCACCCTCACCCCTCTTGAGACCTAGTCTTGACCGCCGCGATCGCTACCTTGATTGGTCTGGCTTGTCCAGAGGTTACCCTGTTCCAAGTAATTAGGTTGGCCTTCTGAACTTCTGCGCCACCAGGACAGAGTTCAGAAATCCGTCTTAACACATGAGATGTGATATCCAACTCCTTCCCATTCCAATCCTGAGACCCTTCCTATAGCATGAGATGTGATATCTCAATGCTTCTAATACCAAACCTGATATCCTTCCTATAACATGAGATGTGATATCCAACTCTTTCCTATTCCAATCCTGAGATCCTTCCTATACCATGAGATGTGATATCTCAATGTTTTTCATACCAAACCTGAGGCCCTTCCTATAGCAAGAGATGTGATATACAAATCCTTCCCATTCCAAACCTGAGACCCTTCCTATAGCATGAGATGTGGTATCTCAATGCTTCTAATACCAAACCTGAGACCCTATCTATAACATGAGATGGGATATCCAACTCCTTCCCATTCCAATCCTGAGACCCTTCCGATAGCAGAGATAGAATATCTCAATTCTTATACCAAACCTGAAACCTTTCCTATGGCATGAGATGTCATATACAACTCCTTCCCATTCCAATCCTGAGACCCTTCCTATAGCTTGAGATGTGATACCCAACTCCTTCCCATTCCAATTCTGAGACCCTTCCTATACCATGAGACTTGATATCTCAATACTTCTAATACCAAACCTGAGACCCTTCCTATAGCTTGAGATGTGATATCCAACTCCTTCCCATTCCAACCTGAGACCCTTCCTATAGCATGAGATGTGATATCTCAATGTTTCTAATAAAAAACCTGAGACCCTTCCTATAGCAAGAGATGTGATATCCAAATCCTTCCCAATCCAATCCTGAGACCCTTCCTATAACATGAGATGTGATATCCAACTCCTTCCCATTCCAACCTGAGACCCTTCCTATAGCATGAGAAGGGATATCCAACTCCTTCCCATTCCAATCCTGAGACCCTTCCTATACCATGAGATGTGATATCTCAATGCTTCTAATGCCAAACCTGGGACCCGTCCTATAACATGAGATATGATATCCAAATCCTTCCCCTTCCAATCCTGAGACCCTTTCTATAACATGAGATGTGATATCCAACTCCTTCCCATTCCAATTCTGAAACCCTTCCTATAGCATGAAATGTGATATCTCAATGTTTGTAATAAAAAACCTGAGACCCTTCCTATAGCAAGAGATGTGATATCCAAATCCTTCCCATTCCAATCCTGAGATCCTTCCTATAACATGAGATGTGAAATCCAATTCCTTCCCATTCCAAACCTGAGACCCTTCCTATTGGATGAGATGTGATATCCAACTCCTTCCCATTCCAATCCTGAGACCCTTCCTATACCATGAGATGTGATATCTCAATGCTTCTAATACCAAACCTTGTACCCGTCCTATAACATGAGATATGATATCCAAATCCTTCCCCTTCCAAACCTAAGACCCTTCCTATAGCATGAGATGTGATATCTCAATGTTTCTAATAAAAAACCTGAGACCCATCCTATAGCAAGAGATGTGATATCCAAATCCTTCCCATTCCAATCCTGAGACCCTTCCTTTAGCATGAGATGTGATATCCAAATCCTTCCCATTCCAATCCTGAAACCCTTCCTATAGCATGAGATGTGATATCTCAATGTTTCTAATAAAAAACCTGAGGCCATTCCTATAGCAAGAGATGTGATATCCAAATCCTTCCCATTCCAATCCTGAGACCCTTCCTATAACATGAGATGTGATATCCAAATCCTTCCCCTTCCAAACCTGAGACCCTCCCTTTAGCATGAGATGTGATATCCACCTCCTTCCCATTCCAATCATGAGACCCTTCCTATAGCAGGAGATGTGATATCTCAATGTTTCTCATACCAAACCTGAGGCCCTTCCTATAGCAAGAGATGTGATATACAAATCCTTCCCATTCCAAACCTGAGACCCTTCCTATAGCATGAGATGTGATATCCGACTCCTTCCCAATCCAATCCTGAGACCCTTCCTATAGCATGAGATGTAATATCACAATGCTTGTAATACCACACCCGAGTCCCTTCATAAAGCATGAGATGTGATATCCAACTCCTTCCTATTCCAATCCTGAGACCCTTCCTATAGCATGAGACGTGACATCTCAATGCTTCTAATACCAAACCTGAGACCCTTCCTATAGCATGAGATGGGATATCCAACTCCTTCCCATTCCAATCCCGAGACCCTTCCGATAGCAGAGATGTGATATCTCAATGCTTATACCAAACCTGAGACCCTTCCTATGGCATGAGATGTCATATACTTCGCCTTAGCATTACAATCCCGAGACCCTTCCTATAGCATGAGATGTGATATCTCAATGCTTCTACCAAACCTGAGACCCTTCCTATAGCATGAGATGTGATATCCAACTCCTTCCCATTCCAATCCTGAGACCCTTCCTATAGCATGAGATGTGATATCTCAATGCTTCTAATACCAAACCTGATATCCTTCCTATAACATGAGATGTGATATCCAACTCTTTCCGATTCCAAACCTGAGACCCTTCCTACAGCATGCGATGTGATATCCCAATGCTTCTAATACCACACCTGAGACCCGTCCAATAACATGAGATGGGATATCCAAGTCCTTCCGATTCCAATCCTGAGACCCTTCCTATAGCATGAGATGTGGTATCTCAATGCTTCTAATACCAAACCTGAGACCCTTCCTATAACATGAGATGGGATATCCAACTCCTTCCCATTCCAATCCTGAGACCCTTCCGATAGCAGAGATAGAATATCTCAATTCTTATACCAAACCTGAAACCTTTCCTATGGCATGAGATGTCATATACAACTCCTTCCCATTCCAATCCTGAGACCCTTCCTATAGCTTGAGATGTGATACCCAACTCCGTCCCATTCCAATTCTGAGACCCTTCCTATACCATGAGACTTGATATCTCAATACTTCTAATACCAAACCTGAGACCCTTCCTATAGCTTGAGATGTGATATCCAACTCCTTCCCATTCCAACCTGAGACCCTTCCTATAGCATGAGATGTGATATCTCAATGTTTCTAATAAAAAACCTGAGACCCTTCCTATAGCAAGAGATGTGATATCCAAATCCTTCCCATTCCAATCCTGAGATCCTTCCTATAACATGAGATGGGATATCCAACTCCTTCCCATTCCAATCCTGAGACCCTTCCGATAGCAGAGATATGATATCTCAATGCTTATACCAAACCTGCGACCTTTCCTATGGCATGAGATGTCATATACAACTCCTTCCCATTCCAATCCTGAGACCATTCCTATAGCTTGAGATGTGATATCCAACTCCTTCCCATTCCAATCCTGCGACCCTTCCTATAGCATGAGATGTGATATCTCAATGCTTATACCAAACCTGAGACCCTTCCTATAGCATGAGATGTGGTATCCAACTCTTTCCCATTCCAATCCTGAGACCCTTCCTATAGCATGAGATGTGATATCCAAATCCTTCCCATTCCAATCCTGAGATCCTTCCTATTGGATGAGATGTGATATCCAACTCCTTCCCATTCCAATCCTGAGACCCTTCCTATACCATGAGATGTGATATCTCAATGCTTCTAATACCAAACCTGGGACCCGTCCTATAACATCAGATATGATATCCAAATCCTTCCCCTTCCAAACCTGAGGCCCTTCCTTTAGCATGAGATGTGATATCCAAATCCTTCCCATTCCAATCCTGAAACCCTTCCTATAGCATGAGATGTGATATCTCAATGTTTCTAATAAAAAACATGAGACCCTTCCTATAGCATGAGATGTGATGTCCAATTCCTTCCCATTCCAAACCTGAGACCCTTCCTATTGGATGAGATGTGGTATCCAACTCTTTCCCATTCCAATCCTGAGACCCTTCCTATAGCATGAGATGTGATATCTCAATGTTTCTAATAAAAAACCTGAGACCCTTCCTATAGCATGAGATGTGATATCCAATTCCTTCCCATTCCAAACCTGAGACCCTTCCTATTGGATGAGATGTGATATCCAACTCCTTCCCATTCCAATCCTGAGACCCTTCCTATACCATGAGATGTGATATCTCAATGCTTCTAATACCAAACCTGGGACCCGTCCTATAACATGAGATATGATATCCAAATCCTTCCCCTTCCAAACCTGAGGCCCTTCCTTTAGCATGAGATGTGATATCCAAATCCTTCCCATTCCAATCCTGAAACCCTTCCTATAGCATGAGATGTGATATCTCAATGTTTCTAATAAAAAACCTGAGACCCTTCCTATAGCAAGAGATGTGATATCCATATCCTTCTCATTTGAATCCTGAGACCCTTCCTATAACATGAGATGTGATATCCAACTCCTTCCCATTCCAACCTGAGACCCTTCCTATAGAATGAGAAGGGATATCCAACTCCTTCCCCTTCCAATCCCGAGACCCTTCCTATACCATGAGATGTGATATCTCAATGCTTCTAATACCAAACCTGGGACCCGTCCTATAACATGAGATATGATATCCAAATCCTTCCCCTTCCAAACCTGAGACCCTTCCTTTAGCATGAGATGTGATATCCAAATCCTTCCCATTCCAATCCTGAAACCCTTCCTATAGCATGAGATGTGATATCTCAATGTTTCTAATAAAAAACCTGAGACCCTTCCTATAGCATAAGCTGTGATATCCGACTCCTTCCCAATCCAATCCTGAGACCCTTCCTATAGCATGAGATGTGATATCTCAATGCTTCTAATAGCAAACCTGAGATCCTCCCTATGACATGTGATGTGATATCCAATTCCTTCCCATTCCAAACCTGAGACCCTTCCTACAGCATACGATGTGATATCTAATACCACACCTGAGACCCGTCCAATAACATGAGATGGGATATCCAAGTTCTTCCGATTCCAATCCTGAGACCCTTCCTATAGCATGAGATGTGATATCCCAATGCTTCTAATACCAAACCTGAGACCCTTCCTATAACATGAGATGGGATATCCAACTCCTTCCCATTCCAATCCTGAGACCCTTCCGATAGCAGAGATGTGATATCTCAATGCTTATACCAAACCTGAGACCTTTCCTATGGCATGAGATGTCATATACAACTCCTTCCCATTCCAATCCTGAGACCCTTCCTATAGCTTGAGATGTGATACCCAACTCCTTCCCATTCCATTTCTGAGACCCTTCCTATACCATGAGACTTGATATCTCAATGCTTCTAATACCAAACCTGAGACCCTTCCTATAGCTTGAGATGTGATATCCAACTCCTTCCCATTCCAACCTGAGGCCATTCCTCTAGTATGTGATATCCAACTCCTTCCCATTCCAAACCTGAGACCCATCCTATAGCATGAGATGTGATATCTCAATGCTTCTAATAGCGAACCTGAGATCCTCCCTATGACATGTGATGTGATATCCAATTCCTTCCCATTCCAAACCTGAGACCCTTCCTACAGCATACGATGTGATATCTAATACCACACCTGAGACCCGTCCAATAACATGAGATGGGATATCCAAGTTCTTCCGATTCCAATCCTGAGACCCTTCCTATAGCATGAGATGTGATATCCCAATGCTTCTAATACCAAACCTGAGACCCTTCCTATAACATGAGATGGGATATCCAACTCCTTCCCATTCCAATCCTGAGACCCTTCCGATAGCAGAGATGTGATATCTCAATGCTTATACCAAACCTGAGACCTTTCCTATGGCATGAGATGTCATATACAACTCCTTCCCATTCCAATCCTGAGACCCTTCCTATAGCTTGAGATGTGATACCCAACTCCTTCCCATTCCATTTCTGAGACCCTTCCTATACCATGAGACTTGATATCTCAATGCTTCTAATACCAAACCTGAGACCCTTCCTATAGCTTGAGATGTGATATCCAACTCCTTCCCATTCCAACCTGAGACCCTTCCTATAGCATGAGATGGGATATCCAACTCCTTCCAAATCCAATCCTGATACCCTTCCGATAGCATGAGACGTGACATCTCAATGTTTATACCAAACCTGAGACCCTTCCTATAGCATGAGATGTGATATCCAACTCCTTCCCATTCCAATCCTGAGACCCTTCCTATAGCATGAGATGTGATATCTCAATGTTTTTAATAAAAAACCTGAGACCCTTCCTATAGCAAGAGATGTGATATCCAAATCCTTCCCATTCCAATCCTGAGATCCTTCCTATAACATGAGATGTGATATCCAATTCCTTCCCATTCCAAACCTGAGACCCTTCCTATTGGATGAGATGTGATATCGAACTCCTTCCCATTCCAATCCTGAGACCCTTCCTATACCATGAGATGTGATATCTCAATGCTTCTAATAACAAACCTGAGACCCTTCCTATAACATGAGATGTGATGTCCAAATCCTTCCCATTCCAATCCTGAGACCCTTCCTATAACATGAGATGTGATGTCCAACTCCTTCCCAATCCAATCCTGAGACCCTTCCTATAACATGAGATGTGATATACAAGTCCTTCCCATTCCAATCCTGAGACCCTATAACATGAGATGTGATATCCAACTCCTTCCCAATCCAATCCTGAGACCCTTCCGATAGCATGAGATATGATATCTCAATGCTTCTAATACCAAACCAAGACCCGTCCTATAACTTGAAATGTGACATCTAACTCCTTCCCATTCCAATCTGAGACCTTTCCTTTAGCATGAGATGTGATATCCAACTCCTTCCCATTCCAATCATGAGACCCTTCCTATAGCATGAGATGTGATATCCCAATGCTTCTACCAAACCTGATACCTTTCCGATAGCATGAGATGTGATATCTAACTCCTTCCCATTCCAATCATGAGGCCCTTCCTATAGCATGAGATGTGATATCTCAATGCTTCTACCAAATCTGAGACCCTTCCTATAGCATGAGATGTGATATCCAACTCCTTCCCATTCCAATCCTGAGACCCTTCCGATAGCATGAGATGTGATATCCAACTCCTTCCCATTCCAATCATGAGGCCCTTCCTATAGCATGAGATGTGATATCTCAATGCTTCTACCAAACCTGAGACCCTTCCTATAGGATGAGATGTGATATCCAACTCCTTGCCATTCCAATCCTGAGACCCTTCCTATAGCATGAGATGATATCCAACTCCTTCCCATTCCAATCCTGAGACCCTTCCTATAGCATGATGTTATATCTCAATGCTTCTACCAAACCTGAGATCCTTCCTATAGCATGAGATGTGATATTCAACTCCTTCCCATTCCAATACTGAGACCCTTCCGATAGGATGAGATTTATTATCTCACTCGTTCAAATACCAAACTTGAGTCCCTTTCTAAAGGATGAGATCTGATATCTCAGTGCTTCTAATACCAAACCTGAGTCCCTTCCTATAACATATGTTATATCCAACTCCTTCCCATTCCAATCATGAGGCCCTTCCTATAGCATGAGATGTGATATCTCAATGCTTCTACCAAACCTGAGACCCTTCCTTTAGCATGAGATGTGATATCTAACTCCTTCCCATTCCAATCCTGAGACCCTTCCATGAGATGTGCTATCTCAATGCTTCTAATACCAAAGTTGGACCGTTCCTATAGCATGAGATGTGATATCCAATTCCTTCCCATTCCAATCCTGCGTCCCTTCATTTAGCATGAGATTTGATATCTCAGTGCTTCTAATACCAAACCTGAGACCCTTCCTATAACATGAGATGTTATATCCAACTCCTTCCGATTCCAATCCCGAGACCCTTCCTATACCATGAGATGAGATATCTCAATGTTTCTAATACCAAACCTGAGACCCTTCCTATTGCAAGAGATGTGATATCCAAATCCTTCCCATTCCAAACCTGAGTCCCTTCCTATAGCATGAGATGTGATATCCAACTTCTTCCCATTCCAATCCTGCGTCTCTTCATATAGCATGAGATTTGATATCTCAGTGCTTCTAATACAAAACCTGAGACCCTTCCTATAACATGAGATGTGATATCCAACTCCTGATTCCAATCCTGAGACCCTTCCTATACCATGAGATGTGATATCTCAATGTTTCTAATACCAGACCTGAGACCCTTCCTATTGCAAGAGATGTGATATCCAAACCCATCCCATTCCAAACCTGAGACCTTTCCTCTTGCATGAGATGTGATATCCAACTCCTTCCCAATCCAATCCTGAGACCCTTCTGATAGCATTAGATGTGATATCTCAATGTTTCTAATACCAGACCTGAGACCCTTCCTATTGCAAGAGATGTGATATCCAAACCCTTCCCATTCCAAACCTGAGACCCTCCCTATAGCATGAGATGTGATATCCAACTCCTTCCCATTCCAATCCTGAGACCCTTGCGATAGCATGTGATGGGATATCCAACTCCTTCCCAATCCAATCCTGAGACCCTTCCGATAGCATGAGATGTGATATCTTAATGCTTCTACCAAATCTGAGACCTTCCTATGGCATGAGATGTTATATCAAACTCCTTCCCATTCCAAACCTGAGACCCTTCCTATAACATGAGATGTGATGTCCAAGTCCTTCCCATTCCAATCCTGAGACCCTTCCTATAGCATGAGATGTGATATCCAACTCCTTCCCATTCCAATCCTGAGACCCATACTATACCATGAGATATATCTCAATGCTTCTAATACCAAACCACAGACCAGTCCTATAACTTGAGATGTGATATCCAAATCCTTCCACTTCCAAACCTGAGACCTTTCCTTTGCCATGAGATGTGATATCCAACTCCTTCCCATTCGAATCATGAGGCCCTTCCTATAGCATGAGATGTGATATCTCAATGCTTCTACCAAATCTGAGACCCTTCCTAAAGCATGAAATGTGATATCCAACGTATTCCCATCCAATCCTGAGACCCTTCCTTAGCATGAGAAGTGATATCTCAATGCTATTAATACCAAACCTGAGACCCTCCCTATAGCATGAGATGTGATATCTCAATGTTTCTAATACCAAACCTGAGACCTTTCCTATTGCATGAGATGTGATATCCAACTCCTTCCCAATCCAATCCTGAGACCCTTCTTATAGCATTAGATGTGATATCTCAATGCTTCTAATATCAAACCTGAGACCCTCCCTATAGCATGAGATGTGATATCCAACTCCTTCCCAATCCAATCCTGAGACCCTTCTGATAGCATGAGATGTGATATCTTAATGCTTCTGCCAAACCTGAGACCTTCCTATGGCATGAGATGTGATATCCAACTCCTTCCCATTCCAATCCTGAGTCCCTTCCGATAGCCTGAGATGTGATATCCAACTCCTTCCCATTCCAATAATGAGGCCCCTCCTATAGCATGAGATGTGATATCCAACTCCTTCCCATTCCAATCCTGAGTCCCTTCCGATAGCCTGAGATGTGATATCCAACTCCTTCCCATTCCAATCATGAGGCCCCTCCTATAGCATGAGATGTGATATCCAACTCCTTCCCATTCCAATCATGAGGCCCCTCCTATAGCATGAGATGTGATATCTCAATACTTCTACCAAACCTGAGACCCTTCCTATAGCATGAGATGTGATATCCAACTCCTTCCCATTCCAATCCTGGGACCCTTCCTATAGCATGAGATGTGATATCCAACTCCTTCCCGATCCAATCCTGAGACCCTTCCTATAGCATGAGATGTGATATCTCAATGCTCTTAATACCAAACCTGCGATCATTCCTATAACATGAGATGTGATATTCAACTCCTTCCCATTCCAATCCTGAGCCCCTTCCATGAGATGTGCTATCTCAATGCTTCTAATACCAAAGTTGGACCGTTCCTATAGCATGAGATGTGATATCGAACTCCTTCCCATTCCAATCCTGCGTCCCTTCATTTAGCATGAGATTTGATATCTCAGTGCTTCTAATACTAAACCTGAGACCCTTCCTATAACATGAGATGTTATATACAACTCCTTCCGATTCCAATCCTGAGACCCTTCCTATACCATGAAATGTGATATCTCAATGTTTCTAATACCAAACCTGAGACCCTTCCTATTGCAAGAGATGTGTTATCCAAATGCTTCCCATTCCAAACCTGAGACCCTTCCAATAGGATGAGATGTGATATCCAACTCCTTCCCATTCCAATCCTGATACCCTTCCTATAGCATTAGATGTGATATCTCAATGCTTCTACCAAACCTGAAATCGTTCCTATAGCATGAGATTTGATATTCAACTCCTTTCCATTCCAATCCTGAGACCCTTCCGATAGCATGAGATGTGATATCTCAGTGCTTCTAATACCAAACCTGTGACCCTTCCTATGGCATGACGTGATATCCAACCCTTTCCAATCCTGAGACTCAGATCTCCCTAACTTTTCACCACTCCTAGCTCCCGGATTGATCCTGTTCGCTGTCTCGTCTCTCCCTTCTTCGGCTTCCTTCTTCCATTAACCTACATGTTCCTGACCTGGACTCTAACGAAATCTGCAACTCTTCATGCCGCTGGCCCTACACACTGCAGGGAATACTCTGGATTTTCTGGTCTCAGACCTCTAATTTAGACGCGAGTTCCCTGCCTTTTCTCCTCTTCCCGCTGCCTTCAAAACAACAAATGAGCTCCAAAAGATACACAGTGCTCAGAATGCTTTATAAAACCCATTATTCAATTTATAGCCGTAACCCGCTAGACGTATTGAAACGTGCTAAAAACCAGCAAAAACAGCTCGAAAATGTACTTTCCTCGCGTTTTTGTAAATGCTAATTCTGTTGCATTTCCTGTTTGTACAGTGTCCGTGCGTTTGTTCAGTCGAACCTGATGCTTTTAACCACTCGTCTCCTATACAAGGGGGATCAAAATGTACTTTGTTTACAGGCTGTAGGTATACTGCTGAAATCTTCAATGCATTATCTGCTTTCATGACTATTTTGGAATGTGTATTTGACATCTGTTAATCCAGTCACCATGTGTCACTTCTAGTTTACAGGCTGCACTCCCCTGGTGATCCCGTTCTCTCCAAAGTAGGCTAATCCAGTTGCTCCTCTTCAGAGGCGTTCTTCCTTTCTATCCTTGCCCTCTGCATCGTTTCGCGTTGCAAACACTCGCTTCCCTGCTCTCTGGTTTAGACGCTGTTCCTCCTCAGAGGCGTTCTTCCTTTCTTTTCCTGTTCCCTGCAGTTTCGCGTTGCAAGTGCTCGCTTCCCAGCTCTGGTTTAGACACGTGTTCCCTGCCTTCTCTCTTCCCGCTGCCTGCAAAACAACAAATGAGCTCCAAAAGATACAGTGCTCAGAATGCTTTATAACACACATTATTCAACTTATAGCCGTAACCCGCTAGACGTATTGAAACGTGCTAAAAACTAGCAAAATCAGCTAGAAAATGTACTTTCCTCGCGTTTTGGTAAATGCTAATTGTGTTGCGTTTCCTGTTTGTAGTGTCCGTGCGTTAGTGCAGTTGAACCTGGTTTTTAACCACTCGTCTCCCATACAAGGAGGATCAAAATGTACTTTGTTTACAGGCTGAAGGTATACTGCTGAAATCTTCAATGCATTATCAGCTTTCCTGACTGTTCTGGAACGTGTATTTGCCATCTGTTAATCCAGTCACCATGTGGTCATCGTCCCTTCTAGTTTACAGGCTGCACACCCCTGGTGATCCCGTTTTCTCCAAAGTAGGCTAATCCAGTTGCTCCTCCTCAGAGGCGTTCTTCCTTTCTATCCTCGCCCTCTGCATCGTTTCGCGTTGCAAACACTCGCTTCCCTGCTCTCTGATTTAGACGCTGTTCCTCCTCAGAGGCGTTCTTCCTTTCCTTTCCTGTTCACTGCAGTTTCGCGTTTCAAGTGCTCGCTTCCTGAGACCCTTCCTATTGGATGAGATGTGATATCCAACTCCTTCCCATTCCAATCCTGAGACCCTTCCTATACCATGAGATGTGATATCTCAATGCTTCTAATACCAAACCTGGGACCCGCCCTATAACATGAGATATGATATCCAAATCCTTCCCCTTCCAAACCTGAGACCCTTCCTTTAGCATGAGATGTGATATCCAAATCCTTCCCATTCCAATCCTGAAACCCTTCCTATAGCATGAGATGTGATATCTCAATGTTTCTAATAAAAGACCTGAGACCCATCCTATAGCAAGAGATGTGATATCCAAATCCTTCCCATTCCAATCCTGAGACCCTTTCTATAACATGAGATGTGATATCCAACTCCTTCCCATTCCAATCCCGAAACCCTTCCTATAGCATGAGATTTGATATCTCAATGTTTCTAATAAAAAACCTGAGACCCTTCCTATAGCAAGAGATGTGATATCCAAATCCTTCCCATTCCAATCCTGAGATCCTTCCTATAACATGAGATGTGATATCCAATTCCTTCCCATTCCAAACCTGAGACCCTTCCTATTGGATGAAATGTGATATCCAACTCCTTCCCATTCCAATCCTGAGACCCTTCCTATATCATGAGATGTGATATCTCAATGCTTCTAATACCAAACCTGGGACCCGTCCTATAACATGAGATATGATATCCAAATCCTTCCCCTTCCAAACCTGAGACCCTTCCTTTAGCATGAGATGTGATATCCAAATCCTTCCCATTCCAATCCTGAAACCCTTCCTATAGCATGAGATGTGATATCTCATAAAAAAAACCTGAGACCCTTCCTATAGCAAGAGATGTGATATCCAAATCCTTCACATTCCAATCCTGAGACCCTTTCTATAACATGAGATGTGATATCCAACTCCTTCCCATTCCAATTCTGAAACCCTTCCTATAGCATGAGATGTGATATCTCAATGTTTCTAATAAAAAACCTGAGACCCTTCCTATAGCAAGAGATGTGATATCCAAATCCTTCCCATTCCAATCCTGCCAATCCTGAGATCCTTCCTATAACATGAGATGTGATATCCAATTCCTTCCCATTCCAAACCTTTGACCCTTCCTATTGGATGAGATGTGATATCCAACTCCTTCCCATTCCAATCCTGAGACCCTTCCTATACCATGAGATGTGATATCTCAATGCTTCTAATACCAAACCTCGGACCCGTCCTATAACATGAGATATGATATCAAAATCCTTCCCCTTCCAAACCTGAGACCCTTCCTTTAGCATGAGATGTGATATCCAAATCCTTCCCATTCCAATCCTGAAACCCTTCCTATAGCATGAGATGTGATATCTCAATGTTTCTAATAAAAAACTTGAGACCCATCCTATAGCAAGAGATGTGATATCCAAATCCTTCCCATTCCAATCCTGAGACCCTTCCTTTAGCATGAGATGTGATATCCAAATCCTTCCCATTCCAATCCTGAAACCCTTCCTATAGCATGAGATGTGATATCTCAATGTTTCTAATAAAAAACCTGAGACCCTTCTTATAGCAAGAGATGTGATATCCAAATCCTTCCCATTCCAATCCTGAGACCCTTCCTATAACATGAGATGTGATATCCAAATCCTTCCCCTTCCAAACCTGAGACCCTCCCTTTAGCATGAGATGTGATATCCAACTCCTTCCCATTCCAAGCCTGAGACCCTTCTGATAGCATGAGATGTGATATCTCAATGCCTTTAATACCAAACCTGAGATCCTACCTCTAACATGAAATGTGATATCCAACTCCTTCCCTTTCCAAACCTGAGAGCCTTCCTATAGCATGAGATGTGATATCCAAGTCCTTCCCATTCCAATCCTGAGACCCTTCCTATAACATGAGATGTGATATCCAACTCCTTCCCATTCCAACCTGGGACCCTTCCTATAGCATGAGATGGGATATCCAACTCCTTCCAAATCCAATCCTGATACCCTTCCGATAGCATGAGATGTGATATCCCAATGCTTCTACCAAACCTGAGACCCATACTATGGCATGAGATGTGATATCAAACTCCTTTCCATTCCAATCCTGAGACCCCTCCTATAGCTTGAGATGTGATATCCAACTCCTTCCCATTCCAATCCTGAGACCCTTCCTATAGCATGAGATGTGATATCTCAGTGCCTCTAATACCAAACCTGAGATCCTTCCTCTAACATGAAATGTGATATCCAACTACTTCCCTTTCCAAACCTGAGAGCCTACCTATAGCATGAGATGTGATATCCAAGTCCTTCCCATTCCAATCCTTAGACCCTTCCTACAGCATGCAATGTGATATCTCAATGATTCTAATACCAAACCTGAGATCCGTCCTATAACATGAGATGGGATATCCAACTCCTTCCCATTCCAATCCTGAGACACTTCCGATAGCAGAGCAGAGATGTGATATATCAATGCTTATACCAAACCTGAGACGCTTCCTATAACATGAGATGTGATATCCAACTCCTTCCCATTCCAATCCTGAGACCCATCCGATAGCATGAGATGTGATATCTCAATGCTTCTAATACCAAACCTGAGATCCTTCCTATAACATGAGATGTGATATCCAAATCCCCTTCCAAACCTGAGACCCTCCCTATAGCATGAGATGTGATATCCAACTCCTTCCAGTTCCAAACCTGAGACCCTTCCTATAGCATGAGATGTGATATTCAACTCCTTCCCATTCCAATCCTGAGACCCTTCCGATAGCATGAGATGTGATATCCAAGTCCTTCCCATTCCAACCTGAGACCCTTCCTATAGCATGAGATGGGATATCCAACTCCATCCAAATCCAATCCTGAGACCCTTCCTATAGCATGAGATGTGATATCTCAATGCTTCTACCAAACCTGAGACCCATACTATGGCATGAGATGTGATATCAAACTCCTTCCCATTCCAATCCTGAGACCCTTCCTATAGCTTGAGATGTGATATCCAACTCCTTCCCATTCTAATTCTGAGATCCTTCCTATACCATGAGACTTGATATCTCAATGCTTCTAATACGAAACCTGAGACCCTTCCTATAGCATGAGATGTGATATCTCAATGCTTCTAATACCAAACCTGAGACCCTTCCTATAGCATGAGATGGGATATCCAACTCCTTCCCAATCCAATCCTGAGACCCTTCTTATACCATGAGATGTGATATCTCAATGCTTCTAATACTAAACCTGAGACCCGTCCTATAACATGAGATGTAATATCCTAATCCTTCCCCTTCCAAGCCTGAGACCCTTCCTTTAGCATGAGATGTGATATCCAACTCCTTCCAATTCCAATTCTGAGACCCTTCCTATACCATGAGACTTTATATCTCAATGTTTCTAATACCAAACCGGAGACCCTTCCTATGTCTTGAGATGTGATATCCAACTCCTTCCCATTCCAATCCTGAAACCCTTCCTATAGCATGAGATGTGATATCTCATAAAAAAAACCTGAGACCCTTCCTATAGCAAGAGATGTGATATCCAAATCCTTCACATTCCAATCCTGAGACCCTTTCTATAACATGAGATGTGATATCCAACTCCTTCCCATTCCAATTCTGAAACCCTTCCTATAGCATGAGATGTGATATCTCAATGTTTCTAATAAAAAACCTGAGACCCTTCCTATAGCAAGAGATGTGATATCCAAATCCTTCCCATTCCAATCCTGCCAATCCTGAGATCCTTCCTATAACATGAGATGTGATATCCAATTCCTTCCCATTCCAAACCTTTGACCCTTCCTATTGGATGAGATGTGATATCCAACTCCTTCCCATTCCAATCCTGAGACCCTTCCTATACCATGAGATGTGATATCTCAATGCTTCTAATACCAAACCTCGGACCCGTCCTATAACATGAGATATGATATCAAAATCCTTCCCCTTCCAAACCTGAGACCCTTCCTTTAGCATGAGATGTGATATCCAAATCCTTCCCATTCCAATCCTGAAACCCTTCCTATAGCATGAGATGTGATATCTCAATGTTTCTAATAAAAAACTTGAGACCCATCCTATAGCAAGAGATGTGATATCCAAATCCTTCCCATTCCAATCCTGAGACCCTTCCTATAGCTTGAGATGTGATATCCAACTCCTTCCCATTCTAATTCTGAGATCCTTCCTATACCATGAGACTTGATATCTCAATGCTTCTAATACGAAACCTGAGACCCTTCCTATAGCATGAGATGTGATATCTCAATGCTTCTAATACCAAACCTGAGACCCTTCCTATAGCATGAGATGGGATATCCAACTCCTTCCCAATCCAATCCTGAGACCCTTCTTATACCATGAGATGTGATATCTCAATGCTTCTAATACTAAACCTGAGACCCGTCCTATAACATGAGATGTAATATCCTAATCCTTCCCCTTCCAAGCCTGAGACCCTTCCTTTAGCATGAGATGTGATATCCAACTCCTTCCAATTCCAATTCTGAGACCCTTCCTATACCATGAGACTTTATATCTCAATGTTTCTAATACCAAACCGGAGACCCTTCCTATGTCTTGAGATGTGATATCCAACTCCTTCCCATTCCAATCCTGAAACCCTTCCTATAGCATGAGATGTGATATCTCATAAAAAAAACCTGAGACCCTTCCTATAGCAAGAGATGTGATATCCAAATCCTTCACATTCCAATCCTGAGACCCTTTCTATAACATGAGATGTGATATCCAACTCCTTCCCATTCCAATTCTGAAACCCTTCCTATAGCATGAGATGTGATATCTCAATGTTTCTAATAAAAAACCTGAGACCCTTCCTATAGCAAGAGATGTGATATCCAAATCCTTCCCATTCCAATCCTGCCAATCCTGAGATCCTTCCTATAACATGAGATGTGATATCCAATTCCTTCCCATTCCAAACCTTTGACCCTTCCTATTGGATGAGATGTGATATCCAACTCCTTCCCATTCCAATCCTGAGACCCTTCCTATACCATGAGATGTGATATCTCAATGCTTCTAATACCAAACCTCGGACCCGTCCTATAACATGAGATATGATATCAAAATCCTTCCCCTTCCAAACCTGAGACCCTTCCTTTAGCATGAGATGTGATATCCAAATCCTTCCCATTCCAATCCTGAAACCCTTCCTATAGCATGAGATGTGATATCTCAATGTTTCTAATAAAAAACTTGAGACCCATCCTATAGCAAGAGATGTGATATCCAAATCCTTCCCATTCCAATCCTGAGACCCTTCCTTTAGCATGAGATGTGATATCCAAATCCTTCCCATTCCAATCCTGAAACCCTTCCTATAGCATGAGATGTGATATCTCAATGTTTCTAATAAAAAACCTGAGACCCTTCTTATAGCAAGAGATGTGATATCCAAATCCTTCCCATTCCAATCCTGAGACCCTTCCTATAACATGAGATGTGATATCCAAATCCTTCCCCTTCCAAACCTGAGACCCTCCCTTTAGCATGAGATGTGATATCCAACTCCTTCCCATTCCAAGCCTGAGACCCTTCTGATAGCATGAGATGTGATATCTCAATGCCTTTAATACCAAACCTGAGATCCTACCTCTAACATGAAATGTGATATCCAACTCCTTCCCTTTCCAAACCTGAGAGCCTTCCTATAGCATGAGATGTGATATCCAAGTCCTTCCCATTCCAATCCTGAGACCCTTCCTATAACATGAGATGTGATATCCAACTCCTTCCCATTCCAACCTGGGACCCTTCCTATAGCATGAGATGGGATATCCAACTCCTTCCAAATCCAATCCTGATACCCTTCCGATAGCATGAGATGTGATATCCCAATGCTTCTACCAAACCTGAGACCCATACTATGGCATGAGATGTGATATCAAACTCCTTTCCATTCCAATCCTGAGACCCCTCCTATAGCTTGAGATGTGATATCCAACTCCTTCCCATTCCAATCCTGAGACCCTTCCTATAGCATGAGATGTGATATCTCAGTGCCTCTAATACCAAACCTGAGATCCTTCCTCTAACATGAAATGTGATATCCAACTACTTCCCTTTCCAAACCTGAGAGCCTACCTATAGCATGAGATGTGATATCCAAGTCCTTCCCATTCCAATCCTTAGACCCTTCCTACAGCATGCAATGTGATATCTCAATGATTCTAATACCAAACCTGAGATCCGTCCTATAACATGAGATGGGATATCCAACTCCTTCCCATTCCAATCCTGAGACACTTCCGATAGCAGAGCAGAGATGTGATATATCAATGCTTATACCAAACCTGAGACGCTTCCTATAACATGAGATGTGATATCCAACTCCTTCCCATTCCAATCCTGAGACCCATCCGATAGCATGAGATGTGATATCTCAATGCTTCTAATACCAAACCTGAGATCCTTCCTATAACATGAGATGTGATATCCAAATCCCCTTCCAAACCTGAGACCCTCCCTATAGCATGAGATGTGATATCCAACTCCTTCCAGTTCCAAACCTGAGACCCTTCCTATAGCATGAGATGTGATATTCAACTCCTTCCCATTCCAATCCTGAGACCCTTCCGATAGCATGAGATGTGATATCCAAGTCCTTCCCATTCCAACCTGAGACCCTTCCTATAGCATGAGATGGGATATCCAACTCCATCCAAATCCAATCCTGAGACCCTTCCTATAGCATGAGATGTGATATCTCAATGCTTCTACCAAACCTGAGACCCATACTATGGCATGAGATGTGATATCAAACTCCTTCCCATTCCAATCCTGAGACCCTTCCTATAGCTTGAGATGTGATATCCAACTCCTTCCCATTCTAATTCTGAGATCCTTCCTATACCATGAGACTTGATATCTCAATGCTTCTAATACGAAACCTGAGACCCTTCCTATAGCATGAGATGTGATATCTCAATGCTTCTAATACCAAACCTGAGACCCTTCCTATAGCATGAGATGGGATATCCAACTCCTTCCCAATCCAATCCTGAGACCCTTCTTATACCATGAGATGTGATATCTCAATGCTTCTAATACTAAACCTGAGACCCGTCCTATAACATGAGATGTAATATCCTAATCCTTCCCCTTCCAAGCCTGAGACCCTTCCTTTAGCATGAGATGTGATATCCAACTCCTTCCAATTCCAATTCTGAGACCCTTCCTATACCATGAGACTTTATATCTCAATGTTTCTAATACCAAACCGGAGACCCTTCCTATGTCTTGAGATGTGATATCCAACTCCTTCCCATTCCAACCTGAGACCCTTCCTATAGCATGAGATGGGATATCCAACACCTTCCAAATCCAATCCTGATACCCTTCCGATAGCATGAGATGTGATATCCCAATGCTTCTACCAAACCTGAGACCCATATTATGGCTTGAGATGTGATATCAAACTCCTTCCCATTCCAATCCTGAGACCCTTCCTATAGCATGAGATGTGATATCTCAATGCTTATACCAAACCTGAGACCCTTCCTATAGCATGAGATGTGATATCCAACTCCTTCCCATTCCAATCCTGAGACCCATCCTATTGCATGAGATGTGATATCTCAATGCCTCTAATACCAAACCTGAGATCCTTCCTCTAACATGAAATGTGATATCCAACTCCTTCCCTTTCCAAACCTGAGAGCCTACCTATAGCATGAGATGTGATATCCAAGTCCTTCCCATTCCAATCCTTAGACCCTTCCCACAGCATGCAATGTGATATCTCAATGCTTATACCAAACCTGAGACCCTTCCTATAGCATGAGATGTGATATCCAACTCCTTCCCATTCCAATCCTGAGACCCTTCCTATAGCATGAGATGTGATATCTCAATGCCTCTAATACCAAACCTGAGATCCTTCCTCTAACATGAAATGTGATATCCAACTCCTTCCCTTTCCAAACCTGAGAGCCTACCTAAAGCATGAGATGTGATATCCAAGTCCTTCCCATTCCAATCCTTAGACCCTTCCTACAGCATGCAATGTGATATCTCAATGATTCTAATACCAAACCTGAGACGCTTCCTATAACATGAGATGTGATATCCAACTCCTTCCCATTCCAATCCTGAGACCCATCCGATAGCATGAGATGTGATATCTCAATGCTTCTAATACCAAACCTGAGATCCTTCCTATAACATGAGATGTGATATCCAAATCCCCTTCCAAACCTGAGACCCTCCCTATAGCATGAGATGTGATATCCAACTCCTTCCAGTTCCAAACCTGAGACCCTTCCGATAGCATGAGATGTGATATCTCAATGCTTCTAATACCAAACCTGAGATCCTTCCTATAGCATGAGATGTGATATCCAACTGCTTCCCATTCCAAACCTGAGACCCTTCCGATAGCATGAGATGTGATATCTCAATGCTTCTAAAACCAAACATGAGAACCATCCTATAACATGAGATGTGAAATCCAAATCATTCCCTTTCCAAAACTGAGACCCTTCCGATAGCATGAGATGTGATATCTCAATGCTTCTAAAACCAAACATGAGAACCATCCTATAACATGAGATGTGAAATCCAAATCATTCCCTTTCCAAACCTGAGACCCTTCCTATAGCTTGAGATGTGATATCCAACTTCTTCCCATTCCAATCCTGAGACCCTTCCTATAGCATGAGATGTGATATCCAACTCCTTCCCATTCCAACCCTGAGACCCTTCCTATAGCATGAGATGTGATATCTCAATGCCTCTAATACCAAACCTGAGATCCTTCCTCTAACATGAAATGTGATATCCAACTCCTTCCCTTTCCAAGCCTGAGAGCCTACCTATAGCATGAGATGTGATATCCAAGTTCTTCCCATTCCAATCCTTAGACCCTCCCTACAGCATGCAATGTGATATCTCAATGATTCTAATACCAAACCTGAGACCCGTCCTATAACATGAGATGGGATATCCAACTCCTTCCCATTCCAATCCTGAGACACTTCCGATAGCAGAGATGTGATATCTCAATGCTTATACCAAAACTGAGACGCTTCCTATAACATGAGATGTGATATCCAACTCCTTCCAGTTCCAAACCTGAGACCCTTCCTATAGCATGAGATGTGATATCCAACTCCTTCCCATTCCAATCCTGAGACCCATCCGATAGCATGAGATGTGATATCTCAATGCTTCTAATACCAAACCTGAGATCCTTCCTATAACATGAGATGTGATATCCAAATCCCCTTCCAAACCTGAGACCCTCCCTATAGCATGAGATGTGATATCCAACTCCTTCCAGTTCCAAACCTGAGACCCTTCCTATAGCATGAGATGTGATATCCAACTCCTTCCCATTCCAATCCTGAGACCCTTCCGATAGCATGAGATGTGATATCTCAATGCCTCTAATACCAAACCTGAGATCCTTCCTCTAACATGAAATGTGATATCCAACTCCTTCCCTTTCCAAACCTGAGAGCCTTCCTATAGCATGAGATGTGATATCCAAGTCCTTCCCATTCCAATCCTGAGACCCTTCCGATAACATGAGATGTGATATCCAACTCCTTCCCATTCCAACCTGAGACCCTTCCTATAGCATGAGATGGGATATCCAACTCCATCCAAATCCAATCCTGAGACCCTTCCGATAGCATGAGATGTGATATCTCAATGCTTCTACCAAACCTGAGACCCATATTATGGCATGAGATGTGATATCCAACTCCTTCCCATTCCAATTCTGAGACCCTTCCTACAGCATGCGATGTGATATCTCAATGCTTCTAATACCACACCTGAGACCCATCCAATAACATGAGATGGGATATCCAAGTCCTTCCCATTCCAATCCTGAGACCCTTCCTATAGCTTGAGATGTGATATCTCAATGCTTCTAATACCAAACCTGAGACCCTTCCTATAACATGAGATGGGATATCCAACTCCTTCCCATTCCAATCCTGAGACCCTTCCGATAGCAGAGATGTGATATTTCAATGCTTATACCAAACCTGAGACCTTTCCCATGGCATGAGATGTCATATACAACTCCTTCCCATTCCAATGCTGAGACCCTTCCTATACCATGAGACTTGATATCTCAATGCTTCTAATACCAAACCTGAGACCCTTCCTATGGCTTGAGATGTGATATCCAACTCCTTCCCATTCCAACCTGAGACCCTTCCTATAGCATGAGATGGGATATCCAACTCCTTCCAAATCCAATCCTGATACCCTTCCGATAGCATGAGATGTGATATCCCAATGCTTCTACCAAACCTGAGGCCCATATTATGGCATGAGATGTGATATCAAACTCCTTCCCATTCCAATCCTGAGACCCTTCCTATAGCTTGAGATGTGATATCCAACTCCTTCCCATTCCAAGCCTGAGACCCTTCCTATAGCATGAGATGTGATATCTCAATGCTTATACCAAACCTGAGACCCTTCCTATAGCATGAGATGTGATACCCAACTCCTTCCCATTCCAATCCTGAGACCCTTCCTATAGCATGAGATGTGATATCTCAATGCCTCTAATACCAAACCTGAGATCCTTCCTCTAACATGAAATGGTATATCCAACTCCTTCCCTTTCCAAGCCTGAGAGCCTACCTATAGCATGAGATGTGATATCCAAGTCCTTCCTATTCCAATCCTTAGACCCTCCCTACAGCATGCAATGTGATATCTCAATGATTCTAATACCAAACCTGAGACCCGTCCTATAACATGAGATGGGATATCCAACTCCTTCCCATTCCAATCCTGAGACACTTCCGATAGCAGAGATGTGATATCTCAATGCTTATACCAAAACTGAGACGCTTCCTTTAACATGAGATGTGATATCCAACTCCTTCCAGTTCCAAACCTGAGACCCTTCCTATAGCATGAGATGTGATATCCAACTCCTTCCCATTCCAATCCTGAGACCCATCCGATAGCATGAGATGTGATATCTCAATGCTTCTAATACCAAACCTGAGATCCTTCCTATAACATGAGATGTGATATCCAAATCCCCTACCAAACCTGAGACCCTCCCTATAGCATGAGATGTGATATCCAACTCCGTCCAGTTCCAAACCTGAGACCCTTCCTATAGTATGAGATGTGATATCCAACTCCTTCCCATTCCAATCCTGAGACCCTTCCGATAGCATGAGATGTGATATCTCAATGCCTCTAATACCAAACCTGAGATCCTTCCTCTAACATGAAATGTGATATCCAACTCCTTCCCTTTCCAAACCTGAGAGCCTTCCTATAGCATGAGATGTGATATCCAAGTCCTTCCCATTCCAATCCTGAGACCCTTCCTATAACATGAGATGTGATATCCAACTCCTTCCCATTCCAACCTGAGACCCTTCCTATAGCATGAGATGGGATATCGAACTCCATCCAAATCCAATCCTGAGACTCTTCCGATAGCATGAGATGTGATATCTCAATGCTTCTACCAAACCTGAGACCCATATTATGGCATGAGATGTGATATCCAACTCCTTCCCATTCCAATTCTGAGACCCTTCCTATACCATGAGACTTGATATCTCAATGCTTCTAATACGAAACCTGAGACCCTTCCTATAGCATGAGATGTGATATCTCAATGCTTCTAATACCAAACCTGAGACCCTTCCTATAGAATGAGATGCGATATCCAACTCCTTCCCAATCCAATCCTGAGACCCTTTCTATACCATGAGATGTGATATCTCAATGCTTCTAATACTAAACCTGAGACCCTTCCTATAGCAAGAGATGTGATATCCAAAACCTTCCCATTTGAATCCTGAGACCCTTCCTATAACATGAGATGTGATATCCAACTCCTTCCCATTCCAACCTGAGACCCTTCCTATAGCATGAGAAGGGATATCCAACTCCTTCCCATTCCAATCCTGAGACCCTTCCTATACCATGAGATGTGATATCTCAATGCTTCTAATACCAAACCTGGGACCCATCCTATAACATGAGATATGATATCCAAATCCTTCCCCTTCCAAAACTGAGACCCTTCCTTTAGCATGAGATGTGATATCCAAATCCTTCCCATTCCAATCCTGAAACCCTTCCTATAGCATGAGATGTGATATCTCAATGTTTCTAATAAAACAACCTGAGACCCTTCCTATAGCAAGAGATGTGATATCCAAATCCTTCCCATTCCAATCCTGAGACCCTTTCTATAACATGAGATGTGATATCCAACTCCTTCCCATTCCAATTCTGAAACCCTTCCTATAGCATGAGATGTGATATCTCAATGTTTCTAATAAAAAACCTGAGACCCTTCCTATAGCAAGAGATGTGATATCCAAATCCTTCCCATTCCAATCCTGAGATCCTTCCTATAACATGAGATGTGATATCCAATTCCTTCCCATTCCAAACCTGAGACCCTTCCTATTGGATGAGATGTGATATCCAACTCCTTCCCATTCCAATCCTGAGACCCTTCCTATACCATGAGATGTGATATCTCAATGCTTCTAATACCAAACCTGGGACCCGCCCTATAACATGAGATATGATATCCAAATCCTTCCCCTTCCAAACCTGAGACCCTTCCTTTAGCATGAGATGTGATATCCAAATCCTTCCCATTCCAATCCTGAAACCCTTCCTATAGCATGAGATGTGATATCTCAATGTTTCTAATAAAAGACCTGAGACCCATCCTATAGCAAGAGATGTGATATCCAAATCCTTCCCATTCCAATCCTGAGACCCTTTCTATAACATGAGATGTGATATCCAACTCCTTCCCATTCCAATCCTGAAACCCTTCCTATAGCATGAGATGTGATATCTCAATGTTTCTAATAAAAAACCTGAGACCCTTCCTATAGCAAGAGATGTGATATCCAAATCCTTCCCATTCCAATCCTGAGATCCTTCCTATAACATGAGATGTGATATCCAATTCCTTCCCATTCCAAACCTGAGACCCTTCCTATTGGATGAGATGTGATATCCAACTCCTTCCCATTCCAATCCTGAGACCCTTCCTATATCATGAGATGTGATATCTCAATGCTTCTAATACCAAACCTGGGACCCGTCCTATAACATGAGAAATGATATCCAAATCCTTCCCCTTCCAAACCTGAGACCCTTCCTTTAGCATGAGATGTGATATCCAAATCCTTCCCATTCCAATCCTGAAACCTTTCCTATAGCATGAGATGTGATATCTCATAAAAAAAACCTGAGACCCTTCCTATAGCAAGAGATGTGATATCCAAATCCTTCCCATTTGAATCCTGAGACCCTTCCTATAACATGAGATGTGATATCCAACTCCTTCCCATTCCAACCTGAGACCCTTCCTATAGCATGAGGAGGGATATCCAACTCCTTCCCATTCCAATTCTGAAACCCTTCCTATAGCATGAGATGTGATATCTCAATGTTTCTAATAAAAAACCTGAGACCCTTCCTATAGCAAGAGATGTGATATCCAAATCCTTCACATTCCAATCCTGAGACCCTTTCTATAACATGAGATGTGATATCCAACTCCTTCCCATTCCAATTCTGAAACCCTTCCTATAGCATGAGATGTGATATCTCAATGTTTCTAATAAAAAACCTGAGACCCTTCCTATAGCAAGAGATGTGATATCCAAATCCTTCCCATTCCAATCCTGCCAATCCTGAGATCCTTCCTATAACATGAGATGTGATATCCAATTCCTTCCCATTCCAAACCTTTGACCCTTCCTATTGGATGAGATGTGATATCCAACTCCTTCCCATTCCAATCCTGAGACCCTTCCTATACCATGAGATGTGATATCTCAATGCTTCTAATACCAAACCTCGGACCCGTCCTATAACATGAGATATGATATCAAAATCCTTCCCCTTCCAAACCTGAGACCCTTCCTTTAGCATGAGATGTGATATCCAAATCCTTCCCATTCCAATCCTGAAACCCTTCCTATAGCATGAGATGTGATATCTCAATGTTTCTAATAAAAAACCTGAGACCCATCCTATAGCAAGAGATGTGATATCCAAATCCTTCCCATTCCAATCCTGAGACCCTTCCTTTAGCATGAGATGTGATATCCAAATCCTTCCCATTCCAATCCTGAAACCCTTCCTATAGCATGAGATGTGATATCTCAATGTTTCTAATAAAAAACCTGAGACCCTTCTTATAGCAAGAGATGTGATATCCAAATCCTTCCCATTCCAATCCTGAGACCCTTCCTATAACATGAGATGTGATATCCAAATCCTTCCCCTTCCAAACCTGAGACCCTCCCTTTAGCATGAGATGTGATATCCAACTCCTTCCCATTCCAAGCCTGAGACCCTTCTGATAGCATGAGATGTGATATCTCAATGCCTTTAATACCAAACCTGAGATCCTACCTCTAACATGAAATGTGATATCCAACTCCTTCCCTTTCCAAACCTGAGAGCCTTCCTATAGCATGAGATGTGATATCCAAGTCCTTCCCATTCCAATCCTGAGACCCTTCCTATAACATGAGATGTGATATCCAACTCCTTCCCATTCCAACCTGAGACCCTTCCTATAGCATGAGATGGGATATCCAACTCCTTCCAAATCCAATCCTGATACCCTTCCGATAGCATGAGATGTGATATCCCAATGCTTCTACCAAACCTGAGACCCATACTATGGCATGAGATGTGATATCAAACTCCTTTCCATTCCAATCCTGAGACCCTTCCTATAGCTTGAGATGTGATATCCAACTCCTTCCCATTCCAATCCTGAGACCCTTCCTATAGCATGAGATGTGATATCTCAGTGCCTCTAATACCAAACCTGAGATCCTTCCTCTAACATGAAATGTGATATCCAACTACTTCCCTTTCCAAACCTGAGAGCCTACCTATAGCATGAGATGTGATATCCAAGTCCTTCCCATTCCAATCCTTAGACCCTTCCTACAGCATGCAATGTGATATCTCAATGATTCTAATACCAAACCTGAGATCCGTCCTATAACATGAGATGGGATATCCAACTCCTTCCCATTCCAATCCTGAGACACTTCCGATAGCAGAGCAGAGATGTGATATATCAATGCTTATACCAAACCTGAGACGCTTCCTATAACATGAGATGTGATATCCAACTCCTTCCCATTCCAATCCTGAGACCCATCCGATAGCATGAGATGTGATATCTCAATGCTTCTAATACCAAACCTGAGATCCTTCCTATAACATGAGATGTGATATCCAAATCCCCTTCCAAACCTGAGACCCTCCCTATAGCATGAGATGTGATATCCAACTCCTTCCAGTTCCAAACCTGAGACCCTTCCTATAGCATGAGATGTGATATTCAACTCCTTCCCATTCCAATCCTGAGACCCTTCCGATAGCATGAGATGTGATATCCAAGTCCTTCCCATTCCAACCTGAGACCCTTCCTATAGCATGAGATGGGATATCCAACTCCATCCAAATCCAATCCTGAGACCCTTCCTATAGCATGAGATGTGATATCTCAATGCTTCTACCAAACCTGAGACACATACTATGGCATGAGATGTGATATCAAACTCCTTCCCATTCCAATCCTGAGACCCTTCCTATAGCTTGAGATGTGATATCCAACTCCTTCCCATTCTAATTCTGAGATCCTTCCTATACCATGAGACTTGATATCTCAATGCTTCTAATACGAAACCTGAGACCCTTCCTATAGCATGAGATGTGATATCTCAATGCTTCTAATACCAAACCTGAGACCCTTCCTATAGCATGAGATGGGATATCCAACTCCTTCCCAATCCAATCCTGAGACCCTTCTTATACCATGAGATGTGATATCTCAATGCTTCTAATAATAAACCTGAGACCCGTCCTATAACATGAGATGTAATATCCTAATCCTTCCCCTTCCAAGCCTGAGACCCTTCCTTTAGCATGAGATGTGATATCCAACTCCTTCCAATTCCAATTCTGAGACCCTTCCTATACCATGAGACTTTATATCTCAATGTTTCTAATACCAAACCGGAGACCCTTCCTATGTCTTGAGATGTGATATCCAACTCCTTCCCATTCCAACCTGAGACCCTTCCTATAGCATGAGATGGGATATCCAACACCTTCCAAATCCAATCCTGATACCCTTCCGATAGCATGAGATGTGATATCCCAATGCTTCTACCAAACCTGAGACCCATATTATGGCATGAGATGTGATATCAAACTCCTTCCCATTCCAATCCTGAGACCCTTCCTATAGCTTGAGATGTGATATCCAACTCCTTCCCATTCCAATCCTGAGACCCTTCCTATAGCATGAGATGTGATATCTCAATGCTTATACCAAACCTGAGACCCTTCCTATAGCATGAGATGTGATATCCAACTCCTTCCCATTCCAATCCTGAGACCCATCCTATTGCATGAGATGTGATATCTCAATGCCTCTAATACCAAACCTGAGATCCTTCCTCTAACATGAAATGTGATATCCAACTCCTTCCCTTTCCAAACCTGAGAGCCTACCTATAGCATGAGATGTGATATCCAAGTCCTTCCCATTCCAATCCTTAGACCCTTCCCACAGCATGCAATGTGATATCTCAATGCTTATACCAAACCTGAGACCCTTCCTATAGCATGAGATGTGATATCCAACTCCTTCCCATTCCAATCCTGAGACCCTTCCTATAGCATGAGATGTGATATCTCAATGCCTCTAATACCAAACCTGAGATCCTTCCTCTAACATGAAATGTGATATCCAACTCCTTCCCTTTCCAAACCTGAGAGCCTACCTAAAGCATGAGATGTGATATCCAAATCCTTCCCATTCCAATCCTTAGACCCTTCCTACAGCATGCAATGTGATATCTCAATGATTCTAATACCAAACCTGAGACGCTTCCTATAACATGAGATGTGATATCCAACTCCTTCCCATTCCAATCCTGAGACCCATCCGATAGCATGAGATGTGATATCTCAATGCTTCTAATACCAAACCTGAGATCCTTCCTATAACATGAGATGTGATATCCAAATCCCTTTCCAAACCTGAGACCCTCCCTATAGCATGAGATGTGATATCCAACTCCTTCCAGTTCCAAACCTGAGACCCTTCCGATAGCATGAGATGTGATATCTCAATGCTTCTAATACCAAACCTGAGATCCTTCCTATAGCATGAGATGTGATATCCAACTGCTTCCCATTCCAAACCTGAGACCCTTCCGATAGCATGAGATGTGATATCTCAATGCTTCTAAAACCAAACATGAGAACCATCCTATAACATGAGATGTGAAATCCAAATCATTCCCTTTCCAAAACTGAGACCCTTCCGATAGCATGAGATGTGATATCTCAATGCTTCTAAAACCAAACATGAGAACCATCCTATAACATGAGATGTGAAATCCAAATCATTCCCTTTCCAAACCTGAGACCCTTCCTATAGCTTGAGATGTGATATCCAACTCCTTCACATTCCAATCCTGAGACCCTTCCTATAGCATGATATGTGATATCTCAATGCTTCTAATACCAAACCTGAGACCCTTCCTATAGCATGAGATGTGATATCCGACTCCTTCCCAATCCAATCCTGAGACCCTTCCTATAGCATGAGATGTAATATCACAATGCTTGTAATACCACACCTGAGTCCCTTCATATAGCATGAGATGTGATATCCAACTCCTTCCCATTCCAATTCTGAAACCCTTCCTATAGCATGAGATGTGATATCTCAATGTTTCTAATAAAAAACCTGAGACCCTTCCTATAGCAAGAGATGTGATATCCAAATCCTTCCCATTCCAATCCTGAGATCCTTCCTATAACATGAGATGTGATATCCAATTCCTTCCCATTCCAAACCTGAGACCCTTCCTATTGGATGAGATGTGATATCCAACTCCTTCCCATTCCAATCCTGAGACCCTTCCTATACCATGAGATGTGATATCTCAATGCTTCTAATACCAAACCTGGGACCCGCCCTATAACATGAGATATGATATCCAAATCCTTCCCCTTCCAAACCTGAGACCCTTCCTTTAGCATGAGATGTGATATCCAAATCCTTCCCATTCCAATCCTGAAACCCTTCCTATAGCATGAGATGTGATATCTCAATGTTTCTAATAAAAGACCTGAGACCCATCCTATAGCAAGAGATGTGATATCCAAATCCTTCCCATTCCAATCCTGAGACCCTTTCTATAACATGAGGTGTGATATCCAACTCCTTCCCATTCCAATCCTGAAACCCTTCCTATAGCATGAGATGTGATATCTTAATGTTTCTAATAAAAAACCTGAGACCCTTCCTATAGCAAGAGATGTGATATCCAAATCCTTCCCATTCCAATCCTGAGTTCCTTCCTATAACATGAGATGTGATATCCAATTCCTTCCCATTCCAAACCTGAGACCCTTCCTATTGGATGAGATGTGATATCCAACTCCTTCCCATTCCAATCCTGAGACCCTTCCTATATCATGAGATGTGATATCTCAATGCTTCTAATACCAAACCTGGGACCCGTCCTATAACATGAGATATGATATCCAAATCCTTCCCCTTCCAAACCTGAGACCCTTCCTTTAGCATGAGATGTGATATCCAAATCCTTCCCATTCCAATCCTGAAACCCTTCCTATAGCATGAGATGTGATATCTCATATAAAAAACCTGAGACCCTTCCTATAGCAAGAGATGTGATATCCAAATCCTTCCCATTCCAATCCTGAGACCCTTCCTTTAGCATGAGATGTGATATCCAAATCCTTCCCATTCCAATCCTGAAACCCTTCCTATAGCATGAGATGTGATATCTCAATGTTTCTAATAAAAAACCTGAGACCCTTCCTATAGCAAGAGATGTGATATCCAAATCCTTCCCATTCCAATCCTGAGACCCTTCCTATAACATGAGATGTGATATCCAAATCCTTCCCCTTCCAAACCTGAGACCCTCCCTTTAGCATGAGATGTGATATCCAACTCCTTCCCATTCCAAGCCTGAGACCCTTCTGATAGAATGAGATGTGATATCTCAATGCCTTTAATACCAAACCTGAGATCCTACCTCTAACATGAAATGTGATATCCAACTCCTTCCCTTTCCAAACCTGAGAGCCTTCCTATAGCATGAGATGTGATATCCAAGTCCTTCCCATTCCAATCCTGAGACCCTTCCTATAACATGAGATGTGATATCCAACTCCTTCCCATTCCAACCTGAGACCCTTCCTATAGCATGAGATGGGATATCCAACTCCTTCCAAATCCAATCCTGATACCCTTCCGATAGCATGAGATGTGATATCCCAATGCTTCTACCAAACCTGAGACCCATACTATGGCATGAGATGTGATATCAAACTCCTTTCCATTCCAATCCTGAGACCCTTCCTATAGCTTGAGATGTGATATCCAACTCCTTCCCATTCCAATCCTGAGACCCTTCCTATAGCATGAGATGTGATATCTCAGTGCCTCTAATACCAAACCTGAGATCCTTCCTCTAACATGAAATGTGATATCCAACTCCTTCCCTTTCCAAACCTGAGAGCCTACCTATAGCATGAGATGTGATATCCAAGTCCTTCCCATTCCAATCCTTAGACCCTTCCTACAGCATGCAATGTGATATCTCAATGATTCTAATACCAAACCTGAGATCCGTCCTATAACATGAGATGGGATATCCAACTCCTTCCCATTCCAATCCTGAGACACTTCCGATAGCAGAGATGTGATATATCAATGCTTATACCAAACCTGAGACGCTTCCTATAACATGAGATGTGATATCCAACTCCTTCCCATTCCAATCCTGAGACCCATCCGATAGCATGAGATGTGATATCTCAATGCTTCTAATACCAAACCTGAGATCCTTCCTATAACATGAGATGTGATATCCAAATCCCCTTCCAAACCTGGACCCTCCCTATAGCATGAGATGTGATATCCAACTCCTTCCAGTTCCAAACCTGAGACCCTTCCTATAGCATGAGATGTGATATCCAACTCCTTCCCATTCCAATCCTGAGACCCTTCCGATAGCATGAGATGTGATATCTCAATGCCTCTAATACCAAACCTGAGATCCTTCCTCTAACATGAAATGTGATATCCAACTCCTTCCCTTTCCAAACCTGAGAGCCTTCCTATACCATGAGATGTGATATCCAAGTCCTTCCCATTCCAATCCGGAGACCCTTCCTATAACATATAATGTGATATCCAACTCCTTCCCATTCCAACCTGAGACCCTTCCTATAGCATGAGATGGGATATCCAACTCCATCCAAATCCAATCCTGAGACCCTTCCGATAGCATGAGATGTGATATCTCAATGCTTCTACCAAACCTGAGACCCATACTATGGCATGAGATGTGATATCAAACTCCTTCCCATTCCAATCCTGAGACCCTTCCTATAGCTTGAGATGTGATATCCAACTCCTTCCCATTCTAATTCTGAGACCCTTCCTATACCATGAGACTTGATATCTCAATGCTTCTAATACGAAACCTGAGACCCTTCCTATAGCATGAGATGTGATATCTCAATGCTTCTAATACCAAACCTGAGACCCTTCCTATAGCATGAGATGGGATATCCAACTCCTTCCCAATCCAATCCTGAGACCCTTCCTATACCATGAGATGTGATATCTCAATGCTTCTAATACTAAACCTGAGACACGTCCTATAACATGAGATGTAATATCCTAATCCTTCCCCTTCCAAGCCTGAGACCCTTCCTTTAGCATGAGATGTGATATCCAACTCCTTCCAATTCCAATTCTGAGACCCTTCCTATACCATGAGACTTTATATCTCAATGTTTCTAATACCAAACCGGAGACCCTTCCTATGTCTTGAGATGTGATATCCAACTCCTTCCCATTCCAACCTGAGACCCTTCCTATAGCATGAGATGGGATATCCAACACCTTCCAAATCCAATCCTGATACCCTTCCGATAGCATGAGATGTGATATCCCAATGCTTCTACCAAACCTGAGACCCATATTATGGCATGAGATGTGATATCAAACTCCTTCCCATTCCAATCCTGAGACCCTTCCTATAGCTTGAGATGTGATATCCAACTCCTTCCCATTCCAATCCTGAGACCCTTCCTATAGCATGAGATGTGATATCTCAATGCTTATACCAAACCTGAGACCCTTCCTATAGCATGAGATGTGATATCCAACTCCTTCCCATTCCAATCCTGAGACCCATCCTATTGCATGAGATGTGATATCTCAATGCCTCTAATACCAAACCTGGGATCCTTCCTCTAACATGAAATGTGATATCCAACTCCTTCCCTTTCCAAACCTGAGAGCCTACCTATAGCATGAGATGTGATATCCAAGTCCTTCCCATTCCAATCCTTAGACCCTTCCCACAGCATGCAATGTGATATCTCAATGCTTATACCAAACCTGAGACCCTTCCTATAGCATGAGATGTGATATCCAACTCCTTCCCATTCCAATCCTGAGACCCTTCCTATAGCATGAGATGTGATATCTCAATGCCTCTAATACCAAACCTGAGATCCTTCCTCTAACATGAAATGTGATATCCAACTCCTTCCCTTTCCAAACCTGAGAGCCTACCTAAAGCATGAGATGTGATATCCAAGTCCTTCCCATTCCAATCCTTAGACCCTTCCTACAGCATGCAATGTGATATCCAACTCCTTCCCATTCCAACCTGAGACCCTTCCTATAGCATGAGATGGGATATCCAACTCCATCCAAATCCAATCCTGAGACCCTTCCGATAGCATGAGATGTGATATCTCAATGCTTCTACCAAACCTGAGACCCATACTATGGCATGAGATGTGATATCAAACTCCTTCCCATTCCAATCCTGAGACCCTTCCTATAGCTTGAGATGTGATATCCAACTCCTTCCCATTCTAATTCTGAGACCCTTCCTATACCATGAGACTTGATATCTCAATGCTTCTAATACGAAACCTGAGACCCTTCCTATAGCATGAGATGTGATATCTCAATGCTTCTAATACCAAACCTGAGACCCTTCCTATAGCATGAGATGGGATATCCAACTCCTTCCCAATCCAATCCTGAGACCCTTCCTATACCATGAGATGTGATATCTCAATGCTTCTAATACTAAACCTGAGACACGTCCTATAACATGAGATGTAATATCCTAATCCTTCCCCTTCCAAGCCTGAGACCCTTCCTTTAGCATGAGATGTGATATCCAACTCCTTCCAATTCCAATTCTGAGACCCTTCCTATACCATGAGACTTTATATCTCAATGTTTCTAATACCAAACCGGAGACCCTTCCTATGTCTTGAGATGTGATATCCAACTCCTTCCCATTCCAACCTGAGACCCTTCCTATAGCATGAGATGGGATATCCAACACCTTCCAAATCCAATCCTGATACCCTTCCGATAGCATGAGATGTGATATCCCAATGCTTCTACCAAACCTGAGACCCATATTATGGCATGAGATGTGATATCAAACTCCTTCCCATTCCAATCCTGAGACCCTTCCTATAGCTTGAGATGTGATATCCAACTCCTTCCCATTCCAATCCTGAGACCCTTCCTATAGCATGAGATGTGATATCTCAATGCTTATACCAAACCTGAGACCCTTCCTATAGCATGAGATGTGATATCCAACTCCTTCCCATTCCAATCCTGAGACCCATCCTATTGCATGAGATGTGATATCTCAATGCCTCTAATACCAAACCTGGGATCCTTCCTCTAACATGAAATGTGATATCCAACTCCTTCCCTTTCCAAACCTGAGAGCCTACCTATAGCATGAGATGTGATATCCAAGTCCTTCCCATTCCAATCCTTAGACCCTTCCCACAGCATGCAATGTGATATCTCAATGCTTATACCAAACCTGAGACCCTTCCTATAGCATGAGATGTGATATCCAACTCCTTCCCATTCCAATCCTGAGACCCTTCCTATAGCATGAGATGTGATATCTCAATGCCTCTAATACCAAACCTGAGATCCTTCCTCTAACATGAAATGTGATATCCAACTCCTTCCCTTTCCAAACCTGAGAGCCTACCTAAAGCATGAGATGTGATATCCAAGTCCTTCCCATTCCAATCCTTAGACCCTTCCTACAGCATGCAATGTGATATCTCAATGATTCTAATACCAAACCTGAGACGCTTCCTATAACATGAGATGTGATATCCAACTCCTTCCCATTCCAATCCTGAGACCCATCCGATAGCATGAGATGTGATATCTCAATGCTTCTAATGCCAAACCTGAGATCCTTCCTATAACATGAGATGTGATATCCAAATCCCCTTCCAAACCTGAGACCCTCCCTATAGCATGAGATGTGATATCCAACTACTTCCAGTTCCAAACCTGAGACCCTTCCGATAGCATGAGATGTGATATCTCAATGCTTCTAATACCAAACCTGAGATCCTTCCTATAGCATGAGATGTGATATCCAACTGCTTCCCATTCCAAACCTGAGACCCTTCCGATAGCATGAGATGTGATATCTCAATGCTTCTAAAACCAAACATGAGAACCATCCTATAACATGAGATGTGAAATCCAAATCATTCCCTTTCCAAAACTGAGACCCTTCCGATAGCATGAGATGTGATATCTCAATGCTTCTAAAACCAAACATGAGAACCATCCTATAACATGAGATGTGAAATCCAAATCATTCCCTTTCCAAACCTGAGACCCTTCCTATAGCTTGAGATGTGATATCCAACTCCTTCACATTCCAATCCTGAGACCCTTCCTATAGCATGATATGTGATATCTCAATGCTTCTAATACCAAACCTGAGACCCTTCCTATAGCATGAGATGTGATATCCGACTCCTTCCCAATCCAATCCTGAGACCCTTCCTATAGCATGAGATGTAATATCACAACGCTTGTAATACCACACCTGAGTCCCTTCATATAGCATGAGATGTGATATCCAACTCCTTCCTATTCCAATCCTGAGACCCTTCCTATAGCATTGTGCCTGACCTGGGCATGCCGGGCGCATTACGGCGCCATAACGAGGCTGAGCCTCGCTAACCGCGGCAATATCTGAATTGTACATCCGCCGGCAGGCGGATACGCCGGCGCATCCGAAGGCCATACAAAGGCCCTGTTTTGCGCCCTGGACCCCATTCCAGCACCCCGACGGCAAGGGCAGAGGGCAGGAGCCCTCCCCCCCCGCAGAAGCCAAATCTCAGACACCACCGCTGCCTACGAGCTACGAATGCACAAGGTGCAGGGCTCGCCTGACCTTGTCCTTTCATTGTGCCTGACCTGGGCATGCCGGGCGCATTACGGCGCCATAACGAGGCTGAGCCTCGCTAACCGCGGCAATATCTGAATTGTACATCCGCCGGCAGGCGGATACGCCGGCGCATCCGAAGGCCATACAAAGGCCCTGTTTTGCTCCCTGGACCCCATTCCAGCACCCCCACGGCAAGGGCAGAGGGCAGGAGCCCTCCCCCCCCGCAGAAGCCACATCTCAGACACCACCGCTGCCTACGAGCTACGAATGCACAAGGTGCAGGGCTCGCCTGACCTTGTCCTTTCATTGTGCCTGACCTGGGCATGCCGGGCGCATTACGGCGCCATAACGAGGCTGAGCCTCGCTAACCGCGGCAATATCTGAATTGTACATCCGCCGGCAGACGGATACGCCGGCGCATCCGAAGGCCATACAAAGGCCCTGTTTTGCGCCCTGGACCCCATTCCAGCACCCCCACGGCAAGGGCAGAGGGCAGGAGCCCTCCCCCCCCGCAGAAGCCACATCTCAGACACCACCGCTGCCTACGAGCTACGAATGCACAAGGTGCAGGGCTCGCCTGACCTTGTCCTTTCATTGTGCCTGACCTGGGCATGCCGGGCGCATTACGGCGCCATAACGAGGCTGAGCCTCGCTAACCGCGGCAATATCTGAATTGTACATCCGCCGGCAGACGGATACGCCGGCGCATCCGAAGGCCATACAAAGGCCCTGTTTTGCGCCCTGGACCCCATTCCAGCACCCCCACGGCAAGGGCAGAGGGCAGGAGCCCTCCCCCCGCAGAAGCCACATCTCAGACACCACCGCTGCCTACGAGCTACGAATGCACAAGGTGCAGGGCTCGCCTGACCTTGTCCTTTCATTGTGCCTGACCTGGGCATGCCGGGCACATTACGGCGCCATAACGAGGCTGAGCCTCGCTAACCGCGGCAATATCTGAATTGTACATCCGCCGGCAGGCGGATACGCCGGCGCATCCGAAGGCCATACAAAGGCCCTGTTTTGCGCCCTGGACCCCATTCCAGCACCCCCACGGCAAGGGCAGAGGGCAGGAGCCCTCCCCCCCCGCAGAAGCCACATCTCAGACACCACCGCTGCCTACGAGCTACGAATGCACAAGGTGCAGGGCTCGCCTGACCTTGTCCGTTCATTGTGCCTGACCTGGGCATGCCGGGCGCATTACGGTGCCATAACGAGGCTGAGCCTCGCTAACCGCGGCAATATCTGAATTGTACATCCGCCGGCAGACGGATACGCCGGCGCATCCGAAGGCCATACAAAGGCCCTGTTTTGCGCCCTGGACCGCATTCCAGCACCCCCACGGCAAGGGCAGAGGGCAGGAGCCCTCCCCCCCGCAGAAGCCACATCTTAGACACCACCGCTGCCTACGAGCTACGAATGCACAAGGTGCAGGGCTCGCCTGACCTTGTCCTTTCATTGTGCCTGACCTGGGCATGCCGGGCGCATTACGGCGCCATAATGAGGCTGAGCCTCGCTAACCGCGGCAATATCTGAATTGTACATCCGCCGGCAGGCGGATACGCCGGCGCATCCGAAGGCCATACAAAGGCCCTGTTTTGCACCCTGGACCCCATTCCAGCACCCCCACGGCAAGGGCAGAGGGCAGGAGCCCTCCCCCCCCCGCAGAAGCCACATCTCAGACACCACCGCTGCCTACGAGCTACGAATGCACAAGGTGCAGGGCTCGCCTGACCTTGTCCTTTCATTGTGCCTGTCCTGGGCATGCCGGGCGCATTACGGCGCCATAACGAGGCTGAGCCTCGCTAACCGCGGCAATATCTGAATTGTACATCCGCCGGCAGGCGGATACGCCGGCGCATCCGAAGGCCATACAAAGGCCCTGTTTTGCGCCCTGTTCGGCACTTCGGAGGCGCGGCGCGGCCTACCCCCTTGTCCCTCCCTCCCGAAGATATCCTGCAAGGAACCCTGCCTTCTGCAAGGACGGACCCACACAACCACGGTAAGCCCGAGGGCTCTTTTCCGGCACCTCTAGCTGGAACCCAGAAAACTGCACGCTTTAGACTTATTTGGCTCTCTCTAACAAAGGCCCCTATGCAACCCCTGTTGTACTTCGGTAGTTGGGCTGTTTAACCCCTTCCCTCTACCTTGCAGCTCTATTGCACAAGGTTAACCTGACATCAGACCTCACCTGATTTGTGACTCAATTCGTGTTGTGCCTTATAGTCGCCAATAGACTACAATTGACCTGTGCCTCAATCTGTGCTGTGCCCTATGGTTGCCATTAGACTTTACCTGATTTGTGCCTCACTTTGTGTTGTGCCTTATAGTCGCCAATAGACTACAATTGACCTGTGCCTCAATCTGTGCTGTTCCCTATGGTTGCCATTAGACTTTACCTGATTTGTGCCTCAATTTGTGTTGTGCCTTATGGTCACCAATAGACTACAGTTGACCTTTGCCTTAATCTGTGCTGCTGCAGATAGTACTTCACCTGACTTGTGCCCCTGCCCTATGGTTGTCATTAGGTATAACACTGCCCTAGCCACTTTATATACTTCAATGTGCTTCTAGTCGCCCTGACACACTTAGGTGACACACTACCTAGCTAGCCTTCTACACTTGCCTATTTTGCCACCGCTTTGCCCACATAGAACCTAGCCTGGTTCTCGCCTAGATCACCTAACTGCCAATATACAGGTCTCTTTACAGACTGCTCAGACCTCTCTGGCACCGAACCACCAGCTACACGCCCTTGCATGCAACCTAGTCCACGCCCTTAGTTTGAACCTGGACTTGCCCACCCTCTCATCCCTGTCCACTACCAGAATGAAAATCACCCATTTCCAATCTCTACACATTGCCCTGAGCCTCCTTACCACCATGGCATTTGCAACCGCGGACTCACACCCTGCTAAAGACAGAAACATGAGACTGAGGGCAAGAATGTCCTGTCTTCATGAACCATCTTCCTACCACAATCACAGAGGATATATCGATCTAGCAAACAAACGTTCGCAATACCCCAAACCTACCACCCCTCGCCCTGTTCCTATATCTACTAACCAGCCACCGTCACAAAGAGTTGCCCCCACTAAAAATAAACAACCCCCCTCGACTCAACTAACTAGTACCTTATCAATAATTGGATCTCTCATTAATGCAAGATCCATGGTCGCCCATGCTACTGAGATCTCGGACACCCTAACTAATGAAAACTTAGACCTATTAGTCATAACCGAAACATGGCTCCATGACGCGGCTGGCCCTGCCATCATGCTAGCTATACCAGACGGCTACCAACTACTAAGAGTCGATAGACCTAACACTACAGGTGGCGGCCTAGCCATCATTCATAAAGCTACCTTACCTATCAAACTAGCTACTACCCTGATATTCTCATCTTGTGAACTCCTTACTGCCAAATTGCACCTCTCTTGCAACCGGACTCTCACCTTGCATGTTATCTACAGACCTCCTGGACCATTGGGAACCTTTGAAGACGACATAACCAGTATCATAACCAACAATACTAAAGACCATGCTCAAATACTATTACTGGGAGACTTTAACCTGGGCTTTAATGACAGCAACGACAAACATGCCCTATCTGTCGCCTCACTCCTGAATGACTAAGCCCTATCTCAAAAAGTCTCCTCTCCTACTCATGCCAAAGGTAGAACCCTAGACTGGGTTGCTGATCGGAACTGTAACATCAGTATTACCAACATAATACCACAATCCTGGACTGACCACCACTTAATTGTATTCAATGCCTCACTAGACCTTATCCGGCCCAAACCTATACTCATGGCCCCGCCACTTCCCACCAGAAGTAAAAAAGACATCACATCAGAACAACTCCTACCCCACCTTCTCCCTACTCTCAATAACTTAGACAACATCACAGACCCTACGTTGCTTGTAGAAGCTTATAACAGCTCTATGATCAAGGCACTTGACTCGATTGCCCCTACCAAGCTGCGCAAAAGTAAACAACTCTGTCACCTTAACAACTGGTTCACGCCATACCTGAAAGACCTTAGAATCCAAAAAAGAAAGTTGCAGTCTATCTGGCAACACTCACCCACTGAGGAGAACAAAACCAAATTAGCCACCCTCGCCAAACAGTATAAAAAGGAAATCATAAGCACTAAAAGAAACATCTTCAATGACAGAATCTCCAAAGCCAAATCAGACACTAAGGAGCTATTTTCCATCCTCCGTGAAATGGAAACACCCATAACCCCACCTGACAACATTCCTAAAAACAAGCCCTGGTGCACTAATATACAAAATGCCCTGGCGGGTAAAATCAGCCTGCTCCAATCTAAAATTGCTAACAAAAAAGCTTCCTTGCTCCTGCCTACAGAACCCATATTGCAACCTCAGCTCCTCCCAAACCAATCTAACACCCCTCACCCATTTAGCTTCAGAAAAATATCCATATTGGAGACAGAAAAAATCATACTATCTCTAAAACCCTCCAACTGTAAAGGTGACAACTGTCCGGCCCAAATTATAAAAGATGCAGCTCGAGACCTAGCACCCTTCATTTCGAAACTCATTAATGCATCCTTTAAGTCTAATCTAGTACCTAACAACCTCAAACAATCCTGGGTGCTTCCCTTGCTAAAAAAACAAACACTTGACCCTGCTATACCAACTAACTACAGACCCATCACTACTGTCCCTTTCTTACTTAAAATTATAGACAGAGTAGCATACCTGCAAATCCAGGACTACTTAGAAACTAACAATTTACTAGGATCACGGCAATCTGGCTTCCGTCCCCTTCATGGCACTGAAACAGCCTTGATTGACCTCAAGACCCAAATTGACGAGTTGAAGGACAATGGTAAAACAGCGATGCTACTCCTCCTTGACCTATCTGCGGCCTTCGACTTGGTAGATCATGCAGTCTTATGCAATCACCTAAGCTCAGCCGCTCATTTCTCAAGTGATGCCATAACCTGGGTACAATCCTTCCTTGCAAACCGGACAATGAGAGTCTTCTCCCCCTCAGCAGCCGCTGATCCCATACAAGTTTCATGCGGTGTCCCCCAAGGATCATGTGTTTCTCCGACGATGTATAACATCTTTACTAAGCCCCTGTTTGATAAGCTGGACAGACTGGGTGTTGTCTACACTAATTACGCAGATGACACTCAGATTCTAATCCCCCTTTCGGGTAACTTCTTAGAAGACACGGACTTAGTAAATAAGATATATCTCCTCATTCAGGCTTGGATGGCATCCCATGGCCTCTGCCTGAACGACGACAAGACTGAGCTACTGATCATTGGCTCAGCGTTGGCTATCAAAAAACTTGACCCTAACTATGCCTCATTTAACATCGACAATAACGTCATCAAAGTGATGCCTGCAGTCAAAACCCTCTGGGTTTATCTTGACTCAATGCTCACCTTCAAATAACAAACGAACTCTCTAGCATCCTCCACGGCATATACTTGCAAATTGATCCGAGCATGTAGACCTTTTCTAACTGAGACTAGCTGCATCACATTAGCCAATGCTCTCATCATATCCAAGCTGGATTACTGCAATGCCCTCTATGCAGGCTCTAACAAGTATATCCTTGACAAACTACAAACTCTCCAAAATAACGCTATCAGAGTAGCTTTAAATATTCCTAACAGAGCCCACATCTCCACCTTTAGGAAAAATATCCATTGGCTAAAAATCAAAGACAGGATCACCCTCAAAATACTCTCCCTCACCTCCAAATGTCTTAACAACATTGCCCCCCCTTATCTGGCCAATAGAATCCACAGGAGAACCTCAAACCGTCCCACTAGACTGACCAACGCCTTCACCTTAGTGATGCCTAGATACAAAAAGAGTACAGCCGGCGGCTCTAGTTTCCCAATCATAGCTGCGCAAACTTGGAACAAACTCCCTTTGGATCTCAGAATGGACCAACCTTACTCTAGTTTCAGGCGAAAAGTCCTCACTTGGATCCATGCCAATGACACTTAGCTTGACCTTCCCCTCCCACATAGACACTAGACGTCTGCAACCAGCTGAATGACATCCGATCAACTAGACTGAACCGTAGTTCCGCATTTTTTCTTCTTTTCCTTCTGCTTTCCTTCTATACTTACCTTTGATCTAACGTGAACTGTATAAACTGCACTTTTCTTGATTTAACTGCGAACTGCATAAATTGTATTTCTCCTGTAACTAAGTTCTTAAGTAATCTTGTACTGTTTGCGCCCAGCTACCCCTTCGGGTTTGGTTCTGCGCTATACCAAATAAACAAACAAACAAACAAACATGAGACGTGACATCTCAATGCTTCTAATACCAAACCTGAGACCCTTCCTATAGCATGAGATGGGATATCCAACTCCTTCCCATTCCAATCCCGAGACCCTTCCGATAGCAGAGATGTGATATCTCAATGCTTATACCAAACCTGAGACCCTTCCTATGGCATGAGATGCCATATACTTCTCCTTCCCATTCCAATCCTGAGACCCTTCCTATAGCATGAGATGTGATATCTCAATGCTTCTACCAAACCTGAGACCCTTCCTATAGCATGAGATGTGATATCCAACTCCTTCCCATTCCAATCCTGAGACCCTTCGTATAGCATGAGATATGATATCTCAATGCTTCTAATACCAAACCTGATATCCTTCCTATAACATGAGATGTGATATCCAACTCCTTCCTATTCCAATCCTGAGATCCTTCCTATACCATGAGATGTGATATCTCAATGTTTCTCATACCAAACCTGAGGCCCTTCCTATAGCAAGAGATGTGATATACAAATCCTTCCCATTCCAAACCTGAGACCCTTCCTATAGCGTGAGCTGTGATATCCGACTCCTTCCCAATCCAATCCTGAGACCCTTCCTATAGCATGAGATGTAAGATCACAATGCTTGTAATACCAAACCTGAGACCCTTCCTATAGCATGAGATGTGATATCTCAATGCTTCTAATACCAAAACTGAGACCCTTCTTAAAGCATGAGATGTGATATCCAACTCCTTCCCGTTCCAAACCTGAGGCCCTTCCTATAGAATATGTGATATCCAACTACTTCCCATTCCAAACCTGAGACCCATCCTATAGCAAGAATGTAATATCCAACTCCTTCTCATTCCAATCCTGAGACCATTCCTATAGCATGAGATGTGATATCTCAATGCTTCTAATAGCAAACCTGAGTTCCTTCCTATGACATGAGATGTGATATCCAATTCCTTCCAATTCCAAACCTGAGACCCTTCCTACAGCATGCGATGTGATGTCTCAATGCTTCTAATACCACACCTGAGACCCATCCAATAACATGAGATGGGATATCCAAGTCCTTCCCATTCCAATCCTGAGACCCGTCCTATAGCTTGAGATGTGATATCTCAATGCTTCTAATACCAAACCTGAGACCCTTCCTATAACATGAGATGGGATATCCAACTCCTTCACATTCCAATCCTGAGACCCTTCCGATAGCAGAGATGTGATATCTCAATGCTTATACCAAACCTGAGACCTTTCCCATGGCATAAGATGTCATATACAACTCCTTCCCATTCCAATGCTGAGACCCTTCCTATACCATGAGACTTGATATCTCAATGCTTCTAATACCAAACCTGAGACCCTTCCTATGGCTTGAGATGTGATATCCAACTCCTTCCCATTCCAACCTGAGACCCTTCCTATAGCATGAGATGGGATATCCCAATGCTTCTACCAAACCTGAGACCCATACTATGGCATGAGATGTGATATCAAACTCCTTCCCATTCCAATCCTGAGACCCTTCCTATAGCTTGAGATGTGATATCCAACTCCTTCCCATTCCAATCCTGAGACCCTTCCTATAGCATGAGATGTGATATCTCAATGTTTATACCAAACCTGAGACCCTTCCTATAGCATGAGATGTGATATCCAACTCCTTCAAATTCCAATCCTGAGACCCTTCCTATAGCATGAGATGTGATATCTCAATGCCTCTAATACCAAACCTGAGATCCTTCCTCTAACATGAAATGTGATATCCAACTCCTTCCCTTTCCAAACCTGAGAGCCTACCTATAGCATGAGATGTGCTATCCAAGTCCTTCCCATTCCAATCCTGAGACCCTTCCTATAACATGAGATGTGATATCCAACTCCTTCCCATTCCAACCTGAGACCCTTCCTATAGCATGAGATGGGATATCCAACTCCTTCCAAATCCAATCCTGATACCCTTCCGATAGCATGAGATGTGATATCCCAATGCTTCTACCAAACCTGAGACCCATACTATGGCATGAGATGTGATATCAAACTCCTTTCCATTCCAATCCTGAGACCCTTCCTATAGCATGAGATGTGATATCCAACTCCTTCCCATTCCAATCCTGAGACCCTTCCTATTGCATGAGATGTGATATCTCAATGCCTCTAATACCAAACCTGAGATCCTTCCTCTAACATGAAATGTGATATCAAACTCCTTCCCTTTCCAAACCTGAGAGCCTACCTATAGCATGAGATGTGATATCCAAGTCCTTCCCATTCCAATCCTTAGACCCTTCCCACAGCATGCAATGTGATATCTCAATGCTTATACCAAACCTGAGACCCTTCCTATAGAATGAGATGTGATATCCAACTCCTTCCCATTCCAATCCTGAGACCCTTCCTATAGCATGAGATGTGATATCTCAATGCCTCTAATACCAAACCTGAGATCCTTCCTCTAACATGAAATGTGTATCCAACTCCTTCCCTTTCCAAACCTGAGAGCCTACCTAAAGCATGAGATGTGATATCCAAGTCCTTCGCATTCCAATCCTTAGACCCTTCCTAAAGCATGCAATGTGATATCTCAATGATTCTAATACCAAACCTGAGACGCTTCCTATAACATGATATGTGATATCCAACTCCTTCCCATTCCAATCCTGAGACCCATCCGATAGCATGAGATGTGATATCTCAATGCGTCTAATACCAAACCTGAGATCCTTCCTATAACATGAGATGTGATATCCAAATCCCCTTCCAAACCTGAGACCCTCCCTATAGCATGAGATGTGATATCCAACTCCTTCCAGTTCCAAACCTGAGACCATTCCGATAGCATGAGATGTGATATCTCAATGCTTCTAATACCAAATCTGAGATCCTTCCTATAGCATGAGATGTGATATCCAACTGCTTCCCATTCCAAACCTGAGACCCTTCCGATAGCATGAGATGTGATATCTCAATGCTTCTAAAACCAAACATGAGAACCATCCTATAACATGAGATGTGAAATCCAAATCATTCCCTTTCCAAAACTGAGACCCTTCCGATAGCATGATATGTGATATCTCAATGCTTCTAAAACCAAACATGAGAACCATCCTATAACATGAGATGTGAAATCCAAATCATTCCCTTTCCAAACCTGAGACCCTTCCTATAGCTTGAGATGTGATATCCAACTCCTTCACATTCCAATCCTGAGACCCTTCCTATAGCATGATATGTGATATCTCAATGCTTCTAATACCAAACCTGAGACCCTTCCTATAGCATGAGATGTGATATCCGACTCCTTCCCAATCCAATCCTGAGACCCTTCCTATAGCATGAGATGTAATATCACAATGCTTGTAATACCACACCTGAGTCCCTTCATATAGCATGAGATGTGATATCCAACTCCTTCCTATTCCAATCCTGAGACCCTTCCTATAGCATGAGACGTGACATCTCAATGCTTCTAATACCAAACCTGAGACCCTTCCTATAGCATGAGATGGGATATCCAACTCCTTCCCATTCCAATCCCGAGACCCTTCCGATAGCAGAGATGTGATATCTCAATGCTTATACCAAACCTGAGACCCTTCCTATAGCATGAGATGGGATATCCAACTCCTTCCCATTCCAATCCTGAGACCCTTCCTATAGCATGAGATGTGATATTCAACTCCTTCCCATTCCAATCCTGAGACCCTTCGTATAGCATGAGATATGATATCTCAATGCTTCTAATACCAAACCTGATATCCTTCCTATAACATGAGATGTGATATCCAACTCCTTCCTATTCCAATCCTGAGATCCTTCCTATACCATGAGATGTGATATCTCAATGTTTCTCATACCAAACCTGAGGCCCTTCCTATAGCAAGAGATGTGATATACAAATCCTTCCCATTCCAAACCTGAGACCCTTCCTATAGCGTGAGCTGTGATATCCGACTCCTTCCCAATCCAATCCTGAGACCCTTCCTATAGCATGAGATGTAATATCACAATGCTTGTAATACCAAACCTGAGACCCTTCCTATAGCATGAGATGTGATATCTCAATGCTTCTAATACCAAAACTGAGACCCTTCTTAAAGAATGAGATGTGATATCCAACTCCTTCCCGTTCCAAACCTGAGGCCCTTCCTATAGCATATGTGATATCCAACTCCTTCCCATTCCAAACCTGAGACCCATCCTATAGCAAGAATGTAATATCCAACTCCTTCTCATTCCAATCCTGAGACCATTCCTATAGCATGAGATGTGATATCTCAATGCTTCTTATAGCAAACCTGAGTTCCTTCCTATGACATGAGATGTGATATCCAATTCCTTCCAATTCCAAACCTGAGACCCTTCCTACAGCATGCGATGTGATATCTCAATGCTTCTAATACCACACCTGAGACCCGTCCAATAACATGAGATGGGATATCCAAGTCCTCCCCATTCCAATCCTGAGACCCTTCCTATAGCTTGAGATGTGATATCTCAATGCTTATACCAAACCTGAGACCTTTCCCATGGCATGAGATGTCATATACAACTCCTTCCCATTCCAATGCTGAGACCCTTCCTATACCATGAGACTTGATATCTCAATGCTTCTAATACCAAACCTGAGACCCTTCCTATGGCTTGAGATGTGATATCCAACTCCTTCCCATTCCAACCTGAGACCCTTCCTATAGCATGAGATGGGATATCCAACTCCTTCCAAATCCAATCCTGATACCCTTCCGATAGCATGAGATGTGATATCCCAATGCTTCTACCAAACCTGAGACCCATACTATGGCATGAGATGTGATATCAAACTCCTTCCCATTCCAATCCCGAGACCCTTCCTATAGCTTGAGATGTGATATCCAACTCCTTCCCATTCCAATCCTGAGACCCTTCCTATAGCATGAGATGTGATATCTCAATGCTTATACCAAACCTGAGACCCTTCCTATAGCATGAGATGTGATATCCAACTCCTTCAAATTCCAATCCTGAGACCCTTCCTATAGCATGAGATGTGATATCTCAATGCCTCTAATACCAAACCTGAGATCCTTCCTCTAACATGAAATGTGATATCCAACTCCTTCCCTTTCCAAACCTGAGAGCCTACCTATAGCATGAGATGTGATATCCAAGTCCTTCCCATTCCAATCCTGAGACCCTTCCTATAACATGAGATGTGATATCCAACTCCTTCCCATTCCAACCTGAGACCCTTCCTATAGCATGAGATGGGATATCCAATTCCTTCCAAATCCAATCCTGATACCCTTCCGATAGCATGAGATGTGATATCCCAATGCTTCTACCAAACCTGAGACCCATACTATGGCATGAGATGTGATATCAAACTCCTTTCCATTCCAATCCTGAGACCCTTCCTATAGCTTGAGATGTGATATCCAACTCGTTCCCATTCCAATCCTGAGACCCTTCCTATAGCATGAGATGTGATATCTCAGTGCCTCTAATACCAAACCTGAGATCCTTCCTCTAACATGAAATGTGATATCCAACTCCTTCCCTTTCCAAACCTGAGAGCCTACCTATAGCATGAGATGTGATATCCAAGTCCTTCCCATTCCAATCCTTAGACCCTTCCTACAGCATGCAATGTGATATCTCAATGATTCTAATACCAAACCTGAGACCCGTCCTATAACATGAGATGGGATATCCAACTCCTTCCCATTCCAATCCTGAGACCCATCCGATAGCATGAGATGTGATATCTCAATGCTTCTAATACCAAACCTGAGATCCTTCCTATAACATGAGATGTGATATCCAAATCCCCTTCCAAACCTGAGACCCTCCCTATAGCATGAGATGTGATATCCAACTCCTTCCAGTTCCAAACCTGAGACCCTTCCTATAGCATGAGATGCGATATCCAACTCCTTCCCATTCCAATCCTGAGACCCTTCCGATAGCATGAGATGTGATATCTCAATGCCTCTAATACCAAACCTGAGATCCTTCCTCTAACATGAAATGTGATATCCAACTCCTTCCCTTTCCAAACCTGAGAGCCTTCCTATAGCATGAGATGTGATATCCAAGTCCTTCCCATTCCAATCCGGAGACCCTTCCTATAACATATAATGTGATATCCAACTCCTTCCCATTCCAACCTGAGACCCTTCCTATAGCATGAGATGGGATATCCAACTCCATCCAAATCCAATCCTGAGACCCTTCCGATAGCATGAGATGTGATATCTCAATGCTTCTACCAAACCTGAGACCCATACTATGGCATGAGATGTGATATCAAACTCCTTCCCATTCCAATCCTGAGACCCTTCCTATAGCTTGAGATGTGATATCCAACTCCTTCCCATTCTAATTCTGAGACCCTTCCTATACCATGAGACTTGATATCTCAATGCTTCTAATACGAAACCTGAGACCCTTCCTATAGCATGAGATGTGATATCTCAATGCTTCTAATACCAAACCTGAGACCCTTCCTATAGCATGAGATGGGATATCCAACTCCTTCCCAATCCAATCCTGAGACCCTTCCTATACCATGAGATGTGATATCTCAATGCTTCTAATACTAAACCTGAGACCCGTCCTATAACATGAGATGTAATATCCTAATCCTTCCTCTTCCAAGCCTGAGACCCTTCCTTTAGCATGAGATGTGATATCCAACTCCTTCCAATTCCAATTCTGAGACCCTTCCTATACCATGAGACTTTATATCTCAATGTTTCTAATACCAAACCGGAGACCCTTCCTATGTCTTGAGATGTGATATGCAACTCCTTCCCATTCCAACCGGAGACCCTTCCTATAGCATGAGATGGGATATCCAACACCTTCCAAATCCAATCCTGATACCCTTCCGATAGCATGAGATGTGATATCCCAATGCTTCTACCAAACCTGAGACCCATATTATGGCATGAGATGTGATATCAAACTCCTTCCCATTCCAATCCTGAGACCCTTCCTATAGCTTGAGATGTGATATCCAACTCCTTCCCATTCCAATCCTCAGACCCTTCCTATAGCATGAGATGTGATATCTCAATGCTTATACCAAACCTGAGACCCTTCCTATAGCATGAGATGTGATATCCAACTCCTTCCCATTCCAATCCTGAGACCCTTCCTATTGCATGAGATGTGATATCTCAATGCCTCTAATACCAAACCTGAGATCCTTCCTCTAACATGAAATGTGATATCCAACTCCTTCCCTTTCCAAACCTGAGAGCCTACCTAAAGCATGAGATGTGATATCCAAGTCCTTCCCATTCCAATCCTTAGACCGTTCCTACAGCATGCAATGTGATATCTCAATGATTCTAATACCAAACCTGAGACGCTTCCTATAACATGAGATGTGATATCCAACTCCTTCCCATTCCAATCCTGAGACCCATCCGATAGCATGAGATGTGATATCTCAATGCTTCTAATACCAAACCTGAGATCCTTCCTATAACATGAGATGTGATATCCAAATCCCCTTCCAAACCTGAGACCCTCCCTATAGCATGAGATGTGATATCCAACTCCTTCCAGTTCCAAACCTGAGACCCTTCCGATAGCATGAGATGTGATATCTCAATGCTTCTAATACCAAACCTGAGATCCTTCCTATAGCATGAGATGTGATATCCAACTGCTTCCCATTCCAAACCTGAGACCCTTCCGATAGCATGAGATGTGATATCTCAATGCTTCTAAAACCAAACATGAGAACCATCCTATAACATGAGATGTGAAATCCAAATCATTCCCTTTCCAAAACTGAGACCCTTCGGATAGCATGAGATGTGATATCTCACTGCTTCTAAAACCAAACATGAGAACCATCCTATAACATGAGATGTGAAATCCAAATCATTCCCTTTCCAAACCTGAGACCCTTCCTATAGCTTGAGATGTGATATCCAACTCCTTCCCATTCCAATCCTGAGACCCTTCCTATAGCATGATATGTGATATCTCAATGCTTCTAATACCAAACCTGAGACCCTTCCTATAGCATGAGATGTGATATCCGACTGTTAGGAAAGATTTCGTTATTGTAGGGAACTTTCCTTCCATGTGGCAACCCCTAAACTTTTTGCTATTGTTTTCAACCTGTTTTCTTGACTTTGCCAGAGAAGTGCAGCCTTCTGCCGTACTCCTCTGGGCTTTCGCTCCTTTCTTACGGGGAAACTGACATGCCCTTAAGACAGTCAGTACCGGGGAACGCTGTTTCCCGTAGTTTCTTTTATCGTGTCGCCGTTTTAGTGCAACACGACACAAGAGGGCACTGTAAGCTAAGTTACAGCTCTCTTGGGTCTCTAGCCTTCTACAGACCCTAGACACTCTTGTAGGATGGTTTTTGGATCGGTGCAAGTCATTCAGGGACTGGGCTGGTGGCAGCGATCATTTGGTTTATTTTGAGCTCCTTTTGCCGTTCTGAGCACCTTTTTGCCGCGAACACAAAAGGGTGGCCCGGCTACCCAAAATGGCCGGACCACGAGGCTCCTTTGTCTCGTCCACTGTCCGTCTTGCTCCCTTTACCTTCCCCCGGGTCAGGCGACCCGGGGCCTTCCTTATTTGGGCATGTAGTTTCCCGCGAAACACGGTTGCTTTCGCGGGCTTCTCCATGTCGTTTGAGTGCCCCCAGGATGTGGGCTGGGCTGTCTGGTCCCAATACACATCCTGGGTGCCAGAGAGTCTAGGGTGGTGTGAATGCCTGGGACCACTGTGGTCCGTGATTGGTCCACGTATGGTATGTGTGTTGATGAGCGGATCTCCCATTGGCTCCCCTCCGTTTTGGCGCGAAGGGAACCGTGGATAAGAGGGAGCTGGAAACACCACTACCATGTCGATCTCCTGAGTTCTTACGAACCCAGGGATACAGGAGCCAAGTATCCTGCGAACACGAGGCTGGACCGAGGAATCGCTGGTGACCCCCTGAAGAACTTCTGCTCCTCATTGCTGTCGTCCGGTGAAGCCCTTTCCACCTAAGATCGAACAAGAAGGCCTGTACTGGCGCTTCGACCTATTGGAATAGCAGGACCAGCTATTCCCGGCACCTTCATCAACTCCTGCTGTAAGCCTTCGGAAGTGTCTCTGGGCCATCCAGTTGACTGACCAGCTTACTAAGGAGGCCTGCTCTGTAATCGCCGACAGGTTGGGTGGTATTCTGAGTCCGGGGCATGCTCACACGCTTCGTTTGCTTAGCAGTCCTAAGCTAGAGGTGAGCAGTGCTCGTTTGGCTTGAATACACCCGGCCGTTCCGTTGCCCTGCTGTGGCGACAAAACTGTGCTTGTTTCTTCGATCGGGACGTCTTTTTACTCTGCACGACGACGAGACGTTCCCTGCTCTTCAGAACCTGCCAGAAGCTGCATCTATCGAGGAGAAGCTCGGGCCTGCTTGCTTCGGGGACCGGTGAGTAGATTAGCTAGGATCTGGTCGCCCTCCTGCAGTGCCCCTTGCTTTTCCCCGCTGTAAATACAGCACCCCTTGTCCGTACTCGCGCCCTGCTTCTGCCTCACAGTGGAGGCTGCGCTAGAGTCGCGGACCGTGTTCTCCTTCATTAGAGCTCCCTACAGAGCTGTTCAACGTCCTCCGAAGAGCTTCACCTTCTGCCCATTGGCACCGGCGTGTGCAGGTACTTTTGAGCGCTAGGCTCCACTCTTCGTAGGGATTGGACTACCATCCAGTTAGGGGCCTCAGAAGGCGGACATATCACTCGCATTGGTTCGCACTGCCTGTTTTCCTTCCCCTGCAGGTGGATAACATATTTCGTGCTGCTAATGCTGTGAAACTGTGTATTCTGTATATATATTGGGTGGATAGTGTATGTGTTGGTTTAATATCGTTGTATATTGCTGCTTTTACTGTGGTTATTAGTTTCAAGGCCTTATAATAAATGTGTATCTATTTTTGATATAAACAACTGTTTGGAGTAGTTTGTAAGCGCTCTTGCTTTGTGTGCTCATTGCGGGCTTTCAGTCACCCTCACCCCTCTTGAGACCTAGTCTTGACCGCCGCGATCGCTACCTTGATTGGTCTGGCTTGTCCAGAGGTTACCCTGTTCCAAGTAATTAGGTTGGCCTTCTGAACCTCTGCGCCACCAGGACAGAGTTCAGAAATCCGTCTTAACAAATTTGGTGGCAGCGGTGGGATACGACTGAAGGTATCCAGTGTTGCGCACGAGCTAAGGCGTTTTCAGGTTATTCCAACCAGGACACGCAGTAAAGTATTGAATATAACGTTAAAAAGGCCATAGTCCTATCGACAGTATGGAAACGAATACTTTATTAACCTTAAATGCTTCGAAATCTGAAACATTGAAGAAGATGTGTGCGGAGAGAGGGGTTTCCTCTCAAGGCACTAAATTGGAAATGATCCAGAGAATCGTGGCGTGGCAAGAAGCGCAGCTTGACGCTATAACTTCCGAGGACAGTGCAGAAGGTGGTGGGGCTGCTCTCACTGGCAGAACCGACGGTTCTGCCGCTGCACTGATCCATCACGACCACGAGGACAGGGAGGATGTAATGTCTAACGTTTCCTCTGCCAGTGTTGATGGGGAGGCTATGCTTGAATTCAAGAAGCAAGAGCTGCGGTTTAGGCAGCAGGAGCTTGAATTCAGCATAGCCAAACTGAAAATCGACCAGGCAGAAAAACAAAAAGACAGGGATCACCAGTTGGAACTGGCCAAGCTTCAGTTCGCAAATGGGTCCAAGGGTCCTGGACATGGTTCTGGGGCTTCCTCTCATCCACGGTTTCCAAAAGATCTGCTCAGTGTGTATGAGGAACGAAATGACATTATGGACTGGTTAAATGCGTTTGAGTATGCATGCGAGGTTCAAGAGGTTGATAATGCGGATAAGATTGCATGGTTACTCAGCAGACTGCCCCATTCTGGTTGCAGTGCCATTATGGAAATGTCGAAGGCTGAGCGCGCTGATTTTGCAATGTTGAAGCAGACTCTCATTTTAAAGTTTGGGAAGACTCCGACCCAATATTTAAAAAGGTTTAGAGAGTATAAGAAAAAGGAAGGTGGTACTTGGGTGTCGTATGTAGCTGAGTCCCTGAAAAACTTGACTGGCTGGGTTGAAGGTTATAAGGTTTCTACCTTCGAAGGCATGATCAATCTGGTCATGCTGGAACACATTTTTGCTTCTTCTTCCCCGGAGCTTAAGCAGCATTTGGCCGATTCGAAGGAGATAGATCCTAAGAAGCTGGCCATTGCAGCAGACTTATGGGTGTCACATCGAGTGTCCCATAAGGACAAAACTCATCCTGGTAAGCAGGAGGAAGGGAAAAAGACCAAAGATATGGAGGGTGGGGAATCTGCTAAATCATCTTCCCATAAGGGCCACAAAAAGAAAAATAAGGGTAAGCCATCCGAGAACTCACAGGGTAGTGGAGGTTCGCCTCCGAAACAGAACTCTGGTTATAATAAGCCTCCCTACGTAAACAGACCCAATGGGGCTTGTTTTTCTTGTGGAGCAACTGACCATGTGAAGGGGGATCCCCGTTGTAAGGTTAGACCTTTGGGGGTCCACTCCGCTAATCTGGCCTTCTCCTCCTACGAGGAAGAAGAGATTACAGGAGCATCCTTCTCCTCAGACTCATTTCCCAGCGGAATAGAGGCTGAGGTAGTTTTAGTGTCCCTGGGTTCCTGGGAGCCTAAAGTCGCAGAGGCGTATGCTAGGATTCCGGATAATACCAAGCACTACTTTAAAGACAGTGTGCTGATCAATGGAGTGGATACTCCAGCTCTTAGGGATAGTGGGTGCAGTCGAACTGTAGTGGATTCTACCTTGGTAGACTCAGAGGAAGTTGCCAGAGCTACTCTGATGCCCACTAAGTTGGCTGACGGCCCCCTCCGTATGTTTCCCGTGATCCCTGTTAATCTAACTTTAAATGGTACAGCAGTTAGGATTCCAGTGAGCATTCAGAGAAACGTCCCGGGAAAGGTCTTGTTGGGCAATGATCTCAGAGCTCTAGGGCTCGTAGGAGACACTGCCGAAAGACCCTACACACGGTCTCAAGCACGGGCAGCATTGGCCAAGTCCAATACGCCGCCCCAGCCGAAGGGGAAACCCAAGGCGAAAGGAGTCAACAAGTCCCGACGGGGGAAAGAGAATATTCCCCCGAACTCGCCTACCACTGCGGTGGAGGGAGTTGGTCAATCGCCCGAGCCTGACGAGGAGGTGGCGATGCCTGAAGTGTTCGACCCCAACGACCATCCTGAACTAAAAGACTTGTTAGTTGAAGGAGGTCCTGATAGGGACGACTTCAGTAAGGGCCAACGTGAGTGCCCATCTCTGGAAGGCCTAAGGAGACAGGCCTGCTCCCAGCTTGAGGGTGAACCTCCTGGGAAGCATCGGATTTATTGGGAAGGTGGACTCCTGTACAGTGAGCCCACAGAGTCTACAGAGGGAGACCATAGGAGGTTGGTGGTTCCCCTTTCTGTTAGACCCTTCCTCCTGCAGTTGGCGCATGAAGTTCCCCTTGCTGGTCACCTTGGAATGAAGAGGACCAAGCAAAGGTTATCTATGCACTTCTACTGGCCCAAGATGGGGGAGCAAGTAGAAAGTCACTGCAGGAGTTGTGCCGCCTGCCAGTTGTCTGGTAAGGTTGGTGCGACAATCCAAGCTCCGTTGGTACCGCTCCCAGTTGTGGGGGTACCATTTGAAAGGGTAGGGATCGACATGGTTGGTCCCCTTGACCCGCAAACATCCTCAGGCAATAGGTTTATCCTGGTGCTGGTCGACCATGCCACCAGGTATCCTGAGGCCGTCCCATTTACAACTGTAACTGCCAAGCCAGTTGCAGAAGCTTTACTCGGCATGTTTACTAGGGTTGGCTTCCCTAAAGAAGTTGTGCCGGATGATGGCAGCAACTTTATGTCGAAGTATAGGCAGGCTATGTGGAAAGAATGTGGGGTCACCTACAGGTTCTCTTCTGCATACCGCCCCCAGACCGATGGTCTGGGGGGGCGTCTTAACAGGACGTTAAAAAGCATGATTGGGGCTCTGGAGGAGCCTCAGAGAAGAAAATGGGATCTTCTTGTTTCATGCTTGCTGTTTGCCTACCGAGAGGTACCACAGGAGGGTGTTGGCTTCAGCCCCTTCGAACTTCTGTTCGGTCATCCCGTACGGGGACCCTTAGCCATTGTCAAGGAGGGATGGGAGATGCCCACTCCCCCTGTTACTACCAATGTAGTTGATTATGTGCTAGGGCTCAGAAAACGGATGGTACTTCTGATGGGCTTGGCTAGTGCTAAATTGAAGGCAGGGCAAGCGCTGGTGAAACATTGGTACGACCAGAAAGCTTCCCTCATCAACTTTACACATGGCCAGCAAGTCCTGATCGTGAATCCCATAAGGCCTCGAGCTTTACAGGACAAATGGTCAGGCCCTTACCCAGTGGTGGAGCCCCTGGGTGAGGTTAGCTATTCAGTGGACCTTGGAAGGCCTGGACAGGCTCTAAAAGTGTTTCACGTGAATAGGCTGAAGGCTTTCGTCCCAAGCGGCGAAATCGCAGCACTGCTATTGGCTTCAGACGTTGAGGAAGAGGAGTCTGAACCTCTCCCTGACCTGTTCCAAAGCAGTCCTTCAGAAAGCTCTTTTGAGGGTGTCCGAGTGGCCCCTCACCAAAATGGACAAGGCTCAGTGGTTTGCCTTGGACATGAAGTAGGTGGAGGGAGGAGACAGCCTCTCCCCAGTAAAGTACAAGCAGTACAAGACTGGCCTACCCCCACTACACAAACCCAAGTGAGAGCCTTCTTAGGACTCACGGGTTATTACCGCAATTTTGTGGCAGACTATGGCACCATAGCTGCTCCTCTGACTGCCCTCACAACTCCGAAGAAACCCAAGAAGGTAACTTGGACTGACGAGTGTGAGAAGGCCTTCAATGGCTTGAAAGACTCCTTGTGCCAGGCCCCTGTGCTCAGGGCCCCTGATTATCAAAGACCTTTTATCGTGCAGACGGATGCCTCTGACACTGGGATAGGAGCTGTACTATCACAAGTAGATGAGAAGGGTAAGGAACACCCTATCGGTTTTATTAGTCGCCAGCTTAAGGACAGAGAGCTCAGATGGTCCACGGTAGAGAAAGAATGTTTCTCTGTTGTGTGGGCCCTAAGGAAGCTGCGGCCCTACCTCTATGGGACCCACTTCACTGTGCAGACTGACCATAAGCCGTTAAAGTGGCTAATGAACATGAAGGGGGAGAATCCAAAGTTGCTTAGGTGGTCCATAAGTCTACAAGGCTTCGACTTCACTATTGAGCATAGGCCAGGTGTCCAACATAGCAATGCTGATGGGTTGTCCAGAATGTTTTACCGACCTGAACAAGAGACTCATCCAGGGGTGGATTAGTTCCCCCTGTCCATAGTCTGGGAGGGGCGAGTGTTAGGAAAGATTTCGTTATTGTAGGGAACTTTCCTTCCATGTGGCAACCCCTAAACTTTTTGCTATTGTTTTCAACCTGTTTTCTTGACTTTGCCAGAGAAGTGCAGCCTTCTGCCGTACTCCTCTGGGCTTTCGCTCCTTTCTTACGGGGAAACTGACATGCCCTTAAGACAGTCAGTACCGGGGAACGCTGTTTCCCGTAGTTTCTTTTATCGTGTCGCCGTTTTAGTGCAACACGACACAAGAGGGCACTGTAAGCTAAGTTACAGCTCTCTTGGGTCTCTAGCCTTCTACAGACCCTAGACACTCTTGTAGGATGGTTTTTGGATCGGTGCAAGTCATTCAGGGACTGGGCTGGTGGCAGCGATCATTTGGTTTATTTTGAGCTCCTTTTGCCGTTCTGAGCACCTTTTTGCCGCGAACACAAAAGGGTGGCCCGGCTACCCAAAATGGCCGGACCACGAGGCTCCTTTGTCTCGTCCACTGTCCGTCTTGCTCCCTTTACCTTCCCCCGGGTCAGGCGACCCGGGGCCTTCCTTATTTGGGCATGTAGTTTCCCGCGAAACACGGTTGCTTTCGCGGGCTTCTCCATGTCGTTTGAGTGCCCCCAGGATGTGGGCTGGGCTGTCTGGTCCCAATACACATCCTGGGTGCAAGAGAGTCTAGGGTGGTGTGAATGCCTGGGACCACTGTGGTCCGTGATTGGTCCACGTATGGTATGTGTGTTGATGAGCGGATCTCCCATTGGCTCCCCTCCGTTTTGGCGCGAAGGGAACCGTGGATAAGAGGGAGCTGGAAACACCACTACCATGTCGATCTCCTGAGTTCTTACGAACCCAGGGATACAGGAGCCAAGTATCCTGCGAACACGAGGCTGGACCGAGGAATCGCTGGTGACCCCCTGAAGAACTTCTGCTCCTCATTGCTGTCGTCCGGTGAAGCCCTTTCCACCTAAGATCGAACAAGAAGGCCTGTACTGGCGCTTCGACCTATTGGAATAGCAGGACCAGCTATTCCCGGCACCTTCATCAACTCCTGCTGTAAGCCTTCGGAAGTGTCTCTGGGCCATCCAGTTGACTGACCAGCTTACTAAGGAGGCCTGCTCTGTAATCGCCGACAGGTTGGGTGGTATTCTGAGTCCGGGGCATGCTCACACGCTTCGTTTGCTTAGCAGTCCTAAGCTAGAGGTGAGCAGTGCTCGTTTGGCTTGAATACACCCGGCCGTTCCGTTGCCCTGCTGTGGCGACAAAACTGTGCTTGTTTCTTCGATCGGGACGTCTTTTTACTCTGCACGACGACGAGACGTTCCCTGCTCTTCAGAACCTGCCAGAAGCTGCATCTATCGAGGAGAAGCTCGGGCCTGCTTGCTTCGGGGACCGGTGAGTAGATTAGCTAGGATCTGGTCGCCCTCCTGCAGTGCCCCTTGCTTTTCCCCGCTGTAAATACAGCACCCCTTGTCCGTACTCGCGCCCTGCTTCTGCCTCACAGTGGAGGCTGCGCTAGAGTCGCGGACCGTGTTCTCCTTCATTAGAGCTCCCTACAGAGCTGTTCAACGTCCTCCGAAGAGCTTCACCTTCTGCCCATTGGCACCGGCGTGTGCAGGTACTTTTGAGCGCTAGGCTCCACTCTTCGTAGGGATTGGACTACCATCCAGTTAGGGGCCTCAGAAGGCGGACATATCACTCGCATTGGTTCGCACTGCCTGTTTTCCTTCCCCTGCAGGTGGATAACATATTTCGTGCTGCTAATGCTGTGAAACTGTGTATTCTGTATATATATTGGGTGGATAGTGTATGTGTTGGTTTAATATCGTTGTATATTGCTGCTTTTACTGTGGTTATTAGTTTCAAGGCCTTATAATAAATGTGTATCTATTTTTGATATAAACAACTGTTTGGAGTAGTTTGTAAGCGCTCTTGCTTTGTGTGCTCATTGCGGGCTTTCAGTCACCCTCACCCCTCTTGAGACCTAGTCTTGACCGCCGCGATCGCTACCTTGATTGGTCTGGCTTGTCCAGAGGTTACCCTGTTCCAAGTAATTAGGTTGGCCTTCTGAACCTCTGCGCCACCAGGACAGAGTTCAGAAATCCGTCTTAACACCGACTCCTTCCCAATCCAATCCTGAGACCCTTCCTATAGCATGAGATGTAATATCACAATGCTTGTAATACCACTCCTGAGTCCCTTCATATAGCATGAGATGTGATATCCAACTCCTTCCTATTCCAATCCTGAGACCCTTCCTATAGTATGAGACGTGACATCTCAATGCTTCTAATACCAAACCTGAGACCCTTCCTATAGCATGAGATGGGATATCCAACTCCTTCCCATTCCAATCCCGAGACCCTTCCCATAGCAGAGATGTGATATCTCAATGCTTATACCAAACCTGAGACCCTTCCTATGGCATGAGATGCCATATACTTCTCCTTCCCATTCCAATCCTGAGACCCTTCCTATAGCATGAGATGTGATATCTCAATGCTTCTACCAAACCTGAGACCCTTCCTATAGCATGAGATGTGATATCCAACTCCTTCCCATTCCAATCCTGAGACCCTTCCTATAGCATGAGATATGATATCTCAATGCTTCTAATACCAAACCTGATATCCTTCCTATAACATGAGATGTGATATCCAACTCCTTCCTATTCCAATCCTGAGATCCTTCCTATACCATGAGATGTGATATCTCAATGTTTCTCATACCAAACCTGAGGCCCTTCCTATAGCAAGAGATGTGATATACAAATCCTTCCCATTCCAACCCTGAGACCCTTCCTATAGCGTGAGCTGTGATATCCGACTCCTTCCCAATCCAATCCTGAGATCCTTCCTATAGCATGAGATGTAATATCACAATGCTTGTAATACCAAACCTGAGACCCTTCCTATAGCATGAGATGTGATATCTCAATGCTTCTAATACCAAAACTGGGACCCTTCTTAAAGCATGAGATGTGATATCCAACTCCTTCCCGTTCCAAACCTGAGGCCCTTCCTATAGCATATGTGATATCCAACTCCTTCCCATTCCAAACCTGAGACCCATCCTATAGCAAGAATGTAATATCCAACTCCTTCTCATTCCAATCCTGAGACCATTCCTATAGCATGAGATGTGATATCTCAATGCTTCTAATAGCAAACCTGAGTTCCTTCCTATGACATGAGATGTGATATCCAATTCCTTCCAATTCCAAACCTGAGACCCTTCCTACAGCATGCGATGTGATATCTCAATGCTTCTAATACCACACCTGAGACCCGTCCAATAACATGAGATGGGATATCCAAGTCCTTCCCATTCCAATCCTGAGACCCTTCCTATAGCTTGAGATGTGATATCTCAATGCTTCTAATACCAAACCTGAGACCCTTCCTATAACATGAGATGGGATATCCAACTCCTTCTCATTCCAATCCTGAGACCCTTCCGATAGCAGAGATGTGATATCTCAATGCTTATACCAAACCTGAGACCTTTCCCATGGCATGAGATGTCATATACAACTCCTTCCCATTCCAATGCTGAGACCCTTCCTATACCATGAGACTTGATATCTCAATGCTTCTAATACCAAACCTGAGACCCTTCCTATGGCTTGAGATGTGATATCCAACTCCTTCCCATTCCAACCTGAGACCCTTCCTATAGCATGAGATGGGATATCCAACTCCATCCAAATCCAATCCTGAGACCCTTCCGATAGCATGAGATGTGATATCTCAATGCTTCTACCAAACCTGAGACCCATACTATGGCATGAGATGTGATATCAAACTCCTTCCCATTCCAATCCTGAGACCCTTCCTATAGCTTGAGATGTGATATCCAACTGCTTCCCATTCCAATCCTGAGACCCTTCCTATAGCATGAGATGTGATATCTCAATGCTTATACCAAACCTGAGACCCTTCCTATAGCATGAGATGTGATAACCAACTCCTTCCCATTCCAATCCTGAGACCATTCCTATAGCATGAGATGTGATATCTCAATGCCTCTAATACCAAACCTGAGATCCTTCCTCTAACATGAAATGTGATATCCAACTCCTTCCCTTTCCAAACCTGAGAGCCTACCTATAGCATGAGATGTGATATCCAAGTCCTTCCCATTCCAATCCTTAGACCCTTCCTACAGCATGCAATATGATATCTCAATGCTTATATCAAACCTGAGACCCTTCCTATAGCATGAGATGTGATATCCAACTCCTTCCCATTCCAATCCTGAGACCCTTCCTATAGCATGATATGTGATATATCAATGCCTCTAATACCAAACCTGAGATCCTTCCTCTAACATGAAATGTGATATCCAACTCCTTCCCTTTCCAAGCCTGAGAGCCTACCTATAGCATGAGATGTGATATCCAAGTCCTTCCCATTCCAATCCTTAGACCCTCCCTACAGCATGCAATGTGATATCTCAATAATTCTAATACCAAACCTGAGACCCGTCCTATAACATGAGATGGGATATCCAACTCCTTCCCATTCCAATCCTGAGACACTTCCGATAGCAGAGATGTGATATCTCAATGCTTATACCAAACCTGAGACGCTTCCTATAACATGAGATGTGATGTCCAACTCCTTCCAGTTCCAAACCTGAGACCCTTCCTATAGCATGAGATGTGATATCCAACTCCTTCCCATTCCAATCCTGAGACCCATCCGATAGCATGAGATGTGATATCTCAATGCTTCTAATACCAAACCTGAGATCCTTCCTATAACATGAGATGTGATATCCAAATCCCCTTCCAAACCTGAGACCCTCCCTATAGCATGAGATGTGATATCCAACTCCTTCCAGTTCCAAACCTGAGACCCTTCCTATAGCATGAGATGTGATATCCAACTCCTTCCCATTCCAATCCTGAGACGCTTCCGATAGCATGAGGTGTGATATCTCAATGCCTCTAATACCAAACCTGAGATCCTTCCTCTAACATGAAATGTGATATCCAACTCCTTCCCTTTCCAAACCTGAGAGCCTTCCTATAGCATGAGATGTCATATCCAAGTCCTTCCATTCCAATCCTGAGACCCTTCCTATAACATGAGATGTGATATCCAACTCCTTCCCATTCCAACCTGAGACCCTTCCTATAGCATGAGATGGGATATCCAACTCCTTCCCATTCCAATCCTTAGACCCTTCCTACAGCATGCAATATGATATCTCAATGCTTATATCAAACCTGAGACCCTTCCTATAGCATGAGATGTGATATCCAACTCCTTCCCATTCCAATCCTGAGACCCTTCCTATAGCATGAGATGTGATATATCAATGCCTCTAATACCAAACCTGAGATCCTTCCTCTAACATGAAATGTGATATCCAACTCCTTCCCTTTCCAAGCCTGAGAGCCTACCTATAGCATGAGATGTGATATCCAAGTCCTTCCCATTCCAATCCTTAGACCCTCCCTACAGCATGCAATGTGATATCTCAATATTTCTAATACCAAACCTGAGACCCGTCCTATAACATGAGATGGGATATCCAACTCCTTCCCATTCCAATCCTGAGACACTTCCGATAGCAGAGATGTGATATCTCAATGCTTATACCAAACCTGAGACGCTTCCTATAACATGAGATGTGATATCCAACTCCTTCCAGTTCCAAACCTGAGACCCTTCCTATAGCATGAGATGTGATATCCAACTCCTTCCCATTCCAATCCTGAGACCCATCCGATAGCATGAGATGTGATATCTCAATGCTTCTAATACCAAACCTGAGATCCTTCCTATAACATGAGATGTGATATCCAAATCCCCTTCCAAACCTGAGACCCTCCCTATAGCATGAGATGTGATATCCAACTCCTTCCAGTTCCAAACCTGAGACCCTTCCTATAGCATGAGATGTGATATCCAACTCCTTCCCATTCCAATCCTGAGACCCTTCCGATAGCATGAGATGTGATATCTCAATGCCTCTAATACCAAACCTGAGATCCTTCCTCTAACATGAAATGTGATATCCAACTCCTTCCCTTTCCAAACCTGAGAGCCTTCCTATAGCATGAGATGTGATATCCAAGTCCTTCCCATTCCAATCCTGAGGCCCTTCCTATAACATGAGATGTGATATCCAACTCCTTCCCATTCCAACCTGAGACCCTTCCTATAGCATGAGATGGGATATCCAACTCCATCCAAATCCAATCCTGAGACCCTTCCGATAGCATGAGATGTGATATCTCAATGCTTCTACCAAACCTGAGACCCATATTATGGCATGAGATGTGATATCCAACTCCTTCCCATTCCAATTCTGGGACCCTTCCTATACCATGAGACTTGATATCTCAATGCTTCTAATACGAAACCTGAGACCCTTCCTATAGCATGAGATGTGATATCTCAATGCTTCTAATAACAAACCTGAGACCCTTCCTATAGAATGAGATGGGATATCCAACTCCTTCCCAATCCAATCCTGAGACCCTTCCTATACCATGAGATGTGATATCTCAATGCTTCTAATACTAAACCTGAGACCCGTCCTATAACATGAGATGTAATATCCTAATCCTTCCCCTTCCAAGCCTGAGACCCTTCCGATAGCATGAGATGTGATATCTCAATGCTTCTAATATGAAACCTGAGACCCTCCCTATAGCATGAGATGTGATATCCAAGTCCTTCCCATTCCAATCCTGAGACCCTTCCTATAACATGAGATGTGATATCTCAATGCTTCTAATACCAAACCTGAGACCCTTCCTATAACATGAGATAGGATATCCAACTCCTTCCCATTCCAATCCCGAGACACTTCCGATAGCAGAGATGTGATATATCAATGCTTATACCAAACCTGAGACCCTTCCTATGACATTAGATGTCATACACTACTCCTTCCCATTCCAATCCTGAGACCCTTCCTATAGCATGAGATGGGATATCCAACTCCTTCCCAATCCAATCCTGAGACCCTTCCTATACCATGAGATGTGATATCTCAATGCTTCTAATACTAAACCTAAGACCCGTCCTATAACATGAGATGTAATATCCTAATCCTTCCCCTTCCAAGCCTGTGACCCTTCCTTTAGCATGAGATGTGATATCCAACTTCTTCCCATTTCAATCCTGAGACCCTTCCGATAGCATGAGGTGTGATATCTCAATGCTTCTAATATGAAACCTGAGACCCTCCCTATAGCATGAGATGTGATATCCAAGTCCTTCCCATTCCAATCCTGAGACCCTTCTTATAACATGAGATGTGATATATCAATGCTTCTAATACCAAACCTGAGACCCTTCCTATAACATGAGATAGGATATCCAACTCCTTCCCATTCCAATCCCGAGACCCTTCCGATAGCAGAGATGTGATATATCAATGCTTATACCAAACCTGAGACCCTTCCTATGACATGAGATGTCATATACTACTCCTTCCCATTCCAATCCTGAGACCCTTCCTATAGCATGAGATGTGATATCTCAATGCTTCTACCAAACCTGAGACCCTTCCTATAGCAAGAGATGTGATATACAAATCCTTCCCATTCCAAACCTGAGACCCTTCCTATAGCATGAGATGTGATATCTGACTCCTTCCCAATCCAAACCTGAGACCCTTCCTATAGCATGAGATGTGATATCCAACTCCTTCCTATTCCAATCCTGAGACCCTTCCTATAGCATGAGACGTGACATCTCAATGCTTCTAATACCAAACCTGAGACCCTTCCTATAGCATGAGATGGGATATCCAACTCCTTCCCTTTCCAATCCCGAGACCCTTCCGATAGCAGAGATGTGATATCTCAATGCTTATAATAAACCTGAGACCCTTCCTATGGCATGAGATGTCATATACTTCTCCTTCCCATTCCAATCCTGAGACCCTTCCTATAGCATGAGATGTGATATCTCAATGCTTCTACCAACCTGAGACCCTTCCTATAGCATGAGATGTGATATCCAACTCCTTCCCATTCCAATCCTGAGACCCTTCCTATAGCATGAGATGTGATATCTCAATGCTTCTAATACCAAACCTGATATCCTTCCTATAACATGAGATGTGATATCCAACTCCTTCCTATTCCAATCCTGAGATCCTTCCTATACCATGAGATGTGATATCTCAATGTTTCTCATACCAAACCTGAGGCCCTTCCTATAGCAAGCGATGTGATATACAAATCCTTCCCATTCCAAATCTGAGACCCTTCCTATAGCATGAGCTGTGATATCCGACTCCTTCCCAATCCAATCCTGAGACCATTCCTATAGCATGAGATGTAATATCACAATGCTTGTAATACCAAATCTGAGACCCTTCCTATAGCATGAGATGTGATATCTCAATGCTTATAATACCAAAACTGGGACCCTTCTTAAAGCATGAGATGTGATATCCAACTCCTTCCCTTTCCAAACCTGAGGCCCTTCCTATAGCATATGTGATATCCAACTCCTTCCCATTCCAAACCTGAGACCCATCCTATAGCAAGAATGTAATATCCAACTCCTTCTCATTCCAATCCTGAGACCATTCCTATAGCATGAGATGTGATATCTCAATGCTTCTAATAGCAAACCTGAGATCCTTCCTATGACATGAGATGTGATATCCAATTCCTTCCCATTCCAAACCTGAGACCCTTCCTACAGCATGCGATGTGATTTCTCAATGCTTCTAATACCACACCTGATAACTGTCCAATAACATGAGATGGGATATCCAGATCCTTCCCATTACAAACCTGAGACCCTTCCTATAACATGAGATGGGATATCCAACTCCTTCCCATTCCAATCCTGAGATCCTTACGATAGCAGAGATGTGATATCTCAATGCTTATACCAAACCTGAGACCTTTCCTATGGCATGAGATGACATATACAACTCCTTCCCATTCCAATCCTGAGACCCTTCCTATAGCTTGAGATGTGATACCCAACTCCTTCCCATTCCAATTTGGAGACCCTTCCTATACCATGAGACTTGATATCTCAATGCTTCTAATACCAAACCTGAGACCCTTCCTATATCTTGAGATGTGATATCCAACTCCTTCCCATTCCAACCTGAGACCCTTCCTATAGCATGAGATGGGATATCCAACTCCTTCCAAATCCAATCCTGATACCCTTCCGATAGCATGAGATGTGATATCCCAATGCTTCTACCAAACCTGAGACCCATACTATGGCATGAGATGTGATATCAAACTCCTTCCCATTCCAATCCTGAGACCCTTCCTATAGCTTGAGATGTGATATCCAACTCCTTCCCATTCCAATCCTGAGACCCTTCCTATAGCATGAGATGTGATATCTCAATGCTTATACCAAACCTGAGACCCTTCCTATAGCATGAGATGTGATATCCAACTCCTTCCCATTCCAATCCTGAGACCCTTCCTATAGCATGAGATGTGATATCTCAATGTTTCTAATAAAAAACCTGAGACCCTTCCTATAGCAAGAGATGTGATATCCAAATCCTTCCCATTCCAATCCTGAGATCCTTCCTATAACATGAAATGTGATATCCAATTCCTTCCCATTCCAATCCTGAGACCCTTCCTATACCATGAGATGTGATATCTCAATGCTTCTAATACCAAACCTGGGACCCGTCCTATAACATGAGATATGATCTCCAAATCCTTCCCCTTCCAAACCTGAGACCCTTCCTTTAGCATGGGATGTGATATCCAAATCCTTCCCATTCCAATCCTGAAACCCTTCCTATAGCATGAGATGTGATATCTCAATGTTTCTAATAAAAAACCTGAGACCCTTCCTATAGCAAGAGATGTGATATCCAAATCCTTCCCATTTGAATCCTGAGACCCTTCCTATAACATGAGATGTGATATCCAACTCCTTCCCATTCCAACCTGAGACCCTTCCTATAGCATGAGGAGGGATATCCAACTCCTTCCCATTCCAATCCTGAGACACTTCCGATAGCAGAGATGTGATATCTCAATGCTTATACCAAACCTGAGACGCTTCCTATAACATGAGATGTGATATCCAACTCCTTCCAGTTCCAAACCTGAGACCCTTCCTATAGCATGAGATGTGATATCCAACTCCTTCCCATTCCAATCCTGAGACCCATCCGATAGCATGAGATGTGATATCTCAATGCTTCTAATACCAAACCTGAGATCCTTCCTATAACATGAGATGTGATATCCAAATCCCCTTCCAAACCTGAGACCCTCCCTATAGCATGAGATGTGATATCCAACTCCTTCCAGTTCCAAACCTGAGACCCTTCCTATAGCATGAGATGTGATATCCAACTCCTTCCCATTCCAATCCTGAGACCCTTCCGATAGCATGAGATGTGATATCTCAATGCCTCTAATACCAAACCTGAGATCCTTCCTCTAACATGAAATGTGATATCCAACTCCTTCCCTTTCCAAACCTGAGAGCCTTCCTATAGCATGAGATGTGATATCCAAGTCCTTCCCATTCCAATCCTGAGGCCCTTCCTATAACATGAGATGTGATATCCAACTCCTTCCCATTCCAACCTGAGACCCTTCCTATAGCATGAGATGGGATATCCAACTCCATCCAAATCCAATCCTGAGACCCTTCCGATAGCATGAGATGTGATATCTCAATGCTTCTACCAAACCTGAGACCCATATTATGGCATGAGATGTGATATCCAACTCCTTCCCATTCCAATTCTGAGACCCTTCCTATACCATGAGACTTGATATCTCAATGCTTCTAATACGAAACCTGAGACCCTTCCTATGGCATGAGATGTGATATCTCAATGCTTCTAATAACAAACCTGAGACCCTTCCTATAGAATGAGATGGGATATCCAACTCCTTCCCAATCCAATCCTGAGACCCTTCCTATACCATGAGATGTGTTATCTCAATGCTTCTAATACTAAACCTGAGACCCGTCCTATAACATGAGATGTAATATCCTAATCCTTCCCCTTCCAAGCCTGAGACCCTTCCTTTAGCATGAGATGTGATATCCAACTTCTTCCCATTTCAATCCTGAGACCCTTCCGATAGCATGAGATGTGATATCTCAATGCTTCTAATATGAAACCTGAGACCCTCCCTATAGCATGAGATGTGATATCCAAGTCCTTCCCATTCCAATCCTGAGACCCTTCCTATAACATGAGATGTGATATCTCAATGCTTCTAATACCAAACCTGAGACCCTTCCTATAACATGAGATAGGATATCCAACTCCTTCCCATTCCAATCCCGAGACACTTCCGATAGCAGAGATGTGATATATCAATGCTTATACCAAACCTGAGACCCTTCCTATGACATTAGATGTCATACACTACTCCTTCCCATTCCAATCCTGAGACCCTTCCTATAGCATGAGATGGGATATCCAACTCCTTCCCAATCCAATCCTGAGACCCTTCCTATACCATGAGATGTGATATCTCAATGCTTCTAATACTAAACCTGAGACCCGTCCAATAACATGAGATGTAATATCCTAATCCTTCCCCTTCCAAGCCTGAGACCCTTCCTTTAGCATGAGATGTGATATCCAACTTCTTCCCATTTCAATCCTGAGACCCTTCCGATAGCATGAGGTGTGATATCTCAATGCTTCTAATATGAAACCTGAGACCCTCCCTATAGCATGAGATGTGATATCCAAGTCCTTCCCATTCCAATCCTGAGACCCTTCTTATAACATGAGATGTGATATATCAATGCTTCTAATACCAAACCTGAGACCCTTCCTATAACATGAGATAGGATATCCAACTCCTTCCCATTCCAATCCCGAGACCCTTCCGATAGCAGAGATGTGATATATCAATGCTTATACCAAACCTGAGACCCTTCCTATGACATGAGATGTCATATACTACTCCTTCCCATTCCAATCCTGAGACCCTTCCTATAGCATGAGATGTGATATCTCAATGCTTCTACCAAACCTGAGACCCTTCCTATAGCAAGAGATGTGATATACAAATCCTTCCCATTCCAAACCTGAGACCCTTCCTATAGCATGAGATGTGATATCTGACTCCTTCCCAATCCAAACCTGAGACCCTTCCTATAGCATGAGATGTGATATCCAACTCCTTCCTATTCCAATCCTGAGACCCTTCCTATAGCATGAGACGTGACATCTCAATGCTTCTAATACCAAACCTGAGACCCTTCCTATAGCATGAGATGGGATATCCAACTCCTTCCCATTCCAATCCCGAGACCCTTCCGATAGCAGAGATGTGATATCTCAATGCTTATAATAAACCTGAGACCCTTCCTATGGCATGAGATGTCATATACTTCTCCTTCCCATTCCAATCCTGAGACCCTTCCTATAGCATGAGATGTGATATCTCAATGCTTCTACCAACCTGAGACCCTTCCTATAGCATGAGATGTGATATCCAACTCCTTCCCATTCCAATCCTGAGACCCTTCCTATAGCATGAGATGTGATATCTCAATGCTTCTAATACCAAACCTGATATCCTTCCTATAACATGAGATGTGATATCCAACTCCTTCCTATTCCAATCCTGAGATCCTTCCTATACCATGAGATGTGATATCTCAATGTTTCTCATACCAAACCTGAGGCCCTTCCTATAGCAAGCGATGTGATATACAAATCCTTCCCATTCCAAATCTGAGACCCTTCCTATAGCATGAGCTGTGATATCCGACTCCTTCCCAATCCAATCCTGAGACCATTCCTATAGCATGAGATGTAATATCACAATGCTTGTAATACCAAATCTGAGACCCTTCCTATAGCATGAGATGTGATATCTCAATGCTTATAATACCAAAACTGGGACCCTTCTTAAAGCATGAGATGTGATATCCAACTCCTTCCCTTTCCAAACCTGAGGCCCTTCCTATAGCATATGTGATATCCAACTCCTTCCCATTCCAAACCTGAGACCCATCCTATAGCAAGAATGTAATATCCAACTCCTTCTCATTCCAATCCTGAGACCATTCCTATAGCATGAGATGTGATATCTCAATGCTTCTAATAGCAAACCTGAGATCCTTCCTATGACATGAGATGTGATATCCAATTCCTTCCCATTCCAAACCTGAGACCCTTCCTACAGCATGCGATGTGATTTCTCAATGCTTCTAATACCACACCTGATAACTGTCCAATAACATGAGATGGGATATCCAGATCCTTCCCATTACAAACCTGAGACCCTTCCTATAACATGAGATGGGATATCCAACTCCTTCCCATTCCAATCCTGAGATCCTTACGATAGCAGAGATGTGATATCTCAATGCTTATACCAAACCTGAGACCTTTCCTATGGCATGAGATGACATATACAACTCCTTCCCATTCCAATCCTGAGACCCTTCCTATAGCTTGAGATGTGATACCCAACTCCTTCCCATTCCAATTTGGAGACCCTTCCTATACCATGAGACTTGATATCTCAATGCTTCTAATACCAAACCTGAGACCCTTCCTATATCTTGAGATGTGATATCCAACTCCTTCCCATTCCAACCTGAGACCCTTCCTATAGCATGAGATGGGATATCCAACTCCTTCCAAATCCAATCCTGATACCCTTCCGATAGCATGAGATGTGATATCCCAATGCTTCTACCAAACCTGAGACCCATACTATGGCATGAGATGTGATATCAAACTCCTTCCCATTCCAATCCTGAGACCCTTCCTATAGCTTGAGATGTGATATCCAACTCCTTCCCATTCCAATCCTGAGACCCTTCCTATAGCATGAGATGTGATATCTCAATGCTTATACCAAACCTGAGACCCTTCCTATAGCATGAGATGTGATATCCAACTCCTTCCCATTCCAATCCTGAGACCCTTCCTATAGCATGAGATGTGATATCTCAATGTTTCTAATAAAAAACCTGAGACCCTTCCTATAGCAAGAGATGTGATATCCAAATCCTTCCCATTCCAATCCTGAGATCCTTCCTATAACATGAAATGTGATATCCAATTCCTTCCCATTCCAATCCTGAGACCCTTCCTATACCATGAGATGTGATATCTCAATGCTTCTAATACCAAACCTGGGACCCGTCCTATAACATGAGATATGATATCCAAATCCTTCCCCTTCCAAACCTGAGACCCTTCCTTTAGCATGGGATGTGATATCCAAATCCTTCCCATTCCAATCCTGAAACCCTTCCTATAGCATGAGATGTGATATCTCAATGTTTCTAATAAAAAACCTGAGACCCTTCCTATAGCAAGAGATGTGATATCCAAATCCTTCCCATTTGAATCCTGAGACCCTTCCTATAACATGAGATGTGATATCCAACTCCTTCCCATTCCAACCTGAGACCCTTCCTATAGCATGAGGAGGGATATCCAACTCCTTCCCATTCCAATCCTGAGACCCTTCCTATACCATGAGATGTGATATCTCAATGCTTCTAATACCAAACCTGGGACCCGTCCTATAACATGAGATATGATATCCAAATCCTTCCCCTTCCAAAACTGAGACCCTTCCTTTAGCATGAGATGTGATATCCAAATCCTTCCCATTCCAATCCTGAAACCCTTCCTATAGCATGAGATGTGATATCTCAATGTTTCTAATAAAACAACCTGAGACCCTTCCTATAGCAAGAGATGTGATATCCAAATCCTTCCCATTCCAATCCTGAGACCCTTTCTATAACATGAGATGTGATATCCAACTCCTTCCCATTCCAATTCTGAAACCCTTCCTATAGCATGAGATGTGATATCTCAATGTTTCTAATAAAAAACCTGAGACCCTTCCTATAGCAAGAGATGTGATATCCAAATCCTTCCCATTCCAATCCTGACATCCTTCCTATAACATGAGATGTGATATCCAATTCCTTCCCATTCCAAACCTGAGACCCTTCCTATTGGATGAGATGTGATATCCAACTCCTTCCCATTCCAATCCTGAGACCCTTCCTATACCATGAGATGTGATATCTCAATGCTTCTAATACCAAACCTGGGACCCATCCTATACCATGAGATATGATATCCAAATCCTTCCCCTTCCAAACCTGAGACCCTTCCTTTTGCATGAGATGTGATATCCAAATCCTTCGCTTCCAATCCTGAAACCCTTCCTATAGCATGAGATGTGATATCTCAATGTTTCTAATAAAAGACCTGAGACCCATCCTATAGCAAGAGATGTGATATCCAAATCCTTCCCATTCCAATCCTGAGACCCTTTCTATAACATGAGATGTGATATCCAACTCCTTCCCATTCCAATCCTGAAACCCTTCCTATAGCATGAGATGTGATATCTCAATGTTTCTAATAAAAAACCTGAGACCCTTCCTATAGCAAGAGATGTGATATCCAAATCCTTCCCATTCCAATCCTGAGTTCCTTCCTATAACATGAGATGTGATATCCAATTCCTTCCCATTCCAAACCTGAGACCCTTCCTATTGGATGAGATGTGATATCCAACTCCTTCCCATTCCAATCCTGAGACCCTTCCTATATCATGAGATGTGATATCTCAATGCTTCTAATACCAAACCTCGGACCCGTCCTATAACATGAGATATGATATCCAAATCCTTCCCCTTCCAAACCTGAGACCCTTCCTTTAGCATGAGATGTGATATCCAAATCCTTCCCATTCCAATCCTGAAACCCTTCCTATAGCATGAGATGTGATATCTCAATGTTTCTAATAAAAAACCTGAGACCCATCCTATAGCAAGAGATGTGATATCCAAACCCTTCCCATTCCAATCCTGAAACCCTTCCTATAGCATGAGATGTGATATCTCAATGTTTCTAATAAAAAACCTGAGACCCTTCCTATAGCAAGAGATGTGATATCCAAATCCTTCGCATTCCAATCCTGAGACCCTTCCTATAACATGAGATGTGATATCCAAATCCTTCCCCTTCCAAACCTGAGACCCTCCCTTTAGCATGAGATGTGATATCCAACTCCTTCCCATTCCAATCCTGAGACCCTTCCTATACCATGAGATGTGATATCTCAATGCTTCTAATACCAAACCTGGGACCCGTCCTATAACATGAGATATGATATCCAAATCCTTCCCATTCCAAACCTGAGACCCTTCCTTTAGCATGAGATGTGATATCCAACTCCTTCCCATTCCAACCTGAGACCCTTCCTATAGCATGAGATGGGATATCCAACTCCTTCCAAATCCAATCCTGATACCCTTCCGATAGCATGAGATGTGATATCCCAATGCTTCTACCAAACCTGAGACCCATACTATGGCATGAGATGTGATATCAAACTCCTTCCCATTCCAATCCTGAGACCCTTCCTATAGCTTGAGATGTGATATCCAACTCCTTCCCATTCCAATCCTGAGACCCTTCCTATAGAATGAGATGTGATATCTCAATGCTTATACCAAACCTGAGACCCTTCCTATAGCATGAGATGTGATATCCAACTCCTTCCCATTCCAATCCTGAGATCCTTCCTATAGCATGAGATGTGATATCTCAATGTTTCTAATAAAAAACCTGAGACCCTTCCTATAGCAAGAGATGTGATATCCAAATCCTTCCCATTCCAATCCTGAGATCCTTCCTATAACATGAAATGTGATATCCAATTCCTTCCCATTCCAATCCTGAGACCCTTCCTATACCATGAGATGTGATATCTCAATGCTTCTAATACCAAACATGGGACCCGTCCTATAACATGAGATATGATATCCAAATCCTTCCCCTTCCAAACCTGAGACCCTTCCTTTAGCATGGGATGTGATATCCAAATCCTTCCCATTCCAATCCTGAAACCCTTCCTATAGCATGAGATGTGATATCTCAATGTTTCTAATAAAAAACCTGAGACCCATCCTATAGCAAGAGATGTGATATCCAAACCCTTCCCATTCCAATCCTGAAACCCTTCCTATAGCATGAGATGTGATATCTCAATGTTTCTAATAAAAAACCTGAGACCCTTCCTATAGCAAGAGATGTGATATCCAAATCCTTCCCATTCCAATCCTGAGACCCTTCCTATAACATGAGATGTGATATCCAAATCCTTCCCCTTCCAAAACTGAGACCCTCCCTTTAGCATGAGATGTGATATCCAACTCCTTCCCATTCCAATCCTGAGACCCTTCCTATTGGATGAGATGAGATATCCAACTCCTTCCCATTCCATTCCTGAGACCCTTCCTATACCATGAGATGTGATATCTCAATGCTTCTAATACCAAACCTGGGACCCGTCCTATAACATGAGATATGATATCCAAATCCTTCCCCTTCCAAACCTGAGACCCGTCCTTTAGCATGAGATGTGATATCCAAATCCTTCCCATTCCAATCCTGAAACCCTTCCTATAGCATGAGATGTGATATCTCAATGTTTCTAATAAAAGACCTGAGACCCATCCTATAGCAAGAGATGTGATATCCAAATCCTTCCCATTCCAATCCTGAGACCCTTTCTATAACATGAGATGTGATATCCAACTCCTTCCCATTCCAATCCTGAAACCCTTCCTATAGCATGAGATGTGATATCTCAATGTTTATAATAAAAAACCCGAGACCCTTCCTATAACATGAGATGTGATATCCAATTCCTTCCCATTCCAAACCTGAGACCCTTCCTATTGGATGAGATGTGATATCCAACTCCTTCCCATTCCAATCCTGAGATCCTTCCTATATCATGAGATGTGATATCTCAATGCTTCTAATACCAAACCTCGGACCCGTCCTATAACATGAGATATGATATCCAAATACTTCCCCTTCCAAACCTGAGACCCTTCCTTTAGCATGAGATGTGATATCCAAATCCTTCCCATTCCAATCCTGAAACCCTTCCTATAGCATGAGATGTGATATCTCAATGTTTCTAATAAAAAACCTGAGACCCATCCTATAGCAAGAGATGTGATATCCAAACCCTTCCCATTCCAATCCTGAAACCCTTCCTATAGCATGAGATGCGATATCTCAATGTTTCTAATAAAAAACCTGAGACCCTTCCTATAGCAAGAGATGTGATATCCAAATCCTTCCCATTCCAATCCTGAGACCCTTCCTATAACATGAGATGTGATATCCAAATCCTTCCCCTTCCAAACCTGAGACCCTCCCTTTAGCATGAGATGTGATATCCAACTCCTTCCCATTCCAATCCTGAGACCCTTCCTATACCATGAGATGTGATATCTCAATGCTTCTAATACCAAACCTGGGACCCGTCCTATAACATGAGATATGATATCCAAATCCTTCCCCTTCCAATCCTGAAACCCTTCCTATAACATGAGATGTGATATCCAAATCCTTCCCCTTCTAAACCTGAGACCCTCCCTTTAGCATGAGATGTGATATCCAACTCCTTCCCATTCCAATCCTGAGACCCTTCCTATACCATGAGATGTGATATCTCAATGCTTCTAATACCAAACCTGGGACCCTTCCTTTAGCATGAGATGTGATATCCAAATCCTTCCCATTCCAATCCTGAAACCCTTCCTATTGCATGAGATGTGATATCTCATAAAAAAAAACCTGAGACCCTTCCTATAGCAAGAGATGTGATATCCAAATCCTTCCCATTCCAATCCTGACACCCTTTCTATAACATGAGATGTGATATCCAACTCCTTCCCATTCCAATTCTGAAACCCTTCCTATAGCATGAGATGTGATATCTCAATGTTTCTAATAAAAAACCTGAGACCCTTCCTATAGCAAGAGATGTGATATCCAAATCCTTCCCATTCCAATCCTGCCAATCCTGAGATCCTTCCTATAACATGAGATGTGATATCCAATTCCTTCCCATTCCAAACCTTTGACCCTTCCTATTGGATGAGATGTGATATCCAACTCCTTCCCATTCCAATCCTGAGACCCTTCCTATACCATGTGATGTGATATCTCAATGCTTCTAATACCAAACCTCGGACCCGTCCTATAACATGAGATATGATATCAAAATCCTTCCCCTTCCAAACCTGAGACCCTTCCTTTAGCATGAGATGTGATATCCAAATCCTTCCCATTCCAATCCTGAAACCCTTCCTATAGCATGAGATGTGATATCTCAATGTTTCTAATAAAAAACCTGAGACCCATCCTATAGCAAGAGATGTGATATCCAAATCCTTCCCATTCCAATCATGAGACCCTTCCTTTAGCATGAGATGTGATATCCAAATCCTTCCCATTCCAATCCTGAAACCCTTCCTATAGCATGAGATGTGATATCTCAATGTTTCTAATAAAAAACCTGAGACCCTTCCTATAGCAAGAGATGTGATATCCAAATCCTTCCCATTCCAATCCTGAGACCCTTCCTATAACATGAGATGTGATATCCAAATCCTTCCCCTTCTAAACCTGAGACCCTCCCTTTAGCATGAGATGTGATATCCAACTCCTTCCCATTCCAAGCCTGAGACCCTTCTGATAGCATGAGATGTGATATCTCAATGCCTTTAATACCAAACCTGAGATCCTACCTCTAACATGAAATGTGATATCCAACTCCTTCCCTTTCCAAACCTGAGAGCCTTCCTATAGCATGAGATGTGATATCCAAGTCCTTCCCATTCCAATCCTGAGACCCTTCCTATAACATGAGATGTGATATCCAACTCCTTCCCATTCCAACCTGAGACCCTTCCTATAGCATGAGATGGGATATCCAACTCCTTCCAAATCCAATCCTGATACCCTTCCGATAGCATGAGATGTGATATCCCAATGCTTATACCAAACCTGAGACCCATACTATGGCATGATATGTGATATCAAACACCTTCCCATTCCAATCCAGAGGCCCTTCCTATAGCTTGAGATGTGATATCCAACTCCTTCCCATTCCAATCCTGAGACCCTTCCTATAGCATGAGATGTGATATCTCAGTGCCTCTAATACCAAACCTGAGATCCTTCCTCTAACATGAAATGTGATATCCAACTCCTTCCCTTTCCAAACCTGAGAGCCTACCTATAGCATGAGATGTGATATCCAAGTCCTTCCCATTCCAATCCTTAGACCCTTCCTACAGCATGCAATGTGATATCTCAATGATTCTAATACCAAACCTGAGACCCGTCCTATAACATGAGATGGGATATCCAACTCCTTCCCATTCCAATCCTGAGACACTTCCGATAGCAGAGATGTGATATATCAATGCTTATACCAAACCTGAGACGCTTCCTATAACATGAAATGTGATATCCAACTCCTTCCCATTCCAATCCTGAGACCCATCCGATAGCATGAGATGTGATATCTCAATGCTTCTAATACCAAACCTGAGATCCTTCCTATAACATGAGATGTGATATCCAAATCCCCTTCCAAACCTGAGACCCTCCCTATAGCATGAGATGTGATATCCAACTCCTTCCCATTCCAACCTGAGACCCTTCCTATAGCATGAGAAGGGATATCCAACTCCTTCCCATTCCAATCCTGAGACCCTTCCTATACCATGAGATGTGATATCTCAATGCTTCTAATACCAAACCTGGGACCCGTCCTATAACATGAGATATGATATCCAAATCCTTCCCCTTCCAAAACTGAGACCCTTCCTTTAGCATGAGATGTGATATCCAAATCCTTCCCATTCCAATCCTGAAACCCTTCCTATAGCATGAGATGTGATATCTCAATGTTTCTAATAAAACAACCTGAGACCCTTCCTATAGCAAGAGATGTGATATCCAATCCTTCCCATTCCAATCCTGAGACCCTTTCTATAACATGAGATGTGATATCCAACTCCTTCCCATTCCAATTCTGAAACCCTTCCTATAGCATGAGATGTGATATCTCAATGTTTCTAATAAAAAACCTGAGACCCTTCCTATAGCAAGAGATGTGATATCCAAATCCTTCCCATTCCAATCCTGAGATCCTTCCTATAACATGAGATGTGGTATCCAATTCCTTCCCATTCCAAACCTGAGACCCTTCCTATTGGATGAGATGTGATATCCAACTCCTTCCCATTCCAATCCTGAGACCCTTCCTATACCATGAGATGTGATATTTCAATGCTTCTAATACCAAACCTGGGACCCGTCCAATAACATGAGATATGATATCCAAATCCTTCCCCTTCCAAACCTGAGACCCTTCCTTTAGCATGAGATGTGATATCCAAATCCTTCCCATTCCAATCCTGAAACCCTTCCTATAGCATGAGATGTGATATCTCAATGTTTCTAATAAAAGACCTGAGACCCATCCTATAGCAAGAGATGTGATATCCAAATCCTTCCCATTCCAATCCTGAGACCCTTTCTATAACATGAGATGTGATATCCAACTCCTTCCCATTCCAGTCCTGAAACCCTTCCTATAGCATGAGATGTGATATCTCAATGTTTCTAATAAAAGACCTGAGACCCATCCTATAGCAAGAGATGTGATATCCAAATCCTTCCCATTCCAATCCTGAGATCCTTCCTATAACATGAGATGTGATATCCAATTCCTTCCCATTCCAAACCTGAGACCCTTCCTATTGGATGAGACGTGATATCCAACTCCTTCCCATTCCAATCCTGAGACCCTTCCTATATCATGAGATGTGATATCTCAATGCTTCTAATACCAAACCTCGGACCCGTCCTATGACATGAGATATGATATCCAAATCCTTCCCCTTCCAAACCTGAGAACGTTCCTTTAGCATGAGATGTGATATCCAAATCCTTCCCATTCCAATCCTGAAACCCTTCCTATAGAATGAGATGTGATATCTCAATGTTTCTAATAAAAAACCTGAGACCCATCCTATAGCAAGAGATGTGATATCCAAACCCTTCCCATTCCAATCCTGAAACCCTTCCTATAGCATGAGATGTGATATCGCAATGTTTCTAATAAAAAACCTGAGACCCTTCCTATAGCAAGAGATGTGATATCCAAATCCTTCCCATTCTAATCCTGAGACCCTTCCTATAACATGAGATGTGATATCCAAATCCTTCCCCTTCCAAACCTGAGACCCTCCCTTTAGCATGAGATGTGATATCCAACTCCTTCCCATTCCAATCCTGAGACCCTTCCTATACCATGAGATGTGATATCTCAATGCTTCTAATACCAAACCTGGGACCCGTCCTATAACATGAGATATGATATCCAAATCCTTCCCCTTCCAAACCTGAGACCCTTCCTTTAGCATGAGATGTGATATCCAAATCCTTCCCATTCCAATCCTGAAACCCTTCCTATAGCATGAGATGTGATATCTCATAAAGAAAAACCTGAGACCCTTCCTATAGCAAGAGATGTGATATCCAAATCCTTCCCATTCCAATCCTGAGACCCTTTCTATAACATGAGATGTGATATCCAACTCCTTCCCATTCCAATTCTGAAACCCTTCCTATAGCATGAGATGTGATATCTCAATGTTTCTAATAAAAAACCTGAGACCCTTCCTATAGCAAGAGATGTGATATCCAAATCCTTCCCATTCCAATCCTGCCAATCCTGAGATCCTTCCTATAACATGAGATGTGATATCCAATTCCTTCCCATTCCAAACCTTTGACCCTTCCTATTGGATGAGATGTGATATCCAACACCTTCCCATTCCAATCCTGAGACCCTTCCTATACCATGAGATGTGATATCTCAATGCTTCTAATACCAAACCTCGGACACGTCCTATAACATGAGATATGACATCAAAATCCTTCCCCTTCCAAACCTGAGACCCTTAATTTAGCATGAGATGTGATATCCAAATCCTTCCCATTCCAATCCTGAAACCCTTCCTATAGCATGAGATGTCATATCTCAATGTTTCTAATAAAAAACCTGAGACCCATCCTATAGCAAGAGATGTGATATCCAAATCCTTCCCATTCCAATCCTGAGACCCTTCCTTTAGCATGAGATGTGATATCCAAATCCTTCCCATTCCAATCCTGAAACCCTTCCTATAGCATGAGATGTGATATCTCAATGTTTCTAATAAAAAACCTGAGACCCTTCCTATAGCAAGAGATGTGATATCCAAATCCTTCCCATTCCAATCCTGAGACCCTTCCTATAACATGAGATGTGATATCCAAATCCTTCCCCTTCCAAACCTGAGACCCTCCCTTTAGCATGAGATGTGATATCCAACTCCTTCCCATTCCAAGCCTGAGACCCTTCTGATAGCATGAGATGTGATATCTCAATGCCTTTAATACCAAACCTGAGATCCTTCCTCTAACATGAAATGTGATATCCAACTCCTTCCCTTTCCAAACCTGAGAGCCTTCCTATAGCATGAGATGTGATATCCAAGTCCTTCCCATTCCAATCCTGAGACCCTTCCTATAACATGAGATGTGATATCCAACTCCTTCCCATTCCAACCTGAGACCCTTCCTATAGCATGAGATGGGATATCCAACTCCTTCCAAATCCAATCCTGATACCCTTCCGATAGCATGAGATGTGATATCCCAATGCTTCTACCAAAACTGAGATCCATACTATGGCATGAGATGTGATATCAAACTCCTTCCCATTCCAATCCTGAGACCATTCCTATAGCTTGAGATGTGATATCCAACTCCTTCCCATTCCAATCCTGAGACCCTTCCTATAGCATGAGATGTGATATCTCAGTGCCTCTAATACCGAACCTGAGATCCTTCCTCTAACATGAAATGTGATATCCAACTCCTTCCCTTTCCAAACCTGAGAGCCTACCTATAGCATGAGATGTGATATCCAAGTCCTTCCCATTCCAATCCTTAGACCCTTCCTACAGCATGCAATGTGATATCTCAATGATTCTAATACCAAACCTGAGACCCGTCCTATAACATGAGATGGGATATCCAACTCCTTCCCATTCCAATCCTGAGACACTTCCGATAGCAGAGATGTGATATATCAATGCTTATACCAAACCTGAGACGCTTCCTATAACATGAGATGTGATATCCAACTCCTTCCCATTCCAATCCTGAGACCCATCCGATAGCATGAGAAGTGATATCTCAATGCTTCTAATACCAAACCTGAGATCTTTCCTATAACATGAGATGTGATATCCAAATCCCCTTCCAAACCTGAGACCCTCCCTATAGCATGAGATGTGATATCCAACTCCTTCCAGTTCCAAACCTGAGACCCTTCCTATAGCATGAGATGTGATATCCAACTCCTTCCCATTCCAATCCTGAGACCCTTCCGATAGCATGAGATGTGATATCTCAATGCCTCTAATACCAAACCTGAGATCCTTCCTCTAACATGAAATGTGATATCCAACTCCTTCCCTTTCCAAACCTGAGAGCCTTCCGATAGCATGAGATGTGATATCCAAGTCCTTCCCATTCCAATCCGGAGACCCTTCCTATAACATATAATGTGATATCCAACTCCTTCCCATTCCAACCTGAGACCCTTCCTATAGCATGAGATGGGATATCCAACTCCATCCAAATCCAATCCTGAGACCCTTCCGATAGCATGAGATGTGATATCTCAATGCTTTTACCAAACCTGAGACCCATACTATGGCATGAGATGTGATATCAAACTCCTCCCCATTCCAATCCTGAGACCCTTCCTATAGCTTGAGATGTGATATCCAACTCCTTCCCATTCTAATTCTGAGACCCTTCCTATACCATGAGACTTGATATCTCAATGCTTCTAATACGAAACCTGAGACCCTTCCTATAGCATGAGATGTGATATCTCAATGCTTCTAATACCAAACCTGAGACCCTTCCTATAGCATGAGATGGGATATCCAACTCCTTCCCAATCCAATCCTGAGACCCTTCCTATACCATGAGATGTGATATCTCAATGCTTCTAATACTAAACCTGAGACCCGTCCTATAACATGAGATGTAATATCCTAATCCTTCCCCTTCCAAGCCTGAGACCCTTCCTTTAGCATGAGATGTGATATCCAAGTCCTTCCCATTCCAATCCTGAGACCCTTCCTATAACATGAGATGTGATATCTCAATGCTTCTAATACCAAACCTGAGACCCTTCCTATAACATGAGATAGGATATCCAACTCCTTCCCATTCCAATCCCGAGACCCTTCCGATTGCAGTGATGTGATATATCAATGTTTATACCAAACCTGAGACCCTTCCTATGACATGAGATGTCATATACTACTCCTTCCCATTCCAATCCTGAGACCCTTCCTATAGCATGAGATGTGATATCTCAATGCTTCTACCAAACCTGAGACCCTTCCTATAGCATGAGATGTGATATCCAACTCCTTCCCATTCCAATCCTGAGACCCTTCCTATAGCATGAGATGTGATATCTCAATGCTTATACCAAACCTGAGACCCTTCCTATTGCATGAGTTGTGATATCCAACCCCTTCCCATTCCAATCCTGAGACCCTTCCTATAGCATGAGATGTGATATCTCAATGTTTCTAATAAAAAACCTGAGACCCTTCCTATAGCAAGAGATGTGATATCCAAATCCTTCCCATTCCAATCCTGAGATCCTTCGTTTAACATGCGATGTGATATCCAATTCCTTCCAATTCCAAACCTGAGACCCTTCCTTTTGGATGAGATGTGATATCCAACTCCTTCCCATTCCAATCCTGAGACCCTTCCTATACCATGAGATGTGATATCTCAATGCTTCCAATACCAAATCTGGGACCCGTCCTATAACATGAGATATGATATCCAAATCCTTCCCCTTCCAAACCTGAGACCCTTCCTTTAGCATGAGATGTGATATCCAAATCCTTCCCATTCCAATCCTGAAACCCTTCCTATAGCATGAGATGTGATATCTCAATGTTTCTAATAAAAAATCTGAGACCCTTCCTATAGCAAGAGATGTGATATCCAAATCCTTCCCATTTGAATCCTGAGACCCTTCCTATAACATGAGATGTGATATCCGACTCCTTCCCATTCCAACCTGAGACCCTTCCTATAGGATGAGAAGGGATATCCAACTCCTTCCCATTCCAATCCTGAGACCCTTCCTATACCATGAGATGTGATATCTCAATGCTTCTAATACCAAACCTGGGACCCGTCCTATAACATGAGATATGATATCCAAATCCTTCCCCTTCCAAACCTGAGACCCTTCCTTTAGCATGAGATGTGATATCCAAATCGTTCCCATTCCAATCCTGAAACCCGTCCTATAGCATGAGATGTGGTATCTCAATGTTTCTAATAAAAAAAACATGAGACCCTTCCTATAGCAAGAGATGTGATATCCAAATCCCTCCCATTCCAATCCTGAGACCCTTTCTATAACATGAGATGTGATATCCAACTCCTTCCCATTCCAATTCTGAAACCCTTCCTATAGCATGAGATGTGATATCTCAATGTTTCTAATAAAAAACCTGAGACCCTTCCTATAGCAAGAGATGTGATATCCAAATCCTTCCCATTCCAATCCTGTGATCCTTCCTATAGCATGAGATGTGATATCTAAATCCTTCCCATTCCAATCCTGAAACCCTTCCTATAGCATGAGATGTGATATCTCAATGTTTCTAATAAAAAACCTGAGACCCTTCCTATAGCAAGAGATGTGATATCCAAATCCTTCCCATTCCAATCCTGAGACCCTTCCTATAACATGAGATGTGATATCCAAATCCTTCCCCTTCCAAACCTGAGACCCTCCCTTTAGCATGAGATGTGATATCCAACTCCTTCCCATTCCAAGCCTGAGACCCTTCTGATAGCATGAGATGTGATATCTCAATGCCTTTAATACCAAACCTGAGATCCTTCCTCTAACATGAAATGTGATATCCAACTCCTTCCCTTTCCAAACCTGAGAGCCTTCCTATAGCATGAGATGTGATATCCAAGTCCTTCCCATTCCAATCCTGAGACCCTTCCTATAACATGAGATGTGATATCCAACTCCTTCCCATTCCAACCTGAGACCCTTCCTATAGCATGAGATGGGATATCCAACTCCTTCCAAATCCAATCCTGATACCCTTCCGATAGCATGAGATGTGATATCCCAATGCTTCTACCAAAACTGAGATCCATACTATGGCATGAGATGTGATATCAAACTCCTTCCCATTCCAATCCTGAGACCCTTCCTATAGCTTGAGATGTGATATCCAACTCCTTCCCATTCCAATCCTGAGACCCTTCCTATAGCATGAGATGTGATATCTCAGTGCCTCTAATACCGAACCTGAGATCCTTCCTCTAACATGAAATGTGATATCCAACTCCTTCCCTTTCCAAACCTGAGAGCCTACCTATAGCATGAGATGTGATATCCAAGTCCTTCCCATTCCAATCCTTAGACCCTTCCTACAGCATGCAATGTGATATCTCAATGATTCTAATACCAAACCTGAGACCCGTCCTATAACATGAGATGGGATATCCAACTCCTTCCCATTCCAATCCTGAGACACTTCCGATAGCAGAGATGTGATATATCAATGCTTATACCAAACCTGAGACGCTTCCTATAACTTGAGATGTGATATCCAACTCCTTCCCATTCCAATCCTGAGACCCATCCGATAGCATGAGAAGTGATATCTCAATGCTTCTAATACCAAACCTGAGATCTTTCCTATAACATGAGATGTGATATCCAAATCCCCTTCCAAACCTGAGACCCTCCCTATAGCATGAGATGTGATATCCAACTCCTTCCAGTTCCAAACCTGAGACCCTTCCTATAGCATGAGATGTGATATCCAACTCCTTCCCATTCCAATCCTGAGACCCTTCCGATAGCATGAGATGTGATATCTCAATGCCTCTAATACCAAACCTGAGATCCTTCCTCTAACATGAAATGTGATATCCAACTCCTTCCCTTTCCAAACCTGAGAGCCTTCCTATAGCATGAGATGTGATATCCAAGTCCTTCCCATTCCAATCCGGAGACCCTTCCTATAACATATAATGTGATATCCAACTCCTTCCCATTCCAACCTGAGACCCTTCCTATAGCATGAGATGGGATATCCAACTCCATCCAAATCCAATCCTGAGACCCTTCCGATAGCATGAGATGTGATATCTCAATGCTTTTACCAAACCTGAGACCCATACTATGGCATGAGATGTGATATCAAACTCCTCCCCATTCCAATCCTGAGACCCTTCCTATAGCTTGAGATGTGATATCCAACTCCTTCCCATTCTAATTCTGAGACCCTTCCTATACCATGAGACTTGATATCTCAATGCTTCTAATACGAAACCTGAGACCCTTCCTATAGCATGAGATGTGATATCTCAATGCTTCTAATACCAAACCTGAGACCCTTCCTATAGCATGAGATGGGATATCCAACTCCTTCCCAATCCAATCCTGAGACCCTTCCTATACCATGAGATGTGATATCTCAATGCTTCTAATACTAAACCTGAGACCCGTCCTATAACATGAGATGTAATATCCTAATCCTTCCCCTTCCAAGCCTGAGACCCTTCCTTTAGCATGAGATGTGATATCCAAGTCCTTCCCATTCCAATCCTGAGACCCTTCCTATAACATGAGATGTGATATCTCAATGCTTCTAATACCAAACCTGAGACCCTTCCTATAACATGAGATAGGATATCCAACTCCTTCCCATTCCAATCCCGAGACCCTTCCGATAGCAGTGATGTGATATATCAATGTTTATACCAAACCTGAGACCCTTCCTATGACATGAGATGTCATATACTACTCCTTCCCATTCCAATCCTGAGACCCTTCCTATAGCATGAGATGTGATATCTCAATGCTTCTACCAAACCTGAGACCCTTCCTATAGCATGAGATGTGATATCCAACTCCTTCCCATTCCAATCCTGAGACCCTTCCTATAGCATGAGATGTGATATCTCAATGCTTATACCAAACCTGAGACCCTTCCTATTGCATGAGTTGTGATATCCAACCCCTTCCCATTCCAATCCTGAGACCCTTCCTATAGCATGAGATGTGATATCTCAATGTTTCTAATAAAAAACCTGAGACCCTTCCTATAGCAAGAGATGTGATATCCAAATCCTTCCCATTCCAATCCTGAGATCCTTCGTTTAACATGCGATGTGATATCCAATTCCTTCCAATTCCAAACCTGACACCCTTCCTTTTGGATGAGATGTGATATCCAACTCCTTCCCATTCCAATCCTGAGACCCTTCCTATACCATGAGATGTGATATCTCAATGCTTCCAATACCAAATCTGGGACCCGTCCTATAACATGAGATATGATATCCAAATCCTTCCCCTTCCAAACCTGAGACCCTTCCTTTAACATGAGATGTGATATCCAAATCCTTCCCATTCCAATCCTGAAACCCTTCCTATAGCATGAGATGTGATATCTCAATGTTTCTAATAAAAAATCTGAGACCCTTCCTATAGCAAGAGATGTGATATCCAAATCCTTCCCATTTGAATCCTGAGACCCTTCCTATAACATGAGATGTGATATCCGACTCCTTCCCATTCCAACCTGAGACCCTTCCTATAGCATGAGAAGGGATATCCAACTCCTTCCCATTCCAATCCTGAGACCCTTCCTATACCATGAGATGTGATATCTCAATGCTTCTAATACCAAACCTGGGACCCGTCCTATAACATGAGATATGATATCCAAATCCTTCCCCTTCCAAACCTGAGACCCTTCCTTTAGCATGAGATGTGATATCCAAATCGTTCCCATTCCAATCCTGAAACCCGTCCTATAGCATGAGATGTGGTATCTCAATGTTTCTAATAAAAAAAACATGAGACCCTTCCTATAGCAAGAGATGTGATATCCAAATCCCTCCCATTCCAATCCTGAGACCCTTTCTATAACATGAGATGTGATATCCAACTCCTTCCCATTCCAATTCTGAAACCCTTCCTATAGCATGAGATGTGATATCTCAATGTTTCTAATAAAAAACCTGAGACCCTTCCTATAGCAAGAGATGTGATATCCAAATCCTTCCCATTCCAATCCTGTGATCCTTCCTATAGCATGAGATGTGATATCTAAATCCTTCCCATTCCAATCCTGAAACCTTTCCTATAGCATGAGATGTGATATCTCAATGTTTCTAATAAAAAACCTGAGACCCATCCTATAGCAAGAGATGTGATATCCAAATCCTTCCCATTCCAATCCTGAGACCCATTCTATAACATGAGATGTGATATCCAACTCCTTCCCATTCCAATTCTGAAACCCTTCCTATAGCATGAGATGTGATATCTCAATGCTTCTAATACCAAACATGGGACCCGTCCTATAACATGAGATATGATATCCAAATCCTTCCCCTTCCAAACCTGAGACCCTTCCTTTAGCATGAGATGTGATATCCAAATCCTTCCCATTCCAATCCTGAAACCCTTCCTATAGCATGAGATGTGATATCTCAATGTTTCTAATAAAAAACCTGAGACCCGTCCTATAGCAAGAGATGTGATTTCCAAATCCTTCCCATTCCAATCCTGAGACCCTTTCTATAACATGAGATGTGATATCCAACTCCTTCCCATTCCAATCCTGAAACCCTTCCTATAGCATGAGATGTGATATCTCAATGTTTCTAATGAAAAACCTGAGACCCTTCCTATAGCAAGAGATGTGATATCCAAATCCTTCCCATTCCAAACCTGAGACCCTTCCTATTGGATGAGATGTGATATCCAACTCCTTCCCATTCCAATCCTAAGATCCTTCCTATACCATGAGATGTGATATCTCAATGCTTCTAATACCAAACCTCGGACCCGTCCTATAACATGAGATATGATATCCAAATCCTTCCCCTTCCAAACCTGAGACCCTTCCTTTAGCATGAGATGTGATATCCTAATCCTTCCCATTCCATTCCTGAAACACTTCCTATAGCATGAGATGTGATATCTCAATGTTTCTAATAAAAAACCTGAGACCCATCCTATAGCAAGAGATGTGATATCCAAATCCTTCCCATAACAATCCTGAGACCCTTCCTTTAGCATGAGATGTGATATCCAAATCCTTCCCATTCCAATCCTGAAACCCTTCCCATAGCATGAGATGTGATATCTCAATGTTTCTAATAAAAAACCTGAGACCCTTCCTATAGCAAGAGATGTGATATCCAAATCCTTCCCATTCCAATCCTGAGACCCTTCCTATAACATGAGATGTGATATCCAAATCCTTCCCCTTCCAAACCTGAGACCCTCCCTTTAGCATGAGATGTGATATCCAACTCCTTCCCATTCCAAGCCTGAGACCCTTCTGATAGCATGAGATCTGATATCTCAATGCCTCTAATACCAAACCTGAGATCCTACCTCTAACATGAAATGTGATATCCAACTCCTTCCCTTTCCAAACCTGAGAGCCCTCCTATAGCATGAGATGTGATATCCAAGTCCTTCCCATTCCAATCCTGAGACCCTTCCTATAACATGAGATGTGATATCCAACTCCTTCCCATTCCAACCTGAGACCCTTCCTATAGCATGAGATGTGATATCCAACTCCTTCCCATTCCAATCCTGAGACCCTTCCATAGCATGAGATGTGATATCTCAATGCCTCTAATACCAAACCTGAGATCCTTCCTCTAATATGAAATGTGATATCCAACTCCTTCCCTTTCCAAACCTGAGAGCCTACCTATAGCATGAGATGTGATATCCAAGTCCTTCCCATTCCAATCCTTAGACCCTTCCTACAGCATGCGATGTGATATCTCAATGATTCTAATACCAAACCTGAGACCCGTCCTATAACATGAGATGGGATATCCAACTCCTTCCCATTCCAATCCTGAGACACTTCCGATAGCAGAGATGTGATATCTCAATGCTTATACCAAACCTGAGACGCTTCCTATAACATGAGATGTGATATCCAACTCCTTCCAGTTCCAAACCTGAGACCCTTCCTATAGCATGAGATGTGATATCCAACTCCTTCCCATTCCAATCCTGAGACCCATCCGATAGCATGAGATGTGATATCTCAATGCTTCTAATACCAAACCTGAGATCCTTCCTATAACATGAGATGTGATATCCAAATCCCCTTCCAAACCTGAGACCCTCCCTATAGCATGAGATGTGATATCCAACTCCTTCCCATTCCAATCCTGAGACCCTTCCGATAGCATGAGATGTGATATCTCAATGCCTCTAATACCAAACCTGAGATCCTTCCTCTAACATGAAATGTGATATCCAACTCCTTCCCTTTCCAAACCTGAGAGCCTTCCTATAGCATGAGATGTGATATCCAAGTCCTTCCCATTCCAATCCTGAGACCCTTCCTATAACATGAGATGTGATATCCAACTCCTTCCCATTCCAACCTGAGACCCTTCCTATAGCATGAGATGGGATATCCAACTCCATCCAAATCCAATCCTGAGACCCTTCCGATAGCATGAGATGTGATATCTCAATGCTTTTACCAAACCTGAGACCCATACTATGGCATGAGATGTGATATCAAACTCCTTCCCATTCCAATCCTGAGACCCTTCCTATAGCTTGAGATGTGATATCCAACTCCTTCCTATTCCAATTCTGAGACCCTTCCTATACCATGAGACTTGATATCTCAATGCTTCTAATACTAAACCTGAGACCCTTCCTATAGCATGAGATGTGATATCTCAATGCTTCTAATACCAAACCTGAGACCCTTCCTATAGCATGATATGGGATATCCAACTCCTTCCCAATCCAATCCTGAGACCCTTCCTATACCATGAGATGTGATATCTCAATGCTTCTAATACTAAACCTGAGACCCATCCTATAACATGAGATGTAATATCCTAATCCTTCCCCTTCCAAGCCTGAGACCCTTCCTTTAGCATGAGATGTGATATCCAACTCCTTCCCATTCCAATCCAGAGACCCTTCCGATAGCATGAGATGCGATATCTCAATGCTTCTAATATGAAACCTGAGACCCTCCCTATAGCATGACATGTGATATCACCCTCTTATGAGAAGAGGGTGGTTTTCAGTGCTTTGCGGAAGGCTAGGAGGGAGGGCTCACTGCGGATGGTGGGAGGTAGGGCATTCCAGTGAGTGGGTGCGAGATAGGGGAAGCTGGATCCACCTGCTCTGGATCTTTTTACTAGTGGCACAGAGAGCATGTTGGTGTAGGTTGATCTTGTTGGTCTTGTAGAGGCGACGGAGTGGATTCTTTGTGAGAGGTAATCGGGGGCAGTGAGATGGATGCATTTGTGTGTCAGTGTGAGCGCTTTGAAAATTATTCTCTCCTTTATTGGGAGCCAGTGGGCTAGTTTTCTGGCTTCCGAGATGTGGTCCCTTTTGGCAATACCTTGGGCTGCTCGGAGAGCACTATTCTGGATGACTTGTAGCCTCTCCAAGTTTCTTTTTGGGGTTCCTAGGAAGAGTATGTTGCAGTAGTCTAGCCTGGAGCCGGTGATGGCTCTGGCTATGTTTGTGCAGTTCTCTTTGGAGAGGAAAGGCCTGACTGCGCTGATAAGTTTAGCATGATATGCGGCTGAGGAGGCAATGGCGTTGACTTGTCTGTCCATGGAGAGGTTAGAGTCTAGATAGACTCCAAGAGTTTTGACTGAGTCTGAAACAGGTATTTTGATGGTGTCGATGGTGAAGTGACTGAATTGGGAGTCAAGTTTTTTTAGCGTTTCTGGGGAACCTACCAGTAGGAGTTCTGTCTTGTCAGAGTTGAGGCATAGTCCATTGTCTGCCATCCAGGCTTGGATGGTGTTGTAGAGGTTGTTAAGGGTCATGGAGTCAGTGTCGTAGTTGCCTGTGAGGGTAAGGAGGATCTGGGTATCGTCCGCGTAGTTAGTGTAGGATATACCCATAGCGTCGAGGATGAGGAAGAGGGGTCGTGTGAAGATGTTGTAGAGTGTGGGGGAGAGGCATGAGCCTTGAGGCACGCCAAAGAGTATGGTAGTGGGTGAGGCAGAGGCTAGGTCGGAGAATACTTGCATGGTTCTGTCTTGTAGGAAGGATTTGATCCATGCTGTGGCGTCAGGGGAGAACTTGGCAGTGAAGGAGAGATGATGGCAAAGGACGTCATGATCTACGAGATCGAACGCTGCAGATAAGTCAAGGAGTAGGAGAAGAGCTGATTTGCCCATGTCTCTGGCATCGTCCATTTGGTTTTTCAGGTCAAGTAGGGCGGTTTCAGTCCCATGTCTAGGGCGGAAGCCAGATTGGCGGAGTCCCAGGAGTTTGTTTTCTTCGATGTAGTGCTGAACCTGCAGATAGGCTGCTTTGTCGAGTATTTTGAGGAGGAAAGGGACAGTGGTGATGGGTCTATAGTTGTTGGGGGAGGTGGGATCGAGAGTTGGTTTTTTTAAGAGGGGGCGGACCCATGCTTCCTTGAGGGAGGTGGGGACTTTCCCTGTTGCGAAGGAGGCATTAACAAATGCTGTCAGGAAGGGAGCAAGTGCTTCAGTGCAGTCCTTGATGAGAGTGGCTGGGCAGGCATCACCTTTACAGTTGGATGCTTTGATGTTGCACCAGGCTTTGTCTTTGGTGAAGTTCTGGGGGGTGGGAGTAGGAGTCTCTAGCTCCCTAAAAATTGCAAAGATTTCTTTTGTGCTGGATTGGGCTTCCGAAATTCTGGATTCAAAAGATTTGATAGCTTTTTTGTACTCCGTGGAGCAGGCTTTAAAGATCAGCTTGTCTTTGTCAGTGTGGGACGTTTGCCACTGAGTAAGCACATATCATGCTATAGGAAGGGTCTCAGGATTGGAATGGGAAGGAGTTGGATATCACATCTCATGCTAAAGGAAAGGTCTCAGGTTTGGAAGGGGAAGGATTTGGATCTCACATATGTTTTAGGACGGGTCTCAGGTTTGGTATTAGAAGCATTGAGATATCACATCTCATGGTATAGGAAGGGTCTCGGGATTGGAATGGGAAGGAGTTTGATATCACATCTCATGCCATAGTATGGGTCTCAGGTTTGGTAGAAGCATTGGGATATCACATCTCATGCTATCGGAAGGGTATCAGGATTGGATTTGGAAGGAGTTGGATATCCCATCTCATGCTATAGGAAGGGTCTCAGGTTGGAATGGGAAGGAGTTGGATATCACATCTCAAGCTATAGGAAGGGTCTCAGGATTGGAATGGGAAGGAGTTTGATATCACATCTCATGCCATAGTATGGCTCTCAGGTTTGGAAAGGGAAGGAGTTGGATATCACATTTCATGTTAGAGGTAGGATCTCAGGTTTGGTATTAGAGGCATTGAGATATCACATCTCATGCTATCGGAAGGGTCTCAGGATTGGAATGGGAAGGAGCTGGATATCACATCTCATGCTAAAGGAAGGGTCTCAGTTTTGGAAGGGGAAGGATTTGGATATCACATCTCATGTTATAGGACGGGTCTCAGGTTTGGTATTAGAAGCATTGAGATATCACACCTCATGGTATAGGAAGGGTTTACGGATTGGAATGGGGAGGAGTTGGATATCATATTAGCATGAGATGTGATATCCAACTCTTTCCCATTCCAATCCTGAGACCCTTCCGATACCATGAGATGTGATATCCAAATCCTTCCCATTCCAATCCAATTCTAATACTAAACCTGAGACCCGTCCTATAACATGAGATGTAATATCCTAATCCTTCCCCTTCCAATCCTGAGACCCTTCCTATAGCATGAGATATGATGTCCAACTCCTTCCCATTCCAATCCAGAGACCCTTCCGATAGCATGAGATGTGATATATCAATGCTTCTAATATGAAACCTGAGACCCTCCCTATAGCATGAGATGTGATATCCAAGTCCTTCCCATTCCAATCCTGAGACCCTTCCTATAACATGAGATGTGATATCTCAATGCTTCTAATACCAAACCTGAGACCCTTCCTATAACATAAGATAGGATATCCAACTCCTTCCCATTCCAATCCCGAGAACCTTCCGATAGCAGAGATGTGATATATCAATGCTTATACCAAACCTGAGACCCTTCCTATGACATGAGATGTCATATACTACTCCTTCCCATTCCAATCCTGAGACCCTTCCTATAGCATGAGATGTGATATCTCAATGCTTCTACCAAACCTGAGACCCTTCCTATAGCATGAGATGTGATATCCAACTCCTTCCCATTCCAATCCTGAGACCCTTCCTATAGCATGAGATGTGATATCTCAATGCTTCTAATACCAAACCTGATATCCTTCCTATAACATGAGATGGGATATCCAACTCCTTCCCATTCCAATCCTGAGATCCTTTCTATACAATGAGATGTGATATCTCAATGTTTCTCTTACCAAACCCGAGGCCCTTCCTATAGCAAGAGATGTGATATCCGAATCCTTCTCAATCCAATCCTGAGACCCTTCCTATAGCGTGAGCTGTGATATCCGACTCCTTCCCAATCCAATCCTGAGACCCTTCCTATAGCATGAGATGTAATATCACAATGCTTGTAATACCAAACCTTAGACCCTTCCTATAGCATGAGATGTGATATCTCAATGCTTCTAATACCAAAACTGAGACCCTTCTTAAAGCATGAGATGTGATATCCAACTCCTTGCCGTTCCAAACCTGAAGCCCTTCCTATAGCATATGTGATATGCAACTCCTTTCCATTCCAAACCTGAGACCCATCCTAAAGCAAGAATGTAATATCCAACTCCTTCTCATTCCAATCCTGAGACCATTCCTATAGCATGAGATGTGATATCTCAATGCTTCTAATAGCAAACCTGAGATCCTTCCTATGACATGAGATGTGATATCCAATTCCTTCCCATTCCAAACCTGAGACCCTTCCTACAGCATGCGATGTGATATCTCAATGCTTCAAATACCACACCTGAGACCCGTCCAATAACATGAGATGGGATATCCAAGTCCTTCCCATTCCAATCCTGAGACCCTTCCTATAGCATGAGATGTGATATCTCAATGCTTCTAATACCAAACCTGAGACCCTTCCTATAACATGAGATGGGATATCCAACTCCTTCCCATTCCAATCCTGAGACACTTCCGATAGCAGAGATGTGATATCTCAATGCTTATACCAAACCTGAGACCTTTCCTATGGCATGAGATGTCATATACAACTCCTTCCCATTCCAATCCTGAGACCCTTCCTATAGCTTGAGATGTGATACCCAACTCCTTCCCATTCCAATTCTGAGACCCTTCCTATACCATGAGACTTGATATCTCAATGCTTCTAATACCAAACCTGAGACCCTTCCTATGGCTTGAGATGTGATATCCAACTCCTTCCCATTCCAACCTGAGACCCTTCCTATAGCATGAGATGGGATATCCAACTCCTTCCAAATCCAATCCTGATACCCTTCCGATAGCATGAGATGTGATATCCCAATGCTTCTACCAAACCTGAGACCCATACTATGGCATCAGATGTGATATCAAACTCCTTCCCATTCCAATCCTGAGACCCTTCCTATAGCTTGAGATGTGATATCCAACTCCTTCCCATTCCAATCCTGAGACCCTTCCTATAGCATGAGATGTGATATCTCAATGCTTATACCAAACCTGAGACCCTTCCTATAGCATGACATGTGATATCCAACTCCTTCCCATTCCAATCCTGAGACCCTTCCTAGAGCATGAGATGTGATATCTCAATGCCTCTAATACCAAACCTGAGTTCCTTCCTCTAACATGAAATGTGATATCCAACTCCTTCCCTTTCCAAACCTGAGAGCCTACCTATAGCATGAGATGTGATATCCAAGTCCTTCCCATTCCAATCCTTATACCCTTCCTACAGCATGCGATGTGATATCTCAATGCTTATACCAAACCTGAGACCCTTCCTATAGCATGAGATGTGATATCTCAATGCCTCTAATACCAAACCTGAGATCCTTCCTCTAACATGAAATGTGATATCCAACTCCTTCCCTTTCCAAACCTGAGAGCCTACCTATAGCATGAGATGTGATATCCAACTCCTTCCCATTCCAATCCTGAGACACTTCCAATAGCAGAGATATGATATCTAAATGCTTATACCAAACCTGAGACGCTTCCTATAACATGAGATGTGATATCCAACTCCTTCCAGTTCCAAACCTTAAACCCTTCCTATAGCATGAGATGTGATATCCAACTCCTTCCCATTCCAATCCTGAGACCCATCCAATAGCATGAGAGGTGATATCTCAATGCTTCTAATACCAAACCTGAGATCCTTCCTATAACATGAGATGTGATATCCAAATCACCTCCCAAACCTGAGACCCTCCCTATAGCATGAGATGTGATATCCAACTCCTTCCCATTCCAATCCTGAGACCCTCCCTATAGCATGAGATGTGATATCCAACTCCTTCCCATTCCAATCCTGAGACCCTTCCAATAGCATGAGATGTGATATCCAAGTCCTTCCCATTCCAATCCTGAGACCCTTCCTATAGCATGAGATGGGATATCCAACTCCATCCAAATCCTATCCTGAGACCGTACCGATAGCATGAGATGTGATATCTCAATGCTTCTACCAAACCTGAGACCCATACTATGGCATGAGATGTGATATCAAACTCCTTCCCATTCCAATCCTGAGACCCTTCCTATAGCTTGAGATGTGATATCCAACTCCTTCCCATTCCAATTCTGAGACCCTTCCTATACCATGAGACTTGATATCTCAATGCTTCTAATATGAAACCTGAGACCCTTCCTATAGCATGAGATGTGATATCCAATTCCTTCCCATTCCAAACCTGAGACCCTTCCTACAGCATGCGATGACATATCTCAATGCTTCTAATACCAAACCTGAGACCCGTCCTATAACATGAGATGGGATATCCAACTCCTTCCCATTCCAAATCTGAGACCCTTCGTATAGCATGAGATGTGATATCTCAATGCTCCTAATACCAAACCTGGATCCTTCCTATAGCATGAGATGTGATATAAAACTCCTTCCCATTCCAATCCTGCGTCCCTTCCTATAGCATGAGATTTGATATCTCAATGTTTCTACTACCAAACCTGAGACCTTTCCTATAACATGATACGTGATATCCAACTCCTTCCCATTCCAATCCTGAGACTCTTCCTATAGCATGAGATGTGATATCTCAATGCTTCTACCAAACCTGAGACCCTTCCTATAGCATGAGATGTGATATCCAACTCCTTCCCATTCCAATCCTCAGACACTTTCTATAGCATGAGATGTGATATCTCAATGATTCTAATACCAAACCAGAGACCCTTCCTATGGCATGAGATTTGATATCACACTCCTTCCCATTCCAATCCTGAGACCCTTCCTATAGCATGAGATATGATATCCAACTCCTCCCCATTCCAATCCGGAAACCCTTCCTATACCATGAGGTGTGATATCTCAATACTTCTAATACCAAACCTGAGACCCGTCCTATAACATGAGATGTGATATCCAAATCCTTCCCCTTCCAAAACTGAGACCCTTCTTTAGCATGAGATGTGATATCCAGCTCCTTCCCATTCCAATCATGAGACCCTTCCGATAGCATGAGATGTGATATCTCAATGCTTCTAATATCAAAACTGAGACCCTCCTTATAGCATGAGATGTGATATCTAAGTCCTTCCCATTCCAATCCTGAGATCCTTCCTATAGCAGAGATGTGATATCTCAATGCTTATACGAAACCTGAGACCCTTCCTATAGCATGAGATGGGATATCCAACTCCTTCCAAATCCAATCCTGATACCCTTCCGATAGCATGAGATGTGATATCCCAATGCTTCTACCAAACCTGAGACCCATACTATGGCATGAGATGTGATATCAAACTCCTTCCCATTCCAATCCTGAGACCCTTCCTATAGCTTGAGATGTGATATCCAACTCCTTCCCATTCCAATCCTGAGACCCTTCCTATAGCATGAGATGTGATATCTCAATGCTTATACCAAACCTGAGACCCTTCCTATAGCATGACATGTGATATCCAACTCCTTCCCATTCCAATCCTGAGACCCTTCCTAGGGCATGAGATGTGATATCTCAATGCCTCTAATACCAAACCTGAGTTCCTTCCTCTAACATGAAATGTGATATCCAACTCCTTCCCTTTCCAAACCTGAGAGCCTACCTATAGCATGAGATGTGATATCCAAGTCCTTCCCATTCCAATCCTTAGACCCTTCCTACAGCATGCGATGTGATATCTCAATGCTTATACCAAACCTGAGACCCTTCCTATAGCATGAGATGTGATATCTCAATGCCTCTAATACCAAACCTGAGATCCTTCCTCTAACATGAAATGTGATATCCAACTCCTTCCCTTTCCAAACCTGAGAGCCTACCTATAGCATGAGATGTGATATCCAACTCCTTCCCATTCCAATCCTGAGACACTTCCAATAGCAGAGATATGATATCTAAATGCTTATACCAAACCTGAGACGCTTCCTATAACATGAGATGTGATATCCAACTCCTTCCAGTTCCAAACCTGAGACCCTTCCTATAGCATGAGATGTGATATCCAACTCCTTCCCATTCCAATCCTGAGACCCATCCGATAGCATGAGAGGTGATATCTCAATGCTTCTAATACCAAACCTGAGATCCTTCCTATAACATGAGATGTGATATCCAAATCACCTTCCAAACCTGAGACCCTCCCTATAGCATGAGATGTGATATCCAACTCCTTCCCATTCCAATCCTGAGACCCTTCCAATAGCATGAGATGTGATATCTCAATGCCTCTAATACCAAACCTGAGATCCTTCCTCTAACATGAAATGTGATATCCAACTCCTTCCCTTTCCAAACCTGAGAGCCTTCCTATAGCATGAGATGTGATATCCAAGTCCTTCCCATTCCAATCCTGAGACCCTTCCTATAACATGAGATGTGATATCCAACTCCTTCCCATTCCAACCTGAGACCTTTCCTATAGCATGAGATGGGATATCCAACTCCATCCAAATCCTATCCTGAGACCGTACCGATAGCATGAGATGTGATATCTCAATGCTTCTACCAAACCTGAGACCCATACTATGGCATGAGATGTGATATCAAACTCCTTCCCATTCCAATCCTGAGACCCTTCCTATAGCTTGAGATGTGATATCCAACTCCTTCCCATTCCAATTCTGAGACCCTTCCTATACCATGAGACTTGATATCTCAATGCTTCTAATATGAAACCTGAGACCCTTCCTATAGCATGAGATGTGATATCCAATTTCTTCCCATTCCAAACCTGAGACCCTTCCTACAGCATGCGATGGCATATCTCAATGCTTCTAATACCAAACCTGAGACCCGTCCTATAACATGAGATGGGATATCCAACTTCTTCCCATTCCAAATCTGAGACCCTTCGTATAGCATGAGATGTGATATCTCAATGCTTCTAATACCAAACCTGGATCCTTCCTATAGCATGAGATGTGATATAAAACTCCTTCCCATTCCAATCCTGCGTCCCTTCCTATAGCATGAGATTTGATATCTCAATGTTTCTACTACCAAACCTGAGACCTTTCCTATAACATGAGACGTGATATCCAACTCCTTCCCATTCCAATCCTGAGACTCTTCCTATTGCATGAGATGTGATATCTCAATGCTTCTACCAAACCTGAGACCCTTCCTATAGCATGAGATGTGATATCCAACTCCTTCCCATTCCAATCCTCAGACACTTTCTATAGCATGAGATGTGATATCTCAATGATTCTAATACCAAACCAGAGACCCTTCCTATGGCATGAGATTTGATATCACACTCCTTCCCATTCCAGTCCTGAGACCCTTCCTATAGCATGAGATATGATATCCAACTCCTCCCCATTCCAATCCGGAAACCCTTCCTATACCATGAGGTGTGATATCTCAATACTTCTAATACCAAACCTGAGACCCGTCCTATAACATGAGATGTGATATCCAAATCCTTCCCCTTACAAAACTGAGACCCTTCTTTAGCATGAGATGTGATATCCAGCTCCTTCCCATTCCAATCATGAGACCCTTCCGATAGCATGAGATGTGATATCTCAATGCTTCTAATATCAAAACTGAGACCCTCCTTATAGCATGAGATGTGATATCTAAGTCCTTCCCATTCCAATCCTGAGATCCTTCCTATAGCAGAGATGTGATATCTCAATGCTTATACGAAACCTGAGACCCTTCCTATGGCATGAGATGTGATATACAAATCCTTCCCATTCCAAACCAGAGACCCTTCCTATAGCGTGAGCTGTGATATCCGACTCCTTCCCAATCCAATCCTGAGACTGTCATGCCTTCGGGTCGTTCCTCCGGCCATGTCCCGTCACCCAGTCTTGTAACCCGTCTCTCCCATTCACCTGTCTCCCGGGGCTCACGCAGGCAACCCAGTTTGGCTCGCGCGCTGGCAAGACAAACGCCATACGCCTTACAGTCGCGGTTGCGGCCGTTTCTCCATTGGCAGTTGCCATGGAGATTAGGCCACCGCTCGAGCAGTAACACACTCGCTCGTATCGTTGTGGCCCGATCACGTGACTCGATTACACAGTCATGTGCCCCAGGTTCGCGGTCACGTGACTCCGTTTAGTGTCATGTGACCAGGAAGAAGATGGTATTTAAACGGTGCAGTGCCTGTACACCACGCTTCACAGCTGGTTTACTTGGAGACTCTGTTTGGCTTGCTTACCCATGTTGCTTACCTGGCTTCCTTGGACCTAGCTTTTGTTTTCTGGACTTCTTGTGGATCGCGCTCGGCTATTGCTACGTCTGCTCTTCTGCTCATTACGGCTCCTGACCCCGGACTGAACTACGGACTTCCTCTGGATCGTGCTTTTTGTTCTTCCATTGGTTTGGACGGCTCTTCCTGGCTTCAGTCCTTTTTTCTGCTCAACGGACCTCTCTTGGGCCTCCCTGATTGCACCTCTGCACGGTTGGTCTCACTTCCCAGTTGGTGGCTGTCATCTAATTACCTGGGGCCCTTCTACAATACAGACACTCTCCAGGTGGAGACTGGCGAAGACCATCCAGACCTATCCCTTAGGGTGGGTCCTTTGCCTACGTGAGTCCCGGAACCATCCTCCCGTTCAGGTTCACCATCCCTTTCATCAAATCCTCGGTAAGACTCTGATTGCCTTCTGACTAATACATGTAGTATCCTGTCTGCTTGGTATATAATCATTGCCTTTTTTCACAGCTGCCTTGGGGTTCCTAGTACTTCGGTTCCGGCTCCGGATCTTCTCCACCTGTGGCCTCAAAGGTTGCACAGGGAGTGAATTAGTGATTCTCCCTGTGCGGCACTTGGGGACGGAGGTCTCCTATATCTTCACGACTCTCAACGCAAAACAGACTGTGAAGCCTGTCGTGTAAAATATGGAGGGTGCCGCTGAAGACCCCCTGGCCGCTGTCATCAAAGCAATCACGGTACTACGGGCCGACATGGTGGCTGCTAATACAGCAGTCCATCAGCGTCTTGACCTGTTACAGAGCGCCCAACATCCCTTACCCGCGGACCCGGAGCTCGGAGACGCCACTCCAGCACCGGTATCCCTTGCACACCCAATCCCGACTCCCTGGCTCCCGTTCCAGTGGTCCTGCCCTCTCCCTTTCCTTTGGCTGCCCCAGAAAAGTTCCATGGGGACCCGAGGAAGTTTAGGACTTTCCTTAACCAGTGTAAGTTTCACTTTTTGTGTCAACCCCTTGCTTTTCCTGATCCTACCACCAAGGCGGCATTCACTCTATCTCACCTAGCCGGCACGGCTGCTGCTTGGTCAAACCCGCTGTTAGAAACCGATCATCCTGCCCTCTATGATTTCGACCAGTTAGTATCAGAGATGTCCCGAGTATTCGACACCAGGTATAAAGCACAACTGAACTGCTGGACCTGTCCCAGGGTAAGGGCTCCCTCATTGAGTACATTACACGATTTAACCAACTGGCAGCAGAGACCTCATGGCCCGAAAGCAAAAGATCGGTTGTGTTCTATAGATGGCTAAGCAGCCCTATGAAAGTCGCCTTGGCTATGGTACCGTCTCTACCAGTTCAGTTCCCGGCCCTGGTGGACTTGGCTCTCCAAGTGGACGCACGGCGCTCTGAACGCAGGGCTGAGGCCGGGTTTTCCCAGACTGCCAGCTCTGCCGTCTCGTCGTCTTCCTCTGAGTCCACCGGTGAGCCTATGCAAATAGGGGGTGTTAGGAGTCCCATCACCTCGAGAGAGAGGGAGCGCAGAAGGGCTGAGAACGCCTGCTTTTACTGCGGCTTGGGGGGGCATTTTGTGAAGGCGTGTCCCCGGAGACCCAGACCCAAGAAACAGGGTTTTCATCCAGCTTGATCCTAAATACGGGGGTAGGATCGAGTTCTCCATGCCCTTCCCCGAATCTCACTCCATCGTTTGGTCGAATCAGGCCTATTCAAGTAGAAGCCACCATACAGCCTGCCCCTGGTATCATCCACCCCGTGCAGATCATTATTGATTCCGGGGCCTCCGGGAACTATATTGATATCACTCTAGCCCAGACACTGAACCTACCTCTGATCAACAAACCCCGACCCGAACCGGTTCAAGCAGTCGAGGGGACAGAACTTGCTTCTGGTCCCATTAAGCAACAGACCACCCCCCTCGTCCTGACCATCCAATCAGTCCATAAGGAAACCCTCCACTTTGATTTGATATCCATGCCTCAGTTCGGCGTCATAATAGGAATGCCATGGTTACGGGAACACAACCCGCATATCGATTGGGGAACGGGACACATACATTTCGAATCCGAGCTCTGTCAAAACTTCTGCCTCCCCGTGGACAGAGAGGCAGACACCCCAGCATTAGCTCTTGGTGCTGTTGCCCAACTCTCGATACTGGGCAACGACATTCCCCCTGCCTCGCATATAGTGGGTTTAGTCACCACTCACATCCCTGTGGTTTATCAGGATTACAGAACGCTATTCGATCAGGGCTCCTCTGAAGTACTCCCTCCTCACCGCCCCTATGACTGTCCGATTGACTTGGTTCCCGGGGCCTTGGTTCCCTCAGGCCGCATCTATTCTTTGTCCCTATCGGAGGACCTGACTCTTAAGGAGTACATCGATAAAGCGCTGCGTCTGGGTCACATACGACCGTCTAAGTCATCTGCAGCTAGCCCCATATTCTTCATGCCTAAAAAAGAGGGCGACCTTCGTCCTTGTGTGGATTATCGTCGGCTCAATGCCGTCACGGTTAAGAACCGCTACCCGATTCCACTCATCTCTTCTCTTTTGGACCGGTTAACCCATGCCTCCATATATACCAAGTTGGATTTGCGGGGGGCCTATAACCTCGTCCGCATCCGAAAGGGAGACGAATGGAAGACCGCCTTCTGTACGCGGTATGGCCTTTATGAGTATACGGTCATGCCCTTCGGCCTATGCAACGCCCCGGCCACTTTTCAGCATTTCATGAACGACATCTTCTCGGACATATTGGACACGTTTGTGGTGGTGTATCTTGATGATATACTCGTCTTCTCTCACACTCTGAAAGAACACATACAACATGTACGAGAAGTGTTGTCCCGGCTGCAAAAACACTCGTTGTTTGTTAAACCCGAAAAATGTTTGTTCCATGTGACTAACGTGGAATTCCTAGGGTTTAACATCACACCTGGTGGTCTGGCCATGAATCACACCAAAGTACGGGCGATCCTCGAATGGCCAACACCAAAGACCATAAAGACCTTGCAATCCTTCTTGGGTTTCGCTAATTTTTATCGGCGCTTTATCTCTGGGTTCTCTTCTCTCGTGTCCCCTCTCACGTCCCTTACCAGTCCTCTTGTTCCATTCAAGTGGCAGGAGATACACCAGCAGGCCTTCGAGGCGTTGAAGAACGCCTCTACCACTGCCCCTGTGCTCCAGCACCCCGGCCCTGACCAGCCTTACGTCGTTGAGGCTGATGCCTCTTCTTTTGCATTGGGGGCAATCCTGTCACAAGCCTGTCCCGCTACAGGGCGGCTTCATCCTGTAGCCTTCCATTCACGCAAGTTCAGCCCCGCAGAAACCCACTATACCGTAACCGAAAAAGAGCTACTGGCGGTAATGGACGCCTTCCGAACCTGGCGTCATCACCTGTTGGGGGCCAAACATAAGGTTACGGTATACACAGACCACAGGAACTTGCAAGACCTGGCAGCCCTGAAATGCGTAAACAGTAGACAGGTCAGATGGCACCTGTTCTTCGCCGCTTTTGACTTCCAGATTAAACATCGCTCTGGTTCAGAGCATAGCAAGACCGACGCTTTGTCTCGCTCCCCTGGGGGGGTTTCGTTACCGGTGTTTCCTGACACGCTCTTACCCCGGGGGCATGTTGTCTGCACATGTACACCCCCTCTGGCACTACTAGAAGGGATTCGTTCTTGGGTTCAAAAGCACCCCGATCAGCTGTCGGAAGGGGATCCCACTTATCACAACGGTCTGCCGTATGTACAGGACCGCCTAGTTTTCCCTTCCACTGACACCAGAAACCTAGCCCTGGAGTGGTCCCATGATGCCCCGATCAACGGTCACCCTGGCCAGGCCCGTACCTTGGACCTCTTGAAACGCTGGTGTTGGTGGCCTTCCATGAGACGTGACGTGGGCTGTTACGTAGACTCATGCTCAGTCTGTGCTCAGGGCAAACATCGTAGGGGTCGTCCATTGGGGCTTCTGCGACCCTTACCCGTGCCACCAAAGCCTTGGCACACCCTGACCATGGATTTCGTAACCGATTTACCCAGGATCCAGGGCTACGACACCGTATGGGTAGTGGTTGATGTCTTCACCAAGATGGCCCGTTTCATCCCTTGTCATGGTATCCCGTCTGCCCCTACCTTGGCCAAGCTCTTCTTTGATACCATTTTCTGTCTATACGGCCTTCCCTCTGTCCTTGTGTCCGATCGAGACTCTCAGTTCACATCCCGTTTCTGGCGTGCCTTGACCGCTTTGCTAGGTATCGATGCACGGTTCTCCTCCGCATACCACCCAGAAACCAATGGCCAGACCGAGAGAACAAATCAGTCCATGGAACAATATCTGCGTTGTTTGATGCTGCAACAACAATCGACCTGGTTGCAGAACATACGTTATGCTGAATTCGCCTACAACAACGCTACACACTCTTACACTGGTTTCTCTCCGTTCTACGCCATGTATGGCCAACATCCCCGAGTCCTCCCTGTCCCCGACATTTCACCCACCGAGAACCCTGCCGCAGCAGCCTGCGTTCGGGATATGTCAGCCCTCCATGCCCAGGTCCTCGTTCATCTGCAGGAGGCACAGGCATCCATGAAGGCCTCCACAGACGCTAGGCGTACCATGGCCCCTTTGTATCCCGTTGGTTCCCGGGTTTGGTTGTCCTCCCGACATCTCCGCTTGAAGGGCTGTCGCAAACTGTTGCCCCGTTTTGTGGGTCCTTATGTTGTTTCCCGAGTCATCAATCCGGCGGCCTATCGCCTAGTTCTCCCTTCCTCTTGGCGGGTACATCCTGTGTTCCATACCTCCCTCCTCAAGCCCTGCCCGTCCTCGACACGTCTTCGCCCCTCTCCTGCCCCTGTTTCCCTGGATGCGCCTGATGTTTTCGAGGTCTCGGACATTCTGGGGTCCTGTTTCCTTCGGGGTCGCCTGCAGTACCTGGTCGATTGGTTGGGTTTTGGTCAGGAGGAGCGTACCTGGGTCTCTGCCTCGGATGTCCATGCCCCCTGGTTGGTTGCTCGGTTTCATCGGGAGCATCCTTCCTGCCCACGGGGTCGTGGGCCTTTGGGGGGGGCTCTGTCATGCCTTCGGGTCGTTCCTCCGGCCATGTCCCGTCACCAGTCTTGTAACCCGTCTCTCCCATTCACCTGTCTCCCGGGGCTCACGCAGTCAACCCAGTTTGGCTCGCGCGCTGGCAAGACAAACGCCATACGCCTTACAGTCGCGGTTGCGGCCGTTTCTCCATTGGCAGTTGCCATGGAGATTAGGCCACCGCTCGAGCAGTAACACACTCACTCGATTACACGGTCATGTGCCCCAGGTTCGCGGTCACGTGACTCTGTTTAGTGTCATGTGACCAGGCAGAAGATGGTATTTAAACAGTGAAGTGCCTGTACACCACGCTTCACAGCTGGTTTACTTGGAGACTCTGTTTGGCTTGCTTACCCATGTTGCTTACCTGGCTTCCTTGGACCTAGCTTTTGTTTTCTGGACTTCTTGTGGATCGCGCTCGGCTATTGCTACGTCGGCTCTTCTGCTCATTACGGCTCCTGACCCCGGACTGAACTACGGACTTCCTCTGGATCGTGCTTTTTGTTCTTCCATTGGTTCGGACGGACCTTTTTTCTGCTCAACGGACCTCTCTTGGGCCTCCCTGATTGCACCTCTGCACGGTTGGTCTCACTTCCCAGTTGGTGGCTGTCATCTGATTACCTGGGGCCCTTCTACAATAAAGACACTCTCCAGGTGGAGACTGGCAAAGACCATCCGGACCTATCCCTTAGGGTGGGTCCTTTGCCTACGTGAGTCCCGGAACCATCCTCCCGTTCAGGTTCACCATCCCTTTCATCAAATCCTTGGTAAGACTCTGATTGCCTTCTGACTAATACATGTAGTATCCTGTCTGCTCGGTATATAATCATTGCCTTTTTTCACAGCTGCCTTGGGGTTCCTAGTACTTCGGTTCTGGCTCCGGATCTTCTCCACCTGTGGCCTCAAAGGTTGCACAGGGAGTGAATTAGTGATTCTCCCTGTGCGGCACTTGGGGACGGAGGTCTCCTATATCTTCACGACTCTCAACGCAAAACAGAGACCCTTCCTATAGCATGAGATGGAATATCACAATGCTTGTAATACCAAACCTGAGACCCTTCCTATAGCATGAGATGTGATATCTCAATGCTTCTAATACCAAAACTGAGACCCTTCTTAAAGCATGAGATGTGATATCCAACTCCTTCCCGTTCCAAACCTGAGGCCCTTCCAATTGCATATGTGATATCCAACTCCTTCCCATTCCAAACCTGAGACCCATCCTATAGCAAGAATGTAATATCCAACTCCTTCTCATTCCAATCCTGAGACCATTCCTATAGCATGAGATGTGATATCTCAATGCTTCTAATAGCAAACCTGAGATCCTTCCTATGACATGAGATGTGGTATCCAATTCCTTCCCATTCCAAACCTGAGACCCTTCCTACAGCATGCGATGTGATATCTCAATGCTTCTAATACCACACCTGAGACCCATCCAATAACATGAGATGGGATATCCAAGTCCTTCCCATTCCAATCCTTAGACCCTTCCTATAGCATGAGATGTGATATCTCAATGCTTCTAATACCAAACCTGAGACCCTTCCTATAACATGAGCTGGGATATCCAACTCCTTCCCATTCCAATCCTGAGACCCTTCCTATAGCATGAGATGTGTTATCTCAATGCTTCTACCAAAACTGAGACCCTTCCTTTAGCATGAGATGTGATATCCAACTCCTTCCCATTCCAATCCTGAGACCCTTCCTATAGCATGAGATGTGACATCTCAATGCTTCTAATACCAAACCTGAGATCCTTCCAATAGCATGAGATGTGATATCTCAATGCTTCTAATACCAAACCTGAGATCCTTCCTAAAACATGAGATGTGATATCCAAATCCGTCCACTTCCAAACCTGAGACCCTCCCTTTAGCATGAGATGTGATATCCGATCCTTCCCATTCCAATCCTGAGACCCTTCTGATAGCATGAGATGTGATATCTCAATGCTTCTAAAACCAAACATGAGAACCATCCTATAACATGAGATGAGAAATCCAAATCATTCCCTTTCCAAAACTGAGACCCTTCCGATAGCATGAGATGTGATATCTCAATGCTTCTAAAACCAAACATGAGAACCATCCTATAACATGAGATGAGAAATCCAAATCATTCCCTTTCCAAAACTGAGACCCTTCCGATAGCATGAGATGTGATATCTCAATGCTTCTAAAACCAAACATGAGAACCATCCTATAACATGAGATGTGAAATCCAAATCATTCCCTTTCCAAACCTGAGACCCTTCCTATAACTTGAGATGTGATATCAAACTCCTTCCCATTCCAATCCTGAGATAGCTTGAGAGGTGCTATCCAACTCCTTCCCATTCCAATCCCGAGACCCTTCCTATACCATGAGATGTGATATCTCAATGCTTCTAATACCAAACCTGAGACCCGTCCTAAAACATATGTGAGATCCAAATCCTTCCCCTTCCAAACCTGAGACCTTTCCTTTAGCATGAGATGTGATATCCAACTCCTTCCCATTCCAATCCTGAGACCCTTCCTATAGCATGATATGTGATATCTCAATGCTTCTAATACCAAACCTGAGATCCTTCCTATAACATGAGATGTGTATCCAACTCCTTCCCATTCCAAACCTGAGACCCTTCCTATAGCATGAGATGTGATATCCGACTCTTTCCCGATCCAATCCTGAGACCCTTCCTATAGCATGAGATGTAATATCACAATGCTTGTAATACCACACCTGAGTCCCTTCATATAGCATGAGATGTGATATCCAACTCCTTCCTATTCCAATTCTGAAACCCTTCCTATAGTATGAGACGTGACATCCCAATGCTTCTAATACCAAACCTGAGACCCTTCCTATAACATGAGATGTGATATCCAATTCCTTCCCATTCCAAACCTGAGACCCTTCCTATTGGATGAGATGTGGTAACCAACTCTTTCCCATTCCAATCCTGAGACCCTTCCTATAGCATGAGATGTGATATCTCAATGTTTCTAATAAAAAACCTGAGACCCTTCCTATAGCATGAGATGTGATATCCAATTCCTTCCCATTCCAAACCTGAGACCCTTCCTATTGGATGAGATGTGATATCCAACTCCTTCCCATTCCAACCTGAAACCCTTCCTATAGCATGAGATGGGATATCCAACTCCTTCCAAATCCAATCCTGATACCCTTCCGATAGCATGAGATGTGATATCCCAATGCTTCTACCAAACCTGAGACCCATACTATGGCATGAGATGTGATATCAAACTCCTTCCCATTCCAATCCTGAGACCCTTCCTATAGCTTGAGATGTGATATCCAACTCCTTCCCATTCCAATCCTGAGACCCTTCCTATAGCATGAGATGTGATATCTCAATGCTTATACCAAACCTGAGACCCTTCCTATAGCATGAGATGTGATATCCAATTCCTTCCCATTCCAAACCTGAGACCCTTCCTACAGCATGCGATGGCATATCTCAATGCTTCTAATACCAAACCTCAGACCCGTCCTATGACATGAGATGGGATATCCAACTCCTTCCCATTCCAAATCTGAGACCCTTCGTATAGCAGGAGATGTGATATCTCAATGCTTCTAATACCAAACCTGGATCTTTCCTATAACATGAGATGTGATATAAAACTCCTTCCCATTCCAATCCTGTGTCCCTTCCTATAGCATGAGATTTGATATCTCAATGTTTCTACTACCAAACCTGAGACCTTTCCTATAACATGAGACGTGATATCCAACTCCTTCCCATTCCAATCCTGAGACTCTTCCTATAGCATGAGATGTGATATCTCAATGCTTCTACCAAACCTGAGACCCTTCCTATAGCATGAGATGTGATATCCAACTCCTTCCCATTCCAATCCTCAGACACTTTCTATAGCATGAGATGTGATATCTCAATGATTCTAATACCAAACCAGAGACCCTTCCTATGGCATGAGATTTGATATCACACTCCTTCCCATTCCAATCCTGAGACCCTTCCTATAGCATGAGATATGATATCCAACTCCTCCCCATTCCAATCCGGAAACCCTTCCTATACCATGAGGTGTGATATCTCAATACTTCTAATACCAAACCTGAGACCCGTCCTATAACATGAGATGTGATATCCAAATCCTTCCCCTTCCAAAACTGAGACCCTTCTTTAGCATGAGATGTGATATCCAGCTCCTTCCCATTCCAATCCTGAGACCCTTCCGATAGCATGAGATGTGATATCTCAATGCTTCTAATATCAAAACTGAGACCCTCCTTATAGCATGAGATGTGCTATCTAAGTCCTTCCCATTCCAATCCTGAGATCCTTCCGATAGCAGAGATGTGATATCTCAATGCTTATACGAAACCTGAGACCCTTCCTATGGCATGAGATGTGATATACAAATCCTTCCCATTCCAAACCAGAGACCCTTCCTATAGCGTGAGCTGTGATATCCGACTCCTTCCCAATCCAATCCTGAGACTGTCATGCCTTCGGGTCGTTCCTCCGGCCATGTCCCGTCACCCAGTCTTGTAACCCGTCTCTCCCATTCACCTGACTCCCGGGGCTCACGCAGGCAACCCAGTTTGGCTCGCGCGCTGGCAAGACAAACGCCATACGCCTTACAGTCGCGGTTGCGGCCGTTTCTCCATTGGCAGTTGCCATGGAGATTAAGCCACCGCTCGAGCAGTAACACACTCGCTCGTATCGTTGTGGCCCGATCACGTGACTCGATTACACAATCATGTGCCCCAGGTTCGCGGTCACGTGACTCCGTTTAGTGTCATGTGACCAGGAAGAAGATGGTATTTAAACGGTGCAGTGCCTGTACACCACGCTTCACAGCTGGTTTACTTGGAGACTCTGTTTGGCTTGCTTACCCATGTTGCTTACCTGGCTTCCTTGGACCTAGCTTTTGTTTTCTGGACTTCTTGTGGATCGCGCTCGGCTATTGCTACGTCGGCTCTTCTGCTCATTACGGCTCCTGACCCCGGACTGAACTACGGACTTCCTCTGGATCGTGCTTTTTGTTCTTCCATTGGTTCGGACGGCTCTTCCTGGCTTCAGACCTTTTTTCTGCTCAACGGACCTCTCTTGGGCCTCCCTGATTGCACCTCTGCACAGTTGGTCTCACTTCCCAGTTGGTGGCTGTCATCTAATTACCTGGGGCCCTTCTACAATACAGACACTCTCCAGGTGGAGACTGGCGAAGACCATCCAGACCTATCCCTTAGGGTGGGTCCTTTGCCTACGTGAGTCCCGGAACCATCCTCCCGTTCAGGTTCACCATCCCTTTCATCAAATCCTCGGTAAGACTCTGATTGCCTTCTGACTAATACATGTAGTATCCTGTCTGCTTGGTATATAATCATTGCCTTTTTTCACAGCTGCCTTGGGGTTCCTAGTACTTCGGTTCTGGCTCCGGATCTTCTCCACCTGTGGCCTCAAAGGTTGCACAGGGAGTGAATTAGTGATTCTCCCTGTGCGGCACTTGGGGACGGAGGTCTCCTATATCTTCACGACTCTCAACGCAAAACAGACTGTGAAGCCTGTCGTGTAAGATATGGAGGGTGCCGCTGAAGACCCCCTGGCCGCTGTCATCCAAGCAATCACGGTACTACGGGCCGACATGGTGGCTGCTAATACAGCAGTCCATCAGCGTCTTGACCTGTTACAGAGCGCCCAACATCCCTTACCCGCGGACCCGGAGCTCGGAGACGCCACTCCAGCACCGGTATCCCTTGCACACCCAATCCCGACTCCCTCGGCTCCCGTTCCGGTGGTCCTGCCCTCTCCCTTTCCTTTGGCTGCCCCAGAAAAGTTCCATGGGGACCCGAGGAAGTTTAGGACTTTCCTTAACCAGTGTAAGTTGCACTTTTTGTGTCGACCCCTTGCTTTTCCTGATCCTACCACCAAGGCGGCATTCACTCTATCTCACCTAGCCGGCACGGCTGCTGCTTGGGCAAACCCGCTGTTAGAAACCGATCATCCTGCCCTCTATGATTTCGACCAGTTAGTATCAGAGATGTCCCGAGTATTCGACACCAGGTATAAAGCACAATCCCATGATCTAGAACTGCTGGACCTGTCCCAGGGTAAGGGCTCCCTCATTGAGTACATTACACGATTTAACCAACTGGCAGCAGAGACCTCATGGCCCGAAAGCAAAAGATCGGTTGTGTTCTATAGATGGCTAAGCAGCCCTATGAAAGACGCCTTGGCTATGGTACCGTCTCTACCAGTTCAGTTCCCGGCCCTGGTGGACTTGGCTCTCCAAGTGGACGCACGGTGCTCTGAACGCAGGGCTGAGGCCGGGTTTTCCCAGACTGCCAGCTCTGCCGTCTCGTCGTCTTCCTCTGAGTCCACCGGTGAGCCTATGCAAATAGGGGGTGTTAGGAGTCCCATCACCTCGAGAGAGAGGGAGCGCAGAAGGGCTGAGAACGCCTGCTTTTACTGCGGCTTGGGGGGGCATTTTGTGAAGGAGTGTCCCCGGAGACCCAGACCCAAGAAACAGGGTTTTCATCCAGCTCGATCCTAGATACGGGGGTAGGATCGAGTTCTCCATGCCCTTCCCCGAATCTCACTCCATCGTTTGGTCGAATCAGGCCTATTCAAGTAGAAGCCACCATACAGCCTGCCCCTGGTATCATCCACCCCGTGCAGATCATTATTGATTCCGGGGCCTCCGGGAACTATATTGATATCACTCTAGCCCAGACACTGAACCTACCTCTGATCAACAAACCCCGACCCGAACCGGTTCAAGCAGTCGAGGGGACAGAACTTGCTTCTGGTTCCATTAAGCAACAGACCACCCCCCTCGTCCTGACCATCCAATCAGTCCATAAGGAAACCCTCCACTTTGATTTGATATCCATGCCTCAGTTCGGCGTCATAATAAGAATGCCTTGGTTACGGGAACACAACCCGCATATCGATTGGGGAACGGGACACATACATTTCGAATCCGAGCTCTGTCAAAACTTCTGCCTCCCCGTGGACAGAGAGGCAGACACCCCACCATTAGCTCTTGGTGCTGTTGCCCAACTCTCGATACTGGGCAACGACATTCCCCCTGCCTCGCATATAGTGGGTTTAGTCACCACTCACATCCCTGTGGTTTATCAGGATTACAGAACGCTATTCGATCAGGGCTCCTCTGAAGTACTCCCTCCTCACCGCCCCTATGACTGTCCGATTGACTTGGTTCCCGGGGCCTTGGTACCCTCACGCCGCATCTATTCTTTGTCCCTATCGGAGGACCTGACTCTTAAGGAGTACATCGATAAAGCGCTGCGTCTGGGTCACATACGACCGTCTAAGTCATCTGCAGCTAGCCCCATATTCTTCATGCCTAAAAAAGAGGGCGACCTTCGTCCTTGTGTGGATTATCGTCGGCTCAATGCCGTCACGGTTAAGAACCGCTACCCGATTCCACTCATCTCTTCTCTTTTGGACCGGTTAACCCATGCCTCCATATATACCAAGTTGGATTTGCGGGGGGCCTATAACCTCGTCCGCATCCGAAAGGGAGACGAATGGAAGACCGCCTTCTGTACGCGGTATGGCCTTTATGAGTATACGGTCATGCCCTTCGGCCTATGCAACGCCCCGGCCACTTTTCAGCATTTCATGAACGACATCTTCTCGGACATATTGGACACGTTTGTGGTGGTGTATCTTGATGATATACTCGTCTTCTCTCACACTCTGAAAGAACACATACAACATGTACGAGAAGTGTTGTCCCGGCTGCAAAAACACTCGTTGTTTGTTAAACCCGAAAAATGTTTGTTCCATGTGACTAACGTGGAATTCCTAGGGTTTAACATCACACCTGGTGGTCTGGCCATGAATCACACCAAAGTACGGGCGATCCTCGAATGGCCAACACCAAAGACCATAAAGACCTTGCAATCCTTCTTGGGTTTCGCTAATTTTTATCGGCGCTTTATCTCTGGGTTCTCTTCTCTCGTGTCCCCTCTCACGTCCCTTACCAGTCCTCTTGTTCCATTCAAGTGGCAGGAGATACACCAGCAGGCCTTCGAGGCGTTGAAGAACGCCTCTACCACTGCCCCTGTTCTCCAGCACCCCGGCCCTGACCAGCCTTACGTCGTTGAGGCTGATGCCTCTTCTTTTGCATTGGGGGCAATCCTGTCACAAGCCTGTCCCGCTACAGGGCGGCTTCATCCTGTAGCCTTCCATTCACGCAAGTTCAGCCCCGCAGAAACCCACTATACCGTAACCGAAAAAGAGCTACTGGCGGTAATGGACGCCTTCCGAACCTGGCGTCATCACCTGTTGGGGGCCAAACATAAGGTTACGGTATACACAGACCACAGGAACTTGCAAGACCTGGCAGCCCTGAAATGCGTAAACAGTAGACAGGTCAGATGGCACCTGTTCTTCGCCGCTTTTGACTTCCAGATTAAACATCGCTCTGGTTCAGAGCATAGCAAGGCCGACGCTTTGTCTCGCTCCCCTGGGGGGGTTTCGTTACCGGTGTTTCCTGACACGCTCTTACCCCGGGGGCATGTTGTCTGCACATGTACACCCCCTCTGGCACTACTAGAAGGGATTCGTTCTTGGGTTCAAAAGCACCCCGATCAGCTGTCGGAATGGGATCCCACTTATCACAACGGTCTGCCGTATGTACAGGACCGCCTAGTTTTCCCTTCCACTGACACCAGAAACCTAGCCCTGGAGTGGTCCCATGATGCCCCGATCAACGGTCACCCTGGCCAGGCCCGTACCTTGGACCTCTTGAAACGCTGGTGTTGGTGGCCTTCCATGAGACGTGACGTGGGCTGTTACGTAGACTCATGCTCAGTCTGTGCTCAGGGCAAACATCATAGGGGTCGTCCATTGGGGCTTCTGCGACCCTTACCCGTGCCACCAAAGCCTTGGCACACCCTGACCATGGATTTCGTAACCGATTTACCCAGGATCCAGGGCTACGACACCGTATGGGTAGTGGTTGATGTCTTCACCAAGATGGCCCGTTTCATCCCTTGTCATGGTATCCCGTCTGCCCCTACCTTGGCCAAGCTCTTCTTTGATACCATTTTCTGTCTATACGGCCTTCCCTCTGTCCTTGTGTCCGATCGAGACTCTCAGTTCACATCCCGTTTCTGGCGTGCCTTGACCGCTTTGCTAGGTATCGATGCACGGTTCTCCTCCGCATACTACCCAGAAACCGATGGCCAGACCGAGAGAACAAATCAGTCCATGGAACAATATCTGCGTTGTTTGATGCTGCAACAACAATCGACCTGGTTGCAGAACATACGTTATGCTGAATTCGCCTACAACAACGCTACACACTCTTACACTGGTTTCTCTCCGTTCTACGCCATGTATGGCCAACATCCCCGAGTCCTCCCTGTCCCCGACATTTCACCCACCGAGAACCCTGCCGCAGCAGCCTGCGTTCGGGATATGTCAGCCCTCCATGCCCAGGTCCTCGTTCATCTGCAGGAGGCACAGGCATCCATGAAGGCCTCCACAAACGCTAGGCGTACCATGGCCCCTTTGTATCCCGTTGGTTCCCGGGTTTGGTTGTCCTCCCGACATCTCCGCTTGAAGGGCTGTCGCAAACTGTTGCCCCGTTTTGTGGGTCCTTATGTTGTTTCCCGAGTCATCAATCCGGCGGCCTATCGCCTAGTTCTCCCTTCCTCTTGGCGGGTACATCCTGTGTTCCATACCTCCCTCCTCAAGCCCTGCCCGTCCTCGACACGTCTTCGCCCCTCTCCTGCCCCTGTTTCCCTGGATGCGCCTGATGTTTTCGAGGTCTCTGACATTCTGGGGTCCCGTTTCCTTCGGGGTCGCCTGCAGTACCTGGTCGATTGGTTGGGTTTTGGTCCGGAGGAGCGTACCTGGGTCTCTGCCTCGGATGTCCATGCCCCCCGGTTGGTTGCTTGGTTTCATCGAGAGCATCCTTCCTGCCCACGGGGTCGTGGGCCTTTGGGGGGGGGCTCTGTCATGCCTTCGGGTCGTTCCTCCGGCCATGTCCCGTCACCAGTCTTGTAACCCGTCTCTCCCATTCACCTGTCTCCCGGGGCTCACGCAGTCAACCCAGTTTGGCTCGCGCGCTGGCAAGACACACGCCATACGCCTTACAGTCGCGGTTGCGGCCGTTTCTCTATTGGCAGTTGCCATGGAGATTAGGCCACCGCTCGAGCAGTAACACACTCACTCGATTACACGGTCATGTGCCCCAGGTTCGCGGTCACGTGACTCTGTTTAGTGTCATGTGACCAGGAAGAAGATGGTATTTAAACAGTGCAGTGCCTGTACACCACGCTTCACAGCTGGTTTACTTGGAGACTCTGTTTGGCTTGCTTACCCATGTTGCTTACCTGGCTTCCTTGGACCTAGCTTTTGTTTTCTGGACTTCTTGTGGATCGCGCTCGGCTATTGCTACGTCGGCTCTTCTGCTCATTACGGCTCCTGACCCCGGACTGAACTACGGACTTCCTCTGGATCGTGCTTTTTGTTCTTCCATTGGTTCGGACGGACCTTTTTTCTGCTCAACGGACCTCTCTTGGGCCTCCCTGATTGCACCTCTGCACGGTTGGTCTCACTTCCCAGTTGGTGGCTGTCATCTGATTACCTGGGGCCCTTCTACAATAAAGACACTCTCCAGGTAGAGACTGGCGAAGACCATCCGGACCTATCCCTTAGGGTGGGTCCTTTGCCTACGTGAGTCCCGGAACCATCCTCCCGTTCAGGTTCACCATCCCTTTCATCAAATCCTCGGTAAGACTCTGATTGCCTTCTGACTAATACATGTAGTATCCTGTCTGCTTGGTATATAATCATTGCCTTTTTTCACAGCTGCCTTGGGGTTCCTAGTACTTCGGTTCCGGCTCCGGATCTTCTCCACCTGTGGCCTCAAAGGTTGCACAGGGAGTGAATTAGTGATTCTCCCTGTGCGGCACTTGGGGACGGAGGTCTCCTATATCTTCACGACTCTCAACGCAAAACAGAGACCCTTCCTATAGCATGAGATGGAATATCACAATGCTTGTAATACCAAACCTGAGACCCTTCCTATAGCATGAGATGTGATATCTCAATGCTTCTAATACCAAAACTGAGACCCTTCTTAAAGCATGAGATGTGATATCCAACTCCTTCCCGTTCCAAACCTGAGGCCCTTCCTATTGCATATGTGATATCCAACTCCTTCCCATTCCAAACCTGAGACCCATCCTATAGCAAGAATGTAATATCCAACTCCTTCTCATTCCAATCCTGAGACCATTCCTATAGCATGAGATGTGATATCTCAATGCTTCTAATAGCAAACCTGAGATCCTTCCTATGACATGAGATGTGATATCCAATTCCTTCCCATTCCAAACCTGAGACCCTTCCTACAGCATGCGATGTGATATCTCAATGCTTCTAATACCACACCTGAGACCCATCCAATAACATGAGATGGGATATCCAAGTCCTTCCCATTCCAATCCTGAGACCCTTCCTATAGCATGAGATGTGATATCTCAATGCTTCTAATACCAAACCTGAGACCCTTCCAATAACATGAGCTGGGATATCCAACTCCTTCCCATTCCAATCCTGAGACCCTTCCTATAGCATGAGATGTGTTATCTCAATGCTTCTACCAAAACTGAGACCCTTCCTATAGATTGAAATGTGATATCCAACTCCTTCCCATTCCAATCCTGAGACCCTTCCTATAGCATGGGATGTGACATCTCAATGCTTCTAATACCAAACCTGAGATCCGTCCTATAACATGAGATGTGATATCCAAATCCTTCCACTTCCAAACCTGAGACCCTCCCTTTAGCATGAGATGCGATATCCGACTCCTTCCCATTCCAATCCTGAGACCCTTCTGATAGCATGAGATGGGATATCTCAATGCTTCTAATACCAAACCTGAGATCCTTCCAATAGCATGAGATGTGATATCTCAATGCTTCTAATACCAAACCTGAGATCCTTCCTAAAACATGAGATATGATATCCAAATCCGTCCACTTCCAAACCTGAGACCCTCCCTTTAGCATGAGATGTGATATCCGATCCTTCCCATTCCAATCCTGAGACCCTTCTGATAGCATGAGATGTGATATCTCAATGCTTCTAATACCAAACCTGAGATCCTTCCTATAGCATGAGATGTGATATCCAACTCCTTCCCATTCCAAACCTGAGACCCTTCCGATAGCATGAGATGTGATATCTCAATGCTTCTAAAACCAAACATGAGAACCATCCTATAACATGAGATGAGAAATCCAAATCATTCCCTTTCCAAAACTGAGACCCTTCCGATAGCATGAGATGTGATATCTCAATGCTTCTAAAACCAAACATGAGAACCATCCTATAACATGAGATGTGAAATCCAAATCATTCCCTTTCCAAACCTGAGACCCTTCCTATAACTTGAGATGTGATATCAAACTCCTTCCCATTCCAATCCTGAGATAGCTTGAGATGTGCTATCCAACTCCTTCCCATTCCAATCCCGAGACCCTTCCTATACCATGAGATGTGATATCTCAATGCTTCTAATACCAAACCTGAGACCCGTCCTAAAACATATGTGAGATCCAAATCCTTCCCCTTCCAAACCTGAGACCTTTCCTTTAGCATGAGATGTGATATCCAACTCCTTCCCATTCCAATCCTGAGAACATTCCTATAGCATGATATGTGATATCTCAATGCTTCTAATACCAAACCTGAGATCCTTCCTATAACATGAGATGGGTATCCAACTCCTTCCCATTCCAAACCTGAGACCCTTCCTATAGCATGAGATGTGATATCCGACTCTTTCCCAATCCAATCCTGAGACCCTTCCTATAGCATGAGATGTAATATCACAATGCTTGTAATACCACACCTGAGTCCCTTCATATAGCATGAGATGTGATATCCAACTCCTTCCTATTCCAATTCTGAAACCCTTCCTATAGCATGAGACGTGACATCCCAATGCTTCTAATACCAAACCTGAGACCCTTCCTATAACATGAGATGTGATATCCAATTCCTTCCCATTCCAAACCTGAGACCCTTCCTATTGGATGAGATGTGGTAACCAACTCTTTCCCATTCCAATCCTGAGACCCTTCCTATAGCATGAGATGTGATATCTCAATGTTTCTAATAAAAAACCTGAGACCCTTCCTATAGCATGAGATGTGATATCCAATTCCTTCCCATTCCAAACCTGAGACCCTTCCTATTGGATGAGATGTGATATCCAACTCCTTCCCATTCCAATCCTGAGACCCTTCCTATACCATGAGATGTGATATCTCAATGCTTGTAATACCAAACCTGGGACCCGTCCTATAACATGAGATATGATATCCAAATCCTTCCCCTTCCAAACCTGAGGCCCTTCCTTTAGCATGAGATGTGATATCCAAATCCTTCCCATTCCAATCCTGAAACCCTTCCTATAGCATGAGATGTGATATCTCAATGTTTCTAATTAAAAACCTGAGACCCTTCCTATAGCAAGAGATGTGATATCCAAATCCTTCCCATTTGAATCCTGAGACCCTTCCTATAACATGAGATGTGATATCCAACTCCTTCCCATTCCAACCTGAGACCCTTCCTATAGAATGAGAAGGGATATCCAACTCCTTCCCATTCCAATCATGAGACCCTTCCTATACCATGAGATGTGATATCTCAATGCTTCTAATACCAAACCTGGGACCCGTCCTATAACATGAGATATGATATCCAAATCCTTCCCCTTCCAAACCTGAGACCCTTCCTTTAGCATGAGATGTGATATCCAAATCCTTCCCATTCCAATCCTGAAACCCTTCCTATAGCATGAGATGTGATATCTCAATGTTTCTAATAAAAAACCTGAGACCCTTCCTATGGCATGAGCTGTGATATCCGACTCCTTCCTAATCCAATCCTGAGACCCTTCCTATAGCATGAGATGTGATATCTCAATGCTTCTAATACCAAAACTGAGACCCTTCTTAAAGCATGAGATGTGATATCCAACTCCTTCCCGTTCCAAACCTGAGGCCCTTCCTATAGCATATGTGATATCCAACTCTTTCCATTCAAACCTGAGACCCATCCTATAGCATGAGATGTGATATCTCAATGCTTCTAATAGCAAACCTGAGATCCTCCCTATGACATGTGATGTGATGTCCAATTCCTTCCCATTCCAAACCTGAGACCCTCCCTACAGCATACGATGTGATATCTCAATGCTTCTAATACCACACCTGAGACCCGTCCAATAACATGAGATGGGATATCCAAGTTCTTCCGATTCCAATCCTGAGACCCTTCCTATAGCATGAGATGTGATATCCCAATGCTTATAATACCAAACCTGAGACCCTTCCTATAACATGAGATGGGATATCCAACTCCTTCCCATTCCAATCCTGAGACCCTTCCGATAGCAGAGATGTGATATCTCAATGCTTATACCAAACCTGAGACCTTTCCTATGGCATGAGATGTCATATACAACTCCTTCCCATTCCAATCCTGAGACCCTTCCTATAGCTTGGGATGTGATACCCAACTCCTTCCCATTCCAATTCTGAGACCCTTCCTATACCATGAGACTTGATATCTCAATGCTTCTAATACCAACCCTGAGACCATTCCTATAGATTGAGATGTGATATCCAACTCCTTCCCATTCCAACCTGAGACCCTTCCTATAGCATGAGATGGGATATCCAACTCCTTCCAAATCCAATCCTGATACCCTTCCGATAGCATGAGATGTGATATCCCAATGCTTCTACCAAACCTGAGACCCATACTATGGCATGAGATTTGATATCAAACTCCTTCCCATTCCAATCCTGAGACCCTTCCATAGCTTGAGATGTGATATCCAACTCCTTCCCATTCCAATCCTGAGACCCTTCCTATAGCATGAGAGATGTGATATCTCAATGCTTATACCAAACCTGAGACCCTTCCTATAGCATGAGATGTGATATCCAACTCCTTCCCATTCCAATCCTGAGACCCTTCCTATAGCATGAGATGTGATATCTCAATGCTTCTAATACCAATCCTGAGACCTTTCCTATACCATGAGATGTGATATCTCAATGCTTCTAATACCAAACCTGGGACCCGTCCTATAACATGAGATATGATATCCAAATCCTTCTTCTTCCAAACCTGAGACCCTTCCTTTAGCATGAGATGTGATATCCAAATCCTTCCCATTCCAATCCTGAAACCCTTCCTGTAGCATGAGATGTGATATCTCAATGTTTCTAATAAAAAACCTGAGACCCTTCCTATAGCATGAGCTGTGATATCCGACTCCTTCCTAATCCAATCCTGAGACCCTTCCTATAGCATGAGATGTGATATCTCAATGCTTCTAATACCAAAACTGAGACCCTTCTTAAAGCATGAAATGTGATATCCAACTCCTTCCCGTTCCAAACCTGAGGCCCTTCCTATAGCATATGTGATATCCAACTCTTTCCATTCAAACCTGAGACCCATCCTATAGCATGAGATGTGATATCTCAATGCTTTTAATAGCAAACCTGAGATCCTCCCTATGACATGTGATGTGATATCCAATTCCTTCCCATTCCAAACCTGAGACCCTTCCTACAGCATACGATGTGATATCTCAATGCTTCTAATACCACACCTGAGACCCGTCCAATAACATGAGATGGGATACCCAAGTTCTTCCGATTCCAATCCTGAGACCCTTCCTATAGCATGAGATGTGATATCCCAATGCTTATAATACCAAACCTGAGACCCTTCCTATAACATGAGATGGGATATCCAACTCCTTCCCATTCCAATCCTGAGACCCTTCCGATAGCAGAGATGTGATATCTCAATGCTTATACCAAACCTGAGACCTTTCCTATGGCATGAGATGTCATATACAACTCCTTCCCATTCCAATCCTGAGACCCTTCCTATAGCTTGAGATGTGATACCCAACTCCTTCCCATTCCAATTCTGAGACCCTTCCTATACCATGAGACTTGATATCTCAATGCTTCTAATACCAAACCTGAGACCCTTCCTATAGATTGAGATGTGATATCCAACTCCTTCCCATTCCAACCTGAGACCCTTCCTATAGCATGAGATGGGATATCCAACTCCTTCCAAATCCAATCCTGATACCCTTCCGATAGCATGAGATGTGATATCCCAATGCTTCTACCAAACCTGAGACCCATACTATGGCATGAGATTTGATATCAAACTCCTTCCCATTCCAATCCTGAGACCCTTCCTATAGCTTGAGATGTGATATCCAACTCCTTCCCATTCCAATCCTGAGACCCTTCCTATAGCATGAGAGATGTGATATCTCAATGCTTATACCAAACCTGAGACCCTTCCTATAGCATGAGATGTGATATCCAACTCCTTCCCATTCCAATCCTGAGACCCTTCCTATAGCATGAGATGTGATATCCAACTCCTTCCCATTCCAATCCTGAGACCCTTCCTACAGCAAGAGATGTGATATCCAAATCCTTCCCATTCCAATCCTGAGATCCTTCCTATAACATGAGATGTGATATCCAATTCCTTCCCATTCCAACCTGAGACCCTTCCTATAGCATGAGAAGGGATATCCAACTCCTTCCCATTCCAATCCTGAGACCCTTCCTATACCATGAGATGTGATATCTCAATGCTTCTAATGCCAAACCTGGGACCCCTCCTATAACATGAGATATGATATCCAAATCCTTCCCCTTCCAAACCTGAGACCCTTCCTTTAGCATGAGATGTGATATCCAAATCCTTCCCATTCCAATCCTGAAACCCTTCCTATAGCATGAGATGTGATATCTCAATGTTTCTAATAAAAAAACCTGAGACCCTTCCTATAGCAAGAGAAGTGATATCCAAATCCTTCCCATTCCAATCCTGAGACCCTTTCTATAACATGAGATGTGATATCCAACTCCTTCCCATTCCAATTCTGAAACCCTTCCTATAGCATGAAATGTGATATCTCAATGTTTCTAATAAAAAACCTGAGACCCTTCCTATAGCAAGAGATGTGATATCCAAATCCTTCCCATTCCAATCCTGAGATCCTTCCTATAACATGAGATGTGAAATCCAATTCCTTCCCATTCCAAACCTGAGACCCTTCCTATTGGATGAGATGTGATATCCAACTCCTTCCCATTCCAATCCTGAGACCCTTCCTATACCATGAGATGTGATATCTCAATGCTTCTAATACCAAACCTCGGACCCGTCCTATAACATGAGATATGATATCCAAATCCTTCCCCTTCCAAACCTAAGACCCTTCCTTTAGCATGAGATGTGATATCCAAATCCTTCCCATTCCAATCCTGAAACCCTTCCTATAGCATGAGATGTGATATCTCAATGTTTCTAATAAAAAACCTGAGACCCTTCCTATAGCAAGAGATGTGATATCCAAATCCTTCCCATTCCAATCCTGAGACCCTTCCTATAACATGAGATGTGATATCCAAATCCTTCCCCTTCCAAACCTGAGACCCTCCCTTTAGCATGAGATGTGATATCCACCTCCTTCCCATTCCAATCATGAGACCCTTCCTATAGCAGGAGATGTGATATCTCAATGCTTCTAATACCAAACCTGATATCCTTCCTATAACATGAGATGGGATATCCAACTCCTTCCCATTCCAATCCTGAGATCCTTCCTATAACATGAGATGTGAAATCCAATTCCTTCCCATTCCAAACCTGAGACCCTTCCTATTGGATGAGATGTGATATCCAACTCCTTCCCATTCCAATCCTGAGACCCTTCCTATACCATGAGATGTGATATCTCAATGCTTCTAATACCAAACCTCGGACCCGTCCTATAACATGAGATATGATATCCAAATCCTTCCCCTTCCAAACCTAAGACCCTTCCTTTAGCATGAGATGTGATATCCAAATCCTTCCCATTCCAATCCTGAAACCCTTCCTATAGCATGAGATGTGATATCTCAATGTTTCTAATAAAAAACCTGAGACCCATCCTATAGCAAGAGATGTGATATCCAAATCCTTCCCATTCCAATCCTGAGACCCTTCCTTTAGCATGAGATGTGATATCCAAATCCTTCCCATTCCAATCCTGAAACCCTTCCTATAGCATGAGATGTGATATCTCAATGTTTCTAATAAAAAACCTGAGGCCCTTCCTATAGCAAGAGATGTGATATCCAAATCCTTCCCATTCCAATCCTGAGACCCTTCCTATAACATGAGATGTGATATCCAAATCCTTCCCCTTCCAAACCTGAGACCCTCCCTTTAGCATGAGATGTGATATCCACCTCCTTCCCATTCCAATCATGAGACCCTTCCTATAGCAGGAGATGTGATAGCTCAATGCTTCTAATACCAAACCTGATATCCTTCCTATAACATGAGATGGGATATCCAACTCCTTCCCATTCCAATCCTGAAATCCTTCCTATACCATGAGATGTGATATCTCAATGTTTCTCATACCAAACCTGAGGCCCTTCCTATAGCATGAGATGTGATATCCAACTCCTTCCCATTCCAATCCTGAGACCCTTCCTATAGCATGATATGTGATATCTCAATGCTTCTAATACCAAACCTGAGATCCTTCCTATAACATGAGATGTGTATCCAACTCCTTCCCATTCCAAACCTGAGACCCTTCCTATAGCATGAGATGTGATATCCGACTCTTTCCCGATCCAATCCTGAGACCCTTCCTATAGCATGAGATGTAATATCACAATGCTTGTAATACCACACCTGAGTCCCTTCATATAGCATGAGATGTGATATCCAACTCCTTCCTATTCCAATTCTGAAACCCTTCCTATAGCATGAGACGTGACATCCCAATGCTTCTAATACCAAACCTGAGACCCTTCCTATAACATGAGATGTGATATCCAATTCCTTCCCATTCCAAACCTGAGACCCTTCCTATTGGATGAGATGTGGTAACCAACTCTTTCCCATTCCAATCCTGAGACCCTTCCTATAGCATGAGATGTGATATCTCAATGTTTCTAATAAAAAACCTGAGACCCTTCCTATAGCATGAGATGTGATATCCAATTCCTTCCCATTCCAAACCTGAGACCCTTCATATTGGATGAGATGTGATATCCAACTCCTTCCCATTCCAACCTGAGACCCTTCCTATAGCATGAGATGGGATATCCAACTCCTTCCAAATCCAATCCTGATACCCTTCCGATAGCATGAGATGTGATATCCCAATGCTTCTACCAAACCTGAGACCCATACTATGGCATGAGATGTGATATCAAACTCCTTCCCATTCCAATCCTGAGACCCTTCCTATAGCTTGAGATGTGATATCCAACTCCTTCCCATTCCAATCCTGAGACCCTTCCTATAGCATATGATGTGATATCTCAATGCTTATACCAAACCTGAGACCCTTCCTATAGCATGAGATGTGATATCCAATTCCTTCCCATTCCAAACCTGAGACCCTTCCTACAGCATGCGATGGCATATCTCAATGCTTCTAATACCAAACCTGAGACCCGTCCTATAACATGAGATGGGATATCCAACTCCTTCCCATTCCAAATCTGAGACCCTTCGTATAGCATGAGATGTGATATCTCAATGCTTCTAATACCAAACCTGGATCTTTCCTATAACATGAGATGTGATATAAAACTCCTTCCCATTCCAATCCTGTGTCCCTTCCTATAGCATGAGATTTGATATCTCAATGTTTCTACTACCAAACCTGAGACCTTTCCTATAACATGAGACGTGATATCCAACTCCTTCCCATTCCAATCCTGAGACTCTTCCTATAGCATGAGATGTGATATCTCAATGCTTCTACCAAACCTGAGACCCTTCCTATAGCATGAGATGTGATATCCAACTCCTTCCCATTCCAATCCTCAGACACTTTCTATAGCATGAGATGTGATATCTCAATGATTCTAATACCAAACCAGAGACCCTTCCTATGGCATGAGATTTGATATCACACTCCTTCCCATTCCAATCATGAGACCCTTCCTATAGCATGAGATATTATATCCAACTCCTCCCCATTCCAATCCGGAAACCCTTCCTATACCATGAGGTGTGATATCTCAATACTTCTAATACCAAACCTGAGACCCGTCCTATAACATGAGATGTGATATCCAAATCCTTCCCCTTCCAAAACTGAGACCCTTCTTTAGCATGAGATGTGATATCCAGCTCCTTCCCATTCCAATCCTGAGACCCTTCTGATAGCATGAGATGTGATATCTCAATGCTTCTAATATCAAAACTGAGACCCTCCTTATAGCATGAGATGTGATATCTAAGTCCTTCCCATTCCAATCCTGAGATCCTTCCGATAGCAGAGATGTGATATCTCAATGCTTATACGAAACCTGAGACCCTTCCTATGGCATGAGATGTGATATACAAATCCTTCCCATTCCAAACCAGAGACCCTTCCTATAGCGTGAGCTGTGATATCCGACTCCTTCCCAATCCAATCCTGAGACTGTCATGCCTTCGGGTCGTTCCTCCGGCCATGTCCCGTCACCCAGTCTTGTAACCCATCTCTCCCATTCACCTGTCTCCCGGGGCTCACGCAGGCAACCCAGTTTGGCTCGCGCGCTGGCAAGACAAACGCCATACGCCTTACAGTCGCGGTTGCGGCCGTTTCTCCATTGGCAGTTGCCATGGAGATTAAGCCACCGCTCGAGCAGTAACACACTCGCTCGTATCGTTGTGGCCCGATCACGTGACTCGATTACACAGTCATGTGCCCCAGGTTCGCGGTCACGTGACTCCGTTTAGTGTCATGTGACCAGGAAGAAGATGGTATTTAAACGGTGCAGTGCCTGTACACCACGCTTCACAGCTGGTTTACTTGGAGACTCTGTTTGGCTTGCTTACCCATGTTGCTTACCTGGCTTCCTTGGACCTAGCTTTTGTTTTCTGGACTTCTTGTGGATCGCGCTCGGCTATTGCTACGTCGGCTCTTCTGCTCATTACGGCTCCTGACCCCGGACTGAACTACGGACTTCCTCTGGATCGTGCTTTTTGTTCTTCCATTGGTTCGGACGGCTCTTCCTGGCTTCAGACCTTTTTTCTGCTCAACGGACCTCTCTTGGGCCTCCCTGATTGCACCTCTGCACGGTTGGTCTCACTTCCCAGTTGGTGGCTGTCATCTAATTACCTGGGGCCCTTCTACAATACAGACACTCTCCAGGTGGAGACTGGCGAAGACCATCCAGACCTATCCCTTAGGGTGGGTCCTTTGCCTACGTGAGTCCCGGAACCATCCTCCCGTTCAGGTTCACCATCCCTTTCATCAAATCCTCGGTAAGACTCTGATTGCCTTCTGACTAATACATGTAGTATCCTGTCTGCTTGGTATATAATCATTGCCTTTTTTCACAGCTGCCTTGGGGTTCCTAGTACTTCGGTTCCGGCTCCGGATCTTCTCCACCTGTGGCCTCAAAGGTTGCACAGGGAGTGAATTAGTGATTCTCCCTGTGCGGCACTTGGGGACGGAGGTCTCCTATATCTTCACGACTCTCAACGCAAAACAGACTGTGAAGCCTGTCGTGTAAGATATGGAGGGTGCCGCTGAAGACCCCCTGGCCGCTGTCATCCAAGCAATCACGGTACTACGGGCCGACATGGTGGCTGCTAATACAGCAGTCCATCAGCGTCTTGACCTGTTACAGAGCGCCCAACATCCCTTACCCGCGGACCCGGAGCTCGGAGACGCCACTCCAGCACCGGTATCCCTTGCACACCCAATCCCGACTCCCTCGGCTCCCGTTCCGGTGGTCCTGCCCTCTCCCTTTCCTTTGGCTGCCCCAGAAAAGTTCCATGGGGACCCGAGGAAGTTTAGGACTTTCCTTAACCAGTGTAAGTTGCACTTTTTGTGTCGACCCCTTGCTTTTCCTGATCCTACCACCAAGGCGGCATTCACTCTATCTCACCTAGCCGGCACGGCTGCTGCTTGGGCAAACCCGCTGTTAGAAACCGATCATCCTGCCCTCTATGATTTCGACCAGTTAGTATCAGAGATGTCCCGAGTATTCGACACCAGGTATAAAGCACAATCCCATGATCTAGAACTGCTGGACCTGTCCCAGGGTAAGGGCTCCCTCATTGAGTACATTACACGATTTAACCAACTGGCAGCAGAGACCTCATGGCCCGAAAGCAAAAGATCGGTTGTGTTCTATAGAGGGCTAAGCAGCCCTATGAAAGACGCCTTGGCTATGGTACCGTCTCTACCAGTTCAGTTCCCGGCCCTGGTGGACTTGGCTCTCCAAGTGGACGCACGGCGCTCTGAACGCAGGGCTGAGGCCGGGTTTTCCCAGACTGCCAGCTCTGCCGTCTCGTCGTCTTCCTCTGAGTCCACCGGTGAGCCTATGCAAATAGGGGGTGTTAGGAGTCCCATCACCTCGAGAGAGAGAGGGAGCGCAGAAGGGCTGAGAACGCCTGCTTTTACTGCGGCTTGGGGGGGCATTTTGTGAAGGAGTGTCCCCGGAGACCCAGACCCAAGAGACAGGGTTTTCATCCAGCTCGATCCTAGATACGGGGGTAGGATCGAGTTCTCCATGCCCTTCCCCGAATCTCACTCCATCGTTTGGTCGAATCAGGCCTATTCAAGTAGAAGCCACCATACAGCCTGCCCCTGGTATCATCCACCCCGTGCAGATCATTATTGATTCCGGGGCCTCCGGGAACTATATTGATATCACTCTAGCCCAGACACTGAACCTACCTCTGATCAACAAACCCCGACCCGAACCGGTTCAAGCAGTCGAGGGGACAGAACTTGCTTCTGGTCCCATTAAGCAACAGACCACCCCCTCGTCCTGACCATCCAATCAGTCCATAAGGAAACCCTCCACTTTGATTTGATATCCATGCCTCAGTTCGGCGTCATAATAGGAATGCCTTGGTTACGGGAACACAACCCGCATATCGATTGGGGAACGGGACACATACATTTCGAATCCGAGCTCTGTCAAAACTTCTGCCTCCCCGTGGACAGAGAGGCAGACACCCCACCATTAGCTCTTGGTGCTGTTGCCCAACTCTCGATACTGGGCAACGACATTCCCCCTGCCTCGCATATAGTGGGTTTAGTCACCACTCACATCCCTGTGGTTTATCAGGATTACAGAACGCTATTCGATCAGGGCTCCTCTGAAGTACTCCCTCCTCACCGCCCCTATGACTGTCCGATTGACTTGGTTCCCGGGGCCTTGGTACCCTCAAGCCGCATCTATTCTTTGTCCCTATCGGAGGACCTGACTCTTAAGGAGTACATCGATAAAGCGCTGCGTCTGGGTCACATACGACCGTCTAAGTCATCTGCAGCTAGCCCCATATCTTCATGCCTAAAAAAGAGGGCGACCTTCGTCCTTGTGTGGATTATCGTCGGCTCAATGCCGTCACGGTTAAGAACCGCTACCCGATTCCACTCATCTCTTCTCTTTTGGACCGGTTAACCCATGCCTCCATATATACCAAGTTGGATTTGCGGGGGGCCTATAACCTCGTCCGCATCCGAAAGGGAGACGAATGGAAGACCGCCTTCTGTATGCGGTATGGCCTTTATGAGTATACGGTCATGCCCTTCGGCCTATGCAACGCCCCGGCCACTTTTCAGCATTTCATGAACGACATCTTCTCGGACATATTGGACACGCTTGTGGTGGTGTATCTTGATGATATACTCGTCTTCTCTCACACTCTGAAAGAACACATACAACATGTACGAGAAGTGTTGTCCCGGCTGCAAAAACACTCGTTGTTTGTTAAACCCGAAAAATGTTTGTTCCATGTGACTAACGTGGAATTCCTAGGGTTTAACATCACACCTGGTGGTCTGGCCATGAATCACACCAAAGTACGGGCGATCCTCGAATGGCCAACACCAAAGACCATAAAGACCTTGCAATCCTTCTTGGGTTTCGCTAATTTTTATCGGCGCTTTATCTCTGGGTTCTCTTCTCTCGTGTCCCCTCTCACGTCCCTTACCAGTCCTCTTGTTCCATTCAAGTGGCAGGAGATACACCAGCAGGCCTTCGAGGCGTTGAAGAACGCCTCTACCACTGCCCCTGTGCTCCAGCACCCCGGCCCTGACCAGCCTTACGTCGTAGAGGCTGATGCCTCTTCTTTTGCATTGGGGGCAATCCTGTCACAAGCCTGTCCCGCTACAGGGCGGCTTCATCCTGTAGCCTTCCATTCACGCAAGTTCAGCCCCGCAGAAACCCATTATACCGTAACCGAAAAAGAGCTACTGGCGGTAATGGACGCCTTCCGAACCTGGCGTCATCACCTGTTGGGGGCCAAACATAAGGTTACGGTATACACAGACCACAGGAACTTGCAAGACCTGGCAGCCCTGAAATGTGTAAACAGTAGACAGGTCAGATGGCACCTGTTCTTCGCCGCTTTTGACTTCCAGATTAAACATCGCTCTGGTTCAGAGCATAGCAAGGCCGACGCTTTGTCTCGCTCCCCTGGGGGGGTTTCGTTACCGGTGTTTCCTGACACGCTCTTACCCCGGGGGCATGTTGTCTGCACATGTACACCCCCTCTGGCACTACTAGAAGGGATTCGTTCTTGGGTTCAAAAGCACCCCGATCAGCTGTCGGAATGGGATCCCACTTATCACAACGGTCTGCCGTATGTACAGGACCGCCTAGTTTTCCCTTCCACTGACACCAGAAACCTAGCCCTGGAGTGGTCCCATGACGCCCCGATCAACGGTCACCCTGGCCAGGCCCGTACCTTGGACCTCTTGAAACGCTGGTGTTGGTGGCCTTCCATGAGACGTGACGTGGGCTGTTACGTAGACTCATGCTCAGTCTGTGCTCAGGGCAAACATCGTAGGGGTCGTCCATTGGGGCTTCTGCGACCCTTACCCGTGCCACCAAAGCCTTGGCACACCCTGACCATGGATTTCGTAACCGATTTACCCAGGATCCAGGGCTACGACACCGTATGGGTAGTGGTTGATGTCTTCACCAAGATGGCCCGTTTCATCCCTTGTCATGGTATCCCGTCTGCCCCTACCTTGGCCAAGCTCTTCTTTGATACCATTTTCTGTCTATACGGCCTTCCCTCTGTCCTTGTGTCCGATCGAGACTCTCAGTTCACATCCCGTTTCTGGCGTGCCTTGACCGCTTTGCTAGGTATCGATGCACGGTTCTCCTCCGCATACCACCCAGAAACCGATGGCCAGACCGAGAGAACAAATCAGTCCATGGAACAATATCTGCGTTGTTTGATGCTGCAACAACAATCGACCTGGTTGCAGAACATACGTTATGCTGAATTCGCCTACAACAACGCTACACACTCTTACACTGGTTTCTCTCCGTTCTACGCCATGTATGGCCAACATCCCCGAGTCCTCCCTGTCCCCGACATTTCACCCACCGAGAACCCTGCCGCAGCAGCCTGCGTTCGGGATATGTCAGCCCTCCATGCCCAGGTCCTCGTTCATCTGCAGGAGGCACAGGCATCCGTGAAGGCCTCCACAGACGCTAGGCGTACCATGGCCCCTTTGTATCCCGTTGGTTCCCGGGTTTGGTTGTCCTCCCGACATCTCCGCTTGAAGGGCTGTCGCAAACTGTTGCCCCGTTTTGTGGGTCCTTATGTTGTTTCCTGAGTCATCAATCCGGCGGCCTATCGCCTAGTTCTCCCTTCCTCTTGGCGGGTACATCCTGTGTTCCATACCTCCCTCCTCAAGCCCTGCCCGTCCTCGACACGTCTTCGCCCCTCTCCTGCCCCTGTTTCCCTGGATGCGCCTGATGTTTTCGAGGTCTCTGACATTCTGGGGTCCCGTTTCCTTCGGGGTCGCCTGCAGTACCTGGTCGATTGGTTGGGTTTTGGTCCGGAGGAGCGTACCTGGGTCTCTGCCTCGGATGTCCATGCCCCCCGGTTGGTTGCTCGGTTTCATCGGGAGCATCCTTCCTGCCCACGGGGTCGTGGGCCTTTGGGGGGGGCTCTGTCATGCCTTCGGGTCGTTCCTCCGGCCATGTCCCATCACCAGTCTTGTAACCCGTCTCTCCCATTCACCTGTCTCCCGGGGCTCACGCAGTCAACCCAGTTTGGCTCGCGCCCTGGCAAGACACACGCCATACGCCTTACAGTCGCGGTTGCGGCCGTTTCTCTATTGGCAGTTGCCATGGAGATTAGGCCACCGCTCGAGCAGTAACACACTCACTCGATTACACGGTCATGTGCCCCAGGTTCGCGGTCACGTGACTCTGTTTAGTGTCATGTGACCAGGAAGAAGATGGTATTTAAACAGTGCAGTGCCTGTACACCACGCTTCACAGCTGGTTTACTTGGAGACTCTGTTTGGCTTGCTTACCCATGTTGCTTACCGGGCTTCCTTGGACCTAGCTTTTGTTTTCTGGACTTCTTGTGGATCGCGCTCGGCTATTGCTACGTCGGCTCTTCTGCTCATTACGGCTCCTGACCCCGGACTGAACTACGGACTTCCTCTGGATCGTGCTTTTTGTTCTTCCATTGGTTCGGACGGACCTTTTTTCTGCTCAACGGACCTCTCTTGGGCCTCCCTGATTGCACCTCTGCACGGTTGGTCTCACTTCCCAGTTGGTGGCTGTCATCTGATTACCTGGGGCCCTTCTACAATAAAGACACTCTCCAGGTAGAGACTGGCGAAGACCATCCGGACCTATCCCTTAGGGTGGGTCCTTTGCCTACGTGAGTCCCGGAACCATCCTCCCATTCAGGTTCACCATCCCTTTCATCAAATCCTCGGTAAGACTCTGATTGCCTTCTGACTAATACATGTAGTATCCTGTCTGCTTGGTATATAATCATTGCCTTTTTTCACAGCTGCCTTGGGGTTCCTAGTACTTCGGTTCCGGCTCCGGATCTTCTCCACCTGTGGCCTCAAAGGTTGCACAGGGAGTGAATTAGTGATTCTCCCTGTGCGGCACTTGGGGACGGAGGTCTCCTATATCTTCACGACTCTCAACGCAAAACAGAGACCCTTCCTATAGCATGAGATGGAATATCACAATGCTTGTAATACCAAACCTGAGACCCTTCCTATAGCATGAGATGTGATATCTCAATGCTTCTAATACCAAAACTGAGACCCTTCTTAAAGCATGAGATGTGATATCCAACTCCTTCCCGTTCCAAACCTGAGGCCCTTCCTATTGCATATGTGATATCCAACTCCTTCCCATTCCAAACCTGAGACCCATCCTATAGCAAGAATGTAATATCCAACTCCTTCTCATTCCAATCCTGAGACCATTCCTATAGCATGAGATGTGATATCTCAATGCTTCTAATAGCAAACCTGAGATCCTTCCTATGACATGAGATGTGATATCCAATTCCTTCCCATTCCAAACCTGAGACCCTTCCTACAGCATGCGATGTGATATCTCAATTCTTCTAATACCACACCTGAGACCCATCCAATAACATGAGATGGGATATCCAAGTCCTTCCCATTCCAATCCTGAGACCCTTCCTATAGCATGAGATGTGATATCTCAATGCTTCTAATACCAAACCTGAGACCCTTCCAATAACATGAGCTGGGATATCCAACTCCTTCCCATTCCAATCCTGAGATCCGTCCTATAACATGAGATGTGATATCCAAATCCTTCCACTTCCAAACCTGAGACCCTCCCTTTAGCATGAGATGCGATATCCGACTCCTTCCCATTCTAATCCTGAGACCCTTCTGATAGCATGAGATGTGATATCTCAATGCTTCTAATACCAAACCTGAGATCCTTCCAATAGCATGAGATGTGATATCTCAATGCTTCTAATACCAAACCTGAGATCCTTCCTAAAACATGAGATGTGATATCCAAATCCGTCCACTTCCAAACCTGAGACCCTCCCTTTAGCATGAGATGTGATATCCGATCCTTCCCATTCCAATCCTGAGACCCTTCTGATAGCATGAGATGTGATATCTCAATGCTTCTAATGCCAAACCTGAGATCCTTCCTATAGCATGAGATGTGATATCCAACTCCTTCCCATTCCAAACCTGAGACCCTTCCGATAGCATGAGATGTGATATCTCAATGCTTCTAAAACCAAACATGAGAACCATCCTATAACATGAGATGAGAAATCCAAATCATTCCCTTTCCAAAACTGAGACCCTTCCGATAGCATGAGATGTGATATCTCAATGCTTCTAAAACCAAACATGAGAACCATCCTATAACATGAGATGTGAAATCCAAATCATTCCCTTTCCAAACCTGAGACCCTTCCTATAACTTGAGATGTGATATCAAACTCCTTCCCATTCCTATCCTGAGATAGCTTGAGATGTGCTATCCAACTCCTTCCCATTCCAATCCCGAGACCCTTCCTATACCATGAGATGTGATATCTCAATGCTTCTAATACCAAACCTGAGACCCATCCTAAAACATATGTGAGATCCAAATCCTTCCCCTTCCAAACCTGAGACCTTTCCTTTAGCATGAGATGTGATATCCAACTCCTTCCCATTCCAATCCTGAGAACATTCCTATAGCATGATATGTGATATCGCAATGCTTCTAATACCAAACCTGAGATCCTTCCTATAACATGAGATGTGTATCCAACTCCTTCCCATTCCAAACCTGAGACCCTTCCTATAGCATGAGATGTGATATCCGACTCTTTCCCAATCCAATCCTGAGACCCTTCCTATAGCATGAGATGTAATATCACAATGCTTGTAATACCACACCTGAGTCCCTTCATATAGCATGAGATGTGATATCCAACTCCTTCCTATTCCAATTCTGAAACCCTTCCTATAGCATGAGACGTGACATCCCAATGCTTCTAATACCAAACCTGAGACCCTTCCTATAACATGAGATGTGATATCCAATTCCTTCCCATTCCAAACCTGAGACCCTTCCTATTGGATGAGATGTGGTAACCAACTCTTTCCCATTCCAATCCTGAGACCCTTCCTATAGCATGAGATGTGATATCTCAATGTTTCTAATAAAAAACCTGAGACCATTCCTATAGCATGAGATGTGATATCCAATTCCTTCCCATTCCAAACCTGAGACCCTTCCTATTGGATGAGATGTGATATCCAACTCCTTCCCATTCCAATCCTGAGACCCTTCCTATACCATGAGATGTGATATCTCAATGCTTGTAATACCAAACCTGGGACCCGTCCTATAACATGAGATATGATATCCAAATCCTTCCCCTTCCAAACCTGAGGCCCTTCCTTTAGCATGAGATGTGATATCCAAATCCTTCCCATTCCAATCCTGAAACCCTTCCTATAGCATGAGATGTGATATCTCAATGTTTCTAATTAAAAACCTGAGACCCTTCCTATAGCAAGAGATGTGATATCCAAATCCTTCCCATTTGAATCCTGAGACCCTTCCTATAACATGAGATGTGATATCCAACTCCTTCCCATTCCAACCTGAGACCCTTCCTATAGAATGAGAAGGGATACCCAACTCCTTCCCATTCCAATCATGAGACCCTTCCTATACCATGAGATGTGATATCTCAATGCTTCTAATACCAAACCTGGGACCCGTCCTATAACATGAGATATGATATCCAAATCCTTCCCCTTCCAAACCTGAGACCCTTCCTTTAGCATGAGATGTGATATCCAAATTCTTCCCATTCCAATCCTGAAACCCTTCCTATAGCATGAGATGTGATATCTCAATGTTTCTAATAAAAAACCTGAGACCCTTCCTATAGCATGAGCTGTGATATCCGACTCCTTCCAAATCCAATCCTGAGACCCTTCCTATAGCATGAGATGTGATATCTCAATGCTTCTAATACCAAAACTGAGACCCTTCTTAAAGCATGAGATGTGATATCCAACTCCTTCCCGTTCCAAACCTGAGGCCCTTCCTATAGCATATGTGATATCCAACTCTTTCCATTCAAACCTGAGACCCATCCTATAGCATGAGATGTGATATCTCAATGCTTCTAATAGCAAACCTGAGATCCTCCCTATGACATGTGATGTGATATCCAATTCCTTCCCATTCCAAACCTGAGACCCTCCCTACAGCATATGTTAGGAAAGATTTCGTTATTGTAGGGAACTTTCCTTCCATGTGGCAACCCCTAAACTTTTTGCTATTGTTTTCAACCTGTTTTCTTGACTTTGCCAGAGAAGTGCAGCCTTCTGCCGTACTCCTCTGGGCTTTCGCTCCTTTCTTACGGGGAAACTGACATGCCCTTAAGACAGTCAGTACCGGGGAACGCTGTTTCCCGTAGTTTCTTTTATCGTGTCGCCATTTTAGTGCAACACGACACAAGAGGGCACTGTAAGCTAAGTTACAGCTCTCTTGGGTCTCTAGCCTTCTACAGACCCTAGACACTCTTATAGGATGGTTTTTGGATCGGTGCAAGTCATTCAGGGACTGGGCTGGTGGCAGCGATCATTTGGTTTATTTTGAGCTCCTTTTGCCGTTCTGAGCACCTTTTTGCCGCGAACACAAAAGGGTGGCCCGGCTACCCAAAATGGCCGGACCACGAGGCTCCTTTGTCTCGTCCACTGTCCGTCTTGCTCCCTTTACCTTCCCCCGGGTCAGGCGACCCGGGGCCTTCCTTATTTGGGCATGTAGTTTCCCGCGAAACACGGTTGCTTTCGCGGGCTTCTACATGTCGTTTGAGTGCCCCCAGGATGTGGGCTGGGCTGTCTGGTCCCAATACACATCCTGGGTGCCAGAGAGTCTAGGGTGGTGTGAATGCCTGGGACCACTGTGGTCCGTGATTGGTCCACGTATGGTATGTGTGTTGATGAGCGGATCTCCCATTGGCTCCCCTCCGTTTTGGCGCGAAGGGAACCGTGGATAAGAGGGAGCTGGAAACACCACTGCCATGTCGATCTCCTGAGTTCTTACGAACCCAGGGATACAGGAGCCAAGTATCCTGCGAACACGAGGCTGGACCGAGGAATCGCTGGTGACCCCCTGAAGAACTTCTGCTCCTCATTGCTGTCGTCCGGTGAAGCCCTTTCCACCTAAGATCGAACAAGAAGGCCTGTACTGGCGCTTCGACCTATTGGAATAGCAGGACCAGCTATTCCCGGCACCTTCATCAACTCCTGCTGTAAGCCTTCGGAAGTGTCTCTGGGCCATCCAGTTGACTGACCAGCTTACTAAGGAGGCCTGCTCTGTAATCGCCGACAGGTTGGGTGGTATTCTGAGTCCGGGGCACGCTCACACGCTTCGTTTGCTTAGCAACCCTAAGCTAGAGGTGAGCAGTGCTCGTTTGGCTTGAATACACCCGGCCGTTCCGTTGCCCTGCTGTGGCGACAAAACTGTGCTTGTTTCTTCGATCGGGACGTCTTTTTACTCTGCACGACGACGAGACGTTCCCTGCTCTTCAGAACCTGCCAGAAGCTGCATCTATCGAGGAGAAGCTCGGGCCTGCTTGCTTCGGGGACCGGTGAGTAGATTAGCTAGGATCTGGTCGCCCTCCTGCAGTGCCCCTTGCTTTTCCCCGCTGTGAATACAGCACCCCTTGTCCGTACTCGCGCCCTGCTTCTGCCTCACAGTGGAGGCTGCGCTAGAGTCGCGGACCGTGTTCTCCTTCATTAGAGCTCCCTACAGAGCTGTTCAACGTCCTCCGAAGAGCTTCACCTTCTGGCCATTGGCACCGGCGTGTGCAGGTACTTTTGAGCGCTAGGCTCCACTCTTCGTAGGGATTGGACTACCATCTAGTTAGGGGCCTCAGAAGGCGGACATATCACACGCATTGGTTCGCACTGCCTGTTTTCCTTCCCCTGCAGGTGGATAACATATTTCGTGCTGCTAATGCTGTGAAACTGTGTATTCTGTATATATATTGGGTGGATAGTGTATGTGTTGGTTTAATATCGTTGTATATTGCTGCTTTTACTGTAGTTATTAGTTTCAAGGCCTTATAATAAATGTGTATCTATTTTTGATATAAACAACTGTTTGGAGTAGTTTGTAAGCGCTCTTGCTTTGTGTGCTCATTGCGGGCTTTCAGTCACCCTCACCCCTCTTGAGACCTAGTCTTGACCGCCGCGATCGCTACCTTGATTGGTCTGGCTTGTCCAGAGGTTACCCTGTTCCAAGTAATTAGGTTGGCCTTCTGAACCTCTGCGCCACCAGGACAGAGTTCAGAAATCCGTCTTAACAAATTGGTGTACAGCGGTGGGATACGACTGAGGGTATCCAGTGTTGCGCACGAGCTAAGGCGTTTTCAGGTTATTCCAACCAGGACACGCAGTAAAGTATTGAATATAACGTTAAAAAGGCCATAGTCCTATCAACAGTATGGAAACGAATACTTTGTTAACCTTAAATGCTTCGAAATCTGAAACATTGAAGAAGATGTGTGCGGAGAGAGGGGTTTCCTCTCAAGGCACTAAATTGGAAATGATCCAGAGAATCGTGGCGTGGCAAGAAGCGCAGCTTGACGCTATAACTTCCGAGGACAGTGCAGAAGGTGGTGGGGCTGCTCTCACTGGCAGAACCGACGGTTCTGCCGCTGCACTGATCCATCACGACCACGAGGACAGGGAGGATGTAATGTCTAATGTTTCCTCTGCCAGTATTGATGGGGAGGCTATGCTTGAATTCAAGAAGCAAGAGCTGCGGTTTAGGCAGCAGGAGCTTGAATTCAGCATAGCCAAACTGAAAATCGACCAGGCAGAAAAACAAAAAGACAGGGATCACCAGTTGGAACTGGCCAAGCTTCAGTTCGCAAATGGGTCCAAGGGTCCTGGACATGGTTCTGGGGCTTCCTCTCATCCACGGTTTCCAAAAGATCTGCTCAGTGTGTATGAGGAACGAAATGACATTATGGACTGGTTGAATGCGTTTGAGTATGCATGCGAGGTTCAAGAGGTTGATAATGCGGATAAGATTGCATGGTTACTCAGCAGACTGCCCCATTCTGGTTGCAGTGCCATTATGGAAATGTCGAAGGCTGAGCGCGCTGATTTTGCAATGTTGAAGCAGACTCTCATTTTAAAGTTTGGGAAGACTCCGACCCAATATTTGAAAAGGTTTAGAGAGTATAAGAAAAAGGAAGGTGGTACTTGGGTGTCGTATGTAGCTGAGTCCCTGAAAAACTTGACTGGCTGGGTTGAAGGTTATAAGGTTTCTACCTTCGAAGGCATGATCAATCTGGTCATGCTGGAACACATTTTTGCTTCTTCTTCCCCGGAGCTTAAGCAGCATTTGGCCGATTCGAAGGAGATAGATCCTAAGAAGCTGGCCATTGCAGCAGACTTATGGGTGTCACATCGAGTGTCCCATAAGGACAAAACTCATCCTGGTAAGCAGGAGGAAGGGAAAAAGTCCAAAGATATGGAGGGTGGGGAATCTGCTAAATCTTCTTCCCATAAGGGCCACAAAAAGAAAAATAAGGGTAAGCCATCCGAGAACTCACAGGGTAGTGGAGGTTCGCCTCCGAAACAGAACTCTGGTTATAATAAGCCTCCCTACGTAAACAGACCCAATGGGGCTTGTTTTTCTTGTGGAGCGACTGACCATGTGAAGGGGGATCCCCGTTGTAAGGTTAGACCTTTGGGGGTCCACTCCGCTAATCTGGCCTTCTCCTCCTACGAGGAAGAAGAGATTACAGGAGCATCCTTCTCCTCAGACTCATTTCCCAGCGGAATAGAGGCTGAGGTAGTTTTAGTGTCCCTGGGTTCCTGGGAGCCTAAAGTCGCAGAGGCGTATGCTAGGATTCCGGATAATACCAAGCACTACTTTAAAGACAGTGTGCTGATCAATGGAGTGGATACTCCAGCTCTTAGGGATAGTGGGTGCAGTCGAACTGTAGTGGATTCTACCTTGGTAGACTCAGAGGAAGTTGCCAGAGCTACTCTGATGCCCACTAAGTTGGCTGACGGCCCCCTCCGTATGTTTCCCGTGATCCCTGTTAATCTAACTTTAAATGGTACAGCAGTTAGGATTCCAGTGAGCATTCAGAGAAACGTCCCGGGAAAGGTCTTGTTGGGCAATGATCTCAGAGCTCTAGGGCTCGTAGGAGACACTGCCGAAAGACCCTACACACGGTCTCAAGCACGGGCAGCATTGGCCAAGTCCAATACGCCGCCCCAGCCGAAGGGGAAACCCAAGGCGAAAGGAGTCAACAAGTCCCGACGGGGGAAAGAGAATATTCCCCCGAACTCGCCTACCACTGCGGTGGAGGGAGTTGGTCAATCGCCCGAGCCTGACGAGGAGGTGGCGATGCCTGAAGTGTTCGACCCCAACGACCATCCTGAACTAAAAGACTTGTTAGTTGAAGGAGGTCCTGATAGGGACGACTTCAGTAAGGGCCAACGTGAGTGCCCATCTCTGGAAGGCCTAAGGAGACAGGCCTGCTCCCAGCTTGAGGGTGAACCTCCTGGGTTGCAAAGGATTTACCAGGAAGGTGGACTCCTTTATAGTGAGCCCACAGAGTCTACAGAAGGAGACCATAGGAGGTTGGTGGTTTCCCTTGCTGTTAGGCCCTTCCTCCTGCAGTTGGCGCATGTCGTTCACCTTGCTGGTCACCTTGGTATGAGGAGGACCAAGCAAAGGTTATCCATGCACTTCTACTGGCCCAAGATGGGGGTGCAAGTAGAAAGTCACTGCAGGAGTTGTGCCTCCTGCCAGTTGTCTGGTAAGGTTGGCGCGACAATCCAAGCTCCGTTGGTACCGCTCCCAGTTGTGGGGGTACCATTTGAAAGGGTAGGGATCGACATGGTTGGTCCCCTTGACCCGCAAACATCCTCAGGCAATAGGTTTATCCTGGTGCTGGTCGACCATGCAACCAGGTATCCTGAGGCCGTCCCATTTACAACTGTAACTGCCAAGCCAGTTGCAGAAGCTTTACTCGGCATGTTTACTAGGGTTGGCTTCCCTAAAGAAGTTGTGTCGGATCATGGCAGCAACTTTATGTCGAAGTATAGGCAGGCTATGTGGAAAGAATGTGGGGTCACCTACAGGTTCTCTTCTGCATACCGCCCCCAGACCGATGGTCTGGGGGGGCGTCTTAACAGGACGTTAAAAAGCATGATTGGGGCTCTGGAGGAGCCTCAGAGAAGAAAATGGGATCTTCTTGTTTCATGCTTACCGTTTGCCTACCGAGAGGTACCACAGGAGGGTGTTGGCTTCAGCCCCTTCGAACTTCTGTTCGGTCATCCCGTACGGGGACCCTTAGCCATTGTCAAGGAGGGATGGGAGATGCCCACTCCCCCGGTTACTACCAATGTAGTTGATTATGTGCTAGGGCTCAGAAAACGGATGGTACTTCTGATGGGCTTGGCCAGTGATAAATTGAAGGCAGGGCAAGCGCTGGTGAAACATTGGTACGACCAGAAAGCTTCCCTCATCAACTTTACACTTGGTCAGCAAGTCCTGATCATGAATCTCATAAGGCCTCGAGCTTTACAGGACAAATGGTCAGGCCCTTGCCCAGTGGTGGAGCCCCTGGGTGAGGTTAGCTATTCAGTGGACCTTGGAAGGCCTGGACAGGCTCTAAAAGTGTTTCACGTGAATAGGCTGAAGGCTTTCGGCCCAAGCGTCGAAATCGCAGCACTGCTACTGGCTTCAGACGTTGTGGGAGAGGAGTCTGAACCTCTCCCCGACCTGTTCCCAAGCAGTCCTTCAGTTAGCTCTTCTGAGGGTGTCCCAGTGGCCCCTCACCAAAATGGACAAGGCTCAGTGGTTTACCTTGGACATGAAGTAGGTGGAGGGAGGAGACAGCCTCTATCCAGTAAGGTACCAGCGGTACAAGACTGGCCTACCCCCACTACGCAAACCCAAGTGAGAGCCTTCTTAGGACTCACGGGTTATTACCGCAATTTTGTGGCAGACTATGGCACCATAGCTGCTCCTCTGACTGCCCTCACAACTCCGAAGAAACCCAAGAAGGTAACTTGGACTGACGAGTGTGAGAAGGCCTTCAATGGCTTGAAAGACTCCTTGTGCCAGGCCCCTGTGCTCAGGGCCCCTGATTATCAAAGACCTTTTATCGTGCAGACGGATGCCTCTGACACTGGGATAGGAGCTGTACTATCACAAGTAGATGAGAAGGGTAAGGAACACCCTATCGGTTTTATTAGTCGCCAGCTTAAGGACAGAGAGCTCAGATGGTCCACGGTAGAGAAAGAATGTTTCTCTGTTGTGTGGGCCCTAAGGAAGCTGCGGCCCTACCTCTATGGGACCCACTTCACTGTGCAGACTGACCATAAGCCGTTAAAGTGGCTAATGAACATGAAGGGGGAGAATCCAAAGTTGCTTAGGTGGTCCATAAGTCTACAAGGCTTCGACTTCACTATTGAGCATAGGCCAGGTGTCCAACATAGCAATGCTGATGGGTTGTCCAGAATGTTTTACCGACCTGAACAAGAGACTCATCCAGGGGTGGATTAGTTCCCCCTGTCCATAGTCTGGGAGGGGCGAGTGTTAGGAAAGATTTCGTTATTGTAGGGAACTTTCCTTCCATGTGGCAACCCCTAAACTTTTTGCTATTGTTTTCAACCTGTTTTCTTGACTTTGCCAGAGAAGTGCAGCCTTCTGCCGTACTCCTCTGGGCTTTCGCTCCTTTCTTACGGGGAAACTGACATGCCCTTAAGACAGTCAGTACCGGGGAACGCTGTTTCCCGTAGTTTCTTTTATCGTGTCGCCATTTTAGTGCAACACGACACAAGAGGGCACTGTAAGCTAAGTTACAGCTCTCTTGGGTCTCTAGCCTTCTACAGACCCTAGACACTCTTATAGGATGGTTTTTGGATCGGTGCAAGTCATTCAGGGACTGGGCTGGTGGCAGCGATCATTTGGTTTATTTTGAGCTCCTTTTGCCGTTCTGAGCACCTTTTTGCCGCGAACACAAAAGGGTGGCCCGGCTACCCAAAATGGCCGGACCACGAGGCTCCTTTGTCTCGTCCACTGTCCGTCTTGCTCCCTTTACCTTCCCCCGGGTCAGGCGACCCGGGGCCTTCCTTATTTGGGCATGTAGTTTCCCGCGAAACACGGTTGCTTTCGCGGGCTTCTACATGTCGTTTGAGTGCCCCCAGGATGTGGGCTGGGCTGTCTGGTCCCAATACACATCCTGGGTGCCAGAGAGTCTAGGGTGGTGTGAATGCCTGGGACCACTGTGGTCCGTGATTGGTCCACGTATGGTATGTGTGTTGATGAGCGGATCTCCCATTGGCTCCCCTCCGTTTTGGCGCGAAGGGAACCGTGGATAAGAGGGAGCTGGAAACACCACTGCCATGTCGATCTCCTGAGTTCTTACGAACCCAGGGATACAGGAGCCAAGTATCCTGCGAACACGAGGCTGGACCGAGGAATCGCTGGTGACCCCCTGAAGAACTTCTGCTCCTCATTGCTGTCGTCCGGTGAAGCCCTTTCCACCTAAGATCGAACAAGAAGGCCTGTACTGGCGCTTCGACCTATTGGAATAGCAGGACCAGCTATTCCCGGCACCTTCATCAACTCCTGCTGTAAGCCTTCGGAAGTGTCTCTGGGCCATCCAGTTGACTGACCAGCTTACTAAGGAGGCCTGCTCTGTAATCGCCGACAGGTTGGGTGGTATTCTGAGTCCGGGGCACGCTCACACGCTTCGTTTGCTTAGCAACCCTAAGCTAGAGGTGAGCAGTGCTCGTTTGGCTTGAATACACCCGGCCATTCCGTTGCCCTGCTGTGGCGACAAAACTGTGCTTGTTTCTTCGATCGGGACGTCTTTTTACTCTGCACGACGACGAGACGTTCCCTGCTCTTCAGAACCTGCCAGAAGCTGCATCTATCGAGGAGAAGCTCGGGCCTGCTTGCTTCGGGGACCGGTGAGTAGATTAGCTAGGATCTGGTCGCCCTCCTGCAGTGCCCCTTGCTTTTCCCCGCTGTGAATACAGCACCCCTTGTCCGTACTCGCGCCCTGCTTCTGCCTCACAGTGGAGGCTGCGCTAGAGTCGCGGACCGTGTTCTCCTTCATTAGAGCTCCCTACAGAGCTGTTCAACGTCCTCCGAAGAGCTTCACCTTCTGGCCATTGGCACCGGCGTGTGCAGGTACTTTTGAGCGCTATGCTCCACTCTTCGTAGGGATTGGACTACCATCTAGTTAGGGGCCTCAGAAGGCGGACATATCACACGCATTGGTTCGCACTGCCTGTTTTCCTTCCCCTGCAGGTGGATAACATATTTCGTGCTGCTAATGCTGTGAAACTGTGTATTCTGTATATATATTGGGTGGATAGTGTATGTGTTGGTTTAATATCGTTGTATATTGCTGCTTTTACTGTAGTTATTAGTTTCAAGGCCTTATAATAAATGTGTATCTATTTTTGATATAAACAACTGTTTGGAGTAGTTTGTAAGCGCTCTTGCTTTGTGTGCTCATTGCGGGCTTTCAGTCACCCTCACCCCTCTTGAGACCTAGTCTTGACCGCCGCGATCGCTACCTTGATTGGTCTGGCTTGTCCAGAGGTTACCCTGTTCCAAGTAATTAGGTTGGCCTTCTGAACCTCTGCGCCACCAGGACAGAGTTCAGAAATCCGTCTTAACAGCATACGATGTGATATCTCAATGCTTCTAATACCACACCTGAGACCCGTCCAATAACATGAGATGGAATATCCAAGTTCTTCCGATTCCAATCCTGAGACCCTTCCTATAGCATGAGATGTGATATCCCAATGCTTATAATACCAAACCTGAGACCCTTCCTATAACATGAGATGGGATATCCAACTCCTTCCCATTCCAATCCTGAGACCCTTCCGATAGCAGAGATGTGATATGTCAATGCTTATACCAAACCTGAGACCTTTCCTATGGCATGAGATGTCATATACAACTCCTTCCCATTCCAATCCTGAGACCCTTCCTATAGCTTGAGATGTGATACCCAACTCCTTCCCATTCCAATTCTGAGACCCTTCCTATACCATGAGACTTGATATCTCAATGCTTCTTATACCAACCCTGAGACCCTTCCTATAGATTGAGATGTGATATCCAACTCCTTCCCATTCCAACCTGAGACCCTTCCTATAGCATGAGATGGGATATCCAACTCCTTTCAAATCCAACCCTCATACCCTTCCGATAGCATGAGATGTGATATCCCAATGCTTCTACCAAACCTGAGACCCATACTATGGCATGAGATTTGATATCAAACTCCTTCCCATTCCAATCCTGAGACCCTTCCTATAGCTTGAGATGTGATATCCAACTCCTTCCCATTCCAATCCTGAGACCCTTCCTATAGCATGAGAGATGTGATATCTCAATGCTTATACCAAACCTGAGACCCTTCCTATAGCATGAGATGTGATATCCAACTCCTTCCCATTCCAATCCTGAGACCCTTCCTATAGCATGAGATGTGATATCTCAATGCTTCTAATACCAATCCTGAGACCCTTCCTATACCATGAGATGTGATATCTCAATTCTTCTAATAAAAAACCTGGGACCCGTCCTATAACATGAGATATGATATCCAAATCCTTCTTCTTCCAAACCTGAGACCCTTCCTTTAGCATGAGATGTGATATCCAAATCCTTCCCATTCCAATCCTGAAACCCTTCCTATAGCATGAGATGTGATATCTCAATGTTTCTAATAAAAAACCTGAGACCCTTCCTATAGCATGAGCTGTGATATCCGACTCCTTCCCAATCCAATCCTGAGACCCTTCCTATAGCATGAGATGTGATATCTCAATGCTTCTAATACCAAAACTGAGACCCTTCTTAAAGCATGAGATGTGATATCCAACTCCTTCCCGTTCCAAACCTGAGGCACTTCCTATAGCATATGTGATATCCAACTCTTTCCATTCAAACCTGAGACCCATCCTATAGCATGAGATGTGATATCTCAATGCTTTTAATAGCAAACCTGAGATCCTCCCTATGACATGTGATGTGATATCCAATTCCTTCCCATTCCAAACCTGAGACCCTTCCTACAGCATACGATGTGATATCTCAATGCTTCTAATACCACACCTGAGACCCGTCCAATAACATGAGATGGGATATCCAAGTTCTTCCGATTCCAATCCTGAGACCCTTCCTATAGCATGAGATGTGATATCCCAATGCTTATAATACCAAACCTGAGACCCTTCCTATAACATGAGATGGGATATCCAACTCCTTCCCATTCCAATCCTGAGACCCTTCCGATAGCAGAGATGTGATATCTCAATGCTTATACCAAACCCGAGACCTTTCCTATGGCATGAGATGTCATATACAACTCCTTCCCATTCCAATCCTGAGACCCTTCCTATAGCTTGAGATGTGATACCCAACTCTTTCCCATTCCAATTCTGAGACCCTTCCTATACCATGAGACTTGATATCTCAATGCTTCTAATACCAAACCTGAGACCCTTCCTATAGATTGAGGTGTGATATCCAACTCCTTCCCATTCCAACCTGAGACCCTTCCTATAGCATGAGATGGGATATCCAACTCCTTCCAAATCCAATCCTGATACCCTTCCGATAGCATGAGATGTGATATCCCAATGCTTCTACCAAACCTGAGACCCATACTATGGCATGAGATTTGATATCAAACTCCTTCCCATTCCAATCCTGAGACCCTTCCTATAGCTTGAGATGTGATATCCAACTCCTTCCCATTCCAATCCTGAGACCCTTCCTATAGCATGAGAGATGTGATATCTCAATGCTTATACCAAACCTGAGACCCTTCCTATAGCATGAGATGTGATATCCAACTCCTTCCCATTCCAATCCTGAGACCCTTCCTATAGCATGAGATGTGATATCTCAATGTTTTTAATAAAAAACCTGAGGCCCTTCCTACAGCAAGAGATGTGATATCCAAATCCTTCCCATTCCAATCCTGAGATCCTTCCTATAACATGAGATGTGATATCCAATTCCTTCCCATTCCAACCTGAGACCCTTCCTATAGCATGAGAAGGGATATCCAATTCCTTCCCATTCCAATCCTGAGACCCTTCCTATACCATGAGATGTGATATCTCAATGCTTCTAATGCCAAACCTGGGACCCCTCCTATAACATGAGATATGATATCCAAATCCTTCCCCTTCCAAACCTGAGACCCTTCCTTTAGCATGAGATGTGATATCCAAATCCTTCCCATTCCAATCCTGAAACCCTTCCTATAGCATGAGATGTGATATCTCAATGTTTCTTATAAAAAAACCTGAGACCCTTCCTATAGCAAGAGAAGTGATATCCAAATCCTTCCCATTCCAATCCTGAGACCCTTTCTATAACATGAGATGTGATATCCAACTCCTTCCCATTCCAATTCTGAAACCCTTCCTATAGCATGAAATGTGATATCTCAATGTTTCTAATAAAAAACCTGAGACCCTTCCTATAGCAAGAGATGTGATATCCAAATCCTTCCCATTCCAATCCTGAGATCCTTCCTATAACATGAGATGTGAAATACAATTCCTTCCCATTGCAAACTTGAGACCCTTCCTATTGGATGAGATGTGATATCCAACTCCTTCCCATTCCAATCCTGAGACCCTTCCTATACCATGAGATGTGATATCTCAATGCTTCTAATACCAAACCTCGGACCCGTCCTATAACATGAGATATGATATCCAAATCCTTCCCCTTCCAAACCTAAGACCCTTCCTTTAGCATGAGATGTGATATCCAAATCCTTCCCATTCCAATCCTGAAACCCTTCCTATAGCATGAGATGTGATATCTCAATGTTTCTAATAAAAAACCTGAGACCCATCCTATAGCAAGAGATGTGATATCCAAATCCTTCCCATTCCAATCCTGAGACCCTTCCTTTAGCATGAGATGTGATATCCAAATCCTTCCCATTCCAATCCTGAAACCCTTCCTATAGCATGAGATGTGATATCTCAATGTTTCTAATAAAAAACCTGAGGCCCTTCCTATAGCAAGAGATGTGATATCCAAATCCTTCCCATTCCAATCCTGAGATCCTTCCTATAACATGAGATGTGATATCCAAATCCTTCCCCTTCCAAACCTGAGACCCTCCCTTTAGCATGAGATGTGATATCCACCTCATTCCCATTCCAATCATGAGACCCTTCCTATAGCAGGAGATGTGATATCTCAATGCTTCTAATACCAAACCTGATATCCTTCCTATAACATGAGATGGGATATCCAACTCCTTCCCATTCCAATCCTGAGATCCTTCCTATACCATGAGATGTGATATCTCAATGTTTCTCATACCAAACCTGAGGCCCTTCCTATAGCAAGAGATGTGATATACAAATCCTTCCCATTCCAAAACTGAGACCCTTCCTATAGCATGATATGTGATATCCGACTCCTTCCCAATCCAATCCTGAGACCCTTCCTATAGCATGAGATGTAATATCACAATGCTTGTAATACCACACCCGAGTCCCTTCATATAGCATGAGATGTGATATCCAACTCCTTCCTATTCCAATCCTGAAACCCTTCCTATAGCATGAGACGTGACATCTCAATGCTTCTAATACCAAACCTGAGACCCTTCCTATAGCATGAGATGGGATATCCAACTCCTTCCCATTCCAATCCCGAGACCCTTCCGATAGCAGAGATGTGATATCTCAATGCTTATACCAAACCTGAGAACCTTCCTATCGCATGAGATGTCATATACTTCGCCTTCCCATTACAATCCCGAGACCCTTCCTATAGCATGAGATGTGATATTTCAATGCTTCTACCAAACCTGAGACCCTTCCTATAGCATGAGATGTGATATCCAACTCCTTCCCATTCCAATCCTGAGACCCTTCCTATACCATGAGATGTGATATCTCAATGCTTCTAATACCAAACCTGGGACCCGTCCTATAACATGAGATATGATATCCAAATCCTTCCCCTTCCAAACCTGAGGCCCTTCCTTTAGCATGAGATGTGATATCCAAATCCTTCCCATTCCAATCCTGAAACCCTTCCTATAGCATGAGATGTGATATCTCAATGTTTCTAATAAAAAACCTGAGACCCTTCCTATAGCAAGAGATGTGATATCCAAATCCTTCCCATTGGAATCCTGAAACCCTTCCTATAACATGAGATGTGATATCCAACTCCTTCCCATTCCAACCTGAGACCCTTCCTATAGAATGAGAAGGGATATCCAACTCCTTCCCATTCCAATCCTGAGACCCTTCCTATACCATGAGATGTGATATCTCAATGCTTCTAATACCAAACCTGGGACCCGTCCTATAACATGAGATATGATATCCAAATCCTTCCCCTTCCAAACCTGAGACCCTTCCTTTAGCATGAGATGTGATATCCAAATGCTTCCCATTCCAATCCTGAAACCCTTCCTATAGCATGAGATGTGATATTTCAATGTTTCTATTAAAAAACCTGAGACCCTTCCTATAGCATGAGCTGTGATATCCGACTCCTTCCCAATCCAATCCTGAGACCCTTCCTATAGCATGAGATGTGATATCTCAATGCTTCTAATACCAAAACTGAGACCCTTCTTAAAGCATGAGATGTGATATCCAACTCCTTCCCGTTCCAAACCTGAGGCCCTTCCTATAGCATGAGATGTGATATCTCAATGTTTCTAATAAAAAACCTGAGACCCTTCCTATAGCAAGAGATGTGATATCCAAATCCTTCCCATTCCAATCCTGAGATCCTTCCTATAACATGAGATGTGAAATACAATTCCTTCCCATTGCAAACCTGAGACCCTTCCTATTGGATGAGATGTGATATCCAACTCCTTCCCATTCCAATCCTGAGACCCTTCCTATACCATGAGATGTGATATCTCAATGCTTCTAATACCAAACCTCGGACCCGTCCTATAACATGAGATATGATATCCAAATCCTTCCCCTTCCAAACCTAAGACCCTTCCTTTAGCATGAGATGTGATATCCAAATCCTTCCCATTCCAATCCTGAAACCCTTCCTATAGCATGAGATGTGATATCTCAATGTTTCTAATAAAAAACCTGAGACCCATCCTATAGCAAGAGATGTGATATCCAAATCCTTCCCATTCCAATCCTGAGACCCTTCCTTTAGCATGAGATGTGATATCCAAATCCTTCCCATTCCAATCCTGAAACCCTTCCTATAGCATGAGATGTGATATCTCAATGTTTCTAATAAAAAACCTGAGGCCCTTCCTATAGCAAGAGATGTGATATCCAAATCCTTCCCATTCCAATCCTGAGACCCTTCCTATAACATGAGATGTGATATCCAAATCCTTCCCCTTCCAAACCTGAGACCCTCCCTTTAGCATGAGATGTGATATCCACCTCATTCCCATTCCAATCATGAGACCCTTCCTATAGCAGGAGATGTGATATCTCAATGCTTCTAATACCAAACCTGATATCCTTCCTATAACATGAGATGGGATATCCAACTCCTTCCCATTCCAATCCTGAGATCCTTCCTATACCATGAGATGTGATATCTCAATGTTTCTCATACCAAACCTGAGGCCCTTCCTATAGCAAGAGATGTGATATACAAATCCTTCCCATTCCAAAACTGAGACCCTTCCTATAGCATGATATGTGATATCCGACTCCTTCCCAATCCAATCCTGAGACCCTTCCTATAGCATGAGATGTAATATCACAATGCTTGTAATACCACACCCGAGTCCCTTCATATAGCATGAGATGTGATATCCAACTCCTTCCTATTCCAATCCTGAGACCCTTCCTATAGCATGAGACGTGACATCTCAATGCTTCTAATACCAAACCTGAGACCCTTCCTATAGCATGAGATGGGATATCCAACTCCTTCCCATTCCAATCCCGAGACCCTTCCGATAGCAGAGATGTGATATCTCAATGCTTATACCAAACCTGAGAACCTTCCTATCGCATGAGATGTCATATACTTCGCCTTCCCATTACAATCCCGAGACCCTTCCTATAGCATGAGATGTGATATTTCAATGCTTCTACCAAACCTGAGACCCTTCCTATAGCATGAGATGTGATATCCAACTCCTTCCCATTCCAATCCTGAGACCCTTCCTATACCATGAGATGTGATATCTCAATGCTTCTAATACCAAACCTGGGACCCGTCCTATAACATGAGATATGATATCCAAATCCTTCCCCTTCCAAACCTGAGGCCCTTCCTTTAGCATGAGATGTGATATCCAAATCCTTCCCATTCCAATCCTGAAACCCTTCCTATAGCATGAGATGTGATATCTCAATGTTTCTAATAAAAAACCTGAGACCCTTCCTATAGCAAGAGATGTGATATCCAAATCCTTCCCATTGGAATCCTGAAACCCTTCCTATAACATGAGATGTGATATCCAACTCCTTCCCATTCCAACCTGAGACCCTTCCTATAGAATGAGAAGGGATATCCAACTCCTTCCCATTCCAATCCTGAGACCCTTCCTATACCATGAGATGTGATATCTCAATGCTTCTAATACCAAACCTGGGACCCGTCCTATAACATGAGATATGATATCCAAATCCTTCCCCTTCCAAACCTGAGACCCTTCCTTTAGCATGAGATGTGATATCCAAATGCTTCCCATTCCAATCCTGAAACCCTTCCTATAGCATGAGATGTGATATTTCAATGTTTCTATTAAAAAACCTGAGACCCTTCCTATAGCATGAGCTGTGATATCCGACTCCTTCCCAATCCAATCCTGAGACCCTTCCTATAGCATGAGATGTGATATCTCAATGCTTCTAATACCAAAACTGAGACCCTTCTTAAAGCATGAGATGTGATATCCAACTCCTTCCCGTTCCAAACCTGAGGCCCTTCCTATAGCATATGTGATATCCAACTCTTTCCATTCCAAACCTGAGACCCATCCTATAGCATGAGATGTGATATCTCAATGCTTCTAATAGCAAACCTGAGATCCTCCCTATGACATGTGATGTGATATCCAATTCCTTCCCATTCCAAACCTGAGACCCTTCCTACAGCATACGATGTGATATCTCAATGCTTCTAATACCACACCTGAGACCCGTCCAATAACATGAGATGGGATATCCAAGTTCTTCCGATTCCAATCCTGAGACCCTTCCTATAGCATGAGATGTGATATCCCAATGCTTCTAATACCAAACCTGAGACCCTTCCTATAACATGAGATGGGATATCCAACTCCTTCCCATTCCAATCCTGAGACCCTTCCGATAGCAGAGATGTGATATCTCAATGCTTATACCAAACCTGAGACCTTTCCTATGGCATGAGATGTCATATACAACTCCTTCCCATTCCAATCCTGAGACCCTTCCTATAGCTTGAGATGTGATACCCAACTCCTTCCCATTCCAATTCTGAGACCCTTCCTATACCATGAGACTTGATATCTCAATGCTTCTAATACCAAACCTTAGACCCTTCCTATAGATTGAGATGTGATATCCAACTCCTTCCCATTCCAACCTGAGACCCTTCCTATAGCATGAGATGGGATATCCAACTCCTTCCAAATCCAATCCTGATACCCTTCCGATAGCATGAGATGTGATATCCCAATGCTTCTACCAAACCTGAGACCCATACTATGGCATGGGATTTGATATCAAACTCCTTCCCATTCCAATCCTGAGACCCTTCCTATAGCTTGAGATTTGATATCCAACTCCTTCCCATTCCAATCCTGAGACCCTTCCTATAGCATGAGAGATATGATATCTCAATGCTTATACCAAACCTGAGACCCTTCCTATAGCATGAGATTTGATATCCAACTCCTTCCCATTCCAATCCTGAGACCCTTCCTATAGCATGAGATGTGATATCTCAATGTTTTTAATAAAAAACCTGAGACCCTTCCTATAGAAAGAGATGTGATATCCAAATCCTTCCCATTCCAATCCTGAGATCCTTCCTATAACATGAGATGTGATATCCAATTCCTTCCCATTCCAAACCTGAGACCCTTCTTATTGGATGAGATGTGATATCCAACTCCTTCCCATTCCAATCCTGAGACCCTTCCTATACCATGAGATGTGATATCTCAATGCTTCTAATACCAAACCTGGGACCCGTCCTATAACATGAGATATGATATCCAAATCCTTCCCCTTCCAAACCTGAGGCCCTTCCTTTAGCATGAGATGTGATATCCAAATCCTTCCCATTCCAATCCTGAAACCATTCCTATAGCATGAGATGTGATATCTCAATGTTTCTAATAAAAAACCTGAGACCCTTCCTATAGCAAGAGATGTGATATCCAAATCCTTCCCATTTGAATCCTGAGACCCTTCCTATAACATGAGATGTGATATCCAACTCCTTCCCATTCCAACCTGAGACCCTTCCTATAGCATGAGAAGGGATATCCAACTCCTTCCCATTCCAATCCTGAGACCCTTCCTATACCATGAGATGTGATATCTCAATGCTTCTAATGCCAAACCTGGGACCCGTCCTATAACATGAGATATGATATCCAAATCCTTCCCCTTCCAAACCTGAGACCCTTCCTTTAGCATGAGATGTGATATCCAAATCCTTCCTATTCCAATCCTGAAACCATTCCTATAGCATGAGATGTGATATCTCAATGTTTCTAATAAAAAACCTGAGACCCTTCCTATAGCAAGAGATGTGATATCCAAATCCTTCCCATTTGAATCCTGAGACCCTTCCTATAACATGAGATGTGATATCCAACTCCTTCCCATTCCAACCTGAGACCCTTCCTATAGCATGAGAAGGGATATCCAACTCCTTCCCATTCCAATCCTGAGACCCTTCCTATACCATGAGATGTGATATCTCAATGCTTCTAATGCCAAACCTGGGACCCGTCCTATAACATGAGATATGATATCCAAATCCTTCCCCTTCCAAACCTGAGACCCTTCCTTTAGCATGAGATGTGATATCCAAATCCTTCCCATTCCAATCCTGAAACCCTTCCTATAGCATGAGATGTGATATCTCAATGTTTCTAATAAAAAAAACCTGAGACCCTTCCTATAGCAAGAGAAGTGATATCCAAATCCTTCCCATTCCAATCCTGAGACCCTTTCTATAACATGAGATGTGATATCCAACTCCTTCCCATTCCAATTCTGAAACCCTTCCTATAGCATGAAATGTGATATCTCAATGTTTCTAATAAAAAACCTGAGACCCTTCCTATAGCAAGAGATGTGATATCCAAATCCTTCCCATTCCAATCCTGAGATCCTTCCTATAACATGAGATGTGAAATCCAATTCCTTCCCATTCCAAACCTGAGACCCTTCCTATTGGATGAGATGTGATATCCAACTCCTTCCCATTCCAATCCTGAGACCCTTCCTATACCATGAGATGTGATATCTCAATGCTTCTAATACCAAACCTCGGACCCGTCCTATAACATGAGATATGATATCCAAATCCTTCCCCTTCCAAACCTAAGACCCTTCCTATAGCATGAGATGTGATATCTCAATGTTTCTAATAAAAAACCTGAGACCCATCCTATAGCAAGAGATGTGATATCCAAATCCTTCCCATTCCAATCCTGAGACCCTTCCTTTAGCATGAGATGTGATATCCAAATCCTTCCCATTCCAATCCTGAAACCCTTCCTATTGCATGAGATGTGATATCTCAATGTTTCTAATAAAAAACCTGAGGCCATTCCTATAGCAAGAGATGTGATATCCAAATCCTTCCCATTCCAATCCTGAGACCCTTCCTATAACATGAGATGTGATATCCAAATCCTTCCCCTTCCAAACCTGAGACCCTCCCTTTAGCATGAGATGTGATATCCACCTCCTTCCCATTCCAATCATGAGACCCTTCCTATAGCAGGAGATGTGATATCTCAATGTTTCTCATACCAAACCTGAGGCCCTTCCTATAGCAAGAGATGTGATATACAAATCCTTCCCATTCCAAACCTGAGACCCTTCCTATAGCATGAGATGTGATATCCGACTCCTTCCCAATCCAATCCTGAGACCCTTCCTATAGCATGAGATGTAATATCACAATGCTTGTAATACCACACCCGAGTCCCTTCATAAAGCATGAGATGTGATATCCAACTCCTTCCTATTCCAATCCTGAGACCCTTCCTATAGCATGAGACGTGACATCTCAATGCTTCTAATACCAAACCTGAGACCCTTCCTATAGCATGAGATGGGATATCCAACTCCTTCCCATTCCAATCCCGAGACCCTTCCGATAGCAGAGATGTGATATCTCAATGCTTATACCAAACCTGAGACCCTTCCTATGGCATGAGATGTCATATACTTCGCCTTAGCATTACAATCCCGAGACCCTTCCTATAGCATGAGATGTGATATCTCAATGCTTCTACCAAACCTGAGACCCTTCCTATAGCATGAGATGTGATATCCAACTCCTTCCCATTCCAATCCTGAGACCCTTCCTATAGCATGAGATGTGATATCTCAATGCTTCTAATACCAAACCTGATATCCTTCCTATAACATGAGATGTGATATCCAACTCTTTCCTATTCCAATCCTGAGATCCTTCCTATACCATGAGATGTGATATCTCAATGTTTTTCATACCAAACCTGAGGCCCTTCCTATAGCAAGAGATGTGATATACAAATCCTTCCCATTCCAAACCTGAGACCCTTCCTATAGCATGAGATGTGATATCTCAATGCTTCTAATAGCAAACCTGAGATCCTTCCTATGACATGAGATGTGATATCCAATTCCTTCCCATTCCAAACCTGAGACCCTTCCTACAGCATGCGATGTGATATCCCAATGCTTCTAATACCACACCTGAGACCCGTCCAATAACATGAGATGGGATATCCAAGTCCTTCCGATTCCAATCCTGAGACCCTTCCTATAGCATGAGATGTGGTATCTCAATGCTTCTAATACCAAACCTGAGACCCTATCTATAACATGAGATGGGATATCCAACTCCTTCCCATTCCAATCCTGAGACCCTTCCGATAGCAGAGATAGAATATCTCAATTCTTATACCAAACCTGAAACCTTTCCTATGGCATGAGATGTCATATACAACTCCTTCCCATTCCAATCCTGAGACCCTTCCTATAGCTTGAGATGTGATACCCAACTCCTTCCCATTCCAATTCTGAGACCCTTCCTATACCATGAGACTTGATATCTCAATACTTCTAATACCAAACCTGAGACCCTTCCTATAGCTTGAGATGTGATATCCAACTCCTTCCCATTCCAACCTGAGACCCTTCCTATAGCATGAGATGTGATATCTCAATGTTTCTAATAAAAAACCTGAGACCCTTCCTATAGCAAGAGATGTGATATCCAAATCCTTCCCAATCCAATCCTGAGACCCTTCCTATAACATGAGATGTGATATCCAACTCCTTCCCATTCCAACCTGAGACCCTTCCTATAGCATGAGAAGGGATATCCAACTCCTTCCCATTCCAATCCTGAGACCCTTCCTATACCATGAGATGTGATATCTCAATGCTTCTAATGCCAAACCTGGGACCCGTCCTATAACATGAGATATGATATCCAAATCCTTCCCCTTCCAATCCTGAGACCCTTTCTATAACATGAGATGTGATATCCAACTCCTTCCCATTCCAATTCTGAAACCCTTCCTATAGCATGAAATGTGATATCTCAATGTTTGTAATAAAAAACCTGAGACCCTTCCTATAGCAAGAGATGTGATATCCAAATCCTTCCCATTCCAATCCTGAGATCCTTCCTATAACATGAGATGTGAAATCCAATTCCTTCCCATTCCAAACCTGAGACCCTTCCTATTGGATGAGATGTGATATCCAACTCCTTCCCATTCCAATCCTGAGACCCTTCCTATACCATGAGATGTGATATCTCAATGCTTCTAATACCAAACCTTGTACCCGTCCTATAACATGAGATATGATATCCAAATCCTTCCCCTTCCAAACCTAAGACCCTTCCTATAGCATGAGATGTGATATCTCAATGTTTCTAATAAAAAACCTGAGACCCATCCTATAGCAAGAGATGTGATATCCAAATCCTTCCCATTCCAATCCTGAGACCCTTCCTTTAGCATGAGATGTGATATCCAAATCCTTCCCATTCCAATCCTGAAACCCTTCCTATAGCATGAGATGTGATATCTCAATGTTTCTAATAAAAAACCTGAGGCCATTCCTATAGCAAGAGATGTGATATCCAAATCCTTCCCATTCCAATCCTGAGACCCTTCCTATAACATGAGATGTGATATCCAAATCCTTCCCCTTCCAAACCTGAGACCCTCCCTTTAGCATGAGATGTGATATCCACCTCCTTCCCATTCCAATCATGAGACCCTTCCTATAGCAGGAGATGTGATATCTCAATGTTTCTCATACCAAACCTGAGGCCCTTCCTATAGCAAGAGATGTGATATACAAATCCTTCCCATTCCAAACCTGAGACCCTTCCTATAGCATGAGATGTGATATCCGACTCCTTCCCAATCCAATCCTGAGACCCTTCCTATAGCATGAGATGTAATATCACAATGCTTGTAATACCACACCCGAGTCCCTTCATAAAGCATGAGATGTGATATCCAACTCCTTCCTATTCCAATCCTGAGACCCTTCCTATAGCATGAGACGTGACATCTCAATGCTTCTAATACCAAACCTGAGACCCTTCCTATAGCATGAGATGGGATATCCAACTCCTTCCCATTCCAATCCCGAGACCCTTCCGATAGCAGAGATGTGATATCTCAATGCTTATACCAAACCTGAGACCCTTCCTATGGCATGAGATGTCATATACTTCGCCTTAGCATTACAATCCCGAGACCCTTCCTATAGCATGAGATGTGATATCTCAATGCTTCTACCAAACCTGAGACCCTTCCTATAGCATGAGATGTGATATCCAACTCCTTCCCATTCCAATCCTGAGACCCTTCCTATAGCATGAGATGTGATATCTCAATGCTTCTAATACCAAACCTGATATCCTTCCTATAACATGAGATGTGATATCCAACTCTTTCCGATTCCAAACCTGAGACCCTTCCTACAGCATGCGATGTGATATCCCAATGCTTCTAATACCACACCTGAGACCCGTCCAATAACATGAGATGGGATATCCAAGTCCTTCCGATTCCAATCCTGAGACCCTTCCTATAGCATGAGATGTGGTATCTCAATGCTTCTAATACCAAACCTGAGACCCTTCCTATAACATGAGATGGGATATCCAACTCCTTCCCATTCCAATCCTGAGACCCTTCCGATAGCAGAGATAGAATATCTCAATTCTTATACCAAACCTGAAACCTTTCCTATGGCATGAGATGTCATATACAACTCCTTCCCATTCCAATCCTGAGACCCTTCCTATAGCTTGAGATGTGATACCCAACTCCGTCCCATTCCAATTCTGAGACCCTTCCTATACCATGAGACTTGATATCTCAATACTTCTAATACCAAACCTGAGACCCTTCCTATAGCTTGAGATGTGATATCCAACTCCTTCCCATTCCAACCTGAGACCCTTCCTATAGCATGAGATGTGATATCTCAATGTTTCTAATAAAAAACCTGAGACCCTTCCTATAGCAAGAGATGTGATATCCAAATCCTTCCCATTCCAATCCTGAGATCCTTCCTATAACATGAGATGGGATATCCAACTCCTTCCCATTCCAATCCTGAGACCCTTCCGATAGCAGAGATATGATATCTCAATGCTTATACCAAACCTGCGACCTTTCCTATGGCATGAGATGTCATATACAACTCCTTCCCATTCCAATCCTGAGACCATTCCTATAGCTTGAGATGTGATATCCAACTCCTTCCCATTCCAATCCTGCGACCCTTCCTATAGCATGAGATGTGATATCTCAATGCTTATACCAAACCTGAGACCCTTCCTATAGCATGAGATGTGGTATCCAACTCTTTCCCATTCCAATCCTGAGACCCTTCCTATAGCATGAGATGTGATATCCAAATCCTTCCCATTCCAATCCTGAGATCCTTCCTATTGGATGAGATGTGATATCCAACTCCTTCCCATTCCAATCCTGAGACCCTTCCTATACCATGAGATGTGATATCTCAATGCTTCTAATACCAAACCTGGGACCCGTCCTATAACATCAGATATGATATCCAAATCCTTCCCCTTCCAAACCTGAGGCCCTTACTTTAGCATGAGATGTGATATCCAAATCCTTCCCATTCCAATCCTGAAACCCTTCCTATAGCATGAGATGTGATATCTCAATGTTTCTAATAAAAAACATGAGACCCTTCCTATAGCATGAGATGTGATGTCCAATTCCTTCCCATTCCAAACCTGAGACCCTTCCTATTGGATGAGATGTGGTATCCAACTCTTTCCCATTCCAATCCTGAGACCCTTCCTATAGCATGAGATGTGATATCTCAATGTTTCTAATAAAAAACCTGAGACCCTTCCTATAGCATGAGATGTGATATCCAATTCCTTCCCATTCCAAACCTGAGACCCTTCCTATTGGATGAGATGTGATATCCAACTCCTTCCCATTCCAATCCTGAGACCCTTCCTATACCATGAGATGTGATATCTCAATGCTTCTAATACCAAACCTGGGACCCGTCCTATAACATGAGATATGATATCCAAATCCTTCCCCTTCCAAACCTGAGGCCCTTCCTTTAGCATGAGATGTGATATCCAAATCCTTCCCATTCCAATCCTGAAACCCTTCCTATAGCATGAGATGTGATATCTCAATGTTTCTAATAAAAAACCTGAGACCCTTCCTATAGCAAGAGATGTGATATCCATATCCTTCTCATTTGAATCCTGAGACCCTTCCTATAACATGAGATGTGATATCCAACTCCTTCCCATTCCAACCTGAGACCCTTCCTATAGAATGAGAAGGGATATCCAACTCCTTCCCCTTCCAATCCCGAGACCCTTCCTATACCATGAGATGTGATATCTCAATGCTTCTAATACCAAACCTGGGACCCGTCCTATAACATGAGATATGATATCCAAATCCTTCCCCTTCCAAACCTGAGACCCTTCCTTTAGCATGAGATGTGATATCCAAATCCTTCCCATTCCAATCCTGAAACCCTTCCTATAGCATGAGATGTGATATCTCAATGTTTCTAATAAAAAACCTGAGACCCTTCCTATAGCATAAGCTGTGATATCCGACTCCTTCCCAATCCAATCCTGAGACCCTTCCTATAGCATGAGATGTGATATCTCAATGCTTCTAATAGCAAACCTGAGATCCTCCCTATGACATGTGATGTGATATCCAATTCCTTCCCATTCCAAACCTGAGACCCTTCCTACAGCATACGATGTGATATCTAATACCACACCTGAGACCCGTCCAATAACATGAGATGGGATATCCAAGTTCTTCCGATTCCAATCCTGAGACCCTTCCTATAGCATGAGATGTGATATCCCAATGCTTCTAATACCAAACCTGAGACCCTTCCTATAACATGAGATGGGATATCCAACTCCTTCCCATTCCAATCCTGAGACCCTTCCGATAGCAGAGATGTGATATCTCAATGCTTATACCAAACCTGAGACCTTTCCTATGGCATGAGATGTCATATACAACTCCTTCCCATTCCAATCCTGAGACCCTTCCTATAGCTTGAGATGTGATACCCAACTCCTTCCCATTCCATTTCTGAGACCCTTCCTATACCATGAGACTTGATATCTCAATGCTTCTAATACCAAACCTGAGACCCTTCCTATAGCTTGAGATGTGATATCCAACTCCTTCCCATTCCAACCTGAGGCCATTCCTCTAGTATGTGATATCCAACTCCTTCCCATTCCAAACCTGAGACCCATCCTATAGCATGAGATGTGATATCTCAATTCTTCTAATAGCGAACCTGAGATCCTCCCTATGACATGTGATGTGATATCCAATTCCTTCCCATTCCAAACCTGAGACCCTTCCTACAGCATACGATGTGATATCTAATACCACACCTGAGACCCGTCCAATAACATGAGATGGGATATCCAAGTTCTTCCGATTCCAATCCTGAGACCCTTCCTATAGCATGAGATGTGATATCCCAATGCTTCTAATACCAAACCTGAGACCCTTCCTATAACATGAGATGGGATATCCAACTCCTTCCCATTCCAATCCTGAGACCCTTCCGATAGCAGAGATGTGATATCTCAATGCTTATACCAAACCTGAGACCTTTCCTATGGCATGAGATGTCATATACAACTCCTTCCCATTCCAATCCTGAGACCCTTCCTATAGCTTGAGATGTGATACCCAACTCCTTCCCATTCCATTTCTGAGACCCTTCCTATACCATGAGACTTGATATCTCAATGCTTCTAATACCAAACCTGAGACCCTTCCTATAGCTTGAGATGTGATATCCAACTCCTTCCCATTCCAACCTGAGACCCTTCCTATAGCATGAGATGGGATATCCAACTCCTTCCAAATCCAATCCTGATACCCTTCCGATAGCATGAGACGTGACATCTCAATGTTTATACCAAACCTGAGACCCTTCCTATAGCATGAGATGTGATATCCAACTCCTTCCCATTCCAATCCTGAGACCCTTCCTATAGCATGAGATGTGATATCTCAATGTTTTTAATAAAAAACCTGAGACCCTTCCTATAGCAAGAGATGTGATATCCAAATCCTTCCCATTCCAATCCTGAGATCCTTCCTATAACATGAGATGTGATATCCAATTCCTTCCCATTCCAAACCTGAGACCCTTCCTATTGGATGAGATGTGATATCGAACTCCTTCCCATTCCAATCCTGAGACCCTTCCTATACCATGAGATGTGATATCTCAATGCTTCTAATAACAAACCTGAGACCCTTCCTATAACATGAGATGTGATGTCCAAATCCTTCCCATTCCAATCCTGAGACCCTTCCTATAACATGAGATGTGATGTCCAACTCCTTCCCAATCCAATCCTGAGACCCTTCCTATAACATGAGATGTGATATACAAGTCCTTCCCATTCCAATCCTGAGACCCTATAACATGAGATGTGATATCCAACTCCTTCCCAATCCAATCCTGAGACCCTTCCGATAGCATGAGATATGATATCTCAATGCTTCTAATACCAAACCAAGACCCGTCCTATAACTTGAAATGTGACATCTAACTCCTTCCCATTCCAATCTGAGACCTTTCCTTTAGCATGAGATGTGATATCCAACTCCTTCCCATTCCAATCATGAGACCCTTCCTATAGCATGAGATGTGATATCCCAATGCTTCTACCAAACCTGATACCTTTCCGATAGCATGAGATGTGATATCTAACTCCTTCCCATTCCAATCATGAGGCCCTTCCTATAGCATGAGATGTGATATCTCAATGCTTCTACCAAATCTGAGACCCTTCCTATAGCATGAGATGTGATATCCAACTCCTTCCCATTCCAATCCTGAGACCCTTCCGATAGCATGAGATGTGATATCCAACTCCTTCCCATTCCAATCATGAGGCCCTTCCTATAGCATGAGATGTGATATCTCAATGCTTCTACCAAACCTGAGACCCTTCCTATAGGATGAGATGTGATATCCAACTCCTTGCCATTCCAATCCTGAGACCCTTCCTATAGCATGAGATGATATCCAACTCCTTCCCATTCCAATCCTGAGACCCTTCCTATAGCATGATGTTATATCTCAATGCTTCTACCAAACCTGAGATCCTTCCTATAGCATGAGATGTGATATTCAACTCCTTCCCATTCCAATACTGAGACCCTTCCGATAGGATGAGATTTATTATCTCACTCGTTCAAATACCAAACTTGAGTCCCTTTCTAAAGGATGAGATCTGATATCTCAGTGCTTCTAATACCAAACCTGAGTCCCTTCCTATAACATATGTTATATCCAACTCCTTCCCATTCCAATCATGAGGCCCTTCCTATAGCATGAGATGTGATATCTCAATGCTTCTACCAAACCTGAGACCCTTCCTTTAGCATGAGATGTGATATCTAACTCCTTCCCATTCCAATCCTGAGACCCTTCCATGAGATGTGCTATCTCAATGCTTCTAATACCAAAGTTGGACCGTTCCTATAGCATGAGATGTGATATCCAATTCCTTCCCATTCCAATCCTGCGTCCCTTCATTTAGCATGAGATTTGATATCTCAGTGCTTCTAATACCAAACCTGAGACCCTTCCTATAACATGAGATGTTATATCCAACTCCTTCCGATTCCAATCCCGAGACCCTTCCTATACCATGAGATGAGATATCTCAATGTTTCTAATACCAAACCTGAGACCCTTCCTATTGCAAGAGATGTGATATCCAAATCCTTCCCATTCCAAACCTGAGTCCCTTCCTATAGCATGAGATGTGATATCCAACTTCTTCCCATTCCAATCCTGCGTCTCTTCATATAGCATGAGATTTGATATCTCAGTGCTTCTAATACAAAACCTGAGACCCTTCCTATAACATGAGATGTGATATCCAACTCCTGATTCCAATCCTGAGACCCTTCCTATACCATGAGATGTGATATCTCAATGTTTCTAATACCAGACCTGAGACCCTTCCTATTGCAAGAGATGTGATATCCAAACCCATCCCATTCCAAACCTGAGACCTTTCCTCTTGCATGAGATGTGATATCCAACTCCTTCCCAATCCAATCCTGAGACCCTTCTGATAGCATTAGATGTGATATCTCAATGTTTCTAATACCAGACCTGAGACCCTTCCTATTGCAAGAGATGTGATATCCAAACCCTTCCCATTCCAAACCTGAGACCCTCCCTATAGCATGAGATGTGATATCCAACTCCTTCCCATTCCAATCCTGAGACCCTTGCGATAGCATGTGATGGGATATCCAACTCCTTCCCAATCCAATCCTGAGACCCTTCCGATAGCATGAGATGTGATATCTTAATGCTTCTACCAAATCTGAGACCTTCCTATGGCATGAGATGTTATATCAAACTCCTTCCCATTCCAAACCTGAGACCCTTCCTATAACATGAGATGTGATGTCCAAGTCCTTCCCATTCCAATCCTGAGACCCTTCCTATAGCATGAGATGTGATATCCAACTCCTTCCCATTCCAATCCTGAGACCCATACTATACCATGAGATATATCTCAATGCTTCTAATACCAAACCACAGACCAGTCCTATAACTTGAGATGTGATATCCAAATCCTTCCACTTCCAAACCTGAGACCTTTCCTTTGCCATGAGATGTGATATCCAACTCCTTCCCATTCGAATCATGAGGCCCTTCCTATAGCATGAGATGTGATATCTCAATGCTTCTACCAAATCTGAGACCCTTCCTAAAGCATGAAATGTGATATCCAACGTATTCCCATCCAATCCTGAGACCCTTCCTTAGCATGAGAAGTGATATCTCAATGCTATTAATACCAAACCTGAGACCCTCCCTATAGCATGAGATGTGATATCTCAATGTTTCTAATACCAAACCTGAGACCTTTCCTATTGCATGAGATGTGATATCCAACTCCTTCCCAATCCAATCCTGAGACCCTTCTTATAGCATTAGATGTGATATCTCAATGCTTCTAATATCAAACCTGAGACCCTCCCTATAGCATGAGATGTGATATCCAACTCCTTCCCAATCCAATCCTGAGACCCTTCTGATAGCATGAGATGTGATATCTTAATGCTTCTGCCAAACCTGAGACCTTCCTATGGCATGAGATGTGATATCCAACTCCTTCCCATTCCAATCCTGAGTCCCTTCCGATAGCCTGAGATGTGATATCCAACTCCTTCCCATTCCAATAATGAGGCCCCTCCTATAGCATGAGATGTGATATCCAACTCCTTCCCATTCCAATCCTGAGTCCCTTCCGATAGCCTGAGATGTGATATCCAACTCCTTCCCATTCCAATCATGAGGCCCCTCCTATAGCATGAGATGTGATATCCAACTCCTTCCCATTCCAATCATGAGGCCCCTCCTATAGCATGAGATGTGATATCTCAATACTTCTACCAAACCTGAGACCCTTCCTATAGCATGAGATGTGATATCCAACTCCTTCCCATTCCAATCCTGGGACCCTTCCTATAGCATGAGATGTGATATCCAACTCCTTCCCGATCCAATCCTGAGACCCTTCCTATAGCATGAGATGTGATATCTCAATGCTCTTAATACCAAACCTGCGATCATTCCTATAACATGAGATGTGATATTCAACTCCTTCCCATTCCAATCCTGAGCCCCTTCCATGAGATGTGCTATCTCAATGCTTCTAATACCAAAGTTGGACCGTTCCTATAGCATGAGATGTGATATCGAACTCCTTCCCATTCCAATCCTGCGTCCCTTCATTTAGCATGAGATTTGATATCTCAGTGCTTCTAATACTAAACCTGAGACCCTTCCTATAACATGAGATGTTATATACAACTCCTTCCGATTCCAATCCTGAGACCCTTCCTATACCATGAAATGTGATATCTCAATGTTTCTAATACCAAACCTGAGACCCTTCCTATTGCAAGAGATGTGTTATCCAAATGCTTCCCATTCCAAACCTGAGACCCTTCCAATAGGATGAGATGTGATATCCAACTCCTTCCCATTCCAATCCTGATACCCTTCCTATAGCATTAGATGTGATATCTCAATGCTTCTACCAAACCTGAAATCGTTCCTATAGCATGAGATTTGATATTCAACTCCTTTCCATTCCAATCCTGAGACCCTTCCGATAGCATGAGATGTGATATCTCAGTGCTTCTAATACCAAACCTGTGACCCTTCCTATGGCATGACGTGATATCCAACCCTTTCCAATCCTGAGACTCAGATCTCCCTAACTTTTCACCACTCCTAGCTCCCGGATTGATCCTGTTCGCTGTCTCGTCTCTCCCTTCTTCGGCTTCCTTCTTCCATTAACCTACATGTTCCTGACCTGGACTCTAACGAAATCTGCAACTCTTCATGCCGCTGGCCCTACACACTGCAGGGAATACTCTGGATTTTCTGGTCTCAGACCTCTAATTTAGACGCGAGTTCCCTGCCTTTTCTCCTCTTCCCGCTGCCTTCAAAACAACAAATGAGCTCCAAAAGATACACAGTGCTCAGAATGCTTTATAAAACCCATTATTCAATTTATAGCCGTAACCCGCTAGACGTATTGAAACGTGCTAAAAACCAGCAAAAACAGCTCGAAAATGTACTTTCCTCGCGTTTTTGTAAATGCTAATTCTGTTGCATTTCCTGTTTGTACAGTGTCCGTGCGTTTGTTCAGTCGAACCTGATGCTTTTAACCACTCGTCTCCTATACAAGGGGGATCAAAATGTACTTTGTTTACAGGCTGTAGGTATACTGCTGAAATCTTCAATGCATTATCTGCTTTCATGACTATTTTGGAATGTGTATTTGACATCTGTTAATCCAGTCACCATGTGTCACTTCTAGTTTACAGGCTGCACTCCCCTGGTGATCCCGTTCTCTCCAAAGTAGGCTAATCCAGTTGCTCCTCTTCAGAGGCGTTCTTCCTTTCTATCCTTGCCCTCTGCATCGTTTCGCGTTGCAAACACTCGCTTCCCTGCTCTCTGGTTTAGACGCTGTTCCTCCTCAGAGGCGTTCTTCCTTTCTTTTCCTGTTCCCTGCAGTTTCGCGTTGCAAGTGCTCGCTTCCCAGCTCTGGTTTAGACACGTGTTCCCTGCCTTCTCTCTTCCCGCTGCCTGCAAAACAACAAATGAGCTCCAAAAGATACAGTGCTCAGAATGCTTTATAACACACATTATTCAACTTATAGCCGTAACCCGCTAGACGTATTGAAACGTGCTAAAAACTAGCAAAATCAGCTAGAAAATGTACTTTCCTCGCGTTTTGGTAAATGCTAATTGTGTTGCGTTTCCTGTTTGTAGTGTCCGTGCGTTAGTGCAGTTGAACCTGGTTTTTAACCACTCGTCTCCCATACAAGGAGGATCAAAATGTACTTTGTTTACAGGCTGAAGGTATACTGCTGAAATCTTCAATGCATTATCAGCTTTCCTGACTGTTCTGGAACGTGTATTTGCCATCTGTTAATCCAGTCACCATGTGGTCATCGTCCCTTCTAGTTTACAGGCTGCACACCCCTGGTGATCCCGTTTTCTCCAAAGTAGGCTAATCCAGTTGCTCCTCCTCAGAGGCGTTCTTCCTTTCTATCCTCGCCCTCTGCATCGTTTCGCGTTGCAAACACTCGCTTCCCTGCTCTCTGATTTAGACGCTGTTCCTCCTCAGAGGCGTTCTTCCTTTCCTTTCCTGTTCACTGCAGTTTCGCGTTTCAAGTGCTCGCTTCCCAGCTCTGATTTAGACGAGTTTTCCCTGCCTTCTCTCCTCTTCCCGCTGCCTTCAAATCAACAAATGGGCTCCTAAAGTGCAGCTTGTAAACTAGAAGGGACGACTGGATTAACAGATGTCACATACACGTTCCAGAACAGTCAGGATAGCTGATAATGCATTGAAGATTTCAGCAGTATACCTTCAGCCTGTAAACAAAGTACATTTTGATCCTCCTTGTATGGGAGACGAGTGGTTAAAAACATCAGGTTCAACTGAACTAACGCACAGACACTACAAACAGGAAACGAAACAGAATTAGCATTTACCAAAACGCGAGGAAAGTACACTTTCTAGCTGGTTTTGCTAGTTTTTAGCACGTTTCAATACGTCTAGCGGGTTACGGCTCTAAGTTGAATAATGGGTGTTATAAAGCATTCTGAGCACTGTGAATCTTATGGAGCTCATTTGTTGTTTTGAAGGCATCGGGAAGAGGAGAGAAGGCAGGGAACACGCGTCTAAACCAGAGCTGGGAAGCGAGCACTTGCAACGCGAAACTGCAGGGAACAGGAAAAGAAAGGAATAACACCTCTGAGGATGAACAGCGTCTAAACCAGAGAGCAGGGTAGCGAGTGTTTGCAACGCGAAACGATGTAGAGGGGAAAGACAGAGAGGAAGAACGCCTCTGATGAGGAGCAATTGGATTAGCCTACTTTGGAGAGAACGGGATCACCAGGGGAGTGCAGCTTGTAAACTAGAAGGCACACATGGTGACTGGATTAACAGATGGCAAATACACGTTCCAGAACAGTAAGTAAGGCTGATAATGCATTGAAGATTTCAGCAGTATACCTTCAGCCTGTAAACAAAGTATATTTTGATCCCCCTTGTATGGGAGACGAGTGGTTAAAAACATCAGGTTCGACTGAACAAACGCACGTACACTGACAAACAGGAAACTCAACACAATTAGCTTTTACCAAAACGCGAGGAAAGTACATTTTCTAGCTGTTTTTGATAGTTTTTAGCACGTTTCAATAAGTCTAGCGGGTTACAGCTATAAGTTGAATAATGGGTGTTATAAAGCATTCTGAGCACTGTGTATCTTTTGGAGCTCATTTGTTGTTTTGAAGGCAGCGGGAAGAGGAGAGAAGGCAGGGAACTCGCGTCTAAATTAGAGGTCTGAGACCAGAAAATCCAGAGTATTCCCTGCAGAGTGTGGAGGGCCAGCGGCATGAAGAGTTGCAGATTTCGTTAGAGTCCAGGTCAGGAACCTGTAGGTTAATGAAAGAAGGAAGCCGAAGAAGGGAGAGACGAGACAGCGAGCAGGATCAATCCGGGAGCTAGGAGTGGTGAGAAGTTAGGGAGATCTGAGTCTCAGGATTGGAAAGGGAAGGAGTTGGATATCACATGTCATGCCATAGAAAGGGTCTCAGGTTTGGTATTAGAAGCACTGAGGTATCACATCTCATGCTATCGGAAGGGTCTCAGGATTGGAATACGAAGGTGTTGAATATCAAATCTCATGCAATAGGAACGATATCAGGTTTGGTAGAAGCATTGAGATATCACATCTCATGCTATAGGAAGGGTCTCAGGTTTGGTACTAGAAACATTGAGATATCACATCTCATGGTATAGGAGGTGTCTCAGGATTGGAATCGGATGGAGTTGGATATCACATCTCATAGGAAGGGTCTCAGGTTTTGTATTAGAAGCACTGAGATATCAAATTCCATGCTATATGAAGAGACGCAGGATTGGAATGGGACGAATTTGGATATCACATCTCATGCTATAGGAAGGGTCCGACTTTGGTATTAGAAGCATTGAGATATCACATCTCATGGAAGGGGTTCAGGATTAGAATGGGAAGGAGGTGGATATCATCTCGTGTTATGGGAAAGATCCCAGGTTTGGTAATAAGAGCATTGAGATATCACATCTCATGCTATAGGAAGGGCCTCATGATTGGAATGGGAAGGAGTTGGATATCACATCTCATGTTATAGGAAGGGACACAGGTTTGGTATTAGAAGCACTGAGATATCAGATCTCATCCTTTAGGAAGGGACTCAAGTTTGGTATTTGAAGGAGTGAGATAATAAATCTCATCCTATCGTAAGGGTCTCAGGATTGGAATGGGAAGGAGTTGGATATCACATCTCATGCTATAGGAAGGGTCTCGGGATTGGAATGGGAAGGATTTGGATATCACATCTCATGTTATAGGAAGGGTCTCAGGTTTGTTATTAGAAGCATTGAGATATCATATCTCATGTTATAGGACAGTCTCAGGTTTGGTATTAGAAGCATTGAGATATCACATCTCATGGTATAGGACGGGTCTCAGGATTGGAATGGGAAGGAGTTGGATATCACATCTCATGCTATAGGAAGGGTCTCAGGATTGGAAGGGGAAGGAGTGGGATATCACATCTCATGCAATAGGAAAGGTCTCAGGTTTGGAATGGGAAGGAGTTGGATATCATCTCATGCTATAGGAAGGGTCTCAGGATTGGAATGGGAAGGTGTTGGATATCACTTCTCATCCTATAGTAAGGGTCTCAGGTTTGGAATGGGAAGCATATGGATATCACATCTCTTGCAATAGGAATGATCCAAGGTTTGGTATTAAGAGCCTTGAGATATCATATCTCATGCTATAGGAAGGGTCTCAGGATTGGAATGGGAAGGAGTTGGATATCACATCTCATGCTATAGGAAGGGTCTCAGGTTTGGTAGAAGCATTGAGATATCACATCTCATGCTATAGGAAGGGCCTCATGATTGGAATGGGAAGGAGTTGGATATCCCATCTCATGCTATAGGAAGGGTCTCAGGATTGGAATGGGAAGGACATGGACATCACATCTCATGTTATAGGAAGGGTCTCAGGTTTGTTATTAGAAGGATTGAGATATCACATCTCATGTTATAGGACAGTCTCAGGTTTGGTATTAGAAGCATTGAGATATAACATCTCATGGTATAGGACGGGTCTCAGGATTGGAATGGGAAGGAGTTGGATATCACATCTCATGCTATAGGAAGGGTCTCAGGATTGGAATGGGAAGGAGTTTGATATCACAGCTCATGCCATAGGAAGGTCTCAGGTTTGGCAGAAGCATTAAGATATCACATCTCATGCTATCGGAAGGGTCTCAGGATTGGATTGGGAAGGAGTTGGATATCCCATCTCATGCTATAGGAAGGGTCACAGGTTGGAATTCGAAGGAGTTGGATATCACATCTCATGCTATCGGAAGGGTCTCAGGATTTGAATGGGAAGGAGTTGAATATCACATCTCTTGCTATAGGGAGGGTCTCAGGTTTGATATTAGAAGCATTGAGATATCACATCTAATGCTATCGGAACGGTCTCAGGATTGGATTGGGAAGGAGTTGGATATCACATCTCATGCAATAGGAAAGGTCTCAGGTTTGGAATGGGAAGGGTTTGGATATCACATCTCTTGCAATAGGAAGGGTCTCAGGTTTGTTATTAGAAACATTGAGATATCACATCTCATGTTATAGGACAGTCTCAGGTTTGGTATTAGAAGCATTGAGATATCATATCTCATGGTATAGGACGGGTCTCAGGATTGGAATGGGAAGGAGTTGGATATCACATCTCATGCTATAGGAAGGGTCTCAGGATTGGAATGGGAAGGATTTGGATATCACATCTCATGTTATAGGAAGTGTCTCAGGTTTGTTATTAGAAGCATTGAGATAGCACATCTCATGTTATAGGACAGTCTCAGGTTTGGTATTAGAAGCATTGAGATATCACATCTCATGGTATAGGGCGGGTCTCAGGATTGGAATGGGAAGGAGTTGGATATCACATCTCATGCTATAGGAAGGGTCTCAGGATTGGAATGGGAAGGAGTTGGATATCATCTCATGCAATAGGAAAGGTCTCAGGTTTGGAATGGGAAGGAGTTGGATATCATCTCATGCTATAGGAAGGGTCTCAGGATTGGAATGGGAAGGTGTTGGATATCACTTCTCATCCTATAGGAAGGGTCTCAGGTTTGGAATGGGAAGCATTTGGATATCACATCTCTTGCAATAGGAATGATCCAAGGTTTGGTATTAAGAGCCTTGAGATATCACATCTCATGCTATAGGAAGGGTCTCAGGATTGGAATGGGAAGGAGTTGGATATCACATCTCATGCTATAGGAAGGGTCTCAGGTTTGGTAGAAGCATTGAGATATCACATCTCATGCTATAGGAAGGGCCTCATGATTGGAATGGGAAGGAGTTGGATATCACATCTCATGCTATAGGAAGGGTCTCAGGATTGGAATGGGAAGGACTTGGACATCACATCTCATGTTATAGGAAGGGTCTCAGGTTTGTTATTAGAAGGATTGAGATATCACATCTCATGTTATAGGACAGTCTCAGGTTTGGTATTAGAAGCATTGAGATATAACATCTCATGGTATAGGACGGGTCTCAGGATTGGAATGGGAAGGAGTTGGATATCACATCTCATGCTATAGGAAGGGTCTCAGGATTGGAATGGGAAGGAGTTTGATATGACAGCTCATGCCATAGGAAGGTCTCAGGTTTGGCAGAAGCATTAAGATATCACATCTCATGCTATCGGAAGGGTCTCAGGATTGGATTGGGAAGGAGTTGGATATCCCATCTCATGCTATAGGAAGGGTCACAGGTTGGAATTCGAAGGAGTTGGATATCACATCTCATGCTATCGGAAGGGTCTCAGGATTGGATTGGGAAGGAGTTGGATATCACATCTCATGCAATAGGAATTATCCAAGGTTTGGTATTAAGAGCCTTGAGATATCACATCTCATGCTATAGGAAGGGTCTCAGGATTGGAATGGGAAGCATTTGGATATCACATCTCTTGCAATAGGAATGATCCAAGGTTTGGTATTAAGAGCCTTGAGATATCACATCTCATGCTATAGGAAGGGTCTCAGGATTGGTATGGGAAGGAGTTGGATATCACATCTCATGCTATAGGAAGGGTCTCAGGTTTGGTAGAAGCATTGAGATATCACATCTCATGCTATAGGAAGGGCCTCATGATTGGAATGGGAAGGAGTTGGATATCACATCTCATGCTATAGGAAGGGTCTCAGGATTGGAATGGGAAGGACTTGGACATCACATCTCATGTTATAGGAAGGGTCTCAGGTTTGTTATTAGAAGGATTGAGATATCACATCTCATGTTATAGGACAGTCTCAGGTTTGGTATTAGAAGCATTGAGATATAACATCTCATGGTATAGGACGGGTCTCAGGATTGGAATGGGAAGGAGTTGGATATCACATCTCATGCTATAGGAAGGGTCTCAGGATTGGAATGGGAAGGAGTTTGATATCACAGCTCATGCCATAGGAAGGTCTCAGGTTTGGCAAAAGCATTAAGATATCACATCTCATGCTATCGGAAGGGTCTCAGGATTGGATTGGGAAGGAGTTGGATATCCCATCTCATGCTATAGGAAGGGTCACAGGTTGGAATTCGAAGGAGTTGGATATCACATCTCATGCTATCGGAAGGGTCTCAGGATTGGATTGGGAAGGAGTTGGATATCACATCTCATGCAATAGGAAAGGTCTCAGGTTTGGAATGGGAAGGGTTTGGATATCACATCTCTTGCAATAGGAAGGGTCTCAGGTTTGTTATTAGAAACATTGAGATATCACATCTCATGTTATAGGACAGTCTCAGGTTTGGTATTAGAAGCATTGAGATATCATATCTCATGGTATAGGACGGGTCTCAGGATTGGAATGGGAAGGAGTTGGATATCACATCTCATGCTATAGGAAGGGTCTCAGGATTGGAATGGGAAGGATTTGGATATCACATCTCATGTTATAGGAAGGGTCTCAGGTTTGTTATTAGAAGCATTGAGATATCACATCTCATGTTATAGGACAGTCTCAGGTTTGGTATTAGAAGCATTGAGATATCACATCTCATGGTATAGGGCGGGTCTCAGGATTGGAATGGGAAGGAGTTGGATATCACATCTCATGCTATAGGAAGGGTCTCAGGATTGGAATGGGAAGGAGTTGGATATCACATCTCATGCAATAGGAAAGGTCTCAGGTTTGGAATGGGAAGGAGTTGGATATCATCTCATGCTATAGGAAGGGTCTCAGGATTGGAATGGGAAGGTGTTGGATATCACTTCTCATCCTATAGGAAGGGTCTCAGGTTTGGAATGGGAAGCATTTGGATATCACATCTCTTGCAATAGGAATGATCCAAGGTTTGGTATTAAGAGCCTTGAGATATCACATCTCATGCTATAGGAAGGGTCTCAGGATTGGAATGGGAAGGAGTTGGATATCACATCTCATGCTATAGGAAGGGTCTCAGGTTTGGTAGAAGCATTGAGATATCACATCTCATGCTATAGGAAGGGCCTCATGATTGGAATGGGAAGGAGTTGGATATCACATCTCATGCTATAGGAAGGGTCTCAGGATTGGAATGGGAAGGACTTGGACATCACATCTCATGTTATAGGAAGGGTCTCAGGTTTGTTATTAGAAGGATTGAGATATCACATCTCATGTTATAGGACAGTCTCAGGTTTGGTATTAGAAGCATTGAGATATAACATCTCATGGTATAGGACGGGTCTCAGGATTGGAATGGGAAGGAGTTGGATATCACATCTCATGCTATAGGAAGGGTCTCAGGATTGGAATGGGAAGGAGTTTGATATCACAGCTCATGCCATAGGAAGGTCTCAGGTTTGGCAGAAGCATTAAGATATCACATCTCATGCTATCGGAAGGGTCTCAGGATTGGATTGGGAAGGAGTTGGATATCAGATCTCATGCTATAGGAAGGGTCACAGGCTGGAATTCGACGGAGTTGTATATCACATCTCATGCTATCGGAAGGGTCTCAGGATTTGAATGGGAAGGAGTTGAATATCACATCTCTTGCTATAGGGAGGGTCTCAGGTTTGATATTAGAAGCATTGAGATATCACATCTAATGCTATCGGAAGGGTCTCAGGATTGGATTGGGAAGGAGTTGGATATCACATCTCATGCAATAGGAAAGGTCTCAGGTTTGGAATGGGAAGGGTTTGGATATCACATCTCTTGCAATAGGAAGGGTCTCAGGTTTGTTATTAGAAACATTGAGATATCACATCTCATGCCATAGGAAGGGTCTCAGGAGTGGAATCGGCAGGAGTTGGATATCACATCTCATGTTATAGGAAGTGTCTCAGGTTTGGTATTAGAAGCACTGAGATCTCAAATCCCATGCTAAATGAAGGGACGCAGGATTGGAATGGGAAGGAGTTGGATTTCACATCTCATGGTATAGGAACGGTCCGACTTTGGTATTAGAAGCATTGAGATATCACATCTCATGGAAGGGGTTCAGGATTGGAATGGGAAGGAGGTGCATATCATCTCGGTTATAGGAATGATCCCAGGTTTGGTAATAAGAGCATTGAGATATCACATCTCATGCTATAGGAAGGGCCTCATGATTGGAATGGGAAGGAGTTGGATATCACATCTCATGTTATAGGAAGGGACTCAGGTTTGGTATTAGAAGCACTGAGATATCAGATCTCATCCTTTAGGAAGGGACTCAAGTTTGGTATTTGAAGGAGTGAGATAATAAATCTCATCCTATCGTAAGGGTCTCAGGATTGGAATGGGAAGGAGTTGAATATCACATCTCATGCTATAGGGAGGATCTCAGGTTTGGTAGAAGCATTGAGATATCACATCTCATGCTATAGGAAGGGTCTCAGGATTGGAATGGGAAGGAGTTGGATATCATCTCATGCTATAGGAAGGGTCTCAGGATTGGAATGGGAAGGTGTTGGATATCACATCTCATGCTATAGGAAGGGCCTCAGGTTTGGTAGAAGCATTGAGATATCACATCTCATGCTATAGGAAGGGCCTCATGATTGGAATGGGAAGGAGTTGGATATCACATCTCAGGCTATGGGAAGGGTCAAAGGATTGGAATTGGAAGGAGTTGGATATCACATCTCATGCTATAGGGAGGGTCTCAGGATTGGATGGGAAGGAGTTGGATATCACATCTCATGTTATAGGAAGGGTCTCAGGATTGGAATGGGAAGGATTTGGACATCACATCTCAAGTTATAGGAAGGGTCTCAGGTTTGTTATTAGAAGCATTGAGATATCACATCTCATGTTATAGGACAGTCTCAGGTTTGGTATTAGAAGCATTGAGATATCACATCTCATGGTATAGGGCGGGTCTCAGGATTGGAATGGGAAGGAGTTGGATATCACATCTCATGCTATCGGAAGGGTCTCAGGATTGGAATGGGAAGGAGTTGGATATCACATTTCATGCTTTAGGAAGGGTCTCAGGATTGGAATGGGAAGGAGTTGGATATCACATCTCATGCCATAGGAAGGTCTCAGGTATGGTAGAAGCATTAAGATATCACATCTCATGCTATCGGAAGGGTCTCAGGATTGGATTGGGAAGGAGTTGGATATCCCATCTCATGCTATAGGAAGGGTCATAGGTTGGAATTGGAAGGAGTTGGATATCACATCTCATGCTATCGGAAAGGTCTCAGGATTGGATTGGGAAGGAGTTGGATATCACATCTCATGCTATAGGGAGGGTCTCAGGTTTGATATTAGAAGCATTGAGATATCACATCTAATGCTATCGGAAGGGTCTCAGGGCTGGATTGGGAAGGAGTTGGATATCACATCATGCAATAGGAAAGGTCTCAGGTTTGGAATGGGAAGGGTTTGGATATCACATCTCTTGCAATAGGAAGGGTCTCAGGTCTGGTATTAGAAACATTGAGATATCACATCTCATGGTATAGGAAGGGTCTCAGGATTGGAATGGGAAGGAGTTGGATATCATCTCATGCTATAGGAAGGGTCTCAGGATTGGAATGGGAAGGTGTTGGATATCACTGCTCATCCTATAGGAAGGGTCTCAGGTTTGGAATGGGAAGCATTTGGATATCACATCTCTTGCAATAGGAATGATCCAAGGTTTGGTATTAAGAGCCTTGAGATATCACATCTCATGCTATAGGAAGGGTCTCAGGATTGGAATGGGAAGGTGTTGGATATCACATCTCATGCTATAGGAAGGGTCTCAGGTTTGGTAGAAGCATTGAGATATCACATCTCATGCTATAGGAAGGGCCTCATGATTGGAATGGGAAGGAGTTGGATATCACATCTCTTGCAATAGGAAGGGTCTCAGGTTTGTTATTAGAAACATTGAGATATCACATCTCATGCCATAGGAAGGGTCTCAGGAGTGGAATGGGAAGGAGTTGGATATCATCTCATGCTATAGGAAGGGTCATAGGTTGGAATTGGAAGGAGTTGGATATCACATCTCATGCTATCGGAAAGGTCTCAGGATTGGATTGGGAAGGAGTTGGATATCACATCTCATGCTATAGGGAGGGTCTCAGGTTTGATATTAGAAGCATTGAGATATCACATCTAATGCTATCGGAAGGGTCTCAGGGTTGGATTGGGAAGGAGTTGGATATCACATCATGCAATAGGAAAGGTCTCAGGTTTGGAATGGGAAGGGTTTGGATATCACATCTCTTGCAATAGGAAGGGTCTCAGGTCTGGTATTAGAAACATTGAGATATCACATCTCATGGTATAGGAAGGGTCTCAGGATTGGAATGGGAAAGAGTTGGATATCATCTCATGCTATAGGAAGGGTCTCAGGATTGGAATGGGAAGGTGTTGGATATCACTTCTCATCCTATAGGAAGGGTCTCAGGTTTGGAATGGGAAGCATTTGGATATCACATCTCTTGCAATAGGAATGATCCAAGGTTTGGTATTAAGAGCCTTGAGATATCACATCTCATGCTATAGGAAGGGTCTCAGGATTGGAATGGGAAGGTGTTGGATATCACATCTCATGCTATAGGAAGGGTCTCAGGTTTGGTAGAAGCATTGAGATATCACATCTCATGCTATAGGAAGGGCCTCATGATTGGAATGGGAAGGAGTTGGATATCACATCTCTTGCAATAGGAAGGGTCTCAGGTTTGTTATTAGAAACATTGAGATATCACATCTCATGCCATAGGAAGGGTCTCAGGAGTGGAATGGGAAGGAGTTGGATATCATCTCATGCTATAGGAAGGGTCTCAGGTTGGGAACGGGAAGGAGTTGGATATCACATCTCATGCTTTAAGAAGGGTCTCAGTTTTGGTATTAGAAGCATTGAGATATCACATCTCATGCTATAAGAAGGGTCTCAGGTTTGGTATTACAAGCATTGTGATATTACATCTCATGCTATAGGAAGGGTCTCAGGATTGGATTGGGAAGGAGTCGGATATCACAGCTCATGCTTTAAGAAGGGCCTCAGGTTTGGTATGAGAAACATTGAGATATCACATCTCATGGTATAGGACGGATCTCAGGATTGGAATAGGAAGGAGTTGGATATCACATCTCATGTTATAGGAAGGATATCAGGTTTGGTATTAGAAGCATTGAGATATCACATCTCATGCTATAGGAAGGGTCTCATCATTGGAATGGGAAGGAGTTGGATATCACATCTCATGCTATAGGAAGGGTCTCAGGTTTGGTAGAAACATTGAGATATCACATCTCATGCTATAGGAAGGGTCTCAGGATTGGAATGGGAAGGAGAAGTATATTACATCTCATGCCATAGGAAGGGTCTCAGGTTTGGTATGAGCATTGAGATATCACATCTCTGCTATCGGAAGGGTCTCGGGATTGGAATGGGAAGGAGTTGGATATCACATCTCATGGAAGGGGTTCAGGATTGGAATGGGAAGGAGGTGGATATCATCTCGGTTATAGGAATGATCCCAGGTTTGGTAATAAGAGCATTGAGATATCACATCTCATGCTATAGGAAGGGCCTCATGATTGGAATGGGAAGGAGTTGGATATCACATCTCATGTTATAGGAAGGGACTCAGGTTTGGTATTAGAAGCACTGAGATATCAGATCTCATCCTTTAGGAAGGGACTCAAGTTTGATATTTGAAGGAGTGAGATAATAAATCTCATCCTATCGTAAGGGTCTCAGGATTGGAATGGAAAGGAGTTGAATATCACATCTCATGCTATAGGTAGGATCTCAGGTTTGGTAGAAGCATTGAGATATCACATCTCATGCTATAGGAAGGGTCTCAGGATTGGAATGGGAAGGAGTTGGATATCATCTCATGCTATAGGAAGGGTCTCAGGATTGGAATGGGAAGGTGTTGGATATCACATCTCATGCTATAGGAAGGGCCTCAGGTTTGGTAGAAGCATTGAGATATCACATCTCATGCTATAGGAAGGGCCTCATGATTGGAATGGGAAGGAGTTGGATATCACATCTCATGCTATAGGAAGGGTCTCAGGTTTGGTAGAAGCATTGAGATATCACATCTCATGCTATAGGAAGGGCCTCATGATTGGAATGGGAAGGAGTTGGATATCACATCTCATGCTATAGGAAGGGTCTCAGGATTGGAATGGGAAGGACTTGGACATCACTTCTCATGTTATAGAAAGGGTCTCAGGTTTGTTATTAGAAGGATTGAGATATCACATCTCATGTTATAGGACAGTCTCAGGTTTGGTATTAGAAGCATTGAGATATAACATCTCATGGTATAGGACGGGTCTCAGGATTGGAATGGGAAGGAGTTGGATATCACATCTCATGCTATAGGAAGGGTCTCAGGATTGGAATGGGAAGGAGTTTGATATCACAGCTCATGCCATAGGAAGGTCTCAGGTTTGGCAGAAGCATTAAGATATCACATCTCATGCTATCGGAAGGGTCTCAGGATTGGATTGGGAAGGAGTTGGATATCCCATCTCATGCTATAGGAAGGGTCACAGGTTGGAATTCGAAGGAGTTGGATATCACATCTCATGCTATCGGAAGGGTCTCAGGATTTGAATGGGAAGGAGTTGAATATCACATCTCTTGCTATAGGGAGGGTCTCAGGTTTGATATTAGAAGCATTGAGATATCACATCTAATGCTATCGGAAGGGTCTCAGGATTGGATTGGGAAGGAGTTGGATATCACATCTCATGCAATAGGAAAGGTCTCAGGTTTGGAATGGGAAGGGTTTGGATATCACATCTCTTGCAATAGGAAGGGTCTCAGGTTTGTTATTAGAAACATTGAGATATCACATCTCATGTTATAGGACAGTCTCAGGTTTGGTATTAGAAGCATTGAGATATCATATCTCATGGTATAGGACGGGTCTCAGGATTGGAATGGGAAGGAGTTGGATATCACATCTCATGCTATAGGAAGGGTCTCAGGATTGGAATGGGAAGGATTTGGATATCACATCTCATGTTATAGGAAGGGTCTCAGGTTTGTTATTAGAAGCATTGAGATATCACATCTCATGTTATAGGACAGTCTCAGGTTTGGTATTAGAAGCATTGAGATATCACATCTCATGGTATAGGGCGGGTCTCAGGATTGGAATGGGAAGGAGTTGGATATCACATCTCATGCTATAGAAAGGGTCTCAGGATTGGAATGGGAAGGAGTTGGATATCACATCTCATGCAATAGGAAAGGTCTCAGGTTTGGAATGGGAAGGAGTTGGATATCATCTCATGCTATAGGAACGGTCTCAGGATTGGAATGGGAAGGTGTTGGATATCACTTCTCATCCTATAGGAAGGGTCTCAGGTTTGGAATGGGAAGCATTTGGATATCACATCTCTTGCAATAGGAATGATCCAAGGTTTGGTATTAAGAGCCTTGAGATATCACATCTCATGCTATAGGAAGGGTCTCAGGATTGGAATGGGAAGGAGTTGGATATCACATCTCATGCTATAGGAAGGGTCTCAGGTTTGGTAGAAGCATTGAGATATCACATCTGATGCTATAGGAAGGGCCTCATGATTGGAATGGGAAGGAGTTGGATATCACATCTCATGCTATAGGAAGGGTCTCAGGATTGGAATGGGAAGTACTTGGACATCACATCTCATGTTATTGGAAGGGTCTCAGGTTTGTTATTAGAAGGATTGAGATATCACATCTCATGTTATAGGACAGTCTCAGGTTTGGTATTAGAAGCATTGAGATATAACATCTCATGGTATAGGACGTGTTAAGACAGATTTCTGAACTCTGTCCTGGTGGCGCAGAAGTTCAGAAGGCCAACCTAATTACTTGGAACAGGGTAACCTCTGGACAAGCCAGACCAATCAAGGTAGCGATCGCGGCGGTCAAGACTAGGTCTCAAGAGGGGTGAGGGTGACTGAAAGCCCGCAATGAGCACACAAAGCAAGAGCGCTTACAAACTACTCCAAACAGTTGTTATATCAAAAATATATACACATTTATTTTAAGGCCTTTAAAACAATGACCGTAGCGAGAAAATCACAATATCACAATACTAAGCCAACACATACCATATCAACACAATATATATACAAATACAACAGTCGCTAGCGTTATAAGCACGAAATGTGTAGTCCACCTGCAAGGGAAGGAAAACAGGCAGTGCGATAACGCTTTAGACTCAGTTCGCCTTCAGAGGCACCTAACTAGATGGAAGTCCGAGCCCTGCGAAGAGTGGAGCCTTGTGCTCAAAGTACCTGCCACGCCGGTGCCCACGGGCAAAGGGAGAAGCTCTTCGGAGGAAGTCAGGCAGTTCGGGTTAGTGCACAGCAGAAGGAGAACAGGTTCCGCAACTCAAGCGCAGCCTCCACAGCGGGCAGAAGCAGAGCGCGAGTACGGCCAAAAGGGTGCTGTTTTTACACAGCAGGGAAAAGCAATGGGCTACTGCAGGAGGGTGACCAGATCCTAGCTAAACTACTCACCGGTCCCCGAAGCAAGCAGACCCAGGCTTCTCCACGTTAGTTTCAGCAGCTGACAGGTTCAGAAGAGCAGGGAACGCCTCGTAGTCGTGTAGAGCAAAAAGACGTCCCAATCGACGAAACCAGCACAGTTTGTTGCCGCAGCAGGACAACGGAGCGGCCGTGTGTATTCGAGCCAAATGTACACTCCTCCCTTAAGACTTGGGAACGCCAAGTGTACGAAGCGTGGGAGAGTGACAAGGACTCGGAATACAACACAACCTGGCGGCGGTTACAGAGCAGGACTCCCTTGTAAGCTGGTCAGTCAACTGGATGGCCCAGAGACGCTTCCGAAGGCTTACTTGGCAGGAGATGATGAAGTCGCCGGGAATAGCTGTTCCTGCTATTCCAAAGGTCGAAGCACCAGTACAGGCCTTCTGGTTCGATCCAAGGAGGAAAGGGTTTCACAGGACGACAGCAGTGCAAAGGAGGATTCCTTCAGCGGGTCACCAGCGATTCCTCGGTCCAGCCTCTTGGTTGCAGGATACTTGGCTCCTGTATTCCTTCGTTCGTGAGAACTCAGGAGATCGACATGGTAGTGGTGTTTCCAGCCCCCTCTTATCCACGGTTCCCTTCGCGCCAAAACGGAGGGGAGCCAATGGGAGATCCGCTCATCAACACACATACCATACGTGGACCAATCACGGACCACGGTGGTCCCAGGCATTCACACCACCCTAGACTCTCTGGCAACCAGGATGTGTATTGGGACCAGACATCCCAGCCCACACCCTGGAGGCACGCAAACGACATGTAGAAGCCCGCGAAAGCAACCACGTTTCGCGGGAAAGTACATGCCCAAATAAGGAAGGCCCCGGGTCGCTCGACCTGGGGAAGGTGAAGGGAGCAAGACGGTCAGTGGACAGGACAAAGGAGCCTCGTGGTCTGGCCATTTTGGGAGCCAGGCCACCATTTTGGGTTCAGTGCGAAAAACGTGCTCAGAACGCCAAAAGGAGCTCAAAATAAACAAAACGATCGCTGCCACCATTCCAGTCCCTGAATGACTTGCACCGATCAAATACCATCCTAAAAGAGTATCTAGGGCCTGTAGAAGGCTAGAGACCCAAGAGAGCTGTAACTTAGCTTACAGTGCCCTCTTGTGTCATGTTGCACTAAAGCCGCAACATGATAAAAGAAACTACGGGAAACAGCGTTCCCCGGTACTGACTGTCTTAAGGGCATGTCAGTTTCCCCATAAGAAAAGGAGCGAAAGCCCAGAGGAGTGCGGCAGAAGGCTGCACTTCTCTGGCAAAGTCAAGAACAAGGTGAAAAACAACAGCAAAAAGTTTAGGGGTTGCCACATGGAAGGAAAATTACCTACAATTACGAAATCTTTCCTAACACTCGCCCCTCCCCGACTATGGACAGCGGGAACTAATCCACCCCTGGATGAGTCTCTTGTTCAGGTCGGTAAAACATTCTGGACAACCCATCAGCATTGCTATGTTGGACACCTGGCCTATGCTCAATGGTGAAGTCGAAGCCTTGTAGACTTATGGACCACCTAAGCAACTTTGGATTCTCCCCCTTCATGTTCATTAGCCACTTTAACGGCTTATGGTCAGTCTGCACAGTGAAGTGGGTCCCATAGAGGTAGGGCCTCAGCTTCCTTAGGGCCCACACAACAGAGAAACATTCTTTCTCTACCGTGGACCATCTGAGCTCTCTGTCCTTAAGCTGGCGACTAATAAAACCGATAGGGTGTTCCTTACCCTTCTCATCTACTTGTGATAGTACAGCTCCTATCCCAGTGTCAGAGGCGTCCGTCTGCACGATAAAAGGTCTTTGATAATCCGGGGCCCTGAGGACAGGGGCCTGGCACAAGGAGTCTTTTAAGCCATTGAAGGCCTTCTCACACTCGTCGGTCCAAGTTACCTTCTTGGGTTTCTTCGGAGTTGTGAGGGCAGTCAGAGGAGCAGCTATGGTGCCATAGTCTGCCACAAAATTGCGGTAATACCCTGTGAGTCCTAAGAAGGCTCTCACTTGGGTTTGCGTAGTGGGGGTAGGCCAGTCTTGTACTGCTTGTACTTTACTGGGTAGAGGCTGTATCCTCCCTCCACCTACTTCATGTCCAAGGTAAACCACTGAGCCTTGTCCAATCTGGCATTTACTAGCCTTTATGGTCAAGTGGGCTTTCTGAAGAGCCTGGAGCACAATCCCGAGGTGTTTCACATGGTCTTCCCAGGTGGCACTGAAAACTGCTATATCCTCCAGATATGCAAGACAGAATTCGTCCAACCCATTCAACACATGATTCACAAGCATCTGGAAAGTGGCAGGTGCATTCTTCAACCCGAACGGCATTACCCGGAATTGGTAAAGGCCGTCTGGAGTAGAAAATGTTGTCTTCTCCTTGGCATGTTCTGCTAAAGCTATTTGCCAATAGCCAGCAGTGAGGTCAAACGTGCTGAGGTACTTGGAGGCACCCAAAGTATCCACCAGCTCATCTGTTCGAGGCAAGGGGTGTGCATCTGTCTTGGTGACAGCATTCAGAGCCCTGTAATCCACGCAGAACCTCAATTCAGAAGTGCCTGCTTTTGGAACCAACACCACAGGGCTGGACCAAGGACTACTAGAGGGTTCAATCACCCCAAGATCTAACATCTTGTTGACCTCGGTCTTAATATAAGACCGTACTTTGTCTGACATCTTGTATCCCCTACTTTTGGTAGGTACACTGTCTCCTGTGTCAATGTTATGTTTGCACCAAGGTGTCAAACCAGGGGACTGTGAAAACAGGGGGGAAAACTGCCTAAGCAAACTTTTCACCTCAGCCTGCTGATCAGAAGTCAGGTGAGGGGCCACTCGGACACCCTCAAAGGAGCTATCTGAAGGACCGCTTTGGAACAGGTCGGGAAGAGGTTCAGACTCCTCTTCCTCAACGTCTGAAGCCAGTAGCAGTGCTGCGATTTCGACTCTTGGGACGAAAGCCTTCAGCCTATTCACGTGAAACACTTTTGGAGCCTGTCCAGGCCTTCCAAGGTCCACTAAATAGTTCACCTCACCCAGGGGCTCCACCACTGTGTAAGGGCCTGACCATTTGTCCTGTAAAGCTCGAGGCCTTATGGGATTCATGATCAGGACTTGCTGACCAGGTGTAAAGTTGATGAGGGAAGCTTTCTGGTCGTACCAATGTTTCACCAGCGCTTGCCCTGCCTCCAATTTATCACTAGCCAAGCCCATCAGAAGTACCATCCGTTTTCTGAGCCCTAGCACATAATCAACTACATTGGTAGTAACAGGGGGAGTGGGCATCTCCCATCCCTCTTTGACGATGGCTAAGGGTCCCCGTACGGGATGACCGAACAGAAGTTCGAAGGGGCTGAAGCCAACACCCTCCTGTGGTACCTCTCGGTAGGCAAACAGCAAGCATGGTAAAAGAAGATCCCATTTTCTTCTCTGAGGCTCCTCCAGAGCCCCAATCATGCTCTTTAACGTTCTGTTGAAACGTTCCACCAGACCATTGGTCTGGGGGTGGTATGCAGAAGAGAACTTGTAGGTGACCCCACATTCTTTCCACATAGCCTGCATATACTTTGACATAAAGTTGCTGCCACGATCCGACACAACTTCTTTAGGGAAGCCAACCCTAGTAAATATGCCGAGTAAAGCTTTTGCAACTGACTTGGCAGTTACAGTTTTCAATGGGATGGCCTCAGGATACCTGGTTGCATGGTCGACCAGCACCAGGATAAACCTATTGCCCGAGGATGTTTGCGGGTCAAGGGGACCAACGATGTCGATCCCTACCCTTTCAAATGGTACCCCCACAACTGGGAGCGGTACCAACGGAGCTTGGATTGTCGCGCCAACCTTACCAGACAACTGGCAGGAGGCACAACTCCTGCAGTGACTTTCTACTTGCACCCCCATCTTGGGCCAGTAGAAGTGCATGGATAACCTTTGCTTGGTCCTCTTCATACCAAGGTGACCAGCAAGGGGAACTTCATGCGCCAACTGCAGGAGGAAGGGCCTAACAGCAAGGGGAACCACCAACCTCCTATGGTCTCCTTCTGTAGACTCTGTGGGCTCACTATACAGGAGTCCACCTTCCCAATAAATCCTATGCGTCCCAGGAGGTTCACCCTCAAGCTGGGAGCAGGCCTGTCTACTTAGGCCTTCCAGAGATGGGCACTCACTTGGCCTTTACTGAATTCGTCCCTATCAGGACCTCCTTCAACTAACAAGTCTTTTAGTTCAGGATGATCGTTGGGGTCGAATACTTCAGGCATCGCCACCTCCTCGTCAGGCCCGGGCGATTGACCAACTTCCTCCACCGCAGTGGTATGCGAGCTCGGGGGAATATTCTCTTTCCCTCGTTTTGACTTGTAGACTCCTTTCGCCTTGGGTTTCCCCTTTGGCTGGGGCGGCGTATTGGACTTGGCCAATGCTGCCCGTGCTTGAGACCGTGTGTAGGGTCTTTCGGCAGTGTCTCCTACGAGCCCTAAAGCTCTGAGATCATTACCCAACAAGACCTTTCCCGGGACGTTTCTCTGAATGCTCTCTGGAATCCTGACTGCTGTACCATTTAAAGTAAGATTTACAGGGATCACGGGAAACATACGGAGGGGGCCGTCAGCCAACTTAGTGGGCATCAGAGTAGCTCTGGCAACTTCCTCTGAGTCTACCAAGGTAGAATCCACTACAGTGCGACTGTACCCACTATCCCTAAGAGCTGGAGTATCCACTCCATTGATCAGCACACTGTCTTTAAAGTAGTGCTTGGTATTATCCGGAATCCTAGCATAAGCCTCTGCGACTTTAGGCTCCCAGGAACCCAGGGACACTAAAACTACCTCAGCCTCTATTCCGCTAGGAAATGAGTCTGAGGAGTAGGATGCTCCTGTAATCTCTTCTTCCTCGTAGGAGGAGAAGGCCAGATTAGCGGAATGGACCCCCAAAGGTCTAACCTTACAACGGGGATCCCCCTTCACGTGGTCAGTTGCTCCACAAGAAAAACAAGCCCCAGTGGGTCTGTTTACGTAGGGAGGCTTATTGTAACCAGAGTTCTGTTTCGAAGGCCGACCTCCACTGCCCTGTGAGTTCTCTTGTGTCTTACCCTTGTTTTTCTTTTTGTGGCCCTTATGGGAAGAAGATTTAGCAGATTCCCCACCCTCCATATCTTTGGACTTTTTCCCTTCCTCCTGCTTACCAGGATGAGTTTTGTCCTTATGGGACACTCGATGTGACACCCATAAGTCTGCTGCAATGGCCAGCTTCTTAGGATCTATCTCCTTCGAATCGGCCAAATGCTGCTTAAGCTCCGGGGAAGAAGAAGCAAAAATATGTTCCAGCATGACAAGATTTATCATGCCTTCGAAGGTAGATACCTTATAACCTTCGACCCAGCCAGTTAAGTTTTTCAAAGATTCAGCGACATAAGATACCCAAGTACCACCTTCCTTTTTCTTATACTCTCGAAAACGCTTTAAATATTGGGCCAGAGTCTTCCCAAACTTTAAAATGAGAGTTTGCTTTAACATTGCGAAATCAGCTCGCTCAGCCTTCGACATTTCCATGATGGCACTACAGCCAGAATGGGGCAGTCTACTGAGCAACCACGCAATCTTATCAGCATTGTCAACTTCTTGAACCTCGCATGCATACTCAAACGCATTCAGCCAGTCCATAATGTCATTCCTTTCTTCATACACACTGAGCAGATCTTTCGGAAACCGTGGATGAGAGGAAGCCCCAGACCCATGTCCAGGACCCTTGGACCCATTTGCAACCTGAAGCTTGGCCAGTTCCAACTGGTGATCCCTGTCTTTTTGTTTTTCTGCCTGTTCGATTTTTAGTTTGGCTATGCTGAATTCAAGCTCCTGCTGCCTAAACCGCAGCTCTTGCTTCTTGAATTCAAGCATAGCATCCCCATCAACACTGGCAGAGGAAACATTAGACATCTCGTCCTCCCTGTCCTCGTGGTCGCGATGGATCAGTGCAGCGGCAGAACCGTCGGTTCTACCAGTGAGAGCAGCCCCACCACCTTCTGCACTGTCCTCAGAAGTTATAGCGTCAAGCTGCGCTTCTTGCCACGCCACGATTCTTTGGATCATTTCCAATTTCGTGCCTTGAGAGGAAACACCTCTCTCCGCACACATCTTCTTCAATGTTTCTGATTTGGAAGCATTTAAAGTTAACAAGGTATTTGTTTCCATACTGTTTGATAGGACTATGGCCTTTTTAAAGTTATACTACAACAATTCACTACGTGTACTGGTTGGAATAACCTGAAATGCCTTAGTTCGAGCGCAACACTGGATACCTTCAGTCGTATCCCACCGCTGTACACCAATTTGTTAAGACAGATTTCTGAACTCTGTCCTGGTGGCACAGAAGTTCAGAAGGCCAACCTAATTACTTGGAACAGGGTAACCTCTGGACAAGCCAGACCAATCAAGGTAGCGATCGCGGCGGTCAAGACTAGGTCTCAAGAGGGGTGAGGGTGACTGAAAGCCCGCAATGAGCACACAAAGCAAGAGCGCTTACAAACTACTCCAAACAGTTGTTATATCAAAAATATATACACATTTATTTTAAGGCCTTTAAAACAATGACCGTAGCGAGAAAATCACAATATCACAATACTAAGCCAACACATACCATATCAACACAATATATATACAAATACAACAGTCGCTAGCGTTATAAGCACGAAATGTGTAGTCCACCTGCAAGGGAAGGAAAACAGGCAGTGCGATAACGCTTTAGACTCAGTTCGCCTTCAGAGGCACCTAACTAGATGGAAGTCCGAGCCCTGCGAAGAGTGGAGCCTTGTGCTCAAAGTACCTGCCACGCCGGTGCCCACGGGCAAAAGGAGAAGCTCTTCGGAGGAAGTCAGGCAGTTCGGGTTAGTGCACAGCAGAAGGAGAACAGGTTCCGCAACTCAAGCGCAGCCTCCACAGCGGGCAGAAGCAGAGCGCGAGTACGGCCAAAAGGGTGCTGTTTTACACAGCAGGGAAAAGCAATGGGCTACTGCAGGAGGGCGACCAGATCCTAGCTAAACTACTCACCGGTCCCCGAAGCAAGCAGACCCAGGCTTCTCCACGTTAGTTTCAGCAGCTGACAGGTTCAGAAGAGCAGGGAACGCCTCGTAGTCGTGTAGAGCAAAAAGACGTCCCAATCGACGAAACCAGCACAGTTTGTTGCCGCAGCAGGACAACGGAGCGGCCGTGTGTATTCGAGCCAAATGTACACTCCTCCCTTAAGACTTGGGAACGCCAAGTGTACGAAGCGTGGGAGAGTGACAAGGACTCGGAATACAACACAACCTGGCGGCGGTTACAGAGCAGGACTCCCTTGTAAGCTGGTCAGTCAACTGGATGGCCCAGAGACGCTTCCGAAGGCTTACTTGGCAGGAGATGATGAAGTCGCCGGGAATAGCTGTTCCTGCTATTCCAAAGGTCGAAGCACCAGTACAGGCCTTCTGGTTCGATCCAAGGAGGAAAGGGTTTCACAGGACGACAGCAGTGAAAAGGAGGATTCCTTCAGCGGGTCACCAGCGATTCCTCGGTCCAGCCTCTTGGTTGCAGGATACTTGGCTCCTGTATTCCTTCGTTCGTGAGAACTCAGGAGATCGACATGGTAGTGGTGTTTCCAGCCCCCTCTTATCCACGGTTCCCTTCGCGCCAAAACGGAGGGGAGCCAATGGGAGATCCGCTCATCAACACACATACCATACGTGGACCAATCACGGACCACGGTGGTCCCAGGCATTCCCACCACCCTAGACTCTCTGGCACCCAGGATGTGTATTGGGACCAGACATCCCAGCCCACACCCTGGAGGCACGCAAACGACATGTAGAAGCCCGCGAAAGCAACCACGTTTCGCGGGAAAGTACATGCCCAAATAAGGAAGGCCCCGGGTCGCTCGACCTGGGGAAGGTGAAGGGAGCAAGACGGTCAGTGGACAGGACAAAGGAGCCTCGTGGTCTGGCCATTTTGGGAGCCAGGCCACCATTTCGGGTTCAGTGCGAAAAACGTGCTCAGAACGCCAAAAGGAGCTCAAAATAAACAAAACGATCGCTGCCACCATTCCAGTCCCTGAATGACTTGCACCGATCAAATACCATCCTAAAAGATTATCTAGGGCCTGTAGAAGGCTAGAGACCCAAGAGAGCTGTAACTTAGCTTACAGTGCCCTCTTGTGTCATGTTGCACTAAAGCCGCAACATGATAAAAGAAACTACGGGAAACAGCGTTCCCCGGTACTGACTGTCTTAAGGGCATGTCAGTTTCCCCATAAGAAAAGGAGCGAAAGCCCAGAGGAGTGCGGCAGAAGGCTGCACTTCTCTGGCAAAGTCAAGAACAAGGTGAAAAACAACAGCAAAAAGTTTAGGGGTTGCCACATGGAAGGAAAATTACCTACAATTACGAAATCTTTCCTAACAGGACGGGTCTCAGGATTGGAATGGGAAGGAGGTGGATATCACATCTCATGCTATAGGAAGGGTCTCAGGATTGGAATGGGAAGGAGTTTGATATCACAGCTCATGCCATAGGAAGGTCTCAGGTTTGGCAGAAGCATTAAGATATCACATCTCATGCTATCGGAAGGGTCTCAGGATTGGATTGGGAAGGAGTTGAATATCCCATCTCATGCTATAGGAAGGGTCACAGGTTGGAATTCGAAGGAGTTGGATATCACATCTCATGCTATCGGAAGGGTCTCAGGATTTGAATGGGAAGGAGTTGAATATCACATCTCTTGCTATAGGGAGGGTCTCAGGTTTGATATTAGAAGCATTGGGATATCACATCTAATGCTATCGGAAGGGTCTCAGGATTGGATTGGGAAGGAGTTGGATATCACATCTCATGCAATAGGAAAGGTCTCAGGTTTGGAATGGGAAGGGTTTGGATATCACATCTCTTGCAATAGGAAGGGTCTCAGGTTTGTTATTAGAAACATTGAGATATCACATCTCATGCCATAGGAAGGGTCTCAGGAGTGGAATCGGCAGGAGTTGGATATCACATCTCATGTTATAGGAAGTGTCTCAGGTTTGGTATTAGAAGCACTGAGATCTCAAATCCCATGCTAAATGAAGGGACGCAGGATTGGAATGGGAAGGAGTTGGATATCACATCTCATGGTATAGGAACGGTCCGACTTTGGTATTAGAAGCATTGAGATATCACATCTCATGGAAGGGGTTCAGGATTGGAATGGGAAGGAGGTGGATATCATCTCGGTTATAGGAATGATCCCAGGTTTGGTAATAAGAGCATTGAGATATCACATCTCATGCTATAGGAAGGGCCTCATGATTGGAATGGGAAGGAGTTGGATATCACATCTCATGTTATAGGAAGGGACTCAGGTTTGGTATTAGAAGCACTGAGATATCAGATCTCATCCTTTAGGAAGGGACTCAAGTTTGGTATTTGAAGGAGTGAGATAATAAATCTCATCCTATCGTAAGGGTCTCAGGATTGGAATTGGAAGGAGTTGAATATCACATGTCATGCTATAGGGAGGATCTCAGGTTTGGTAGAAGCATTGAGATATCACATCTCATGCTATAGGAAGGGTCTCAGGATTGGAATGGGAAGGAGTTGGATATCATCTCATGCTATAGGAAGGGTCTCAGGATTGGAATGGGAAGGTGTTGGATATCACATCTCATGCTATAGGAAGGGCCTCAGGTTTGGTAGAAGCATTGAGATATCACATCTCATGCTATAGGAAGGGCCTCATGATTGGAATGGGAAGGAGTTGGATATCACATCTCAGGCTATGGGAAGGGTCAAAGGATTGGAATTGGAAGGAGTTGGATATCACATCTCATGCTATAGGGAGGGTCTCAGGATTGGATTGGGAAGGAGTTGGATATCACATCTCATGTTATAGGAAGGGTCTCAGGATTGGAATGGGAAGGATTTGGACATCACATCTCATGTTATAGGAAGGGTCTCAGGTTTGTTATTAGAAGCATTGAGATATCACATCTCATGTTATAGGACAGTCTCAGGTTTGGTATTAGAAGCATTGAGATATCATATTTCATGGTATAGGACGGGTCTCAGGATTGGAATGGGAAGGAGTTGGATATCACATCTCATGCTATAGGAAGGGTCTCAGGATTGGAATGGGAAGGATTTGGATATCACATCTCATGTTATAGGAAGGGTCTCAGGTTTGTTATTAGAAGCATTGAGATATCACATCTCATGTTATAGGACAGTCTCAGGTTTGGTATTAGAAGCATTGAGATATCACATCTCATGGTATAGGACGGGTCTCAGGATTGGAATGGGAAGGAGTTGGATATCACATCTCATGCTATCGGAAGGGTCTCAGGATTGGAATGGGAAGGAGTTGGATATCACATTTCATGCTTTAGGAAGGGTCTCAAAATTGGAATGGGAAGGAGTTGGATATCACATCTCATGCCATAGGAAGGTCTCAGGTACGGTAGAAGCATTAAGATATCACATCTCATGCTATCGGAAGGGTCTCAGGATTGGATTGGGAAGGAGTTGGATATCCCATCTCATGCTATAGGAAGGGTCATAGGTTGGAATTGGAAGGAGTTGGATATCACATCTCATGCTATCGGAAAGGTCTCAGGATTGGATTGGGAAGGAGTTGGATATCACATCTCATGCTATAGGGAGGGTCTCAGGTTTGATATTAGAAGCATTGAGATATCACATCTAATGCTATCGGAAGGGTCTCAGGGTTGGATTGGGAAGGAGTTGGATATCACATCATGCAATAGGAAAGGTCTCAGGTTTGGAATGGGAAGGGTTTGGATATCACATCTCTTGCAATAGGAAGGGTCTCAGGTCTGGTATTAGAAACATTGAGATATCACATCTCATGGTATAGGAAGGGTCTCAGGATTGGAATGGAAAGGAGTTGGATATCATCTCATGCTATAGGAAGGGTCTCAGGATTGGAATGGGAAGGTGTTGGATATCACTTCTCATCCTATAGGAAGGGTCTCAGGTTTGGAATGGGAAGCATTTGGATATCACATCTCTTGCAATAGGAATGATCCAAGGTTTGGTATTAAGAGCCTTGAGATATCACATCTCATGCTATAGGAAGGGTCTCAGGATTGAAATGGGAAGGTGTTGGATATCACATCTCATGCTATAGGAAGGGTCTCAGGTTTGGTAGAAGCATTGAGATATCACATCTCATGCTATAGGAAGGGCCTCATGATTGGAATGGGAAGGAGTTGGATATCACATCTCTTGCAATAGGAAGGGTCTCAGGTTTGTTATTAGAAACATTGAGATATCACATCTCATGCCATAGGAAGGGTCTCAGGAGTGGAATGGGAAGGAGTTGTATATCATCTCATGCTCTAGGAATGGTCTCAGGTTGGGAACGGGAAGGAGTTGGATATCACATCTCATTCTTTAAGAAGGGTCTCAGTTTTGGTATTAGAAGCATTGAGATATCACATCTCATGCTATAAGAAGGGTCTCAGGTTTGGTATTACAAGCATTGTGATATTACATCTCATGCTATAGGAAGGGTCTCAGGATTGGATTGGGAAAGAGTCGGATATCACAGCTCATACTATAAGAAGGGCCTCAGGTTTGGTATGAGAAACATTGAGATATCACATCTCATGGTATAGGACGGATCTCAGGATTGGAATAGGAAGGAGTTGGATATCACATCTCATGTTATAGGAAGGATATCAGGTTTGGTATTAGAAGCATTGAGATATCACATCTCATGCTATAGGAAGGGTCTCATGATTGGAATGGGAAGGAGTTGGATATCACATCTCATGCTATAGGAAGGGTCTCAGGTTTGGTAGAAGCATTGAGATATCACATCTCATGCTATAGGAAGGGTCTCAGGATTGGAATGGGAAGGAGAAGTATATGACATCTCATGCCATAGGAAGGGTCTCAGGTTTGGTATGAGCATTGAGTTATCACATCTCTGCTATCGGAAGGGTCTCGGGATTGGAATGGGAAGAAGTTGGATATCACATCTCATGGAAGGGGTTCAGGATTGGAATGGGAAGGAGGTGGATATCATCTCCGTTATAGAATTGATCCCAGGTTTGGTAATAAGAGCATTGAGATATCACATCTCATGCTATAGGAAGGGCCTCATGATTGGAATGGGAAGGAGTTGGATATCACATCTCATGTTATAGGAAGGGACTCAGGTTTGGTATTAGAAGCACTGAGATATCAGATCTCATCCTTTAGGAAGGGACTCAAGTTTGGTATTTGAAGGAGTGAGATAATAAATCTCATCCTATCGTAAGGGTCTCAGGATTGGAATGGGAAGGAGTTGAATATCACATCTCATGCTATAGGGAGGATCTCAGGTTTGGTAGAAGCATTGAGATATCACATCTCATGCTATAGGAAGGGTCTCAGGATTGGAATGGGAAGGAGTTGGATATCATCCCATGCTATAGGAAGGGCCTCAGGATTGGAATGGGAAGGTGTTGGATATCACATCTCATGCTATAGGAAGGGCCTCAGGTTTGGTAGAAGCATTGAGATATCACATCTCATGCTATAGGAAGGGCCTCATGATTGGAATGGGAAGGAGTTGGATATCACATCTCAGGCTTTTTGAAGGGTCAAAGGATTGGAATTGGAAGGAGTTGGATATCACATCTCATGCTATAGGGAGGGTCTCAGGATTGGATTGGGAAGGAGTTGGATATCACATCTCATGTTATAGGAAGGGTCTCAGGATTGGAATGGGAAGGATTTGGATATCACATCTCATGTTATAGGAAGGGTCTCAGGTTTGTTATTAGAAGCATTGAGATATCACATCTCATGTTATAGGACAGTCTCAGGTTTGGTATTAGAAGCATTGAGATATCATATCTCATGGTATAGGACGGGTCTCAGGATTGGAATAGGAAGGAGTTGGATATCACATCTCATGCTATAGGAAGGGTCTCAGGATTGGAATGGGAAGGATTTGGATATCACATCTCATGTTATAGGAAGGGTCTCAGGTGTGTTATTAGAAGCATTGAGATATCACATCTCATGTTATAGGACAGTCTCAGGTTTGGTATTAGAAGCATTGAGATATCACATCTCATGGTATAGGGCGGGTCTCAGGATTGGAATGGGAAGGAGTTGGATATCACATCTCATGCTATCGGAAGGGTCTCAGGATTGGAATGGGAAGGAGTTGGATATCACATTTCATGCTTTAGGAAGGGTCTCAAGATTGGAATGGGAAGGAGTTGGATATCACATCTCATGCCATAGGAAGGTCTCAGGTATGGTAGAAGCATTAAGATATCACATCTCATGCTATCGGAAGGGTCTCAGGATTGGATTGGGAAGGAGTTGGATATCCCATCTCATGCTATAGGAAGGGTCATAGGTTGGAATTGGAAGGAGTTGGATATCACATCTCATGCTATCGGAAAGGTCTCAGGATTGGATTGGGAAGGAGTTGGATATCACATCTCATGCTATAGGGAGGGTCTCAGGTTTGATATTAGAAGCATTGAGATATCACATCTAATGCTATCGGAAGGGTCTCAGGGTTGGATTGGGAAGGAGTTGGATATCATCTCATGCTATAGGAAGGGTCTCAGGATTGGAATGGGAAGGTGTTGGATATCACTTCTCATCCTATAGGAAGGGTCTCAGGTTTGGAATGGGAAGCATTTGGATATCACATCTCTTGCAATAGGAATGATCCAAGGTTTGGTATTAAGAGCCTTGAGATATCACATCTCATGCTATAGGAAGGGTCTCAGGATTGGAATGGGAAGGTGTTGGATATCACATCTCATGCTATAGGAAGGGTCTCAGGTTTGGTAGAAGCATTGAGATATCACATCTCATGCTATAGGAAGGGCCTCATGATTGGAATGGGAAGGAGTTGGATATCACATCTCTTGCAATAGGAAGGGTCTCAGGTTTGTTATTAGAAACATTGAGATATCACATCTCATGCCATAGGAAGGGTCTCAGGAGTGGAATGGGAAGGAGTTGGATATCATCTCATGCTATAGGAAGGGTCTCAGGTTGGGAACGGGAAGGAGTTGGATATCACATCTCATGCTTTAAGAAGGGTCTCAGTTTTGGTATTAGAAGCATTGAGATATCACATCTCATGCTATAAGAAGGGTCTCAGGTTTGGTATTACAAGCATTGTGATATTACATCTCATGCTATAGGAAGGGTCTCAGGATTGGATTGGGAAGGAGTCGGATATCACAGCTCATGCTATAAGAAGGGCCTCAGGTTTGGTATGAGAAACATTCAGATATCACATCTCATGGTATAGGAAGGATCTCAGGATTGGAATAGGAAGGAGTTGGATATCACATCTCATGTTATAGGAAGGATATCAGGTTTGGTATTAGAAGCATTGAGATATCACATCTCATGCTATAGGAAGGGTCTCATGATTGGAATGGGAAGGAGTTGGATATCACATCTCATGCTATAGGAAGGGTCTCAGGTTTGGTAGAAGCATTGAGATATCACATCTCATGCTATAGGAAGGGTCTCAGGATTGGAATGGGAAGGAGAAGTATATGACATCTCATGCCATAGGAAGGGTCTCAGGTTTGGTATGAGCATTGAGATATCACATCTCTGCTATCGGAAGGGTCTCGGGATTGGAACGGGAAGGAGTTGGATATCACATCTCATGCTATAGGAAGGGTCTCAGGTTTGGTATTAGAAGCATTGAGATGTCACGTTTCATGCTATAGGAAGGGTCTCAGGATTGGAATAGGAAGGAGTTGGATATCACATCTCATGCTATAAGAAGGGCCTCAGGTTTGGTATGAGAAACATTGAGATATCACATCTCATGGTATAGGAAGGATCTCAGGATTGGAATAGGAAGGAGTTGGATATCACATCTCATGTTATAGGAAGGATATCAGGTTTGGTATTAGAAGCATTGAGATATCACATCTCATGCTATAGGAAGGGTCTCATGATTGGAATGGGAAGGAGTTGGATATCACATCTCATGCTATAGGAAGGGTCTCAGGTTTGGTAGAAGCATTGAGATATCACATCTCATGCTATAGGAAGGGTCTCAGGATTGGAATGGGAAGGAGAAGTATATGACATCTCATGCCATAGGAAGGGTCTCAGGTTTGGTATGAGCATTGAGATATCACATCTCTGCTATCGGAAGGGTCTCGGGATTGGAATGGGAAGGAGTTGGATATCACATCTCATGCTATAGGAAGGGTCTCAGGTTTGGTATTAGAAGCATTGAGATAACACGTTTCATGCTATAGGAAGGGTCTCAGGATTGGAATAGGAAGGAGTTGGATATCACATCTCATGCTATATTAAGGGACTCAGGTGTGGTATTACAAGCATTGTGATATTACATCTCATGCTATAGGAAGGGTCTCAGGATTGGATTGGGAACTAGTCGGATATCACATCTCATGCTATAGGAAGGGTCTCAGGTTTGGAATGGGAAGGATTTGTATATCACATCTCTTGCTATAGGAAGGGCCTCAGGTTTGGTATGAGAAACATTGAGATATCACATCTCATGGTATACGAAGGATCTCAGGATTGGAATGGGAAGGAGTTGGATATCCTATCTCATGTTATAGGAAGGATATCAGGTTTGGTGTTAGAAGCATTGAGATATCACATCTCATGCTATAGGAAGGGTCTCAGGATTGGAATGGGAAGGAGTTGGATATCACATCTCATGTCATAGGAAGGGTCTCAGGTTTGGTATAAGCATTGATATATCACATCTCTCCTATCGGAAGGGTCTCGGGATTGGAATGGGAAGGAGTTGGATATCCTATCTCATGTTATAGGAAGGGTCTCAGGTTTGGTATTAGAAGCATTGAGATATCACATCTCATGTTATAGGAAGGGTCTCAGGATTGGAATGGGAAGGACTTGGATATCACATCTCATGCTATAGGGAGGGTCTCAGGTTTCATATTAGAAGCATTGAGATATCACATCTCATGCTATCGGAAGGGTCTCAGGTTTGGAATGGGAAGGAGTTAGATATCACATCTCATGCTAAAAGAAGGGTCTCAGGCTTGGAAGGGGAAGGATTAGGATATTACATCTCATGTTATAGGACGGGTCTCAGGTTTAGTATTAGAAGCATTGAGATATCACATCTCATGGTATAGGAAGGGTCTCAGGATTGGATTGGGAAGGTGTTGGATATCCCATCTCATGCTATAGGAAGGGTCTCAGGTTTGGTATTAGAAGCATTGAGATATCACATCTCATGCTATAGGAAGGGTCTCAGGTTTCGTATTAGAAGCATTGAGATATCAAGTCTCATGGTATAGGAAGGGTCTCAGGATTGGATTTGGATGGAGTTGGATATCCCATCTCATGCTATAGGAAGGGTCTCAGGTTGGAATGGGAAGGAGTTGGATATCACATTATATGTTATAGGAAGGGTCTCCGGATTGGAATGGGAAGGACTTGGATATCACATCTCATGCTATAGGAAGGGTCTCAGGTTTGGTAGAAGCATTGAGATATCACATCTCATGCTATAGGAAGGGTCTCAGGATTGGAATGGGAAGGAGAAGTATATGACATCTCATGCCATAGGAAGGGTCTCAGGTTTGGTATGAGCATTGAGATATCACATCTCTGCTATCGGAAGGGTCTCGGGATTGGAATGGGAAGGAGTTGGATATCACATCTCATACTATAGGAAGGGTCTCAGGTTTGGTATTAGAAGCATTGAGATAACACGTTTCATGCTATAGGAAGGGTCTCAGGATTGGAATAGGAAGGAGTTGGATATCACATCTCATGCTATAAGAAGGGCCTCAGGTTTGGTATGAGAAACATTGAGATATCACATCTCATGGTATAGGAAGGATCTCAGGATTGGAATAGGAAGGAGTTGGATATCACATCTCATGTTATAGGAAGGATATCAGGTTTGGTATTAGAAGCATTGAGATATCACATCTCATGCTATAGGAAGGGTCTCATGATTGGAATGGGAAGGAGTTGGATATCACATCTCATGCTATAGGAAGGGTCTCAGGTTTGGTAGAAGCATTGAGATATGACATCTCATGCTATAGGAAGGGTCTTAGGATTGGAATGGGAAGGAGAAGTATATGACATCTCATGCCATAGGAAGGGTCTCAGGTTTGGTATGAGCATTGAGATATCACATCTCTGCTATCGGAAGGGTCTCGGGATTGGAATGGGAAGGAGTTGGATATCCTATCTCATGTTATAGGAAGGATATCAGGTTTGGTGTTAGAAGCATTGAGATATCACATCTCATGCTATAGGAAGGGTCTCAGGATTGGAATGGGAAGGAGTTGGATATCACATCTCATGCTATAGGAAGGGTCTCAGGTTTGGTATAAGCATTGATATATCACATCTCTCCTATCGGAAGGGTCTCGGGATTGGAATGGGAAGGAGTTGGATATCCTATCTCATGTTATAGGAAGGGTCTCAGGTTTGGTATTAGAAGCATTGAGATATCACATCTCATGTTATAGGAAGGGTCTCAGGATTGGAATGGGAAGGACTTGGATATCACATCTCATGCTATAGGGAGGGTCTCAGGTTTCATATTAGAAGCATTGAGATATCACATCTCATGCTATCGGAAGGGTCTCAGGATTGGAATGGGAAGGAGTTGGATATCACATCTCATGCTAAAAGAAGGGTCTCAGGCTTGGAAGGGGAAGGATTAGGATATTACATCTCATGTTATAGGACGGGTCTCAGGTTTAGTATTAGAAGCATTGAGATATCACATCTCATGGTATAGGAAGGGTCTAAGGATTGGATTGGGAAGGTGTTGGATATCCCATCTCATGCTATAGGAAGGGTCTCAGGTTTGGTATTAGAAGCATTGAGATATCACATCTCATGCTATAGGAAGGGTCTCAGGTTTCGTATTAGAAGCATTGAGATATCAAGTCTCATGGTATAGGAAGGGTCTCAGGATTGGATTTGGATGGAGTTGGATATCCCATCTCATGCTATAGGAAGGGTCTCAGGTTGGAATGGGAAGTAGTTGGATATCACATTATATGTTATAGGAAGGGTCTCCGGATTGGAATGGGAAGGACTTGGATATCACATCTCATGCTATAGGAAGGCTCTCAGGTTTGGAAAGGGAAGGAGTTGGATATCACATTTCAAGTTAGAGGAAGTATCTCAGGTTTGGTATTAGAGGCATTGAGATATCACATCTCATGCTATCGGAAGGGTCTCAGGATTGGAATGGGAAGGAGTTGGATATCACATCTCATGCTATAGGAAGGGTCTCAGGTTTGGAACTGGAAGGAGTTGGATATCACATCTCATGCTATAGGAAGGGTCTCAGGTTTGGAAGGGGATTTGGATATCACATCTCATGTTATAGGAAGGGTCTCAGGTTTGGTATAAGCATTGATATATCACATCTCTCCTATCGGAAGGGTCTCGGGATTGGAATGGGAAGGAGTTGGATATCCTATCTCATGTTATAGGAAGGGTCTCAGGTTTGGTATTAGAAGCATTGAGATATCACATCTCATGCTATCGGAAGGGTCTCAGGATTGGAATGGGAAGGAGTTGGATATCACATCTCATGCTATAGGAAGGGTCTCAGGTTTGGAACTGGAAGGAGTTGGATATCACATCGCATGCTATAGGGAGGGTCTCAGGTTTGGAAGGGGATTTGGATATCACATCTCATGTTATAGGAAGGATCTCAGGTTTGGTATTAGAAGCATTGAGATAACACGTTTCATGCTATAGGAAGGGTCTCGGGATTGGAATGGGAAGGAGTTGGATATCACATCTCATGCTATAGGAAGGGTCTCAGGTTTGGTATTAGAAGCATTGAGATAACACGTTTCATGCTATAGGAAGGGTCTCAGGATTGGAATAGGAAGGAGTTGGATATCACATCTCATGCTATATTAAGGGACTCAGGTGTGGTATTACAAGCATTGTGATATTACATCTCATGCTATAGGAAGGGTCTCAGGATTGGATTGGGAACTAGTCGGATATCACATCTCATGCTATAGGAAGGGTCTCAGGTTTGGAATGGGAAGGATTTGTATATCACATCTCTTGCTATAGGAAGGGCCTCAGGTTTGGTATGAGAAACATTGAGATATCACATCTCATGGTATAGGAAGGATCTCAGGATTGGAATGGGAAGGAGTTGGATATCCTATCTCATGTTATAGGAAGGATATCAGGTTTGGTGTTAGAAGCATTGAGATATCACATCTCATGCTATAGGAAGGGTCTCAGGATTGGAATGGGAAGGAGTTGGATATCACATCTCATGCTATAGGAAAGGTCTCAGGTTTGGTATAAGCATTGATATATCACATCTCTCCTATCGGAAGGGTCTCGGGATTGGAATGGGAAGGAGTTGGATATCCTATCTCATGTTATAGGAAGGGTCTCAGGTTTGGTATTAGAAGCATTGAGATATCACATCTCATGTTATAGGAAGGGTCTCAGGATTGGAATGGGAAGGACTTGGATATCACATCTCATGCTATAGGGAGGGTCTCAGGTTTCATATTAGAAGCATTGAGATATCACATCTCATGCTATCAGAAGGGTCTCAGGATTGGAATGGGAAGGAGTTGGATATCACATCTCATGCTAAAAGAAGGGTCTCAGGCTTGGAAGGGGAAGGATTAGGATATTACATCTCATGTTATAGGACGGGTCTCAGGTTTAGTATTAGAAGCATTGAGATATCACATCTCATGGTATAGGAAGGGTCTAAGGATTGGATTGGGAAGGTGTTGGATATCCCATCTCATGCTATAGGAAGGGTCTCAGGTTTGGTATTAGAAGCATTGAGATATCACATCTCATGCTATAGGAAGGGTCTCAGGTTTCGTATTAGAAGCATTGAGATATCAAGTCTCATGGTATAGGAAGGGTCTCAGGATTGGATTTGGATGGAGTTGGATATCCCATCTCATGCTATAGGAAGGGTCTCAGGTTGGAATGGGAAGTAGTTGGATATCACATTATATGTTATAGGAAGGGTCTCCGGATTGGAATGGGAAGGACTTGGATATCACATCTCATGCTATAGGAAGGCTCTCAGGTTTGGAAAGGGAAGGAGTTGGATATCACATTTCAAGTTAGAGGAAGTATCTCAGGTTTGGTATTAGAGGCATTGAGATATCACATCTCATGCTATCGGAAGGGTCTCAGGATTGGAATGGGAAGGAGTTGGATATCACATCTCATGCTATAGGAAGGGTCTCAGGTTTGGAACTGGAAGGAGTTGGATATCACATCTCATGCTATAGGAAGGGTCTCAGGTTTGGAAGGGGATTTGGATATCACATCTCATGTTATAGGAAGGGTCTCAGGTTTGGTATAAGCATTGATATATCACATCTCTCCTATCGGAAGGGTCTCGGGATTGGAATGGGAAGGAGTTGGATATCCTATCTCATGTTATTGGAAGGGTCTCAGGTTTGGTATTAGAAGCATTGAGATATCACATCTCATGCTATCGGAAGGGTCTCAGGATTGGAATGGGAAGGAGTTGGATATCACATCTCATGCTATAGGAAGGGTCTCAGGTTTGGAACTGGAAGGAGTTGGATATCACATCTCATGCTATAGGGAGGGTCTCAGGTTTGGAAGGGGATTTGGATATCACATCTCATGTTATAGGAAGGATCTCAGGTTTGGTATTAGAAGCATTGAGATATCACATCTCATGCTATCGGATGGGTCTCAGGATTGGAATGGGAAGGAGTTGGATATCACATCTCATGCTATAGGAAGGGTCTCAGGTTTGGAACTGGAAGGAGTTGAATATCACATCTCATGTTATAGGAAGCGTCTCAGGTTTGGTATAAGCATTGATATATCACATCTCTGCTATCGGAAGTGTCTCAGGATTGGAATGGGAAGGAGTTGGATATCCCATCTCATGTTATAGGATGGGTCTCAGGTTTGGTATTAGAATCATTGGGATATCACATTGCATGCTGTAGGAAGGGTCTAAGGATTGGAATGGGAAGGACTTGGATATCACATCTCATGCTATAGGTAGGCTCTCAGGTTTGGAAAGGGAACTAGTCGGATATCACATCTCATGCTATAGGAAGGGTCTCAGGTTTGGAATGGGAAGGATTTGTATATCACATCTCTTGCTATAGGAAGGGCCTCAGGTTTGGTATGAGAAACATTGAGATATCACATCTCATGGTATAGGAAGGATCTCAGGATTGGAATGGGAAGGAGTTGGATATCCTATCTCATGTTATAGGAAGGATATCAGGTTTGGTGTTAGAAGCATTGAGATATCACATCTCATGCTATAGGAAGGGTCTCAGGATTGGAATGGGAAGGAGTTGGATATCACATCTCATGCTATAGGAAGGGTCTCAGGTTTGGTATAAGCATTGATATATCACATCGCTCCTATCGGAAGGGTCTCAGGATTGGAATGGGAAGGAGTTGGATATCCTATCTCATGTTATAGGAAGGGTCTCAGGTTTGGTATTAGAAGCATTGAGATATCACATCTCATGTTATAGGAAGGGTCTCAGGATTGGAATGGGAAGGACTTGGATATCACATCTCATGCTATAGGGAGGGTCTCAGGTTTCATATTAGAAGCATTGAGATATCACATCTCATGCTATCGGAGGGGTCTCAGGATTGGAATGGGAAGGAGTTGGATATCACATCTCATGCTAAAAGAAGGGTCTCAGGCTTGGAAGGGGAAGGATTAGGATATTACATCTCAGGTTATAGGACGGGTCTCAGGTTTAGTATTAGAAGCATTGAGATATCACATCTCATGGTATAGGAAGGGTCTAAGGATTGGATTGGGAAGGTGTTGGATATCCCATCTCATGCTATAGGAAGGGTCTCAGGTTTGGTATTAGAAGCATTGAGATATCACATCTCATGCTATAGGAAGGGTCTCAGGTTTCGTATTAGAAGCATTGAGATATCAAGTCTCATGGTATAGGAAGGGTCTCAGGATTGGATTTGGATGGAGTTGGATATCCCATCTCATGCTATAGGAAGGGTCTCAGGTTGGAATGGGAGGGACTTGGATATCACATCTCATGCTATAGGAAGGCTCTCAGGTTTGGAAAGGGAAGGAGTTGGATATCACATTTCAAGTTAGAGGAAGTATCTCAGGTTTGGTATTAGAGGCATTGAGATATCACATCTCATGCTATCGGAAGGGTCTCAGGTTTGGAACTGGAAGGAGTTGGATATCACATCTCATGCTATAGGGAGGGTCTCAGGTTTGGAACTGGAAGGAGTTGGATATCACATCTCATGCTATAGGGAGGGTCTCAGGTTTGGAAGGGGATTTGGATATCACATCTCATGTTATAGGAAGGATCTCAGGTTTGGTATTAGAAGCATTGAGATATCACATCTCGTGCTATCGGATGGGTCTCAGGATTGGAATGGGAAGGAGTTGGATATCACATCTCATGCTATAGGAAGGCTCTCAGGTTTGGAAAGGGAAGGAGTTGGATATCACATTTCAAGTTAGAGGAAGTATCTCAGGTTTGGTATTAGAGGCATTGAGATATCACATCTCATGCTATCGGAAGGGTCTCAGGATTGGAATGGGAAGGAGTTGGATATCACATCTCATGCTATAGGAAGGGTCTCAGGTTTGGAACTGGAAGGAGTTGGATATCACATCTCATGCTATAGGAAGCGTCTCAGGTTTGGTATAAGCATTGATATATCACATCTCTGCTATCGGAAGTGTCTCAGGATTGGAATGGGAAGGAGTTGGATATCCCATCTCATGTTATAGGACGGGTCGCAGGTTTGGTATTAGAATCATTGAGATATCACATTGCATGCTGTAGGAAGGGTCTAAGGATTGGAATGGGAAGGACTTGGATATCAGATCTCATGCTATAGGTAGGCTCTCAGGTTTGGAAAGGGAAGGAGTTGGATATCACATTTCATGTTAGAGGAAGGGTCTCAGGTTTGGTATTAGAGGCACTGAGATATCACATCTCATGCTATAGGAAGGGTCTCAGGATTGGAATGGGAAGGAGTTGGATATCACATCTCAAGCTATAGGGAGGGTCTCAGGATTGGAATGGGAAGGAGTTTGATATCACATCTCATGCCATAGTATGGGTCTCAGGTTTGGTAGAAGCATTGGGATATCACATCTCATGCTATCGGAAGGGTATCAGGATTGGATTTGGAAGGAGTTGGATATCCCATCTCATGCTATAGGAAGGGTCTCAGGTTGGAATGGGAAGGAGTTGGATATCACATCTCATGCTATCGGAAGGGTATCAGGATTGGATTTGGAAGGAGTTGGATATCCCATCTCATGCTATAGGAAGGGTCTCAGGTTGGAATGGGAAGGAGTTGGATATCACATCTCATGTTATAGGAAGGGTCTCCGGATTGGAATGGGAAGGACTTGGATATCACATCTCATGCTATAGGGAGGGTCTCAGGTTTCATATTAGAAGCATTGAGATATCACATCTCATGCTATCGGAAGGGTCTCAGGATTGGAATGGGAAGGAGTTGGATATCACATCTCATGCTAAAAGAAGGGTCTCAGGCTTGGAAGGGGAAGGATTAGGATATTACATCTCAGGTTATAGGACGGGTCTCAGGTTTAGTATTAGAAGCATTGAGATACCACATCTCATGGTATAGGAAGGGTCTAAGGATTGGATTGGGAAGGTGTTGATTATCCCATCTCATGCTATAGGAAGGGTCTCAGGTTTGGTATTAGAAGCATTGAGATATCACATCTCATGCTATAGGAAGGGTCTCAGGTTTCGTATTAGAAGCATTGAGATATCAAGTCTCATGGTATAGGAAGGGTCTCAGGATTGGATTTGGATGGAGTTGGATATCCCATCTCATGCTATAGGAAGGGTCTCAGGTTGTAATGGGAGGGACTTGGATATCACATCTCATGCTATAGGAAGGCTCTCAGGTTTGGAAAGGGAAGGAGTTGGATATCACATTTCAAGTTAGAGGAAGTATCTCAGGTTTGGTATTAGAGGCATTGAGATATCACATCTCATGCTATCGGAAGGGTCTCAGGTTTGGAACTGGAAGGAGTTGGATATCACATCTCATGCTATAGGGAGGGTCTCAGGTTTGGAACTGGAAGGAGTTGGATATCACATCTCATGCTATAGGGAGGGTCTCAGGTTTGGAAGGGGATTTGGATATCACATCTCATGTTATAGGAAGGATCTCAGGTTTGGTATTAGAAGCATTGAGATATCACATCTCATGCTATCGGATGGGTCTCAGGATTGGAATGGGAAGGAGTTGGATATCACATCTCATGCTATAGGAAGGCTCTCAGGTTTGGAAAGGGAAGGAGTTGGATATCACATTTCAAGTTAGAGGAAGTATCTCAGGTTTGGTATTAGAGGCATTGAGATATCACATCTCATGCTATCGGAAGGGTCTCAGGATTGGAATGGGAAGGAGTTGGATATCACATCTCATGCTATAGGAAGGGTCTCAGGTTTGGAACTGGAAGGAGTTGGATATCACATCTCATGCTATAGGAAGCGTCTCAGGTTTGGTATAAGCATTGATATATCACATCTCTGCTATCGGAAGTGTCTCAGGATTGGAATGGGAAGGAGTTGGATATCCCATCTCATGTTATAGGACGGGTCGCAGGTTTGGTATTAGAATCATTGAGATATCACATTGCATGCTGTAGGAAGGGTCTAAGGATTGGAATGGGAAGGACTTGGATATCACATCTCATGCTATAGGTAGGCTCTCAGGTTTGGAAAGGGAAGGAGTTGGATATCACATTTCATGTTAGAGGAAGGATCTCAGGTTTGGTATTAGAGGCACTGAGATATCACATCTCATGCTATAGGAAGGGTCTCAGGATTGGAATGGGAAGGAGTTGGATATCACATCTCAAGCTATAGGGAGGGTCTCAGGATTGGAATGGGAAGGAGTTTGATATCACATCTCATGCCATAGTATGGGTCTCAGGTTTGGTAGAAGCATTGGGATATCACATCTCATGCTATCGGAAGGGTATCAGGATTGGATTTGGAAGGAGTTGGATATCCCATCTCATGCTATAGGAAGGGTCTCAGGTTGGAATGGGAAGGAGTTGGATATCACATCTCATGTTATAGTAAGGGTCTCCGGATTGGAATGGGAAGGACTTGGATATCACATCTCATGTTATAGGAAGGGTCTCAGGTTTGGAAAGGGAAGGAGTTGGATATCACATTTCATGTTAGAGGTAGGATCTCAGGTTTGGTATTAGAGGCATTGAGATACCACATCTCATGCTATCAGAAGGGTCTCAGGCTTGGAATGGGAAGGAGTTGGATATCACATCTCATGCAATAGGAAAGGTCTCAGGTTTGGAATGGGAAGGAGTTGGATATCATCTCATGCTATAGGAAGGGTCTCAGGATTGGAATGGGAAGGAGTTGGATATCACATCTCATGCTATAGGAAGGGTCTCAGGATTGGAATGGGAAGGAGTTGGATATCACATCTCATGCAATAGGAAAGGTCTCAGGTTTGGAATGGGAAGGAGTTGGATATCATCTCATGCTAAAGGAAGGGTCTCAGGGTTGGAATGGGAAGGTGTTGGATATCACTTCTCATCCTATAGGAAGGGTCTCAGGTTTGGAATGGGAAGCATTTGGATATCACATCTCTTGCAATAGGAATGATCCAAGGTTTGGTATTAAGAGCCTTGAGATATCACATCTCATGCTATAGGAAGGGTCTCTGGATTGGAATGGGAAGGAGTTGGATATCACATCTCATGCTATAGGAAGGGTCTTAGGATTGGAATGGGAAGGACTTGGACATCGCATCTCATGTTGTAGGAAGGGTTTCAGGTTTGTTATTAGAAGGATTGAGATATCACATCTCATGTTATAGGACAGTCTCAGGTTTGGTATTAGAAGCATTGAGATATCACATCTCATGGTATAGGACGGGTCTCAGGATTGGAATGGGAAGGAGTTGGATATCACATCTCATGCTATCGGAAGGGACTCAGGATTGGATTGGGAAGGAGTTGGATATCCCATCTCATGCTATAGGAAGGGTCACAGGTTGGAATTCGAAGGAGTTGGATATCACATCTCATGCTATCGGAAGGGTCTCAGGATTGGAATGGGAAGGAGTTGAATATCACATCTCTTGCTATAGGGAGGGTCTCAGGTTTGATATTAGAAGCATTGAGATATCACATCTAATGCTATCGGAAGGGTCTCAGGATTGGATTGGGAAGGAGTTGGATATCACATCTCATGCAATAGGAAAGGTCTCAGGTTTGGAATGGGAAGGGTTTGGATATCACATCTCTTGCAATAGGAAGGGTCTCAGGTTTGTTATTAGAAACATTGAGATATCACATCTCATGCCATAGGAAGGGTCTCAGGAGTGGAATCGGCAGGAGTTGGATATCACATCTCATGTTATAGGAAGTGTCTCAGGTTTGGTATTAGAAGCACTGAGATCTCAAATCCCATGCTAAATGAAGGGACGCAGGGTTGGAATGGGAAGGAGTTGGATATCACATCTCATGGTATAGGAACGTTCCGACTTTGGTATTAGAAGCATTGAGATATCACATCTCATGGAAGGGGTTCAGGATTGGAATGGGAAGGAGGTGGATATCATCTCGGTTATAGGAATGATCCCAGGTTTGGTAATAAGAGCATTGAGATATCACATCTCATGCTATAGGAAGGGCCTCATGATTGGAATGGGAAGGAGTTGGATATCACATCTCATGTTATAGGAAGGGACTCAGGTTTGGTATTAGAAGCACTGAGATATCAGATCTCATCCTTTAGGAAGGGACTCAAGTTTGGTATTTGAAGGAGTGAGATAATAAATCTCATCCTATCGTAAGGGTCTCAGGATTGGAATGGGAAGGAGTTGAATATCACATCTCATGCTATAGGGAGGATCTCAGGTTTGGTAGAAGCTTTGAGATATCACATCTCATGCTATAGGAAGGGTCTCAGGATTGGAATGGGAAGGAGTTGGATATCATCTCATGCTATAGGAAGGGCCTCATGATTGGAATGGGAAGGAGTTGGATATCACATCTCAGGCTATGGGAAGGGTCAAAGGATTGGAATTGGAAGGAGTTGGATATCACATCTCATGCTATAGGGAGGGTCTCAGGTTTGATATTAGAAGCATTGAGATATCACATCTAATGCTATCGGAAGGGTCTCAGGATTGGATTGGGAAGGAGTTGGATATCACATCTCATGCAATAGGAAAGATCTCAGGTTTGGAATGGGAAGGGTTTGGATATCACATCTCTTGCACTAGGAAGGGTATCAGGTTTGTTATTAGAAACATTGAGATATCACATCTCATGCCATAGGAAGGGTCTCAGGAGTGGAATCGGCAGGAGTTGGATATCACATCTCATGTTATAGGAAGTGTCTCAGGTTTGGTATTAGAAGCACTGAGATCTCAAATCCCATGCTAAATGAAGGGACGCAGGGTTGGAATGGGAAGGAGTTGGATATCACATCTCATGGTATAGGAACGTTCCGACTTTGGTATTAGAAGCATTGAGATATCACATCTCATGGAAGGGGTTCAGGATTGGAATGGGAAGGAGGTGGATATCATCTCGGTTATAGGAATGATCCCAGGTTTGGTAATAAGAGCATTGAGATATCACATCTCATGCTATAGGAAGGGCCTCATGATTGGAATGGGAAGGAGTTGGATATCACATCTCATGTTATAGGAAGGGACTCAGGTTTGGTATTAGAAGCACTGAGATATCAGATCTCATCCTTTAGGAAGGGACTCAAGTTTGGTATTTGAAGGAGTGAGATAATAAATCTCATCCTATCGTAAGGGTCTCAGGATTGGAATGGGAAGGAGTTGAATATCACATCTCATGCTATAGGGAGGATCTCAGGTTTGGTAGAAGCTTTGAGATATCACATCTCATGCTATAGGAAGGGTCTCAGGATTGGAATGGGAAGGAGTTGGATATCATCTCATGCTATAGGAAGGGCCTCATGATTGGAATGGGAAGGAGTTGGATATCACATCTCAGGCTATGGGAAGGGTCAAAGGATTGGAATTGGAAGGAGTTGGATATCACATCTCATGCTATAGGGAGGGTCTCAGGATTGGATTGGGAAGGAGTTGGATATCACATCTCATGCTATAGGAAGGATCTCAGGATTGGAATGGGAAGGATTTGGATATCACATCTCATGTTATAGGAAGGGTCTCAGGTTTGTTATTAGAAGCATTGAGATATCACATCTCATGTTATAGGACAGTCTCAGGTTTGGTATTAGAAGCATTGAGATATCACATCTCATGGTATAGGACGGGTCTCAGGATTGGAATGGGAAGGAGTTGGATATCACTTCTCATGCTATCGGAAGGGTCTCAGGATTGGAATGGGAAGGAGTTGGATATCACATCTCATGTTATAGGAAGGGTCTCAGGTTTGTTATTAGAAGCATTGAGATATCACATCTCATGTTATAGGACAGTCTCAGGTTTGGTATTAGAAGCATTGAGATATCACATCTCATGGTATAGGACGGGTCTCAGGATTGGAAGGGGAAGGCGTTGGATATCACATCTCATGCTATCGGAAGGGTCTCAGGATTGGAATGGGAAGGAGTTGGATATCACATTTCATGCTTTAGGAAGGGTCTCAGGATTGGAATGGGAAGGAGTTGGATATCATAATTCATGCCATAGGAAGGTCTCAGGTATGGTAGAAGCATTAAGATATCACATCTCATGCTATCGGAAGGGTCTCAGGATTGGATTGGGAAGGAGTTGGATAACCCATCTCATGCTATAGGAAGGGTCATAGGTTGGAATTGGAAGGAGTTGGATATCACATCTCATGCTATAGGGAGGGTCTCAGGTTTGATATTAGAAGCATTGAGATATCACATCTAATGCTATCGGAAGGGTCTCAGGGTTGGATTGGGAAGGAGTTGGATATCACATCATGCAATAGGAAAGGTCTCAGGTTTGGAATGGGAAGGGTTTGGATATCACATCTCTTGCAATAGGAAGGGTCTCAGGTCTGGTATTAGAAACATTGAGATATCACATCTCATGGTATAGGAAGGGTCTCAGGATTGGAATGGGAAGGAGTTGGATATCATCTCATGCTATAGGAAGGGTCTCAGGATTGGAATGGGAAGGTGTTGGATATCACTTCTCATCCTATAGGAAGGGTCTCAGGTTTGGAATGGGAAGCATTTGGATATCACATCTCTTGCAATAAGAATGATCCAAGGTTTGGTATTAAGAGCCTTGAGATATCACATCTCATGCTATAGGAAGGGTCTCAGGATTGGAATGGGAAGGTGTTGGATATCACATCTCATGCTATAGGAAGGGTCTCAGGTTTGGTAGAAGCATTGAGATATCACATCTCATGCTATAGGAAGGGCCTCATGATTGGAATGGGAAGGAGTTGGATATCACATCTCTTGCAATAGGAAGGGTCTCAGGTTTGTTATTAGAAACATTGAGATATCACATCTCATGCCATAGGAAGGGTCTCAGGAGTGGAATGGGAAGGAGTTGGATATCATCTCATGCTATAGGAAGGGTCTCAGGTTGGGAACGGGAAGGAGTTGGATATCACATCTCATGCTTTAAGAAGGGTCTCAGTTTTGGTATTAGAAGCATTGAGATATCACATCTCATGCTATAAGAAGGGTCTCAGGTTTGGTATTACAAGCATTGTGATATTACATCTCATGCTATAGGAAGGGTCTCAGGATTGGATTGGGAAGGAGTCGGATATCACAGCTCATGCTATAAGAAGGGCCTCAGGTTTGGTATGAGAAACATTCAGATATCACATCTCATGGTATAGGAAGGATCTCAGGATTGGAATAGGAAGGAGTTGGATATCACATCTCATGTTATAGGAAGGATATCAGGTTTGGTATTAGAAGCATTGAGATATCACATCTCATGCTATAGGAAGGGTCTCATGATTGGAATGGGAAGGAGTTGGATATCACATCTCATGCTATAGGAAGGGTCTCAGGTTTGGTAGAAGCATTGAGATATCACATCTCATGCTATAGGAAGGGTCTCAGGATTGGAATGGGAAGGAGAAGTATATGACATCTCATGCCATAGGAAGGGTCTCAGGTTTGGTATGAGCATTGAGATATCACATCTCTGCTATCGGAAGGGTCTCGGGATTGGAACGGGAAGGAGTTGGATATCACATCTCATGCTATAGGAAGGGTCTCGGGTTTGGTATTAGAAGCATTGAGATGTCACGTTTCATGCTATAGGAAGGGTCTCAGGATTGGAATAGGAAGGAGTTGGATATCACATCTCATGCTATAAGAAGGGCCTCAGGTTTGGTATGAGAAACATTGAGATATCACATCTCATGGTATAGGAAGGATCTCAGGATTGGAATAGGAAGGAGTTGGATATCACATCTCATGTTATAGGAAGGATATCAGGTTTGGTATTAGAAGCATTGAGATATCACATCTCATGCTATAGGAAGGGTCTCATGATTGGAATGGGAAGGAGTTGGATATCACATCTCATGCTATAGGAAGGGTCTCAGGTTTGGTAGAAGCATTGAGATATCACATCTCATGCTATAGGAAGGGTCTCAGGATTGGAATGGGAAGGAGAAGTATATGACATCTCATGCCATAGGAAGGGTCTCAGGTTTGGTATGAGCATTGAGATATCACATCTCTGCTATCGGAAGGGTCTCGGGATTGGAATGGGAAGGAGTTGGATATCACATCTCATGCTATAGGAAGGGTCTCAGGTTTGGTATTAGAAGCATTGAGATAACACGTTTCATGCTATAGGAAGGGTCTCAGGATTGGAATAGGAAGGAGTTGGATATCACATCTCATGCTATATTAAGGGACTCAGGTGTGGTATTACAAGCATTGTGATATTACATCTCATGCTATAGGAAGGGTCTCAGGATTGGATTGGGAACTAGTCGGATATCACATCTCATGCTATAGGAAGGGTCTCAGGTTTGGAATGGGAAGGATTTGTATATCACATCTCTTGCTATAGGAAGGGCCTCAGGTTTGGTATGAGAAACATTGAGATACCACATCTCATGGTATAGGAAGGATCTCAGGATTGGAATGGGAAGGAGTTGGATATCCTATCTCATGTTATAGGAAGGATATCAGGTTTGGTGTTAGAAGCATTGAGATATCACATCTCATGCTATAGGAAGGGTCTCAGGATTGGAATGGGAAGGAGTTGGATATCACATCTCATGCTATAGGAAGGGTCTCAGGTTTGGTAGAAGCATTGAGATATCACATCTCATGCTATACTAAGGGTCTCAGTATTGGAATGGGAAGGAGTAGTATATGACATCTCATGTCATAGGAAGGGTCTCAGGTTTGGTATAAGCATTGATATATCACATCTCTCCTATCGGAAGGGTCTCGGGATTGGAATGGGAAGGAGTTGGATATCCTATCTCATGTTATAGGAAGGGTCTCAGGTTTGGTATTAGAAGCATTGAGATATCACATCTCATGTTATAGGAAGGGTCTCAGGATTGGAATGGGAAGGACTTGGATATCACATCTCATGCTATAGGGAGGGTCTCAGGTTTCATATTAGAAGCATTGAGATATCACATCTCATGCTATCGGAAGGGTCTCAGGATTGGAATGGGAAGGAGTTAGATATCACATCTCATGCTAAAAGAAGGGTCTCAGGCTTGGAAGGGGAAGGATTAGGATATTACATCTCATGTTATAGGACGGGTCTCAGGTTTAGTATTAGAAGCATTGAGATATCACATCTCATGGTATAGGAAGGGTCTCAGGATTGGATTGGGAAGGTGTTGGATATCCCATCTCATGCTATAGGAAGGGTCTCAGGTTTGGTATTAGAAGCATTGAGATATCACATCTCATGCTATAGGAAGGGTCTCAGGTTTCGTATTAGAAGCATTGAGATATCAAGTCTCATGGTATAGGAAGGGTCTCAGGATTGGATTTGGATGGAGTTGGATATCCCATCTCATGCTATAGGAAGGGTCTCAGGTTGGAATGGGAAGGAGTTGGATATCACATTATATGTTATAGGAAGGGTCTCCGGATTGGAATGGGAAGGACTTGGATATCACATCTCATGCTATAGGAAGGCTCTCAGGTTTGGAAAGGGAAGGAGTTGGATATCACATTTCAAGTTAGAGGAAGTATCTCAGGTTTGGTATTAGAGGCATTGAGATATCACATCTCATGCTATCGGAAGGGTCTCAGGATTGGAATGGGAAGGAGTTGGATATCACATCTCATGCTATAGGAAGGGTCTCAGGTTTGGAACTGGAAGGAGTTGGATATCACATCTCATGCTATCGGATGGGTCTCAGGATTGGAATGGGAAGGAGTTGGATATCACATCTCATGCTATAGGAAGGGTCTCAGGTTTGGAACTGGAAGGAGTTGGATATCACATCTCATGTTATAGGAAGCGTCTCAGGTTTGGTATAAGCATTGATATATCACATCTCTGCTATCGGAAGTGTCTCAGGATTGGAATGGGAAGGAGTTGGGTATCCCATCTCATGTTATAGGACGGGTTGCAGGTTTGGTATTAGAATCATTGAGATATCACATTGCATGCTGTAGGAAGGGTCTAAGGATTGGAATGGGAAGGACTTGGATATCACATCTCATGCTATAGGTAGGCTCTCAGGTTTGGAAAGGGAAGGAGTTGGATATCACATTTCATGTTAGAGGAAGGATCTCAGGTTTGGTATTAGAGGCACTGAGATATCACATCTCATGCTATAGGAAGGGTCTCAGGATTGGAATGGGAAGGAGTTGGATATCACATCTCAAGCTATAGGGAGGGTCTCAGGATTGGAATGGGAAGGAGTATGATATCACATCTCATGCCATAGTATGGGTCTCAGGTTTGGTAGAAGCATTGGGATATCACATCTCATGCTATCGGAAGGGTATCAGGATTGGATTTGGAAGGAGTTGTATATCCCATCTCATGCTATAGGAAGGGTTTCAGGTTGGAATGGGAAGGAGTTGGATATCACATCTCATGTTATAGGAAGGGTCTCCGGATTGGAATGGGAAGGACTTGGATATCACATCTCATGCTATAGGAAGGCTCTCAGGTTTGGAAAGGGAAGGAGTTGGATATCACATTTCATGTTAGAGGTAGGATCTCAGGTTTGGTATTAAAGGCATTGAGATACCACATCTCATGCTATCAGAAGGGTCTCAGGCTTGGAATGGGAAGGAGTTGGATATCACATCTCATGCAATAGGAAAGGTCTCAGGTTTGGAATGGGAAGGAGTTGGATATCATCTCATGCTATAGGAAGGGTCTCAGGATTGGAATGGGAAGGAGTTGGATATCACATCTCATGCAATAGGAAAGGTCTCAGGTTTGGAATGGGAAGGAGTTGGATATCATCTCATGCTATAGGAAGGGTCCCAATCCAATCCTGAGACCCTTCCGATAGCATTAGATGTGATATCTCAATGCTTCTAATATCAAACCTGAGACCCTCCCTATAGCAAGAGATGTGATATTCAACTCCTTCCCATTCCAATCCTGAGACCCTTCCGATAGCATGAGATGTGATATCCAACTCCTTCGAATTCCAACCTGTGACCCTTCCTCTAGCATGAGATGGGATATCCAACTCCTTCCCAATCCAATCCTGAGACCCTTCCGATAGCATGAGATGTGATATCTTAATGCTTCTGCCAAACCTGAGACCTTCCTATGGCATGAGATGTGATATCAAACTCCTTCCCATTCCAATCCTGAGACCCTTCCTATAGCATGAGATGTGATATCCAACTCCTTCCCATTCCAATCCTGAGACCCGTCCTATAGCATGAGATGTGATATCCAACTCCTTCCCATTCCAATCATGAGGCCCTTCCTATAGCATGAGATGTGATATCTCAATGCTTCTACCAAACCTGAGACCCTTCCTATAGCATGAGATGTGATATCCAACTCCTTCCCATTCCAATCCTGAGACCCTTCCTATGGCATGAGATGTGATATCTCAAGGCTCTTAATACCAAACATTGGATCATTCCTATAGCAAGAGATGTGATATCCAAATGCTTCCCATTCCAAACCTGAGACCCTTCCTATAGGATGAGAAGTGATATCCAACACCTTCCCATTCCAATCCTGAGACCCTTCCTATAGCATGAGATGATATCCAACTCCTTCCCATTCCAAACCTGAGACCTTTCCTATTGCATGGATTGTGATATCCAACTCCTTCCCATTCCAATCCTGAGACCCTTCCTATAGCATGAGATGTGATATCCAACTCCTTCCCATTCCAATCCTGAGACCCTTCCTATAGCATGAGATGTGATATCCAACTCCTTCCCATTCCAATCATGAGGCCCTTCCTATAGCATGAGATGTGATATCTCAATGCTTCTACCAAACCTGAGACCCTTCCTATAGCATGAGATGTGATATCCAACTCCTTCCCATTCCAATCCTGAGACCCTTCCTATAGCATGAGATGTGATATCTCAAGGCTCTTAATACCAAACCTTGGATCATTCCTATAGCAAGAGATGTGATATCCAAATGCTTCCCATTCCAAACCTGAGACCCTTCCTATAGGATGAGAAGTGATATCCAACACCTTCCCATTCCAATCCTGAGACCCTTCCTATAGCATGAGATGATATCCAACTCCTTCCCATTCCAAACCTGAGACCTTTCCTATTGCATGGATTGTGATATCCAACTCCTTCCCATTCCAATCCTGAGACCCTTCCTATAGCATGAGATGTGATATCCAACTCCTTCCCATTCCAATCCTGAGACCCTTCCTATAGCATGAGATGATATCCAACTCCTTCCCATTCCAAACCTGAGACCTTTCCTATTGCAT